>NC_137770.1:148797302-149447676 GCF_963455305.1 Plecotus auritus
CTCACTCTCTCTTGTGTATCTCGTATGCATGACAGCTCATGATAAATAAAGTTTCCATGTGGAAAAATGAACTCTTGACCCCCACCATTTTCCACCACCCCTCCCAAACTTTTTCATGCTACACTCTTCTCAATTTTATTTTAGGTATATTTTTTCTAGCTATTGAAACCAAAAAGCTTAGCATCACTCTTGATTCATCTTTTCTCACTCTATAAATCCTAATCATCAGCAAATCAAAATGGTTCTACTCTCACAATATGTCTGGATTCTAACCACTTCCCACCATTTCTACCTCCAGTCTAGGCATCTATCATCTCTCCTTAGACTCAAGAAATCACCCCTTTAGGCACCCTGCTGCTGCTTTTCTCTACCCTCTCTCACAGCTTAAATATTACAGAAATAATGATTCTTCTAAAAGTTAAGTCGGAGCATGCCCTAAGGATGCTCAAAACCCTTCAATGTATTCCTTTTCTGATTTAAAAATCAGTTTTTTTAGTTTCCTGCATGACCTACCCTGCTCCCTTTTGGATCTCTCATTCAGCTGCATCCATTCTGACTTTAATGACATATCTATCACTAACACGCCAAGCCTTTCCACCAAATGTTTTCTGGACTGGAATGCTTTTCTCTCACAAAGCCTGTGGCCCAGGCTCTCATTTCATTCAGGTCCTGCTCAGATGTTACCCCAGCAACATGGCCTTCTCTAACTTCCACAGGCAATACAGTACCACCAGCCCTCTCCTTGTTCATTTTTCTTTGTAGAACTTAACACCATCTCACATATTACATGTGTTTATTGTGTGTCTTACTCATCTGTAAAGTAAACTTCATGAAAATAATCAGTCTCTATTGCTTACTTCCCTTTCTTAATATTAGCAACAACAACAAAACAAGTACCCAATAGTGTGCACCCCAAAATACTTGTGCTAGTCATTTTCCACACTTTGGCCTCAGTTATTTTCAAACCACATTTCTATTGCCTAAGTTTGAAAATCCTCAAGAAAAATAGAAAAGCCTAATGTTATTTAAAGGGTTTCTTTAATTTTTCAATTTAAAAATTAATGTTCTTTGTTTCTTCTTGGGAAGGTTGTGGTGGATATTTGCATGCAAACAGAGGAATTATCACATCACCCAACTATCCGGAGACCTACCCTCCCAACCTCAACTGCTCTTGGCACGTCCTGGTTCAGAGTGGCCTGACCATCGCTGTCCACTTTGAACAGCCCTTCCAGATTCCAAATAGGGACTCTTCTTGTAACGAGGGGGATTACCTGGTGGTAGGTCTTATTTGCTACTCTTTCTAATTATTTCTCTACAGATTTCACTCAGAAAACAAAATGATGATTTTTCTCTCCTGGAATGAACATAAGTCAATAGAACTTTTGTACTTCATCCTTATTAATATGAAGGAATGTATAGAATTTTAATTTGTATTTCCAGCTAAAAAATGGACCTGACATCTCTTCTCCACCCATGGGACCTCATGGAGGAAATGGTCATTTTTGTGGCAGTCGCCCTTCATCCACTCTGTTCACCTCAGATAATCAAATGTTCGTTCAGTTTATTTCTGATAATAGTAATGGAGAGCAAGGATTTAAGATCAAATATGAGGCAAAGAGTTTAGGTAAGTCTTTTCACTGAGAATAATGTCTGTACTTTTACTGCAATTGTTTGGTCTTCCTTGTTTAAATAGACTTGAGAAGAAAATATGTAAAGCTTTCTTTTCTGAAATAAGAGTAATGAGTATAGCTACCTATTACCAAGCACTTACTTTATGCTTGATACATTCAATATGTCATCATGACTAGTTTTAAAGGAAGGTATCATTGTTCCCATTCTACAGATAAGTAAAAGAAGGCTTAGATTTCTGCCCCACCCGCACCCCCGCCAAGGCCACATAACAAGAGAATAAAAAAGTAAAATTCTCCATGAGCATAAATTGAATTGATCTTAACGATCCCTGAAATTTCTTAGACTTCTCCATTATAAAATACCTAATTATAAGTTACATTCACTTACAAAAACATTGTAAAGAATAATTACATTGTTTTGTAATCATTTTTATATTTCTTTTTAAATGAATACATAATCCTTTGATTCTATTACCCATTTAATTATATATTACAGTAGTATCTTTACTTAATTATACTTGATTTTAATTAAATTTAATTCTACTGTAGCAATTTAATTTTGTGACATTTATTTTTACAAAATGTTTAATTGAATAAATATGTAAAAAAGCATAACTTCAAACAAGGTAGTAGTATCAGTAGAGAGTATTAGGTAATAGGATTTTAGAATAATTCTATGATCTCAGTCTCAGATTCTTGAATATATTTCAAATACATATTAATCTATGATGTTATAGGCTTTATTACACATTCTCCAAAATATTAGAATTAATGTCAGCATAATTTCTTCATTTTGGGAAAGAAAAATAAGTCTCCACCAACTGATACAGAAAATCATCTAATAGCTCAAGTAGGTTCTGTGATGACAGAGAATATCTTCCGTCACTGCCCCAGCACACATGCCTCTGGCACTTGAAAGGATCCTTTAAAGACACAGCTCTGTGACACTAGCACCATCACACTATAGGTCAGGAGTTCTCCTCCCTCCTGTCTCCATGATGAGCTTTGCTGCCGAGTCATGACTAGGCAGGATTTCACCAAGTCCTGAGACTCGGTAGAGTAATGGTGCCTGTGTCTACAGAGGAGACTTCAGCCCACTCCACAGAATTCTGCTTCTCCATCTATACCCATGCTAGACTCAGTCTTGAATTATATTTCTTAATCAACATTTAGTGGGAATTTGGATAAACTAAAGGTCTATTTGCAAACACTGTGACTCTTTTATTATTCCTTTGTGTACCCTCTATTCATGTAAGAATGGTATGGCTATTACTTTCTCCCCATCTTTCTGACCTTAATATTAGACTTAGCTGTCTTTTTATTTCTATTGCTGGGCAACCCCAACATTTTGATCACTCTCATTTCTCCCAACATTCTCATTCAACCATTTCCCCTAATTACTCAGTCAGCCTTTTACTTCCCTCATCTATCTTTCCACCACACTTAATTTCTACGCTACTACCATTTCTCAGCCTTCCACACCAAATTCTCCTATTTCTAAACCATCTTTCCCCAGAGACAACTGATTGAGATTTCCATGTTCCTGTCCTCAATGCTCTTTATTTTCACCAATTAATAAGTAATTAAGCAAACATTTACCAAGTGCTTTACACCTTGCAAATTACCAAGGAGTTCAATAGTGCAGTGGAAGAGACAGACAAGCAAAGGTACAATTAGAACATGGCATGATGAGTGCTAGATAGAGGTATGCATCAGGAGCTATGCAAACATGTAAGAGAAACACCTAGCCCAGCCTGAAGGATTAGAGAAGGCTCCAGAAGAAGGAGATGAATAGAGATGTGCCAATCGGTGAGAAAAAGATGTGACAACATATAAATTCTCAATGGTCATGCAATAAAGCATATCCATGGATTTGAAAGAATTCAAAACAGAGTCAAAATGAGTTAAAAATAATGGTGAAGCAGGCAGGAAGCATAATGCTAAGGGCCATAGCTGCCACCATAAAGAGTTGTGATCTTAACTGAAAGGCAATGGGAAGCCCTTGGAAGATCTTCATCCAAAGCATGAGTGGCATGATCAGTTTAGAAACATCAGTGTGGCTGCAGCACTGAAAACACATTGAAAGGAGGAAGACTAAGGTAGAGAGACCAGATGAAAGAGTAATTCAGCAAAAAAGGATTAAGCCCTAAACTAAAGCAATGTCAGCAAGAATGTAGAAGGGAAGGCATATTGAGAGATATTATAAATATGGGTTTGAGTGGATTTCGAGGTCAGCTGGATGTGGGAGAGGAGGGAAGGGATGGGAAGCACCACAGATGGCCCATAGGTTTCTGGCTGGGTGGATACTTTTATTTCACAAATTTATTTATTAAGAACTTGCTATGTGACAGACACTATACTAGGTCCTGGAGATATAGCAGTAAACAAATAAATTTATGTCTTCAGGAGCTTAATTTTAGTGTTAAAACACAAATAACAAATAAAATATACTGTTCTTTTCCCAGCCTTACAAAGGGTTCAGCATTCTGGAAAAAGGGGCTGCGAGTAGATTCAAGAAGGAGTCCAAGGACGAAAGATAACTTTGATAGGCATTGGGGATCAGAGGAGCTTCAGCTGAAGGAACTAAAGACTCTCTTGTCTAAGGACCCCGTGGTATTTATTTAACACAATTTGTCCTAAGGCAAGGTGGAAATATATACTTCAAAGGGCAATGTATCAAAGGGTACAGAAGCATTGTCAGTTTGGGGAATAGCCTACAGCTGTTCAGGTGTTTGGCCAACAGGAGGCAATAAAATGCCCTGAGCTGTCTGGCAGCTAACAATTATCAGATTCGAGTTTGGGGGAAGTGCCGTTTAGCCATTTCCAACAGGCAATTACATATGTGGCTCACCCTTGTTGAGCCGCCCAAGTTTCACCAACCTTTTGGTGAAACTCTAGTAATTATTACATGCTGGAATTAGTTCCCGGCAATACAGTATGTCATATGGTAAAAAGTATTAAGGAAAAAATAAGGTAGTGAAGATGGACTCAATTAGAAAAGAAGATGATGCTGTCATTAACTCACATGGACCTCTAGATGGTGAGTAGATAATAAGGTCCATTTAGGACATGGTCAGTGTGAAATCTCTGAAATACATCCATTGGAGATGTCCAATAGGCTGTTGGAACAGAGGTCTAAAGGTGGGAACAGGGATCTGGATTGAATTTAGAAATATCTGAATCATTAGCAGGCTGGTTGTAGTTTAAGTCATGAGGATGAATGACAATCAGAAAGGTATTTAGATTGAGAAGATGAAAGGCCTACAGAGGGATTCCTGGGGATCTCCAGCAATGCCAGGGAAGACCTAGAAAAAGGCACTCAAGGACCAAAGGAGGAATGGCGAGAGGGATAAAACAAGGAGAGGAGAACTTCGTGTCCAGGAAGCTAAGAGACAAAATATAAAAAGGGAAGATGTGGCCAAACATGTTAAATACTGTGGATACAGAATGAAGATTTAAAAAGACCTTTGGGTACACAACTGTGAGGCGAGTGTGGACCCGGACAAAAGTGCTTTCATAGGGTTGAAAAGTGAAGGGAGGCTGAAGAAGATAAAAAAGAGGGTGGTGAGGAAGTAAAGTGACTGTAAATTACTTGAGCTTGTGATATATGGAAAGATCAAAGGAGCAAGGAGGAGAGAGACAGATTAAAAGCATAAGTGAAGGGATTGAATAGGGCAAGGTCCCTGAGGAATGGGAGCCCAACCCAGATATACAGGAAGGCAGTGTGCAAGGGGAAGTGAAGAGGGGTGGAGAAACAGATGAATTTATTAAGGATGGTAAAAAACGAAAGGATTGCAAATGGAGAGCCATCTCATCTGACTTCCACTTTCTTGCTGAAGGAGAACTCCAAGTCAGGGGCTGAGACTAGAAAGGAAATGGCGAGAATGAAGGGATTAAGGGCATAAATCAAGTTTTAAATAACTGTTGCAATTTACATAAAACATGGGAGGATTGCTTCTCAGTGTTGAGATTGGAGAACATGCAGTTGGAGTGGCAGAAATTTCGATGAGTGGTTTGAATAGAATACAACTATAAAATTGAGATTTTGTAAGAATTCTGAAAGGAACACCAGAAGCAAGGGAGTTAAAAGCAAAGAAATTTATATTTTAAGGTTTCAGAGACGAAGGAGTTCTGGGTAATGACAAAATTCAGGAAATGACCAGATGTGGCTTAATGACAGTGGAAATAAATATCAATAAAATTTAGTAGATCTGGTATCTGTAAGGCTAAGGTATTGGACAGGTTAATTTCATTGGTATGGTTAGTACCCAATTTAGCCAGTTTATTGCTTGGTTTGTTTGCTAAGAGTGCCAAAGATATCTGTTGATAAAATGAAAGTATTTTTTACATAATACTTTGGTCTTTTAAAAAAGTTTAAAAACTAATTTTTCCTCTTGCAAAAATGCATCTAAAACCTGAAGCAACATAATGAATGATTGCCCACAGAGTTGTGTAAATATATACCTGCTAAGTCTTTTAAACACATTAAGATCACGGCGCTGCATCATTCTACTGAACTGAACAGCCAGTGGGCAGTTATTAGTACTAGTGCATTCACATGCTTATTTAAGTGGTGGTCTATGGTAGTGCTCCCATTATGTCCTGCTGCTTGTCCTGTGCACCATATCGTTGTGTTGGCTTTAAGGAAAAATGCAACTTCCAGAGAGAATAAATGGTTTGGCAAATTAAAAAGTGACACACTTGTTAGCTTCCTTGATAGCAAATTCAGAATTTATTTGCTTAAAAAGTAAATAAGAATAATTTCAGACGAAAGAAAATTGAGATTGGAAATACAGATAAAGATCATTTTTTTTAAATGTTCATGGCAGTTGATTCCGTGCTCTTTCTCCAGACTGTAGATTGATTTAACTGTGTTTCCTGACAGCCTGTGGGGGTAACATCTACATCCATGATGTGGATTCTGTTGGCTATGTGACCTCGCCCAACTACCCGGACAGTTATCCCCAGCACGCTGATTGCATTTGGCTCATAGCTGCTCCTCCTGGAAAGCTCATAAGGCTACAGTTTGAAGATCAATTCAATATTGAAGTAACTCCCAAGTAGGTCACCTCCATTTAATTTTTCTCCTTACCAGAGTTGGTATTTTTTATTTAGCTGTCATGTCTCAGTACAATTTCCTTCTTCATTTCTTAGCCACAAACACTGCTCAGGAAATCTAGGGATGCAGAAGGCAGGTGCTTAATGCCTCCAGGCTGAAAATGTTGCCTGCCAGACACTCTCCTGTCTGCTGAGCAGATCGTTTACAGATATTGTCCCTCATGACCCCATGCATATCCTCCAAGAGACACTGAGGATGGCTGTTTGAGATTTATGTGATCTGCTTTTCCTCTCACCGGAAACGTGTAGTGTCTCTGCTAGATGAGGATTTATTTGCCCAGCCTCACACTGAGTGTCATAAATGATAAAATATCTGTTTAACAAATGGAAATTTGTGTTATGTGACATCAGAGGTCACCAGTTTCAGAAACAGGACTAAAGCAAGTACAATACAATTTCTAATTTCTATTTAATAAGAATTCTGAAAGATAACACACCAGAAAGTAAGTCTTACTATGTTGAACACAAAGGGAATAGGCAAAAAAAAAAATTGTATTTTTTCTCATTTAACAAAAGTGTGCATACATGAATATGTGTCTGGTACAAAACTTAGTTACAAGAACTTTTGTTTACCATTTTTGGGCACCTTATGCAAGGCCACTCTCCCACTCAGTGAGCATTAATTGGCTGATTGACTCAGAAACACTGGGTAAATACTTGACCCCTTTTATGGACATAGAAAATTCCAGCTCAGACTGTCCATTAGCCTGGGTCACAGAGCTGTCAAGAGAGAGTTCATCTTTGTCATATGAAATGCATTGAATCATCATGTGAAATAAAATACTTGTATGTTTTTTAAATTCCTAGGGGGTAATTTGAGAATGACTTTTAAACTTATAAAACTAATGCAGAATATGGAAGGAAAATGAATATTCTTCAGTGTGGTACATGTAAAACCCCCTCCTTTTTTTATTTTATTTTTTTTCACCTTCTAACTAAATTGTATGTCATGGTTAGGAAGAATATTATAGAGTATTCTGAAGTGACATGACACTTAAATTGACTGTTGCAGTGTCTTCTGTTCCAGAAAAGCTAACTTAATAATGCCCTTGGAAAAAGTGGGTGAAATCTTTTTCTAGCAAAATATGTCAAAGCAATTGTCTTCATATATTAAACAGAATTTCCTTTCACTTTAGCTGTACGTCCAATTATCTTGAGTTGCGAGATGGAGCTGATTCAAATGCACCAATAATTTCCAAGTTTTGTGGTACCTCTTTGCCCAGAAGTCAGTTGTCCTCAGGAGAGGTGATATATTTGAGATTCCGGTCTGACAACAGCTCCACTCATGTGGGATTCAAGGCCAAGTATTCTATAGGTAACATTTTTTATATTCAATAAGAAAGTAGTTCTAGAATAAATACATTAAAACAAAAAAACATATACAATTATAAAAGAAGTTTTTCCATCTGCCTAATTTTAATAATTATTTTAATGATAGAAATAAGTAAGGAATATAAATGTTTAACACTGCAAGTCATTAATTTTAGTTTTTACTTTGATTTCCATTTTAAAACACTTTTATAAATTTGATATTTTGTATTGTGTCCTAACTTGTTTATGAGAAACACATTAGTTAAATCAAATTCTTCTTTCTTCCTATTATCATGGAATATTTATTATTTTAAGTAGCAAAACTCTTTAGTAAACATTAACTATATTTAAAATAGTGATTTTGAACTCCTCATCATTAATAGATAATTGAGTTGATTTCCCCCCTAAGCCTCTAGTGCCAAATCAGTCAGTAGACAAAAAGCAAAGAGCTCTTCAGTGTTTTGATTTCCTTACTTAAAAAATTCACTATAATATGTCCTGGACACTAACCAGACATATTTGATGCATACAACACTTGGAAAGCCCAGTTGTAACAACATTTAACCTATACCGTAGGTTGTTTCATAGCTGATGCAAATTGTATATAACTCAATCTATCATTCCTGGCTAATGAAAAATAATTGAATAGTAATTTTCAAGGCCTTGAGGTACCAGTTACTGCAGTAAAATGTGTATTTGATAGTTAAACTAGAAATGGTCAGCATCAAAAGGAACCACAGCACCCTTCCCAGCTGAAATTGGACTCAGTCTTCAGAATCCAACACAGGGTACTGGGCAGGCCCTATCAATCCATCAGTTGGTTCTTGAAATGAAATGTTATTGCATCTGATACCTTTTACATGGCACCCCCAAGAGAATTAAAGAGATATTACAGAATATACCCTTCAAGTCTTTCAGTCTTTCATTTCCCATTATTGGATTGAACATCTGCTCTCATTTCTCTGTACATCAATAGTAGATTTCCAATAATAAGGGAGCACTAACCAAGATTTTCAGAATTTTTATTTTATTTTATTTTAGTTTATTTTTTAAAATATATTTTATTGACTTTTTACAGAGAGGAAGGGAGAGGGATAGAGAGTTAGAAATATTGATGAGAGAGAAATATTGATCAGTTGCTTCCTGCACACCTCCTACTGGGGATGTGCCTGCAACCAAGGTACATGCGCTTGACTGGAATCGAACTTGGGACCCTCCAGTCTGCAGGCCGCTGCTCTATCCACTGAGCCAAACTGGCCAGGGCTTTCAGAATTTTTAAAACTTCAATTCATGTTCACTTGGTATATAAAAGTTTTCAAATGTTCTGGTGAAATTGTAAAAAAAACTATAATAGAATATTGCTCTTTTTTTTTTTCAGCCCAGTGTGGGGGAACATTGACAGGGCAAAGTGGTATCATCCAAAGCATCGGATATCCAACACTTGCATATTCAGATAATTTATTGTGTGAGTGGCATCTCAGGGGTCCCTCGGGACACTATCTCACCATCCATTTTGAAGACTTTAACCTTCAGAATTCCTCTGGCTGTGAAAAAGACTTTGTTGAGATCTGGGAAAACCATACCTCTGGTCAGTAAAATACTCCTGCTATCTTTTATTGGGGGGGGGGTGGGGAGAGAGGTGTTTATTTTCACATGTACTCATTTAGCCTCTGAAGTTTCCTCACTTCCAAGGAAGGCAAAACTTGGCAAAGAAGTGCAGCTCAATCAGATGTGGGAAGTGCCAGCCTCTCTCTCCCTCCACGCACCCATAAACAATGGGTGTCCTGAACCGCAGGTGTCATCCTATAGCTTACCCTGGAGACCACGGAGAGAGCATATTCTTCCGGGGCCATATGTAGATATTTGAGGGACATTGTATGGAGTAAGGAGAAGAAAGGGTGATGTAGCCTGAAAATAATATGAGCTGAACACATGTCACCCTATTTATTCCGACCATTTCTTTAACCAAATGAGCTAGCCTTCCTCACTGTGCTGAGATGCCATTGCCCTGACTGGTTGCTATTTATCTTACACGTCATATATTTGAATGTATTGATTTTTATTCATATTTGTCCTGCTTTTCTTGACAGAAGTTATCATTTCTTCATGGATAGGGCCTTATATTTTATTGTTTTCTTCATATGTGCAGAACACCTCCAGTAGAGGTTAAATAAAATCACTTACCTGGACATATACATACTTACTTATTTGACTCTCACAGGAAATTTACTGGGCAGATACTGTGGAAACATCCTTCCTGACAGCGTGGACACTTCTAGCAATGTTGCTTTGGTCCGGTTTGTCACAGATGACTCTCTTACTGCCTCAGGATTCAGACTACGGTTTGAATCCAGTCAGGAAGGTAAGTTCATGGGTTTATGTAAATGTGTATATATATATATATTATTGAGCACCTACACTGGATAGACATTATGCTAGGCACAGATGTTATAGCAGTTGCACAACCCCCCCCCAAAAAAAAAAAAAAAAAAACAACTAAAAACCTGACTCCTGTCTTCTTGGACCTTACAGAGTAGTGGAGAGGCAGATGTCAATCCAACAGTCACACTGACAGTTGAAAACCACACCTGTGAACAATGCTACAAAAGAAGGGAACTAGCTCTAGGAGATACATAAGGGGATGTACTACATTACTCATTTTAAGGAAGCCAGCCTATTAGTCCTACTCAGAATTTGCATTCCAAATTCCCTGACAAACTCAAGTAAAATAAAGATCTTGTCTGGAAAAAAAAAGAGGATAAGTACTTTAGCTCACTGATTTTCCTGACTCTAAAATTACTACATTTATTGTGCTGAGATGCCATTGCCCTGACTGGTTGCCATTTATCTTACACATCATATATTTGAATGTATTGATTTTTCATTCAGTTACCATATTTCTTGGGCCATGATGGTAAAATGCTGTGAACTATCATCCATGGAAACAAAGGTTAAATATTAATAGGAAGTGAATACAAATGTTTTGTGTAAGTCCTTGCATACATATAGTTATGTCATTAGTGGTCATTGGTGCCAATTTAATGCCAGCAGGAATCCTCAATTTGGGGTGCAGTGAAGAGGAAACTTTATTGAGTACAAAACAGCTCAATTGTGATACAGCACAGTGTGAAAACAGCATGGCTATGAGGCAACTCTGGGATTAGGCAGCCCTGGGGCCAACCCCCTCTCTAGGGAGACATCTCTGCTCTGCTCCTGGCTGGATTTCTCCACCCTGTGCTGGTCTGCTCCATTGTACACTGTTGTGACATCTTTGGTGTTTCAGCTCCAGTCAGGGAAACTCACTCTTAGATAAAAAGGGTAACTGTGGTCCTAGAGAGGAGAGAAGCTGATTTAAATAGACAGAAGTCCCCAATCCTGGTCCCTGATTGGCCCATCCTCATGCAAATGAGGACTCCTAATCTTCACAGTTTGATTGGTCAGAATGGAGCTGCTCTGATTGGTTGGTAAAGAAGCTGATGGAGATAGAACTGGGCAGCTATGATTGGATGGGGAAAGCCTGAGTCCTATAGGTTGAAATAGGATTCCAGGAACTCCTTTATAAGGGCTGGCTCAGATGGCAGAAACACAGTGCAGGCCAGCAGTTCAGTGTGAGCTTCTCCCTGAAGTGCAGTTTTCATGAGAGTTCCCTGTGTAGAAGTGGCTGCTGGGCTTTGTTTTTTTATATTTAAGCCCAGTTAGCCACAACGACCTCTTCTTAGTAGGTAACTTCTTTCTCAGGATCCACATAAATAAGGCAATAATTTTGTCTAATATGAGAATGGGAAAAAAACACTTTAATTTTGAGGATATTCTTTATAGAAAGGGTCATTTTGGTTTCATTGGAAATCCTTTTTTCTTCCCCCTTCAGCATGCGGTGGAGATCTACAGGGCCCTACTGGAACATTTACTTCTCCCAACTACCCTAACCCAAATCCTCATGGCCGGATCTGTGAGTGGAGAATCACTGTGCAGGAAGGAAAGCAGGTCACACTAATTTTTAACAACCTGAGGCTGGAAGCTCATCCATCCTGCAATAGTGAGCGTGTGACAGTAAGTGTCCCGCACAGTCAGGGATATTATATTCCATTGGTTAAGGAGTTCATTGTCTCATAAATCATAGTCAGGAAACTAGGTCAGAAATATTCCCATTGTACAACTGTATCTCAGACAAACTCTAAATATTTTAGATAGGACAAAATCTCAATAAACTGCCACAATATTTGTAAAAGCTGTTTTTTAAAAAATATATATTTTATTGATTTTTTACAGAGAGGAAAGGAGAGGCATAGAGAGTTAAAAACATCAATGAGAGAGAAACATCAATTCAGCTGCCTCTTGCACACTCCCTACTGGGGATGTGCCCGCAACCAAGGTACATGCCCTTGACCGGAATCGAACCTGGGACCCTTCAGTCTGCAGGCCAATGCTCTATCCACTGAGCCAAACCGGTTAGGGCATGTAAAAGCTGTTTTAAGAGGCTATTAGTTATCACAAAATACATCAGGGTCATTGGTAGGATAAATTTTAAGAGCAAATGGTCATTATATATGGCAAAATGGAGTAAACAGAGAAATTAAGCCTATTGGTAACACATGGCTGAATGGGACTAGTCACAGAACAACCCACCACCACAAGTTTTAAGCAGATGAGTATTCCTGCATAACACAGTTCTGTGCCAGAGGTACTGAGTGACTCCTTTGAGGGGCCATGGCTGCTTGTCCTCCATGTAGCTCAAATGCTTTGAAATATAGCCTCAGATTTTTAGCAAAAAACAAAAGTAAGATTCATGAGTGTGAAAGGAGATTATTAATTGTGAAATGACAGATCTATATGCATGTACTGTATGGATTATAGATTAATATAAGTATATTTTCCTACCCAACTTGTCCTTTCTTCAGGCTTTGTTATCTCAGTAATTAATAATTCCAAACTCCTGATTGCTCAGGTCAAAAACCTTGATGTCTGTTTTGGATTCCTTTCTCTCACACCTTAGGTTACGTCCATAAGCAAGTACCATTGGCTGTATGTTTTTAAAAGATCCAGCGTCTAACGACTTTTCATCGTATCTATTATTACCACTATCACCACTTGCTTAGATTTATCTTAATAACTTCCACCCTGTCTCCCTGCATTCTCAATACAGCAGCCAGTGTGATAGGTTTAAATGTAAATCATTTCATGTTGCTCTCATTAAAAATCTTCTAATGGAAAATCCCAAATCCTTATAATAGCCCACTGGCCTTACATTACTTTTGCCCCTTCCTTTCCTACCTCTGCACCTTATCTCACGCTCCCTTTCCCTTTTGCTCATTGGCCTCTTTTCAGTTCATTGAATATGCTAAGAACCACCCCTCCACACACACACACACTCTCTCTCTCCCAACCCACTCCGCATGCACTATTGCCTTTGTCTAGATGGCTGTCCAGTTCATTTTTTCACTTCATTGAGGTCTCTGCTCAAATGACTTGATCCATGAGGCCTACCCCAAACACCCCATATTCAATAGTCCTCATCATGGCCTCTTCCTTTCCCTCTATTATTGCTTGCACAGCACTTCAGACCAGCTGATATTCCACATTTATTTGCTTTCTGCTTATTGTCTGCTCCCCCAACTAGGATGTGAGCTCCATTAGCCATGCACTTGGCCTCCTTCAATGCCCAGTGCCCAGTGCCTGGCACATAAGAAGGACAAAAGTTGTTGAATGAATAAATAGAAGTACTATCATTATTCATTTTAAAAACAAGCCACTTTTGTTTTCCATTTAATTGTCTCCTGTTGGATAGTGAGTTTCAAAAATATGAAACATCTTTGTATGTTTCTACCACTTTTTATTACCCCAAAATGATCACATTCAAGCTTAAAATTTTGCCAAATTCTGCTATCTGAAGAAAAAAAAGTACCATATTTCAATGCAATTTCTTGGCAATGGATAATATTATGTAACTAGTAGCCCTGCGCATGAATCCATGCACCAGTAGCTCTCTGTGGGCCTGGCCGCTCTGCGCCTGCTGCCCAGAGGCTCTCCGCGGCCCAGAGGCCCATCCATGGCTGGGCGAGGAACACTTGCCTCATCGCTGTGGTGACGAAGCAAGCATTCCGCCAGGCCGCTCATGCTGCTTGCTCTCAGCGGCCGCGCCCCCCCCCCATCCCCCCGAGAGTAGAGGACTCCAGTGGCACTGAGAGGACTGGGTGCCACCATCTTGTGGCTATGGGTGCCGCCACCTTTGTGACAGTGACAGTTAATTTGCATATTACCCTTTTATTAGATAGGATTATAACCATGTGACATAAATTTATTTGTATACTAATTTTAATTAATTTTTTTCTGATTACAAATACAATGGATGCTTATTGACCAAAATTAGGAGAGTTCAGAAAAATAAAAAAATACAAAATACTTGGAATTCTACACATTCATTAAAATTTTGATGTGTGCATGCTGTTTTTTTTTTTTCTTTGAAATGGTTTTCATAGTTGAGGTCAAATTGAATATAATGATTATTAAGAATCTTACCAACAGAATATCCACATGCCCTGCAGGAAAGATAATATGAATGATTCTAATTTTAGAACTCAAATAATTAAAATAAAATTCACAGTGATAGCCACAAATTCTGAATTATGTTTTGTCATTTCCCCATCTCTGAATAATATATGCCAAAGGCATCCACTCTCAACTCTGTCATTATTTAAAATCTAGAGGCCTGGTGCATGAAATTCGTGCATGGCTGGGGGGAGTCCCCTCAGCCCAGCCTGCACCCTCTCCAATCTAGGACCCCATGGGGATGTCCGACTGCTGGTTTAGGCCCGATCAGTCAGACATCCCTCTCTCAATCCACCCCCCCCCTCCTGCTGGCCTGATCGCCCCTCACTGCCTCTACATGCCAGCTTGATTGCCCCTAACTGTCCCCCCTGCTGGCCTGGTCACCCCTAACTGCCCCCTGCTTCTGGCCAGGTCACCCCCAACTGCCCCCTCCCTGTCAGCCTGGTCGCTCCTGACTGCCCCCCTCTGTCGGCCTGGTCGCCCCCAACTATCCCCCCCTGCTGGCCTGGTCACCCCCAACTGCGCCCCCTGCTGGCCTGGTCACCCCTCAGGCCCTCCCCCCCGCCATCAGCCTGGTCACCCCATGCAGCCTGCTGTTCAGTTGTTTGGTCATCCCTTACTAACCCACCTGCCAGCCTGGTCGCCCCACACAGCCTGCTTGTTCAGTCGTTTGGTCATCCCTCACTAACCACCCCTCCCCCGCCCTGCCGTCCTGGTCATAGGCAGCCATCCCGTGAGGGTATGACAGTCAATTTGTATATTACCTCTTTATTATATAGGATAATATTCCTATTCTGCTACTTCTTTATTTTGGGGTATTATACATTATCTACTTACTATGGATGATGAGGATTTAGCTTTCTTCACAAACCAGCCCCTACCACCACCACAAATGCACACAGTGGTGTGCACATTTCACATACTCCCCCAACTTCCTCCAAAAATACTTAGATCTCAGATTTTGTTAAAATTGTTATTTAATGTGTACATTATTATGATTGTGTAAACACCATTAGCAATGAAGCCAGGTAGTGTACTATGATAGCGTTTGCTTTTGTTTTTTGTAATAATACAGTAGTGCCCTTTGTACATTTTCTTGGTTTTCTATGCATCTATCACTAATTCTTCCACACACTTTCCACTCCAGACATAGATCCCCACCTTGTATAATAAAGTACATCTATTATTTTTTTTCATTTTCTCTAGCAATATCCCTCCTTGAGCCTTATTCTGCAAGCCTGATGCCAGCTGTCATGTTGGGATTTCCCTTCACCAAACGTCCAAGTCCCTTCCTTTTTCTCCCAGGCTGGAGGCCTGGCTGTATGACATGTGAATTTCCATTTTTTGGTTAAGTTTCTCTGTTTAGTCAGACATATGCTCTTGCAGCTTCTTAAGGAAGTGGAGATGAGTGGTAAAGTTTTAAGAATGTGTATACCTAGAATTGTACTTACTTTATCCTTAGTTTTTGAATATATTACATATTTAAAAATATCAAATGTGTTCAATATATTAATATTAATATATGAATATATTAATCATAATTTTGAAGTATTTTTCTCTTTTTGTGGTCAATTTCCTTTAAGTTCCTGTTTCCTATTTATATATATTTGTCTCTGCCTTTGCCATCAGATGTTTCCCTAAATGTCTGGTAACCCTTGGCTGTTCATTTCTATTTAATAATAAACGCCTAATGGGAAGCTCTGTGTGCATGACTGGGGCTGTCCATTTGTGTGCTTCATGGGAGGTGACAAGTGGGGAGATGACTATTTAATTAGAGGAAACTACAGATGTCATATCTATAGGTCATATCTCCCGGGGAGGTTAAAATTCCAACAAAGAAACACCTTCAGAATTAATTTCTGAATTTTTAATATGATGTCCACATTCCTTTCCTTTGCAATATATTTTTATAGATTTAGGTTTGTTTTGTTTGCTCTTCACTCTACTCCAAACAAGGGGATGTGGGCTGCCCTTTGCTCACTCTTTATTTATTTGAGAATGTCTCAGAGAGAAAGAGAAAAAAAAAGGAGGAAAGAAGAAAGGGGGAGGGAGAAAGGGGGTAGGGAGAGAGGAAAGAAAGAAAGAAGGAGCTAAATTTAATAATCAATTATAATAAATAAAAAAGCTTATAGTTTTGTGATGGAATACATTCTCTTTCTCCAGAGCTCTTAGTGTCATACTCTGACACATTATTTCTAATTGTGAGCCATTCAAATCCTTTTGAAAAAAAAAAAAAAAAAGGGAATGTCAAACCATCACTCATTCAATTATTGTGTAGTTACTTCTGGATCGTCCTTGAACTGTAAAAACCAGGAATGTTAAATCATACTTTGCCAATTATTATAACTATGAACATAACTAGAGTTATTGTTTAATATTTTGGAGTTACTGAAACTCTAATCAACTTTTAAAAATTCAAATTAGTTAGAGAATGGAAGCTTGAATCCATTAGTAATTAGGAAAGAACAATTGATAATGAGATTGACTTTTTAAATTACTTATATACTTTACATCATCAGAGACAAAAACTTCAGCCTTCATTCTAATTATCAAAGGTCCTGATGCATTGTTAAGAAAAACTGCCCAGCAGTGAACTCTGTGAACTGAGATGTAAGCATGTTGGCATATCTACTTTACATTTAGAGCACAGTTTCCTGTTGCAAAGAGTACAGCAGTTTTTCACTTGTCACCACATGGCAGGAGGGCATTGCTGCTGTATTTTCATTTAATGAAATGACCCTGAGGCCACAAAATGTGCTCTGGGTAACATAGTGGTTTGTGGCACTGGGCTAGGAGACTGAATTGTTAAGTAATTCATTTTAGCACAGGGTTTCCTTAGAAGGAAGTGTGTCTGGGCTGGGAATATAACCTCCTAAAAAGTACTCAGTAAGATGGACTGTGTGTCTAAAGGTTAAATTGTTTTTCTAACAGGTGTTCAATGGCATTAGAAGTAACTCACCCGTGCTTGGGAAGCTATGTAGCAGTGTGAATATAAGTGATGAGATCAAATCTTCAGGAAATACAATGAAAGTCACTTATTTCACGGATGGGTCCAGGCCATATGGAGGCTTCAGTGCTTCCTACACATCCAGTGAAGATGCAGGTAATACAGGGTGTTATAAATATATATGCTTACAGATGTCCCCGCAGCTACTGCCCACAGCAGCAGAGCCATCTACTTTAACTTTAGTGATTAAAGTGACAGCTAGGATCTTCTACATAAGACAGACATGCATAACCAGATAGAAAGCCCATGATGGATAAAAATTTAAAAAATAGAAATTCCTTTGGTTTTGGAAAGAAGTCTGCCATTACGAATTAAAACTTTAAAAAATGCTGTTAGAAGAGGTACTAGCTCAATTCCATGATTATAGCTGGTTTTCATTCCTGCAGTCCTGTGTTATTCTTTTGTGCTACGAGACCATCTTCCTCTTAGAAGGTAATTCCCTTCCAGAAAGTATCTACATTAATTGAAGACAGAGATAGTTTACCGTTTCTTAGCAATCCATCCTTATACACATTTCCAGTATAAATGAATGGGGGGGGGGGGGTTCACCTTTGACGTAGAGTGTTTGAAAATTAAGCAAGGTCTGGCCTTTCTATTCTAAATATCCTCCTACTCTCTTTATTGGTGTTATTATCTAAGAGGTTTTAAATTTAGAAAAATTTGAACTACATATTAAAAGACTTTAAGTTATTGATATATGAAGTCTGTATTTTCTATTTAAAGGGGCAATTTATTGGCACTGTAATGTTATATTATCTGTTTGATCCAATTAAATTATTGGATCAAGTGGAGAATTGCTAATTAGAAGCCATTGGGACCACCGTTATATTTCAATATTCCTCTAAATTAAATATTAATGACCAGTAGGCCCAAAATTAGGAGATATTGATGCAGAGCCAATCCCTACCTACTTATTCTTCTCCTACAGGAAAATAAAGAAACTGCTCATTTTTGCACATATTTTGTTCTAAACCCCACAGAAACTTCTTCCACAGTCTGCATGCATAAGCCAGCCGTTTTACCCACAGCCTTGACTTCACCTAGGGGGAAAAAAAAGTAAAAATGTTGCTGCTGTTATGTTACTCATTGTTCCTATATTGTTTGTGTCTTCTGTTATGGCATGAGTTTTACTACCTTCTCTGTTGCCTTTTGTGTCTTTAGTGTGTGGTGGGGCCCTTACCAATTTCCCGGAAGGAAACTTTACTTCTCCTGGATATAATGGAGTCAGCAATTACTCAAGAAACCTAAACTGTGAATGGACTCTCAGCAATCCAAATCAGGGAAATTCATCCATTTACATTCATTTTGAGAATTTTTACCTAGAAAGTCACCAAGACTGTCAGTTTGATGTCCTAGAGTTCCGAGTGGGTGAGTTCAATAGGATCCTGTTCTTCTATTTATCTACAGTATTCTTCTTATGCCTGGAGACCACCAAGGATGAAAGGAACCAGATGGCTGTAATATACGTACATAGGGTCCAAAAGAATGTTGGTCAGCAGAGCCATAATTCTGTGTGTGCCCAACTGAGGAACACATGCCCTATGAGCAGTGAGAGAGATGAATCCATGTTCATAACCAGACTGTATGGTTCAACTGATGAGAGATTCTGGTTTGTCTTTGCTCTCTTACTAGTAATGCGTTCAGGTGGCCCCTTCACTGTAACCCAGTACTCCAGACTCCTTTCCTTAGAGACTGGAACATAAAATTGTCAGTGTCAGTGGTTTACTGAACTTACAGGATTCATAAAAGCAGCTGTGGAAGTCTACTTAGGCCTTAGAAGTCAAAAGAAGTTTTGAAATACACCAGATGGAAAAGCACCTGGAAGTCATTTGAGGAATCATCCCCAGAGCAATCAAATTTGTCTTTGATTTCATGACAGAAAAGGATTGAGGTATACTTGGTAAACCATAATTCTCTTAAGGATGTTTAAATATCTTCATTCATGAAAGATGAATACATTTTAGTTCTTTCCCATAGTCAAGGCATACATTATCTACTGATATTCTTTTCTCGGTTAAAAAACAAACAAACAACAAATAGAGAAGGAAAGTAACATTGTAGACCATCTATTTTGTCCAAGGTTCACCAAGTTCCATGTTATTGCAAAATGTAAAGAAAAATAGGCTGAAAGCAGCAAGAACTAATGTAGTTTGCTGTTGGCAATGTTCTGGGCAACTTTAGGAATCAATGATGGGTTTTAAAACATGGAAGATAGCATTTTCTAGAAGGAGAATTAGATAAAGTCTATGGTCATAGACCAACTACTTCAGCAGAAGAACCATCTGGGCTCTCTAAGATAGACAAATCTAGAGAAGGCTTATGAGAGAAATGGATGTTGTAATTTGAGAATGTTCTCCATATAATTCTGGTAAACCCTCACCACTGCCACCTGGCTCAAAACCACTGGCTCATAGAATCAAATAAAGCAGTTAAATGCAATCTCTCTACTCACTCAGTTTACAGACAGTGAAAAATACTATCTTTTGTTGACTTATAAGATCAGTGATGTTGTTTGACTCAAAAAACAGAGCAGATCAGTATGAGTGCTGCAGGTGCACTATAAATGTTAATTACATTACTGTGGAAAGTAATCTTCATAAAATACTCAGCTCCAAATATGATAGTTCTTGGTCTGAGTACTAATACCTTTTATATTAGTTTATTAAATTCAGTGAAGAAATCATTGAAATGTTAGGCACTTACCTTATTGATTGATTGAATGATTTTAAGGATATAGAAGACTTTAGTAACACTATCAAGCAACATGACCTGACTGACATTTTACAGAATGCTTCACCAAATCACAATCAAATACACATTTTTCTCAAGGGCACATGAAACATTTACCACATTGATTTCTAGATTTAGTATAATCCCAATAAAAATCTCAGGCAATTTGGGATATTTACAAACTAATTAAAAAATTTATATGGAAAGACAACTAAAACAGCCAAAACAACTTTTAAAAAGCACAAAATTAGAGAACATATACTAATTTATTTCAAAACTTACTATAAATCTACAGGAATAAAAGCAGTAAAGCTACGTTGTAAAAACAATATAGTATTGGCAAAAGTCTAGATATAGAGTTCACTGTAACAGAATAGCACAGATTCACCTACAAAAATAAGGACATTTGAATTTGGACAAAAGCACAAAGGCAATTCAATGGGGAAAAATTGCTGTTTCAAATAGACCTCTATATGCAGAAAGAGAAAGAGAACTTCAACCCATACCTCACATTATATACAACACTTAAGATGTATCATAAATTGAAATGTAAATCTAAAACTACAAAACTTCCAGAAGAAAAATTCTTTGTAATCTTGGTTAGGCAATGTGTTCTTAATTACAACACTAATGTCATTTTTTAAAAATGGTAAATTGGACTTCATCAAAAGCAAAGCTTTTGCTCTGTGAATTACACTAAAAGAATGAAAGGATAAGGAGGAGATATTTGCTAATCATATCAAACTCAATAAGAAAACAAATAAAACACTGGGTGAAATAATTGAATTGATATTTTTATCAAAGAAGAAATACAAACAGCAAAGGGAAAAAAGCTCAACCACATTAGTCATTAGATAAATTCAAATTAAAATCACAAGACATTAGAAAGTTAAAATTTAAAAACACACACATAACAACAATACCAGATGCTAGTGAGAACACAGAACAACCTGAATAGTCATACATCGCCGATAATAATGAAATGGTGCGTCCACTTTAGAAAACATTTTCTATAAAATTAAAAATACATTACTATATAACACAGTGATCACACTTGTAGGTATTCAGCCAAGAGAAATTTAAACTGTGTTCACATCAGAACTTTATACAAAATCTTATTGCAAATTTAAAAACTTCGTATTTTCCTGATGCCTCAACATCTCCACAAACAGGCTGTGAACAACCTGCCTAGGTGACTAGGTGAACCAGAGTGATAAGGCCAGTCCCTGCCACAAGCTCCCCTTCTTGCCCTCCCCTGACTGTGGCCTGGTGATATTCAAACGCACCAGGGAATTCCTTCACCCTTTTGTTGCATTCTCCACCATGACCCCCAATAAAGGCACTTGCTCACAGGTCTTCACTCTCTCTGGGCTCCCCACCTGCTTGGTGGAGCCAGCTCCCTGGGCACTTCTCTCAAAAGATCCCCTGCCTGCCTCTTCTAGGACCAGTCTCTATGTGATCTCCACTTTCTGTCCTTGGTTGTCAGGGTTCTCTCCAGCCAGTCTTCAGTTAACTATTCAGAATAGTTTTTCTGTATTTTTGTTGTAATTCCAGTTTGGTCCTGGAAGAGTGTCAGTGTAGCTTCCACTTCACCGGCTGCCATTTTGGAACCCTATCACTTTTATCTTGATAATGTATTTTGTCATTGTTGTTTTATATTTCTTACTCCCTGAAAAAAGAAGGATCCTTGACTTCAACTAGAAAAAAGAATGAAAGCAGTAAAATGTTCCATCTCTGTTTAGATATGCTAAAATAATTATGAAAATATAAATTAGAATAAAATGGCACCTATATTAGAGAAAGAAGTCTATACAAAAATACACATTTTATTTTTTACTTTTACCCTGCTGGAGGGACTCTTTCTTTTGCAGTTGATAAAGATGGAAAGAAATTTTTGAAATGTCTGCTATTAAATAATTTAAACATGTGTCATGAATACCTTGAAATTTTGTTATGATTGATTCTTACTGAATTCACTTAAAATCTATATAAATAATGGCACTTGGTGTGATATTTTGTTCAGGTAATGCTGATGGGCCTCTGATATGGAGACTTTGTGGATCTGTAGCATCTACAGTGCCATTGGTTATACCTTATTCTCAGGTATGGATACACTTTGTCACTAATGACCGTGTAGAACATATTGGATTCCATGCAGAGTATTTCTTTACAGGTAAGACTTCTGATTAAGCTCTCAAACTCTGGCAATAAAATAATAGACAAAATTTGTATAATAGTTTCTATAAAGATCACATATATATTTTGTTAGATTTATTTCTAGGTTGCTATTGGTTTTGTTGCCAATGTCAATAAGACATTCTAAATTACATTTTCTGTTTGGTTGTTGCTGATATCTAGGAATTTTGAATTTTTTTTATATTGATCTTTAGCCCAAAGATTTTGCTATACTTTCATTAGTTTTAGTATTTTGTCTATAATTATCTTTGATTTTTCTGTGTAAATCATCATATTTTCTGCAAATAATAGTGCTTTATTTTCAGCCCCAATACCTTATTTCTTCTTCTTATATTATTTCATTAGCTAAGCCATTATCATAATTATGAATGGAAGAGATGATAGCATCTTTTATTTTACCTTAATGTCAGTGCCTATGATATTTCATTGTTAAATATATTGGTTGTTCTTGGGTTTTCAATAAGTACTCCTCATCAGAATAAATTAAGTCCCTTAAATTCTTAGTATATGAAAAGTTGTTTGCTCTTTTTTTTTTTTCTGTGAATGGATACAAGATTTTATCAAATAATTCTTCTGCATCTATTGAGATGGTCCTATTTTTCCCCTTTTAATATGTTAATGTAATAAATTATATTGAAAGATTTTTCTCTTGTTAAACCATTCTTTGATTTCCAGGATAAACCCAATCCAGAAAAATCTAACATGGCCATGGTGTATGTTTTGAACATATTACTGGACATTATTTGCTAATGTTTTGTGTTGGATTGTATCTGTGACATTCATTTTAGTGCCTGAAAATTTCACCCAATACAGGCAGGACTCCTGTTGCTTCTTTGGACCATTAAAGTTTTCTAGCTCCTTTTCACTAACATGGAAGTTCTTTTAGATTCCCAACTTGACGTAAAACTCTCAATTCCATTCCTTGGTTTTATGGAGGTGCAAGGCCATGTGTTCCCTTGCTGTCTGAATCTCAGACCCCACTCCCTGTGGCCCATAGCTTGGTTCTGTATTCTCTCAGACTAATACAATTTCAGTTTGTGATTACCCCTCAGAATTTGAATACACTTATTGTTTGCTGATTTTGGAGATCTCCTTTCTTTCCATATGTTTGGATATGAATCAAAATGTTTTGGTTATGATTTTATCTAACATCTTTTTTGTTACAATCAAATGGTTGATTGAGATGAGTGAGATTGATTACTCAATCAACCATCTTGTCAGTTTATCTTTTTATTAAATTAAAATAAAGAAGTCAGACTTCAGGAAGCAGTATTATTTGTATAAAACATCATACCATACTATGCTTTGTAAGTATATCTGTTCTTCAAATTGCTATGCTAATGTGTACTGTGAAAGCTTACTATAGACATATATGTTTATTATCAGGTGACAAAGTCTTCAATTATGGTACTAATCATATTCTTCTAACTTAATTTTTTTCCACTGGCCTAGTTTTTTCCAGAAAGGCAATGTTATTTACTTTGTCTCTAGTACATTTACTCTCGGTTATACACACATATAATTATTCTCCATTTATGATACAGATTATCTTCTTTTTGCTTCATACTAAACTTGAGCCTGTTTTCACTATGTGATTCTGTATATGGCATTTTGTGTATTTCTAATCTTTAACCCAGTTTTACTTTGTTTTTATCCAATTTCACGTATGTATTCATTTATTGTATTTTTAAATCATAAAATATGACAGTTTTAAGTATTACTTTACCTTGGATTTGCAAGTATTTTTTTTCCTATCTTATTTAGAATGTCACAAATCTACTTTCAGATTGCGGTGGAATACAAATAGGTGAGAGTGGAGTGATCGCAAGCCCCAACTACCCAGCTTCATATGACAGCTTGACCCACTGTGCTTGGTTGTTGGAAGTCCCACAAGGTGACACCATCACTGTGAGTTCAGATGCCTGAGTAAATTACTCCCGAGACCATTAGAACTACAACATCATGTCCTGTGTGGGGAACAGAGTTCTTTTAATAAGCAAATATTATGCTTTGATCTTGCAATCAGATCATTTTCTCCCTAAAATTCCCTCATTAGAGTATATACATTGACATCTATAAGTTTACAATTAATGAAAGATGAACTCTCATTTTCAAGCATTGCAGAGTATACATACCGTAGAAGATAATTCTGCATCTGGAGAGCAGTGTATTCATGTTCTTGATATGCTTGCCATCCCTGCCCAGGGCACTGAGGAGGTCCCCTAGTGCTCCAGTTTGGAGAGAAATATTCCTTCTCACAATTTTCAAGATAAACTTCAATAAGGAAGAAGAGAGGAGGGCAGGGGAGAATTAAATAAGAGACATAAATATTAAAATGTATAAATTAAGACAAAATAAAATGATTTGGAGGACCTTATCCCACTCTAGGTAGATAAACTCACAATTTGCTTATAAAATAACTAGAGGCCCGGTGCATGAAATGCATGCACTTGGGGAGGGGAGGGTCCCTCAGCCCAACCTGCACCCTCTTGCAGTCTGGGAGCCCTTGGGGGATGTCCGACTGATGGCTTAGGCCTGCTCCTCATGGGCCTAAGCCATCAGTCGGACATTCTTAGCACTGTCATGGAGGTGGGAGAGACTCCCACCACCACCACTGTGCTCACCAGCTGTGAGCCCGGCTTGTGGCTGAGCTGCACTCCCCCTGTGGGAGCACACTGACCACCAGGGGGCAGCTCCTGCATTGAGCATCTGCACCCTGTTCAGTGCGCATCATAGCAACTGGCAGTTCTGTCATTTGGTCGATTTGCATATTACCCTTTTATTATATAGGATAAGAGTGCCTCATTATTGCTTTTCTCTTCTGCAGCTTACATTTAGTGACTTTGATATTGAAAGCCATATCACCTGTGCTTGGGACTCTGTCACTGTCAGGAATGGTGGTTCTCCAGGATCGCCCATAATAGGACAATACTGTGGAACTTCAAGCCCCAGTCCAATCCAGTCTGGCTCTAACCAACTGGTGGTGATTTTCAATTCAGACCATTCGGTGCAAAACGGTGGATTTTATGCTACATGGAACATGCATACTTTAGGTAAAAGAAAGATTCTCTGTACTTATTGTCTTTTTTCATTGAGTTATTTTAAAAAATTAATAATGCATTCAACAAGTATATATTTTGTACCTACTCTCTGTAAGACTAAATTCTAAATGTGTCATCTCACATAGCAGCCCTGCAAGGAAGACACAATAGATATTTTTTTTTCTCTTTTGCACAGGCAGAAATCTAGGATTCATGGGTTAATCATTTGCCTCAGTCATGTAGCTAATAATCACTGGAGTCAGGATTTGAATAAAGACAGTGGAGCCCAGAAACTTTGATCTTAACACTTCACCATTCTACCTCCATAGTCACAGAATCACAAGTAATAGAAAAGATGTGTCGGAATTACATGTAATTTAATATGTTTGGAGCCTGGAGGAGGACTCATGAGTGGTGAGCTGATGGCAGGAAGATAAGAGTCTACATCAAGAAGAGCCTGGGCTTCCATATTATCCCTTAAGCAGTGGGGAGCCATTGAACAGTGCTGAGCAACAAAATTTCAAGATAAGATTTGTGATTCAGAATGAATGCTCTGCCTGTAGTACATGGCAAATAATCATACATTTGATTTCAAAAGATGTAACTTTTGTGTATGTAAGATATGAAGTTCCCAGAAAATATAAGAACTTGCACTGGAGACTTTAATCAGGATTTCTTTAGAGTCTGCAATGTCACACACACAGGGCAATTCTTTCCAGGAGAGTCAGTTATCATGAAGATCTTTATGCAATGAGTCACATTTTCCCTCATTAAACCACTTGTTACTGTGTAAGTCAGAGGGGAGTTTTAGATGAACCACTGATTTTCCAAGGGTTTAAAAGCAGAAGATTCAGGGAATACTCTTTAATTTGACTTCATTTTGTCTTGAGTCTCTATTTTTTTTCTTTCATCATGTCTTAAGTATGTATTTCAATCATATAAAATAATTCTAGATTTTTCTTTATGTCAATTGATGTAATTTATTTTCATCCATCAGTGTTTTAATATGAATGAATCATGGTGCTTTAATGGCATAATTTTCCCCTCCTCAAAATCATTTGCTCTAGTCCTGTGTGTTAGAGTTAAATTACAAATGACTATAGACTTGTATTCTCATGTGTTAGTGGTAATAAAATACAGAATTTGGGATTGCTGGGCCACAAAGATTATATAGCCTCACGTGAGTAAAGCATATTGATATCATTTGAAGACAGGATAGAAGTCCATCCTCTTTATGACAAGAATTAGAGTTCTCAGTTGAGTTCATAGGGGTATAACAAAACAGTAACAGCTGACGCTTCCTGTGGATTCAATGTACCTTACATTCATTGAGCGTTCTTGTTGTATACCTGCCCCAAAGGCCAGTGACTTGTAAAAAAGGAAAGATGAACTGAATCTCATATTTAGAAATGTGTTTTGTGAGTGTACCCCCCACGTCCCACGTGGTTCAGGGTTCAGGTTCAGGGTTCGGGTTCTGGAGGAGGCTGCACACAAATGAAAGAGACTAGACAAGAAAATATAAATTTTGGAATTGGGGGCCAGGCGGTAGCCCAGCTCAAAAGGAAGGACTCCCCTTTGCTCTGGCCTTGCTATCCCTTTTATTCAGGTTTTGTGATACACCCATAGCCCTTAGGCAGGCAATTCCAATAATAGCCAATCAGCAAGGATTTACATAAAACTAAAAAGTGGAAGTTGCTTCAGGTACCATTGTCTCAACTAAACAGTGGGTGCAGAGCTCTGACCTTTCAGAGCTCAAGGTCTCCAGCCTTCCCGGTTCCTGTCAACACCTCTCTGCTAGTGAAGACAATGGGCGGCTTCCAACAGTGTTTTCTCTGAAAGTCTTGGTTTATCAAAATGGTTATTTTCCTCACAAATTAATGACTTTTTTCCATGACACTTTTTAAGGCTGTGGTGGAATACTTCACTCAGATAATGGTACAATCAGATCCCCTCACTGGCCTCAGAATTTTCCCGAGAACAGCAGATGTTCCTGGACAGTCATTACTCACGAAAGTAATCACTTGGAGATCAGCTTTGACAACAACTTCCTAATCCCCAGTGGTGATGGACAGTGTCATTACAGCTTTGTGAAGGTTAGTGGGCTTGTTTATTTAATTGAAGCAGAACTGGTTTTGTGAACATAAACATTTAGAATAGAAATGACTCACTGCCTTCTTAAAGTAAGGAAAGGACAATCTTGCTCCTTGGATTTCTTGAATTAAAAAGTAAGAAATCTCACCCTGGCTGGATGGCTCAGTTGGTTGGAGTGTTGTCCTGTACACCAAAAGATTGGGGGTTTGATCCCAGGTCAGGGCACATATGTGAGGCAGTTGATTGATGTTTCTCTCACACATCAATGTTTTTCTCTATCTCCCTTCTTCTCTGTCTAAAAATCAATGAAAACAGGGGAGATTTTTTTAAAAGTGAGAAATCTCAACTATTAGGATTTAAACTTTGAACCATGACTCATGTTGCCATGTGACTTTTCATTGGCTAATACATAAGCAAAGTAACTTAAAGAGATTCTTTTCTGGACTTCTTAAATTCTCATGAACATTAATGGTTCTTCCTTTCTGTAGAATCTAAAGAGAGAGGCCAGATTTTGTTTGTTTCTTTCATTCTTTAAAAAAAAAAAATTTTATTTCAGCGAGGAAGGGAGTGATAGGAACATCAGTGATGAGAGAGAATCATTGATCAGCTGCCTCCTGCACGCCCCCTACTCGGGATGGAGCCCACAACCTGGGTATGTGCCCTTGATCAGAACTGAATCTGGAACCCTTCAGTCCGGTCCGCAGGCCGACACTCAGTCCACTGAGCACATTGGCTGGGGCTGTTTCTCTCTCTCTTCTCTCTCTCTCTCTCTCTCTCTCTCTCTCTCTCTCTCTCTCTCACTCTCTCTCTCTCTCTCTCTCTCCCTCTGGGACAAAGTGAATGTAAGGCTCCATTGTAGACAGCATTTACAGTATGCCATAAAAATTAAAGAAGGCTAGAGAGGTGGCTAGTGCAACCTTCACTTTGACCTTAAGAGACTAGAAGCTGAAAAGACCATGAGACAGGCCCATGTAAAATCGTGACAATGAGGCAGTCAATAAGGCTATCTTACAAATACTGCTCATGTGGCACTGACCTCACTTTTCATTGACTTATGACTATGATGACTGTATTATAAATTCATTCCATCTGTGTTCTTTGGCATCTTATATGTTTTATCTCTAAGAGGCAGGCTAGGCCTTTTAGTGGAAAGAACAACAGCCTTAAGTTCACATTAGCCTGGACTCTATTCATATCTTTTGCATTTACCACCTGCATGTTGCTCTGTGAGCTAATTAAACGTTTGAACTTTAAATTACTCAACCATAAAATAAAGAGAACAAGTCCTACTTTAGTAGGATTGTTTTAAGCATTAGAGGCAATATGATATAATAACCTAGAGTTCAGTACTTGGAATGTAACACCACCTAATAAATAAAAGTAACTTTTACTTTTAATGTTATTATTACATTGTCTCTCAAATTATGTTGTATATCTAATTGATCTATGCTTACTGTCTAAATAAGAATCCCATACTTATATAAAATATATACATAATTAAATGCATTTAATATACACTTTTCCTAATTGCTTTTTTCATGAAACAAATGAACTCTCTCCCTCATGGACTGAGTCACCATTTAATGTATAGATGTAAGAATGGAAAGTTCTTTAATTATAAAAATGGATCTCAAAAATTACCGAGGCCCATTTTTCCTATGGATGGACTGGGAGTCCCTGTGACAGCAGGCCAAGCCAGCACCACCAGGGGCAGGGTCAAGTCAGAGCCCTGCCCAAACCGAGTGGCCTGGGCAAGCACTCTTACTCCTGCTGACCTGAGACTCTTGCTTCTGACAGGGATACAGAGACTGGTAGGCAGAACCAGCAAGAAGAACCCACCTACAGCAAGCAAATTTAAACCTCACACCTCACACAAAAATTTACTCAAAATAGACCATAGACTATGAAATATAGCTATAAACTTTCAGGGGAAAAATAGCAGATCTTTAGGATCTAGAGATAGGTGAAAAGCTCTTAGACTAAATATTAGCAGAATGATCCATAAAAAGATAACTAATGAATTTTATCTCATCAAAATAAAAAATGTTTTGTTTGTGAATGCCTCTGTGCAGAGGATGAAAAGACAGGCTACAGAGTAGGAGAAAAGATTCGCAAACCATGTATCTGGCAACAGACTACTATTTAGAAATACACACAACTCTCACACCCAACAATAAAAATGCAAAATTTCAACTAGCATATGGGCAAAAGTTATGAACAGATATTTCACCAAAGATGATATATACATGGTAAATAAACATATGGAAAGATGGTCAACATCACTAGCTGCTAAGGAAAATGCAAATTAAAGCCACAATCAAATATTGCTATTCACCTCTCAAAATGGCTAAAATTAAAAACAGTGACAAACACTGAATCCTGGCAAGGAGTGGAAAGCTGTGTCACTTATCCATTGCTGGTGGGACAGCCACTTTGAAAAATAGTTTGGCAGTTTCTTATGCAACTAAACCTACATGTACCATAAGATCCAGCAATTGCACTTCGGGCAATTATCCCAGAGTAATGCAAACTATGTTTACACAAAAACCTGTATATCAATGTCCATAGAAGCTTTATTTGTAATAGCCTCAAACTAGAATCAGTGCAAATGTCCTTCAACAGTTGAATGGTTAAATGAACTCTAGTACATACACACCATGGAATACAACTCCTCCATAAAAACGGACTATTGACAGACTGGCAGTTAGACAAATCACCAGGGGGGTTTCCAAGTAAAACAAAGCCAAGCTCAAAAGGTTACATAACCTATTGTTCCACTTATATAATGTTTTGGAAATGGCAATATTTCGAGAATGGAGGACAGGGAGCCAGAGGTCAGAGAGGAGGGGTGTAGAAGTCAATCGTGTGTTTATAAAAGGGCAACTCTAGGGATCCTCATGGTGTTGGAGTTGTTGAAAGTGGTGGCATAGACCTTATCTAAATATATAAAAGGCTAATATGCTAAATGTCCCTCTGTCCATCTGACCAGTCGCTATGACATGCACTGACCACCAGGGGGCAGATGCTCCATGCAGAAGCTGTGGAGCTGCAATGACTTGGCAGCGGAGGTTCTCGGGTGACACACCCTGAAACCAGAGAGGAGGGAGCCCGATTCCTCACGGGGCTGCACGATTCCACCTTCGGCCATGGGTTATGTTGTTGCTGGAGCACTATCAGCCCCAAATCTGGTTTACTGCACACTTGCATTTGCGTTCCACACCCTGTACGACAGCAACTTTGCACTCCGGGACCCCTTGGGGGACGTTGGAGAGCCGGTTTCTGCCAATCCCCGCAGGCCAGGCTGAGGGACCCCACCTGCCGGAGGGACCACGCTCACTCTGGAGATGTCTTTCGAGCCACGGAGCCACCCCAAGTGTGGCCGGCTGGGGAGGGACTGAGGGAGGTTGGCTCCAGGACATGTCAGGCCCATCTCACCCAGTCCCATCCTGGCAGCCACCTTCTAATTAATTTCTTTTCAATGTGCACAAATCTGTGGACTGGGCCACTAGTATATAACTAGATATATACACACAAGTGTAAGTAAAAGGAAAACTTGGAAATTGAGCAAGATTGCTGGATTGTATTGATGTAAATATTGTTATACTGTAGTTTTTCAGGATATCAACATTAGGGGAAACTGGAAACTATGTACAGGGACTTCTGCATTTTATATCTTACAACCACATATGAATCTGGAGTAATCTCAATAAACATTAATTTTTAAAATGTTTTTTAAAAGATATCATTTACAACCAGGATGAGTTATGGAAAACCTTAAGTCAAAAAGTTTTTGACCTGATGACAAAATCATAGCATTTTGTAGATCCAATATAGTTTGATGAGTCTTGGGTCATTTAGCTAATGACATGAATTCTTCACTGACAAGACAGAAATGAATACTTAATAACTCTTTACCATTATTATTGTTACAACATTTGTGGTCTTGGACAAAAAGGTGGAGCTGTCAGATTCATAATTAATGACTTCAGAAAGGGATAAGCACATGAGTATTCTTGAAGTTCTTTATTAAAGAACTTGAGATTCATTATTAAAAGTTAGTTTCTATCACTTTGCCTTTTAATAATGTTTGTAAAAGTAGTATATGTGTTAGTAAATCATATTTATAATTTTACAAAATATATAGAGAAAACTTCTGTATACTGTTTCCCTGGATAATTAAAGGGGAAAATTAAAAAATATTAAATGGGATGTTAGGGAAAATGTTAGTGTGCATTTCTTTCTTGACACATTTTTAAAATTATAATTTACATTTAATATTATTTGTATTATTTGTGTACAGTATAGTAGTTAGACAATCATATACTTTACAAAATGTTCTCCTGGTATTTCCAGTACCCACCTGGCACCATACATAGTTATTATAATACTAGAGGCCCGGTGCACAAAATTCGTGCATGGGGGGGGTGTCCCTCAGCCCAGCCTGCACCCTCTTTAATTTGGGACCCCTCAAGGGATGTCCAACTGCCCTCTCACAATCCAGGACTGCTGGCTCCCAACTGCTCACCTGCCTGCCTTCCTGATTGCCCCTAACTGCTTCTGCCTGCCAGCCTGATAACCCCGTAACCACTCCCCTGCCAGCCTGATTGATGCCTAACTGCTCCCCTGCCAGCCTGTTTGCCCCTAACTGCCCTCCCCTGCTGGCCTGGTCACCCCTAACTCCCCTCCCCTGCAGGCTTGATCGTTCCCAACTGCCCTCCCTTGCAGGCCTGGTCCCCCACAACTGCTCTCCCCTACAGGCCTGGGTCCCCCCCCCCCCAACTGCCCTTCCCTGCAGGCCTGATCACCCACAACTGCCCTCCCTTGCATGCCTGGTCCCTCCCAACTGCCCTCCCCTGGTGGCCATCTTGTGGCAGCCATCTTGTGTGCTGGAGTGATGGTCAATTTGCATATTACTCTTTTATTAGATAGGATAGAGGCCTGGTGCATGGGTGGGGGCCAGCTGGTTTGCCCTGAAGGGTGTCCCGGATCAGGGTGGGGGTTCCCTTGGGGCATGGGGCGGCCTGGGAGAGGGGCCTGTAGTGGTTTGCAGGCTGGCCATGCCCCCCGGCAACCCAAGCAAAGGCCATGGCCAGCTGGAAGCAGGTATCTGAGATTTATTTATCTTCTATAATTGAAACTTGTAGCCTTGAGTGGAGACCAGGGCAGGCCAGGGCGGGCGGGAAGCTTGGCTTCCTCCATTGCCGGGGGCAACCCAAGCCTCCTGCTCGCTCCAGCTCCGTGGTGGCCACCATCTTAGTTGGGTTAATTTGCATAATTGCTCTGATTGGCTGGTGGGTGTAGCGGAGTGATGGTCAATTTGCATGTTTTTCTTTTATTAGTGTAGATTATTGAGTATATTCCCTATGTTGTATTTTTCATCCCCATGACTATTTTGTAACTACCAGTTTGTACTTCTAAATCCCTTCACTTTTTTTACCCAGTGCCCAATCCCTCTGACAACCATCAGGCTTTTCTCTATTTTATGAGTCTGTTTCAATTTTTTTTCTTCATTTTAAAAAAATGATTTTTAGAGAGAGAGAGACGAAGGAAGAGGTAGAGAAACAGAAACATCAATGTGAGAGCAGAACATTGATCTGCTGCCTCCTGCACACCCCTACTTGGGATTAAGCCCACAACACGGGCATATACCCAAGTAATACTCTATTATATATATACTAGAGGCCTGGTGCATGAAATTTGGGCACAGGTAGGGTCCCTAGGCATGGCTGATGACAAAGGCCAATCTGTGGGGCGACTGGCAGGGCAATCGGGGCCCCCACTCACACCTGCCTTGGCCTGGCGCCGCCCGCTCACCAGCCCTGTCCCCTGCCACTGCCCATCGCCATCTGTGGGGTGACCAGCAGGGCGATCGGGGCCTCTGCTTGCACCCTCCTTGGCGTGGCACCGCCCACTCACCTGCTCCACCATCCCATTGTGGTCCCACTCTTGTCGGGGCCCATTGGGGCTGGCAGTACCTTCATTGCCACCTGCTGCCAGTGCTGTGCCACTGACGCCCACCATGTTCTGTGCCACCCCCTGGTGGTCAGCACAGGTCTAACTCCTGGTTGGTCAACTTCTGCCCATGGGGACAATCTGCATATTAGCCTTTTATTATATAGAGAAGATATATATATATATATATATATATATATATATATATATATATATATGTATATATACTAGAGGCGCAATGCACAAAATTCATGCAAGAGTAGGCTTTCCTTCTCCTGGCTGCCGGCACCAGCTTCCCTGTGGCACCCAGGACCTGGGCTTCACTCTGGCCCTGGCTTCGTCTGGAATGACATCTGGTCTAATTAGCATATTACCCTTTTATTATTATAGATATCCACTCATCTATTGACATAATAGCGCACATTACTGTTTTCCCTCTCTCTCCCTCTCTCTCTCTCTCTTTCTCTCTCCACTTAGTTCAGCTACCCAGATCAGGTCAACTAGGAGAAGGTAAGAAGAAACTGAGTAGTGATTGAGTTTTAAAAAATTACTATCTAGCTACTCTTGAAAGAGTAAAAAATCAGATATGCTATTAAAATGCAGCTTAAAATCAGATATGCTATTAAAATGCAGCTTAAAATATTGCTCTCAAAATCAAATATTTCAAATTTACATGCAGTTTATTTGCTATTGTATTATGTTTAGGTTGATATATACCTTAGAGCCATTATTTTCCAGCATAGGCACATTAAGATATTGATGGGAAAACCTTGAGCATGAAGTTGTGTTTGTGGCTCTGCTAGGTGTGGGCAGGAACTGAGGAGATGGACAAAGCCCTGTTAGCCACGAGCTGTGGGAATGTGGCTCCTGGTGCCATCATCACTCCAAGAAATGCATTCACAGCCGTGTTCCAGTCACAGGAGGCCCCAGCCCCGGGCTTCTCTGCCTCCTTTGTAAGCCGTAAGTAACACCAAACACCAAACTGAGAGGTCCTTGAAAGGGTGTGGCTGCCACAGGCAGGCCTAGGGAAGAGTGGGAGACTGTGCCGGGGTTGGCCGGAACTGGGGGTCCATGGGGAGCAGTGGCTTGGTCACCTAATCCTGAGAGTTCCCCCATCATTCAAAAATCAGTGAGAATGGAACTGAACTCAATGGTAGGTCAATCAAGAAATGCTGTAAAAGGCCTGAGAGCCATTAACACATCCAAAAAGAAGCCTAAAATCTGGAGTGCACGAGAATTTGGCAGGACCTCAGGAGGTTGATAATTAGTAGACAACCAGGTCCCTGGCCTATGGCACATTGACTGCCTGCACTGAAGTCACTTGGGCCTTTAAAAATGAACTGAGTCTCAGGTCTCACCCGACCCGCTGAATTCAGAATTTCCATGGGTGGGGACTGGTATGTTTTAACTCTCACCCAGGTCGTTCTCATGGTCGTTAACCTTGAGAGCCGCATTCTTCAGAATATTTTTCTTCCTTCTCTTATTACTACTTACAAATTAGGTTAGGGGAAATGGAGCAGTTTTTAAGCCTGGGAACCAATGGTGTGTACCTGTTGGTTGTGTCAAATCGAGTACCTACTAGCTGCAAACCACTGTTTAGGGAAAAGTCTGGTGAAAGGAATTAGAGGAAATAATGCAGAGAAAGGACACAAAAGAATGAGGGTGGTGTAAAGGAAGTAATGAAAGACAACCACAGACCTAACCTTAGGCCTTCACCTGGTTCCTCGTCTGTGTATATGTGTGTAACTGTGTGCTTTAATATCAGTTTAAGGGATACTGATTTTTTTTATGTGATAGATTAGCAAGTGATGTGGAGTAACTAGCTAGTGGCTATATGGAAACATGTCATTTTACTGATAAAAAGGTAGTTCTATTTCTGATACCAGGGATGCATGTGAGAATTTTATGAGTTGGGATTAGTACATTCAACTTAAAAAAAAAAAAAGCAGAAAAGCAGGTATTTTTGTGGAAAGATTACAATGATAATGAAATAATATAGTTTTCTAGTAATATAATAAGATCTTTCTGTACCAATCATATACAAATCACTTTTCATCAGTCTTATTTCTTTATCTACATGAACCATATTAAATCTTTTCTAAGTTATTCTTTATTATCTTAAAATTAAATGATTTTTAATAGATTTGTGGTAAAATTTCTAGTACTTAGCTCAAAACCCTGCAGTATTTTCTAAAAATATGTAATGTTCTCATTTATTTATTTTTAAATGAGAATTCCATTTTCTTAGTTATTGTTTCTTGCACTTGGAGTACCTCAGGGAATATGTCTCTATACAATTTAGGAAATCTGAGGGGTTTTTTTCACTGTTAAAAAGATACTGTGTATTCTGATAATGCCTTTTTCTTCCTAAATAGGATGTGGGAGTAATTTCACTAAACCTTCAGGCTACATTATTTCTCCAAACTACCCGAAGCAATATGACAACAACATGAATTGCACTTATTTCATAGGGGCTAATCCTCTGTCTGTGGTCTCCTTGACTTTCGTGTCTTTCCATTTGGAAGGTAAGTTTATTCTTATGTTAATGAAAATTGATTTTTTTAAATATTTATTGTTGAGAGTATTACAGATGTCCCTCATTTTCCCAGCTTTGCCCCCTTCCCCTCCCCATCCCAGGCCTTCACTGCACTATTTTCTGTATCCAAGTGTTATGCATATATCCATGTAAGTTCTTTGGTTAATTTCTTCCCTTTCTCCCTCCCCCCTTCCCTCTGAGATTCATTAGTCTGTCATGCTTACAGTGGAATATACAATTGATTCTTAATAAAAGAATGATGGATAATAGAAGTAGAGCTCTAGCTGGTTTGGCTCAGTGGATAGAGTGTCGGCCTGCGGACTGAAGGGCCCCAGGTTCGATTCCAGTCAAGGGCATGTACCTTGCTTGCAGGCACATCCCCAGTAGGAGGTGTGCAGGAGGCAGCTGATCGATGTTTCTCTCTCATCAATGTTTCTAACTTTCTATCCCTCTCCCTTCCTGTCTGTAAAAATCAATAAAATATATTAAAAAAAAATAGAAGTAGAGATAGTCTAAAATCACCACTTGAAGAAAATATTTAAAATGCTACAGAGTATATTTGATGTAAACTTGATTAAAATTCCACCCAGTGTTTTAAGAACACATGTACCATGCTGTATATTCCATCCAGAAGTGAAAAAATAACACAAAAGCTTTAAGAACACAAGCATCACATAAATAGCATAAGGAAAATAAGTCTTAAATGTATTGCATTTTAATATAGTTTTTAATTTATTCCTTTGCATTTATACTCTACATATACATGTATATATGTATATATATAAAATCATGCACTACATATACATGTGTGTATATATATATATATATGTTTATACAATCATACACATACTATAAATGTACTAGCAAGAGAAACAATCTATCAAAGCAAAATGAATAAATACCTGAACTTTACTTTTATTAAGTATTATTGTGGGACACCTTTTCATCTCCTCTCTCTTTTTTATCTTCATCAGTCACATAGTTTTGAGAAATCTCTAACCACAACTGCCTCTGGGTTCACTACAGCTTAGGGAATGGGCTGTTAGCTAGGGGAACGGTGGAGCTTCTGGTTTGGGCTGGCCTGTGGCTACAGTAGACACTACAAAAGAAAGATCCCTTCTATAAATGGGTGTTTTCAACCCCTTAGTCACACTAATATTTTTTAGAAATTAATTTCCATTTCTAAATTATAACTAATCAGTAAATATAACAAGCTACTTCTGCATAATCAAAACTTCTTTCTCTTTAGGTAGTCCACCACGACAGTGAAAAGTTACATTTAACAAAATGTTTTGCAGTGTTCAGTATCCCAGAAATTTATGCTGCATGAAAATAAAAATGACATGTCAGTCCTCATACATTGATAAATTACACAAAGCCTCTCCCTCACTTGATCCTTTTTCTCTGACCTCTTTTTCCTATATCTCTACAAGCTGTGGCTTTGGGCAAATGTATTTGCTAGAAAATGCTGAGTATGAATAGATGTATGTCACTGTAAAAATGGAATATGAAGTTACATATAATCTTTTCAGCATTTGCTAGCACCAAATTCCAATAATATAAAAAGATGTTCATGATATATATAGTATTAGGGAAAATAAAACAGTTGTGTAAGATGATTCAGTTTTCTCTTTAAAATAACATACATGTGAATAAAATCTATAAGTCGTTTAAGCCGTACTTGAAGAGTTGTTACCACTGCGCCATAGATTGTGATCTTTATTTTCTTCTTTATACCTTTCCTATTATTTTCATATCAGAGGAAAGTTGTTTTAGCAACAGGGGAAAACATGTGGCATTGGTATGGGCATCTGTTCTCATTAAATTACACAAATGGATGAATATCATATGCCAATATCACTTAGAGTAAAATAGGAGACACCAGTATTTATGCTATGAAATGTTGTCACAAAAAGCACTGCTGAAATCAATGGGCTATGTATTATTTACAAGGGAACCTATACTTACCCCAAGAGTCACGCGCTGAGTTTTGCTGAGTAGGTGGGGAAAAGGGACAGTACTCTGACACCTGATGTGGGGTGTGGTTGGGGAGAGCACAGCATTTCAGGATGGGTCCCAATGCCAGGTTGACCACTTAACTAGTCACCTATTGTGTGCAAATTACTTAATCTTTTTGATAATCACATTCATTTTTTACAAATATAAAATAGTAGTTATAAAAGTCAGATAATGCCTGTAGAAACATATTTTGTGAACTATAATTCATCTGAGTGGCCATTGTTTCATTATTATTTCTGCTGCCAGTCAAATCTCCAGATGTGGCCCTACACAGTGGCCTCAGAGCAGATATTTGGTTTTATAGATTAAGTGACTTTGACTTCTATTAATGAAATTGATAGTCATCACCCAGTTGAAAAGACTGATTTTTAAAAATAGATAAAATCCTTATTATAATGCCTTGTGACATTTCCAGTGTTACAAGTACACAGTATTTTCAAACTGCTAAGTGAGTGATTTCTGGCTACGGATTAATTAAATTATAATGATTTCCCAGAAAGGACAACATTAATCAAATTTATAATTAGATTCTTATCACTAACCATATCCATGCTGACGTTCATTGAACAACACTAAAAAGCCAGAGATTCATTAGCTACAGTAAATATAACCTCTTACCCCTTCTAAAGTGAGCCCAAGGAATTCAAGAGTAGTATCCTATATAATAAAGAGGTAATATGCAAATTGACCATCACACCCTCCCACAAGATGGCCATCCCCATGTGGTCACAAGATGGCCGCCACAAGATGGCCGGCAGGGGAGGGCAGTTGGGGGTGACTGGGTTGGCAGGGGAGGGCAAATTGGGGGCAATCAGGCTGGCAGGGGAGTGGTTAGGGGGTGATCAGGCTGGCAGGCAGAAGTGGTTAGGGGCAATCAGGCAGGCAGGCAGGTGAGCAGTTGGGAGCCAGCAGTCCCGGATGTGAGAGGGATGTCCGACTGCCGGTTTAGGCCCAATCCCTGTCAGACATCCACCAATGGGTCCAAGATTGGAGAGGGTGCAGGCTGGGCTGAGGGACACCCTCCCCCAACCCCCAGTGCACGAATTTCGTATACCAGGCCGCTAGTGTTGTGATGAAACAGGATTGCTCTCAAGAAAAATCACAACTTGTTTTTCAGGTGCTTTCAAGATGTTATAGACCATAGGAACTGTTTCTGAGGCACTATATCCAAATGACTAAGCATTTCTGAGCCTACCATCCCATCAGAGCCGTCATCGACCTCGGTTGAGGGTTCTAGATTTCGCATTTTGGTAGCCTTTCCCAGGCTATGAAATACTGCAAACACATTTGTCCCTGCATTGTGTTTACTAAACACTGAGGTTTGCTCTTTAGGCATGTATACTGATTATTTAACTGTATGCTGGTTCTTTCCGTACAGGGAGGTTACAAAGATTTAGTGACCTACTTTCTTTCCTTTTTTAAATTACTTTCCATTAAAATTGCTCTAAAAGCATGTTATCATATTTTATGTTGGCCTAAATTTCTCTTCCTCATTATTATTACATCTTCAATACTAGTCATTCTAGAAACTACAGACTTCTCATCTTTTCTATATAATCACTGCTTTAGTATAAAAATTCCACTGAAATCAGTTAACAGTCATGGGAGAAATTTTTGTTTGAGCATTTATTTATATATTTTAAGACAACTTTTTTTTTTTTCTGAATGTAAACTCAAGACTAAAATGATTCTTGGTATTCTGAATAGTATCTTCAAAAGGTGTAAAATAAAATTGGGAATTAACAAGTTAAAAATTTTCTTTTGGTCAAAAATACAACCAGAAACAGACAAATACTAACAGTGAATGATAAGAGAGAAAACTCTAATGTTTGTTCTTATTTTGTAATCAGATGTCGTTAAGTACTTATTTCACTTTCCTAAATATGGAAGTCTAAAAATATATTTTTATGTTTTTACTGTTCATGTGGCCAAGTAGATGCCTCCAAGTTTATAGGCTTTTTTTTTTAACTTCATAGATAAAGCAGCTTGTGGATGTAATAACCTAAGGCAAATGAATGCCTTCTATGCCTTGATTTTTCTATGATTAAAATTAAATAGTAACATTGATTCACCTTGATGATAATGAGGGGTTTAGAAATTCTTAACTAAAAATTCATGTATCTAGGCAAATTTTAAACTCAGTTTTCCTCAGATCTAGAGTATTTCTTGATAAGATTTGGATAGAAGAGGACACCGGAGCACAGAAAATGAAGAGAACCAGAAAGGCTGATGCTTTTGCTCACTGTCCTCTAGGATGGACTCAAAAGCCCCAAGAGAAATGGAGCTAAATTTCTAGAACAGCCAGATAGGAAGTCCTATAAAATATTTGCTTGAATTCTTTTTATTAATTTAGAAATCGTGGTTTACAGGCTACACCCCAATATACAGCTAAAAGGAAATAAAATTAGATTTTTCCTTTTGCCCCCCTTTTTTTTTACTAAGAAGCACAAAAATTGAGTTTTGTCAGTTGTCTTAGTTCACATCCCCCACTCCCCCATTTAGTCTAAGTTTTTTTTTTTTTTTTAAGTGGCATGATCCATTTACCATTTGCCATTCATTTACCATTTCTTCTCTTTGCTTTCTCAATCGTTTCTGAAGAAATCAGAATGTAGGCACATTTCACAATTCATTACCTTAGAAAGCATTGGGCAATGGTTCTTTTGAAATAGTTCCTATTGATATTTTATTCAAATTGGTTGAGCACTAGAGAAGACACTTTAGATATGTGAGATTCTTCACTTGCCTGTGTTTAAAACTTTGGCCTTCACACTCTATGGAGCATAGTTTTATACTAGTAATCAATTCTTCTTGCTGAATCATGCTCTCCATTGAGATTTCCAGCTACTTAAAAGCAAAGTTACTTAGACTGACAATAGATCTTATTCATTGTTGTCCCCTAATTCACCTGCCTCTCCCTAGAACTCTTTTTTAACCTTACTGAAAAAACTTATTTACAACATTAAAATATTTCAACCAAAAGGATTTTCCCATATCTCTACTCCTCTTAGACCTCTCTGTCTCCCTATGACTCTTAGGAAAAAAATTGCAGTCAGTCTGAATCTAAATTCCACAAATTTATGCAATTTGCTGAGTTACTCATTCTTGACTTTCTTTCAATTCTCTCCGAATTCTTGGAATCACAATGGAATTCAGAATTGAACATTGCTCTGTAATAAAGTCCAATATGTTAAAAATTACATTTTAATATGTTGAGAAGAGCCCTACTCATTTTAAATAATAAATGTGTTTTGAAGGTTTTTAGAAAAATGGAGACTAGATCAAAGCAAATTATGAAGGGTCATCTTACATTTTAGAGATTTCAGTAGTAAATATACATAAAATTATTTACTGAAGATAGAATTAAGAATAAATGTAGCTCCTTGTCCCATGACAGAGGCTCTAGTCCAAGGAAAAAGTAGTGTTCAATTTCTCTTCTCTTCCTGACATGTGCTCAGATGCTTGATTGAATGCTATCTCTTGGTTATAAACTCAACTTTAATATTCATCTTGCTCCCTGGAGAACTTGACTAAGTTCCTTTCTCTCCCTAAAAGACAATCATCCTGGTTGCATTTAACTATACCTATTCTACTTGAGAGTTTTGTGTATGCTTTGGTTATATATTCAATTGGTTCTCTCTATGATTATGGAAAAGTATTTAATATCACTATTTTCTGATGCCTGTCACCAAGCGTCTCCTCATGAAAGAATAAGGTTGATATCTCTGATCTAATGCAATGATGTAGAGGTTGAGAATAATATGTGTATTGGTGAATTACTTTATCCCTAATGGCATCTTTATATCTTATTTTCTTGTATATTATCTTCTTTATAATAATCCTTGATATGTTTTTAGATTTTAGGTAATTTTATAAGATCTTATATTATGTAATATTTGATTTCTCATGGAAAAAAATTTGGAAGGACACCCTACCTTAAAGAAATAACTGCTGAAAAAGATACAAGAATGTTTAATCCATCAAGCAACTTGCCAAATATCATAACTTTTGCAATTTATTGAGTCAGGCTTTGAGAGAGTATATTATCTTTAATGGTTTGTTTAGTTATTTGTTATTCTGTTGCTATCTACAAAATATTAAAATCCCCTCTCAACTTGCTCTGCTTCCCAACTTCCTTATTGTTGAATACAGACTTTTTATTAGTATAAACAGTTAATAAGTTTTGATTATGTCTTAACAAAGATAAACCACTTCTATTTCATGGTGACCTTTTTATAATTGAACTAGTTATTTTAATTAATATTTGAAAGAATAATCAAGCATATGCTAAACTTTACCTTATTTTTCAGAGTCCTTTCATAATTTTTTAAGACAACTGTCACTGTGATAATCTATATCAGTAGGCCAACAACTTAAAAACTAATACTCAGAGGACACTTGCATAGCAGGCTATTTGATCAATGTGAGGCCAAGATTTTAATCTAGCATCAGCAATATTTCTTTTCATTCCATGGTTTTGGTTTTATAACTCTCTGGAGGTTTTTTTTTGTTTTGTTTTGTTTTGTTTGTTTGTTTTTTTGGCAGGCTAAATATATTTTTATAAATAATGCATAACTTTTTTTCCCCTCAAACTCACCTACTTTAAATTTTAAAAATTCCAGTGGAGCTATTGGTGTCTTCAAGGCAAATTCTGAGGTTATAATTAAGGTACATAATCTGGTAGTATTAAAATCTCAGTTTAATCTATTTCTTTATTTGTTCTATTTTTCTAACATCATGTTGCTTCTAACTACATGATAAGGTCATTGAAATTAAGTATTTTACATTTTTTAACTTGTAGGTTTATGCCTAATTAGAAGCATTTCTGTTCCAGGATTTTCAAAATGAAGGAATTCTTTGAGGTTAATTTAATAAATATATCTGGAATTGATACCTCAAGATTTCTTCAAGCTAGATAGAAATCTAGCTGAGGAGCCAAATACATTCTGAAATGACTTAAGATTTATATTGCATAGATATATTCTGGGGAAAAAATCAATTTTATCTAAGATAACACTCAGATCTAAAAAGGGGAGGGAATGTTTTAATGTACAGATAATGTAAAAAATGCATTCACCAAGAGTCTTTCAGTTTAAGGTGGTAGATTACCTTTAAATTAATTTAGATATCAATGAGAGTTTATAAGTTATCTCATCGCCTCAAAGGAAGGTTTAAAAATAAGAAGGGCAGGAATGGCTTCCAGAACATGTGGAAGCCAGAACAACAACCTCAGCATGCTCTCTCTTTCCCCCTCGCGTGTTGTTGCTTTCTGCATGACAACTCCGTTTTCCCTGACTACAGCCTGGCTTCCTCCATGTGTCAGGAGATGGATGCTGATATTTTCCAAGTTGAACAACTTTGGCTTTTATTGTTGACTAGAGGCCCACTACACAAAATTCGTGCGGGGGAGTGGGGGTTGTCCCTCTGCCCGCCCTGCACCCTCTCGCAATCTGGGATCCCTAGGCCTGGCTAGTGATCAGGGCCTATTGGTGCTTTCCTTCCCTTGGTTGCTGGCAGCTGGCCCTGGCCCCGCCCCCACCGCTGCCACTGCTTACCATCTGTGCAGCGCTGCGCCCCCTCCTCTGCCATTAGTCATCTCCCTCTGCAGGTGACAGGTGTGGGGTGCAATCACTTGGCTGGTCTGGGCCTCCCTCTGTGGAGCGATCACTGGCCAGCCTGCACACCCGCCACAGCATCCCTGGCCAGTGGCCTAGGCCTTCCCCTGTGGGACCCCCAGATCAATCATCCCACAGAGGGAGGCCCCACCCACCTGCTGCAGGGCAACCGGCCTGGTAGCCTGGGCCTCTCTCTTTGAGACAATTGATCATGGGGCTCTGCTATCGATCACCTGCAGAGGGAGGCCTTGCCCACCTGCCACAGCTTGGGCCTCCCTCTTTGGGGCGATCAATTGCAAGGCTCTGTGATCAATCGCCCAGCAGAGAGAGGCCCTGCCCACCCGGTTGGGGCTCCACAATAGATTACTGCGCAGAGGGTGGCCTGGCCTCCCTTTTTGGGGCAATCGTGAAGCCTCCCCCAATATCGATCGCCGGCCAGTGGCCTGGGCCTCCCTCTGCAGGGCGATTGTGGGGCTATGGCGGGGCCCCCTGACCAATCGCATCGCACTGCCTTGGCTGGCCAGGTGCCAGTGCATGTCATAGCATGGTCATCTGCTGTTCAGTAGTTTGGTTGATTTGCATATTATGCTTTTATTATTATAGATTGTCTCTTACTAAGTTACAATTTGAACATATCTGATTGGCCTAGATTGGGTCTGATCGTGTACCTTGGAGTAATTAATCAACCTGTCAACAGTGATCAGGATGGCGGGGTTCTATAAAAAAATAATAACAATAATGATTATGATAATCCATACTATATTGATTATGGTATAATTAACAGGAAACTTAGTTCAAGCTGGTTTCCACATAAAAGGGTAATTTATTGGCTTTGCTTCTGGAAGAGCTCAAAGTTGGGTATGCCTCAAATCTGCTTAGTCTGGCATTTTAATGGTGTCATCCAATAGTCTACATTTTCATTCTCACTCAGTGCTTCTGCGTGTGAGCTTTCCCTAAGGTAGGCTCCTCCTCTGGCTGCAGGGTCGCTGCCCTCACAGTGAGGTTGTGTACTCCTCAGGCACGTCTAGGAGGGCCGCCAGCCAGTGGCATGTAAAGTTGGCTTACACCATCTTGCAGTAGTCAGGCATGCTCCTCTATTCCAAATTCTGCATTTAGTGATCTCATGTTGGTAACTTGAAATTGGCTATGGGGGAACATTTATACCAGGGAAATTGGCAAAGGCTAGAAATCTGGGCAATTTTTTTTTTTCTTTCAGAGAACTGGTTGTTATACTTACCAGTACACTACTGTCTACTTCAAATTTCAAACAAGGGACTTGAAACTTATTCTAATTGAATTGGCTTAGGTCACATGCCCCTCTCCCCACCCCTCCACCCCCACAACCTGCCTTGAAGCAAAATCTATGGCCAGGGGACTTGAAATTATAACATAAACGTATATAATAATTTCTTTAATTTATAAGAGTGTTCCAATAGCAAACAGGCAGTCTTGTTTCAGAGTCCACCATGGCATAGCACGCAATCATATAAAATATTGAAATGTAGTTTCTCAAAGCCTGACTCAATAAATTGAGAAAATTATAATATTTGGTCAAGTAGGACATGAAAGACTTTAAGCATAATTAGTCACAAGGAAATGCAAATCAAAACCACAGTGAACTACCACTTCAAACACACAAGGATGGCTATAGTAAAAAAGACAGACAATCATAGTGTTGGTAATTATGTGGAAAATTGGAACCCTCATGCATTTCTAGTAGTGTGGTAAAATGGTACAGCCTCTTTGGAAAACAGCCTGATCGTTCCTCAAAAAACTAAACACAGAGTTGCCATACAAGTCAGCAATTCTACTCCTATCATATACTCAAAATAATTGAAAACATATATCCACACAAAACCTTGTACATGAACGTTCATAACCATATTATTCATAATAGCCAAAAGCAGAATCAAATCAAATGTCCATCAACTGCTGAATGGGTAAACAAAATGTGGTCTGTATATGCCATGGAATACCATCCAGCCTTGGAGAGAATGCAGTATTGACCCTATGCTACAACATGAATGAACTTCAAAAACATTATGTTAAGTAAAAGCAGCCAGTTTCAAAAGGCCAGATATTACATGATTCTGTTTATGCAAAATGTCCAGAACAGACAAATGCATACAGACTGAAAGTAAGTTAGTACGGAGTTGGCTGCCTAGGGGTGGGGAGCAGTAAATAGGGAGGGGTAAGTGGGGAGCTATTTTGAACAGGTACAAGGTTTCTCTATGGGGGATGAAACTGTAGTTTGGGGGAGATATCAGCTATCTAAAGTGCTGTGGGACTGTCAGCTGGTAACACCTTTCCCAAGGGCCATTTGAGAAACCTGAAAAAGACTTACTTTAGTACCAGTGACTCGACTTCTAAAAATGTATTCTAATGAAATAAGGAGAAACTTACACAAATATTTATGTACAGAATGTTTGTTTCAACAACATTTTTTATCACAAACCATGGGGAAAATAGAATTATCAATCCTAGGGATTAATTGAACACAGAATGGTGCATCTATGTGTCAGAATTTGCTATATCTATTAAATTTAATGTTTTAGAAAAATATTTAATCACATAAAACTGCATGTGTTATGTTATTTTAGGTTAATAAAAATTGAGTTATGCAAGAGCATGGCCAATATGACCCCAATTAATGCTTTAGGAGTATAATTCACATATAAAGATGACTGACTGCATACGTTGTGGTAATAAAAGGCTTTATAATTTTTGTTTGTTCTGTTTTTTTATTTCTCTTTAGGATGTGTTGGAACTTATTTATTTATAATTAGAAAACAAAATGATGATATATATGTTACAACCACTGAACTCAAGTTAATGTTGACTGTATGAACATTTATAACCATTGTTCGAAAAATATTAAGGAATTTCTAATTATCTCTCCATGGTGGGAGTTCTTTATCTGTAGCTCAAGTTAAAGCTGGGTTTTTCAGGAGCAGCCTGTGGGCATTTGGGGCCAGGCCACCTTTGCTGTGGCTTTAAAGCAGGGACGTGGGGCTGCCTGGAGCATTGCAGCATCCTCAGCAGCATCCCTGGCTCTACCCACTCGGTGCCAGTGTGTACCCCCGCATACAGCAAAAAGTGTCTTCATGTACTATTGAAGGTCCCTGGGAAGCAAAATTGTCCCCAGTTTATAATCACTGAATTAAGGAACCATTTGATAAAGGAAGAAAATTCTGGGTTATTTCAAAGTGGATTTGTCTGCTGTGACATTCTACCTGTGTCCTCACACCTGAGCTGGGTTTGTCACTAGGGTAAACCTCAGGAAACCAATTAAATAGGGACTTACCATTTCTATGTAAATTGCATGAATCTTCATTACATTTTTGTTTGGTGTTTACAGCATTGATTGTTTATGTTGCTTCTGATTAAAGCGCTGGTTGTTCCCCGCTTCCTACAGCTCGCTCAGCGGTGACGGGAAGCTGTGACAGTGATGGCCTGCACATTATCAGGGGCTACAGCGGAGCCTCCACACCTTTTGCTACCGTGTGTGGTGATGAGGTCCTGTCTCCTGTTACCATCTCTGGTCCAGTGCTGCTTAACTTCTACTCTAATTCACACACCACCGACTTCGGATTTAAGCTTTCCTACCAGATAACCTGTGAGTAGCCATAATGATGTGTGAAATATTTTTCTTGACTAATGTCCTTAGGAGTTTTAATTGTCCTTCATAAATCACCAATTTGAAATTCAAAGACTTAAAGGGTAAAAATGGTCAATTAGGTTCGTGGTCCAAAAATACTTAGACATTTTTTTTTTTTTAAGAAATGGGGAGGCTCTTTTTCATGAATTTTGGCTAGAGCTACTCTTTGAAAATCAAACGGAAGGTTGAGATTTATTTTGATAATTTAAGTTAAAATGAACATTCCTGCTATCATTAGCTGTTTGGACATTACTTTGAAGTGACTTTTTGGCCTGGACTATCCAGATGCCTATTTCATTTTGTCAGTTTGCTAATGGAAAAGCAATATTGGTCCTGTCCAGCTGGCTCAGTTGGAGCATCAGCCCGTACAGACACACACACACACACACACACACACACGATTGAGTGTTACATTCCTGGGCACATATATACCTCAGTTGCAGTTCGAACCCTGGTCGGGGCTCATTTGGGAGGCAACCTATTGATGTTTCTCTCTCTCTCTCTCTCTCTCTCTCTCTCTCTCTCTCTCCCCCCCCATTCCTCTCTCTCTAAAAATCAATAAAGATGTATCCTCAGGTGAGGATTATTAACAAAAAGAAAAGCAATTTGTATAAATTTAGAAAAAACTAAGAGAATATCTTTATGATCTTCTGGTAGGATTTTTTTCAACAACATACAAAAAGCACAGGCCTCAAAGGGAAAGGAAACATTGATAATTTGCAGCTTCTCATGTCACAGTCAAAGTGAGACGATAAGTCATAGACTGGGAAAGGCCTCTGTAGCTACCAGGCTCTTTTAATTCTTTAAAGACAATTCAACCTGTTTATTTGAAAGTCATGCAAATATATTTCCCTATTTTGAGTAGTCCTTTCTTCTCCTGCAATAAACTTGGTTGGTTAGTTTCCTAACAGTGTTTTTTTCCCCACTTCATTCATATGAGACTCTACTAGTGGCTATGTGGAAGTCTGCACACAGTGTTTTAGGAAAATGAGGGATTAAAGGCTAAAAGAATATAAAGCAATGATGTAACTCTCCAAAACACCAGTTGTACCAAAAGAATAAAACAAATAATCCATTTCTTTATTCAATAAGACAACTGGGGGAATTCCCATTGCTCAGTTCTATTCTGGTTGTGCCAACAGACCTACAAAGCACAGACAATAATACTTTACAAATGGGGTCAGGACTCAGGTAGCAGCTCACATGAATGAACGGTGAAAGCCTTTTATCATGAGTAAGTAAATATTTCAGTCTTCTCTGTGGATGGGAACAGTAATTTATTTGAAAGATAACTATTTAACTTTCTGCTTTTAGCAATGGGTTGGCCAAGTAAAGACAAAAAAACAAACAAACAATACTTTTGCAAGATCTCTGTGTCCCTTTCACTAATGTTGGAGGAATAAAGAGTTTTGTTGATAAGATTTCAGATCCTGACATGTACAAATTTGGGAGTTATTTAGCCTTTGATAAGCTTTCAGAGGCCACATAATTGTGTACAAGATGAAATGGAGTTATGGCCACACAAATCTGACACTGAATTCACTCCATACGTCCACAGGGGTCTGAGCACATGCATACATATGGAGAGTAGCTTTCCCTGCAAAGTGGGCTCAGCTGAGGTGAAGTACATCAATAAGTAAACAGCCTCACATGGCAGCCACCACTTGCTTCTAATTTCTAAGACATACAAGTGGAAAATGTCCATTGATAGTTTATAAACCATAGAAATAGCATCAAAATATACTAACCCCATTCTAATTTTAGAATTAGATAATAAAATAAACATAAACCTTTCTCACTGTAATGATGGGAGGGCACTTTGCATCATTAAGTGGCACAACCGGATCCTCCTTATATGTAAGTCCAAGCAAAAATAATAATAATGTTATATTAAAAACAATAGGTTTATTATAATGTTATGGCTGTTGTTTTATTGATTAATTGGAGTAACTAAGGGCTCTGGAGAGTTGAGTGCTGGAGTCCGGCTGGGGAGTGGGCCTGGCCTCCTCATGCTGCTGAGTGCCAGTAACACCCATGTGGGCAAGTAGAGTCCTTACCAGTCTCACACTAAATAGAAATACATAGGACCCAGGAGCTATGAATTGGGGCCCACAGAGGGAACTAAGCTCAAATGTTCCAAAAATGATTTCCAATACTTCACTTTCTAATAGTCTGTCTTTGACAGAGGAAACCCGAATTGATATTATTGAAGATTTGTAGTGGGCAGACCTTCCTGGGTTCATATGCCCACAGTGTGCCTTGAATTCTGTTGGCCTTTTCTACATTTCCAGTTATCACTGTCATCCCTCTGAGCCTATGAATTTAATGTAGAGAAAGGACAGTTACACCTAACACTTGAAATGTTTCTCCTCATTGTTTTCACTCTGGCCATTAATTTGACTCAGACTTATTCCATCCAAGATGTGCCTTAAGTATTCTTCCCTGCTTCTCCCCATACTGTCTCCTCCTTCTAGCTCGGTAGAAAAATCAGGATTAATTGTAAGCACACTGAAGGAAGCTTTAAGTTGCTTTAAGAAAAAGATAATAGTTATCTCTCAGGAGAAAAAGGTACAGTAGTAAAGGTTATCTCAAAACTATGTTTCCATGGTGTGGGTACTAATTGTTCTCTGCATATCCCCGTCTTCCATTGCAGCCTGTGGTGGTGTGTTCAACTTCTCCACTGGAATCATCAAAAGCCCTTCCTATTCGTACTCAGACTACCCTAACAATGTGTACTGCTTGTATAACATCACTGTGAGAGACGACAAAGTGATTCTGCTCAAGTATGTAAGACAAATTCACCTTCTTAAGAAAATCATTTTAGCTTGGTTTACAGCAAGGCTTTCCTTAATAATGGAGAGCATCGATTCTCATCAGAACATAGAAGGGAGGAAGGGAGGGAGAGTAAGGTCCTTGTGGAAACCTGGGAAACAGGCCTCCTACCCTCCACACAAGCCAATAGCGCATGGTTACCAGGTAAGGAAGAAAAACAGGCACTCCACCTGTTAAAATGACTGCTATACTTTTCTAACAGGTTCAAAGGAGCTTATAATGGATGTAGTTATAAGCCTATCTTGAAATCCAAGAGTAAGAGAAAGAGTTTCCAGTTGTTGGGCACTTATACACACAAAAAAACCTTTAACACTTTCCATAATTCTGTTATTCATTTCTTAAAACAGTCATATAAGGTATATATTATTAATCTTATTTTATTGATAAGAAACTGAGGCTCCAGAAAGGTTAAATAACTTTCCCAAAGCGATGCACTATTAAATGAAGGATCAATATCTGAATCCATGTCAGGTTTCCTCCCAATACCATGTCTCTAATATATTCCTATGCTATCTCTGAAAGGGTAAAATTTCTTCTAACCACTTAAGAAATTTATTTTTGTGTATCAGAGCACCTCTAAATTGGTGCTATTCAAGATATCTCACATCAGTAGAATTTTCCCTAATCCTACTTACTCCCAAGTCTGATGAAGGGAATGCAGCCTCCAGTTTTCCAGTGATAAAGTCCCACATTGCTTTTGTCTAAATGAGTGTTCTAGCTCTTGTGTTTCAGGGTTATACAGCTTGTGGTGGGAAACTCTGAGGGTTGGCAGAGTTCACAGCAATATAGAACTTTTATAGAAGCTTGATGGGCTAGGACCACTCCTACCCACCTCCCCCTAAAAATCATAAAGTCTCTGCAATTAACTCCAGAGGCCTCGTGTACCAAACGGGTCCTTGGACTGTAAGACAGGTCTCATAAAGCTTGTTTGGTTCCTCTATCTGACAGTAAGTGGTCTATAGGCAGGGCCTTGAAGGAAACTGCAGATCTCACCTGGGACGATTGGTAAAGAAGCTGTGCCACAGAGCCAAAAAATCCTGTAAATCACAGGAATAAAAAACAACAACAAAAAAACATTGCCAAATGACTAGGTGCAGGAGGCCTGAGAAGGGATAGCCTGCCCAGAATGGAAGCATAAGGGATGGTTCTTGTCATTTGCCATTATAGCCCAATATTTGTTTCTTTTAAAAAAAATATATTTTATTGATTTTTTACAGAAAGGAAGGGAGAGAGATAGAGAGTTAGAAACATCGATGAGAGAGAAACATTGATCAGCTGCCTCCTGCACACCCCCTACTGGGGATGTGCCCACAACCAAGGTACATGCCCTTGACCGGAATCGAACCTGGGACCCTTGAGTCTGCAGGCCAACGCTCTATCCACTGAGCCAAACCGGTTAGGGCCCAATATTTGTTTCTTACACGTATAGGATTATGGTTAGTGTGTGTGTGTGTATGCATGGGTGTGTTTTTCTTTTTGTTTCCTGCCTGGGCTCTGGGCCTCACACTACATCAAAGTTTACAACCCCATGTATGAAAAATTATTTATTGTAATATTTCTAAGAGACTACTTTCTAGCTGTGTATCTGTGAAACAGATATTATTCTAGCATTCTAGGTGCTGTAGAAATTGTAGACATTAGTAAAACATACATCCTTATAGGAAGGCTCTCAAAATATGCCTTGGGATATTCCATGGGGTTTCTGTCCATGGGATTTTCCAGGAAGCTTCTGTGCTCTTTTGGGAAAATGGTGTAAAATAAAAAGCCAAAATAGCTTTGAATCCTCCTGGACACTCAAATTTTTCTTTTCCTTTGTAAATTTATGTTGTAGACAATAAATATGTTGTCTATAAAGAATAAAAGTGGAAATTAATCTAGCTATTGTTCTGCCTTCATCTTCCTTTACAAGAACATTTAGTGTTACGTGTGGTTAAATAAACTGGATCTTCATCATCAGTTTAAAAAAATTCAGCCAATCAAACCTTTTTGAAAAAAAAAATAGTTGATTCTTTTTTTCTTAAAGTTTTTCCAAGTATTTTATTGTTAAATATTTTCAAATTACTCTGTGCTATGTGTTATTTATTACAGCTGCTAGCAAAAGAAAAGAAAACTAAGTAAGCAGAAGAGTGTAAAAATGAGGTCAGGAGAGCAAATAACTTTTATTTTATTTTTTTTCCAAATAATAAATACTTTAAACAAAATTTTTAAAAGTAACCCATTAGTAAATAAGTCATAAAATCCTAAAAACAAACAAACAAACAAACAAACAAAAAACAACAACAACAACAACAATAACAAAAAAAAAAACAGGTCAGAAGGCCTTGCTTATTTGGGAGCTCTGTGAATAGTTACTTGAAATGACAAAGCATAAGGCCTAGACTAAAATACCATATTAGGCCATAAAAGAAAAGTTAGGGATGTATCTGTCAGGATAGGTTATAAGTGATAACAAACAACCCGAAGGCACAGTAGCTTAACTCAGTGAGTTTATTTCTCACTCGTATGAGTATGTCCAATGTGGCCTGCCCAGAGGCCTGTCTCCCTGTGGTCACTCAGGGGCTCAGGCTGATGGAAACTTCATTTCTGCATTTGCTTCCAGGACCATCACTGCAATGGGCAGGCAATGTGGCAAACTGAGTGGTGGTTTCATAAGATTCTTCCAAAAGGTAGACCCTACCACAATTAAACTTGCTTTGGCCATGGAGATGTGAGTCTTAGGGTCATGTCAAAGCTCAGAGTGTATACAGAAAGGCAGTCCTAGCAAATATCAGAAGGCAGAGAGCCAAGATGTGGTGAAGTTCCTGGGACCACCACAATAACCTTAAGTGTGAATTTCTGGTTATGGCAATCAAATAAGATTCAAGACAATTTAGTTCATTCTTTTCTACCATCGATTTTTAAATTTATTTTATGAGAAATAACTTATTTCATATTCCTCATTTTCAAAACAATAATGATCACTGGTTTTGTTGTTTTTAAAAACATCTGTTATATGCCTGACACCACGGTTTGGTTTTTGCATATTGTTTCAGTTAACTTTACTCTAAACTCCATTTTCAATGAAGGAAACAATGACTGTGGGAATAAGAATGGAGCTCTGAGTCTAAAACCAGTGTTTCCCCCACTCTGTTAGCATCTTCCCATAAGTAAAGAATAGGATGATAGTACCACTTGATGGCCCCAAAATAACAAGAGAATAGAGTAAGTGTCATACTTTAAAAGAGACTGAAATACTAAAGTGTTGCTGAAATGATAAAGAGATATCAGTTAAACTTGTCAAAACTTAATCTCATGTAGAATTAATATGTCTTTGACTATAAACTCCTAGAAGTCCAGAGCCATATCTAACTTATTTTTATATCCCAAGTGCTTATCACGATTTTTGACATACTGAATTACTAAAAAAAAAAAAAGGTTAAACTTTTGAACTGATTAGTATACTGTTTCTAATATTTCCTATTAAATAAAGCTTGGACATTCGCTTTTAGCCTTTGTCTTTTTTTAAAGACACCAACTCAAGGTACTATTTAATGGAAATCCAAATGGAGAACATCAGTATTAATAAGACTCATTTTACAGGTTCATTGATTTTGATGTGGTTCTCTCCACCTCCTGCTCCCAAGACTACCTGGCAATTTATGATGGTTACAACATCAGTGATCCTCTTCTTGGCAAATTCTGTGGTCCCAAGCTTCCACCAAATGTTAAGAGCAGTAATAACAGTATGCTCCTGGTGTTCAAGACAGGTTCATTTCAAACAGCAAGAGGTTGGAAGATATCTTTCCGGCAGACACTGGGTAAGAATTTTGGACATGTAAATCTATTTTTCATGACTGTTACTTTTTGCTTTATTTTATTTCACCTTGTTAAAGTTGCTTTTCATTTAAGTTTAGAGGAATGTCACACAAAGTTTTGGTTTTTGAAATTACTAATAATGTATTCTTATTTTTAAAAAAATAACTCAACAAGTGTACTTCTCTAGTATACTAAGGTAAAGTCTATCTACACAACCATCTGAAATAAGACACGAACCTTATTAATCACCCATGAAAATGGTGAAAGGTGAGCCTAAATGCAGTCTAGGCACAGATCAAAACAGGAGACCCATAGCCTATGTCAACTTTATCCTTAAAATGGTTGAGATCCTCGGAGAATGTTAAGTAAAGACTGAATGGTCAGATGAGTTCTGAAAAGGTCATAGTGGTACTAGTGTGGAGAAAAGCACAGAGGACCCTCTGGCCTGAGAAGGAAGAAGCTTATCACAGAATTCCAGATGGGAAATGTTGGAGGTTCAAATGAACACAACAGGAATAGAAATAGAAGAAAGGGAAGAGATCCCAGAGGTATTCAGAAGTTAGAATACATTGGAAAAACAGCATTTGGAACTTGATATATTACATGAGGACATAAGTTGTTGATGACTTCTTATGAGTAACTTGTTGGATAGGGTGCCTTAGGAGACTATGATTTAGGGAAGAAATATTATATTTGGTTTGGAGCATTTGGAGTTGGAGAGCCTATGAGATATCTAAATGAAGAATACAGGAGGAAGTTGAAGCTTAAGAAAAAATTTAGGGTAAAAATAATGATCTAGAGGTAAAGGGAAAAGCTAAATGTGAGGATAAATAAAAAAAAAAATAGCACCCTGGTTTATTCCCACTCCATGTGAGAAATAATTATCTACATAAAATCAACAAAAAACTTTAAATCATATAAGGTAGTTAATCAATCATCAGTTTATCTATATTCACAGCATCAGTGGCACAATCTAGGTCATTTATATTTGACTCTGGAAAATGTGTTGATCCTTCCATTTGAATAGGGATGATTAGTGTTCTGAAAATGAACCGCTCACCAAACAAATCACATCTTCTGTGAAGTCTCATCTCAGAGAAACCTGGGAAACTTTCTACAATGAGAATCCTGACTTATTGTTCAAACTCTTTCTTTCTCTTTGCCCCATCCTGTGGATAACCTTCATGCTTCCGATTCAAAGCAGAGCTTACCTTAAATTTCTTTGCATTTGGCATGAGTTCTGTATGTGTGTACATTTCTTGAGGGAAGCAATTAGATAGTGTCTTAAAGTCTTCACAGTAAGCCACAGACATCATGACAAATTGTATCACAAAATCACTTTGCCACCTACCCTACTTAGCGGTATTACCAATAACATGAAAGCAAGTCTCAGGGGCAGAACACAGGAGTCTGAAAGAAAAATTAATTTTCCCTTGGAGATTGTTTTTGTGCAAAAGAACTCACAAACTCTTGCCTTCAGCACAGACTTTAGAGTCAAATGGCATATATTTGCATAGATCTTGTTACCTGCTTTCAGGTTGTTTTTCTTTTTCCTAATGCTTTCTCACATGGCCATTGAAATGGTCTCAAAGCACTCCACATGCCTTCATCTGCATGAGGCCTGCCAGCTAGCTAGTGTTCTCCAGCTTCATTAAATTACTATGTTTTCCTGAGCTACAAAGAAGACACTTTTGGATTTATTGTGATTTTTACTGCACTGAAATGACACAGAAGGAAAAATCTTACACTGTCAGAGGCACTGTTCATCTCTGAGCATCGGACACTTTCAGTTTATTAGTATTTCCCTGGGCATAGCTAGAGAAAAGGTCCATGTGTAGAGAGCAGAAATGGAGCTCACGGCTGCATGTCAGGATGGTGACTTTTACCTCTTCCTCATCTTCACACATCATCAATCACTTGGAAATATTTAGGCAATTTTCAATGGTAATTTTTTATTAAAAACCCAAGTGTCATAATTTTGAATTGTATGGTGTCACAAAGCTTTCAAGACCTTACATAGGAATTAACCTTTCATCTGCAGAATTTTAATCTTGTTTTTTTGTTGTTGTTTGTGGTAAGGAAAAAGGGAGGAAGAGTAAGAATATATTGAATTCTGGAGTTTATGAAATCTTTTATTTTTAAAATTTTTTTGTATGTCCATTTATATGAAATGTCCAGGATAGGCAAATCCATAGGGACAAGGTAAAATACAAAAGTAGGTTTATAGCTGTGATTATGTGAAACACTGAGTTTATTCTTTTTTGAGGGGAGGGAAAGATGTACATATTTTTTCCCCTTTTCAATTAAATTTATTGGGGTGACATTGGTTAATACGATCATACAGGTTTCAGGTGAGGGCTTCTATGTTACAAGATCTGTGTATTGCACTGTGTGCCCACCACCCAAAGTCAAATCTTCTCCTGTCACCATGCATTTGGACCCTCTTCTCCCCTCACCTCTTCCCTCTGGCAACCACCACACTGCTGTTTGTGTTCACAAGTTTCAGTTTTATCTCCCACATATGAGTGAGATCATATGGGTCTTAGCTTTTTCTAACTGACTTATTTCATTTAGCATAATATTATGAGGTATTTTAGTTACAGATCTAGATGCACCCTTCACATCCATCCCATCCATGTGAAACTACCCTGTGTTTCCTATAAAGAGGAGAAAGCAACTTTGTGGGCCACACAGCAGCTTCTTGTTTCCAACGCGGTCATTTCAGCCTGGAGAACAGTCTCTTCTCAGAGTAAATAGTTGATGTGAAGAGGAAACTGTTTTAGTCTGCAACATCTCAGTTCAGTTTATCTTAAAACACTAGAGCTTTGCAGTTTTACTATTTAGATTACACACTTGGCGATACTTTATAAACATGTTTTAATTTCTCAGAAATTAGTAGAGCCAGCTCACATAATTATGTGATTATCAGGTAAACTCTCCTCATGCATGTGTTATATTTGCATTGCTAATAGGCCTGAAATATCCCCTGGTTTGTTGTTAATTACTAAATATGGAGTGAAACTGGGTCTGTTCTTTCATGGAGCTGCGCTGTGAAGGGCCGCGTGGTGGGACACAGGGCGGGAAGGCAGAGCAGGCACGTCCAGGAGCTGACCTCCAGCTGCAGTGGAGTCTGCCTTCCCCTTGCTCCCTGTACTGCAACACGACATGAATAATTGATCCTGAATGACTGATAACCAGCAAAATGATCATACTGGGCCTTGGGGATCTGTGAAACCCTGGAAATATCTGCAAATCAGAGCATTTTTCTACAGAGAATGTATAGCTTTCATCTCATTGTCAATGGTGTCGCTGACCTCATAAAGTTCAAAAGCCGTGGGTCCTGTGGATTTGGCTGAAGTGGGCACACTCCACAGTGCAGAATCCACACTTACAAGTATCCTTTTATTCTATTAACTTCTGCTGGTTGGGTTTCTGCCCCTCCTTTACCACAGGATCTGCTTTGGTCATGACCTTGCTCACCTGTGTCACTCATGAAGCACTTCAGACTTGCACACATGTTTTTAAACCAGCAAAGCCCCACATCCATTTACTGTCTGTACTGGTGTCATAACACAGTGCTGCTCAGTCAGCCTATTCACAATGTGCTCATCCCATTAGACACCATACTGGTGGATATAGGTTAGATCAAGGATTTACAGAATATGTATTTACTGTGGAGTACCACAGTCATTTAGTTTGTTTCTAAAGCAATGTATTGTGTAACACTTAGGCAAAATGTCAGACTTAGAAACTGAGCTTGGCCCAATAAGGTATGAAGTTCACAGGCATTTGGATCAGCGAGTTGCCAAGGAGAGTGTGAGGCATGACCCCTTCAGGATAATATCCTAGAACAGTGGTTCTCAACCTTTCTAATGCCGCGACCCTTTAATACAGTTCCTCATGTTGTGGTGACCCCCAACCATAAAATTACTTTCGTTGCTACTTCATAACTGTAATTTTGCTGTTATGAATCATAATGTAAATATCTGTGTTTTCTGATGATATTAGGTGACCCTCCTAGCGGTTCTCAACCTGTGGGTCGCGACATTATGCCCACTCTATAATTACATTATGTTATACATAATATATACAGCATATTATACATTATTTTATACCTAGATATGCTTCACTCTCAAAATGTAATTGTGGTTCATGTAGTTCAGCTACTACTTGGGATAGTAAATTGGATCACTTTTACTCTTACAGATTTAGGAATATAGGATCAGACTCAACATTTGGGTCATATGTGTCTGGCCTCTGGGTTTTTACCTGCTACCTTAACATCTGGAAATTCCTCTCAAAGGTGCTAAGGAAAAATGGGGCCGAGGTGGGATGATGTTGAGGGAATCGAACAAGAGTTCACTTGTGAGAGGGAATAGGGAAGATGGAGAGCGAGACTGAGAAAGCTGATGAGACTGGACCCCAATGATGGAAAATACGATCGCAAGAAATAGAGAAAAATATAAAGACATGTCAAATTTCTTTTGACTTCTGGTTATTTTTAAGTTTCACAGTTTTGATGTTAAGCTTGGACCTTGAGAGGCATTTTAAAATTCTGTAGCAAAACAATACAAGAATAAACAAAAATATTCAATGACAGTAAACATCAATATGTATATGATGCTATTTGCTTCTTAGCAGCCTGGTATAAGCTGCAAAACCACATTACTTTTAGAAGTACAAGTGCAATAAGATAGTTGAATTATAGCTTTAATGATTTTATAAGTCACTGTCAAATAGCTCGGAGTTTAGCAATAATGCGGGTATTACTCGAAAGCAATGTTGTTTGTTTATTCTCTTAATGTCATTTGTTCCCTCTGATAAAGTATGAGAATGAGATGAGCTGGAATTGGAAACCTGTTTGCAGAAAACTAGACTAAACTTATTTCCGCCCTTTGTAAGTCTCTCACTAGTGATTGGACTTCTCTTGGGAGCTGATGCCAAAGACAAGGTTATCAGCAGTTTGTCCTTTGTGCGTTTTACTGAAAAGGGTTTTTTGCTGGTCTGAGAATGTGGAAATAGAATAAAGAAACTAACAAATGCTTAGTTCACCCAAACCTTACAAAAGCAAATAGACAGAAGTAAGATTCCAGATCAGCAAAAATAAAGGAAAGGTTTTTATTAAAATATATTCCAGTATCAGAGTCCATGCCTGCCCCCTCCCCACATGACCAGATGCTACTGTGGAGGCCAAGCTAAGTGATAAAAGTGAGTTAATGGTAAATTATAAGGTAACATTTTGAAAAATATTCAGGTAAACAAGAGCTTGGAAACAGTTATTATTTATAACTTAAGCCATACCAGACCTCCCCAAAATGTAACCCAGTTTTCTCAGATAATTGGACCTTTTGGGTTAAATTTTTTGTAACCATAAATTCCCTATAATCGTTATCCTTACTCAGATCAGCCTGGCTTTGGTGTAGTGTCCCCAGGAGCATGCAAGCTATATCTGGTTAGCAGTAAACATTTTAAAAAAATTCTTTGGCTATAAATCAGTTTTTTAGAAACAAAACATTATTAGGTTTCCAGGACTGTATTTTTCTCTTCATTCTGATATATTAAAAAATCTATTAACTTTATGTTTTAGGTTTATATTCTGCTCACTGCCAAGTGAAGACTTGTCACAAAAATCCCTGGGCACAATGATAATGGGCCCCTATCACTGAGCATCTACACACATTATTTTATCTAATCCTCACAACTACCCCCAAAACAGGGACTATCCCAGTTTGCAAAGGAGGGAGTAAGAAGTAAAGAGATTAGGTAATTTGTCTGCAGCCCCAGGGTTCCTAAAAGGTAAAGTGAAGCTTTGAACCAGGTAGCACTGTCTCCAAATTCAGAGGTTTCTTAATCAGCCCAAATCACTTCTGGCCATTGATGACCCGGGACCAAGGGAGGTTCTGGGGGAATGTTCTGAGAGGCAAGTCATGTCTTTTCGTACTCTTTTAGGTAGAAAGAGTCACTTTTCTCCACTTCTATCTCCTCATTTGACACTGCCTGCTTTTTAGTAGCAGCATTCTAATTTGTACCTAGTCCCAAATAGTGCATTTGGTAATATCCTATTGTAGCTAAATATTGCACATAACTGTCCCCTCCTTTCCACAAAGAAAGATATAATATATATTTCAATAAAATACACTGTTTATAAATAGTATAATACAGTGTGATTATATTCATATTTATATTACATAACTTTGTATTATAAATACTTATATGTTATATAATGTTTATATTATTAGATATAATAATTTATATATTATATATTTTAAACCTTACATAATATATATTTTCATTATAAAAGACATTTAAATATTTATTGTATTTATATTATAAATATTTATATTTATTACAAATAGTATATTTATATATAAAATATCTATGCATATATTTTATACACATATATGTATAACATATGTATTTTATAAAACAATCTATATATATAAAAGCCTAAGCGACTGAATGAACAAACAACCAAATGACCAGTCGACCAGTTGCTATGACGTGCACTGACCACCAGGGGGCAGACACTCAACACAGGAGCGCCGCTCAGCTAGAAGCCAGGCTCTTGGCTGGCTAGTACAGCGGCAGTGGCGGGAGTCTCTCCCACCTCTGCTGCAGGCAGGTGGTAAGGAGTGAGGGGTCCTGGACTGCGAGAGCCCCAGATTGCGAGAGGGATGTCTGACTGCTGGCAGGCGGACATCCCCCGAGGGGTCCTGGACTTGCAAGAGGGTGCAGGCTGGGCTGAGGGACCCCCCCCCCACAAGTGCAGAACTTCATGCACCAGGCTTCTAGTATATTATATAAGCAGTAAAAGCCAGTTAGCTGTCTGCTGTTGACAGACAAATGTCATATGTTTGATTGGCTGTTCATGACATAATGGTAAAGAATTAACACAGTAAAGTAAAGTACTAGAGGCCTGATGCATGAAATTCGTGCAAGGGGCTCAGTCCTCACAGCCCCGGCTGCCGCGGGCCTCACAGCCCTGGCTTCGTCCGGAAGGTCGTCCGGACAGTCGTTCTGCTGTTTGATCTAATTAGTATATTAGCTCTTTATTATATAGGATAATTCAATTGGAATATAAGAATAATAAATCTCTGTATAACCAAAGAACTCTAGTCCCATATTATGGCCTCCAATTTAGAAAACTTCCTTACCACAACAGTCTAACAAAATGAAGGAATTCATGCCGAAACCGGTTTGGCTCAGTGGATAGAGCGTCGGCCTGCGGACTGAAGGGTCCCAGGTTCGATTCCGGTCGGGGCACGTACCTTGGTTGCGGGCACATCCCCAGTGGGGGGTGTGCAGGAGGCAGCTGATCGATGTTTCTCTCTCATTGATGTTTCTAACTCTCTATCCCTCTCCCTTCCTCTCTGTAAAAAATCAATAAAATATATTTTAAAAAAAAATGAAGGAATTCATACATTTGTTTTTAATATGTAACCCTGAGTGATATTCTTAGCATATAGTTTAATTTACAAATTGGAGAACTAAGCCAACGTCCCTTAGCAAGTTTAGAGCAGAATTGGGAAAATAATCCCTGTGTCAACGAAATAATACTTCCACCAGAGTAGTAAAAGTTGAAATGCACATAGCACCATGCACAACCTAACATATCAACAAGAACAATAAAACAATTCCTTGTTTTAATTATTATTAAAAAGCTATTCAATGCTTGGCTTGATTTTATAAATCCCACCTTTTTTTATTGTAACCTATATATGAGTATAAGTAGCACATTGCTATTTATCCTGACCTCTCTAAACAGAACAGTTTCAACTTTTGATTAAGTTTTGATTTTGTAATTGCCAATGTTGAATAAATAGTTTTATTTTTTTTAATAATATTGCTGTACACTAATGTGTCCTGAATTTTACAAATTTATGAATTTTTCTCTGTCTGCTAAAATCTAATACTAAGATTAAATTTTCTTAAGTAATAGACTTAAGGTCATTTGTCATTGCAAGTTTTTAGCTAGAGAAGCATTTTTCTACTAAAAACCTACCCCTTAGGCAGCATTTAAAATCTTTTAGTTATCTATAATAATAAAAGGGTAATATGCTAATTAGACCAGACATCCTTCTGGGGCCAGAGGGAAGCTGCCCAGGAACCGGGTGCCTGCCGGCAGGGCCAGAGGGAAGCTGCCTGGGTCCTGGGGCGGGAGGGAAGCCAGTGCCAGCAGCCGGAGGAAGGAAGGCCTACTCTTTCATGAATTTTCATGCATCTGGCCTCTAGTATATATGTTAATCCTTACCCAAGGATATTTTTCCATTGATTTTTAGAGAGAATGGAAGGGAGGGGGCGAGACACAGAGAGAGAAACATCACTATGAGAAAGGCACATTGATTGCTTGCCTCCCTCACGTGGCTCAACCAAAGCTGGGGGTGAACCTGCAACTGAGGTACATGCCCTTGACTGAAATTTAACCTGGGACTCTTTAGTCAGCAGACCAATGCTGTATCCACTGAGCCAAACTGGCTAGGGCCTTATAGTGACATTTTTATTGTTGTCCTACTAATTGTGATTTCACAATCAAATATGTCACAAAAGTCAACTAAATTCGCTTTTAAAATGGGTTAATAAAAAGAACCAAAAAGTCATTTGTTTAAAAATATTATATACTAGTGACCTCATGCACTAATTTGTGCACATTGAAAGGAAATTAATTAGAAGAAATATTTTAATATCGCTATTCGCCCTTTCTCTATAATAGAAGTGTCAACCAAATTCACGATCAACAATGACAAATGGAAACACACACATGCGATTGGCGCCAAGGAGAGCTTTAGATGTATCGTGCATGCACGAGTCAACTTAGCCTTTTATAGATATAGAATAGACTTGCTTAATTAGACCTGCTTTCTGACTTAGCTAAACTTTTTCCAACCCAGTGAAGCACCCCAACTTCTCTTTCAGGTAATTGCCAGCAACACAGCAGTAAATATCAACACAAAGCAGATTATTATTGTAGATCATGCAGGGAGAACAAAGGGTAAAATATTTAACTGCAGCAGTGTTTGACTATATTCTGTGCAGTAAGAAAACCTGAAGTCATTTTTAAGGTCCACCATTTCTTACTTTTTTTCAGTTGGGTCAGGTTTCTAAGCTTTCTAAAACTCTGTTTTCTGGCTAATGAAAAGAAAATAGGATTCCTCTGAGTCTCCTATCTACCTACTCCAGGACTTCTCTGAGGATCAAATGAGATGAGGCACGGGAAAATGCTTCACAGACATTTGGTTACAGTGTAAAGTGTTTCTACCTGGTTATAAAGCAAGTCGTGTTCCTAGGTTGAAGAAACTGCAAGGAGGCTAGTCATTGCTAGGGAGAGGAATCTGGGTGTTGCTACATGATGTCATTACCTGGCGGCCACAGCAACCGTTTCCGGGTGGACTGGGCTGTGGGCTGCATTTTGTGCCATGGAGTCTTGGCAGCATTGGCTGTGATTTGGTGGTCTGTCACTCTGGGGTGGTGGCGGGGCCTAAGTCCTACTTGGGGAAAGCCAAGTGTTGCTTTGTAGGTGCCACGTTGGCAGTGCCATTTCTCTGTGCATCATGGCAGCTCCTGCATTGAGCATCTACCCCCTGGTGGTCAGTGTGTGTCATAGCAACCCATCGGACAGAGAGAAGGACACTTAGCATATTAGCCTTTTATATATATAGATGGCCCAGCCGGTGTAGCTTAGCGGTTGAGCATTAACCCAGGAAGCAGGAGGTCACTGGTTCAATTCCCTGTCAGAGCACATGGGCATGCAGGAGGCAGCCAATCAATTATGTTTCTCTCTCATCGATGTTTCTATCTCTCTATCCTCTTTCTTCCTCTATCTCTAAAAGTCAATAAAAACATGAGAATTATATATGTACACATACATTCATACATATTCACACATACATAATGTTTATAATATAGTAACAACTTTATAAATCAATAAATTTATTTAATTTAAAGAATCCCCCTTATAAATTCAGGCTAGAAAGCAAAAATTCATCTAATAACTATATTTTCTATTCACTCCTTCATTGCTTGTTTAATAATGTTCACCAGCTACTTATTATGCAGGCAATGAGCTTTTCCCTATTCTTGAGAAGTTTACAGGTAGAAGAATCAGTAAATAATTGTAAATTTGGTATGGTAAATGCTTTTTGACATAAATATGTGCAAAGGACAGAGGAGGAAGAAAAGAAAGGATCTGTGATACCTTGGTATATAGTAAAGAGGAAACAAGACTGTTAGAGAGAGCAGCTCAGAGAATATGAACCCTGAATTTTAGTGTAATTGTTATAAATGTAATCTCTGGTGCTAGACTTCCTAAATTCAAACCCAGTTCTTATACATCCCAAGTTCAACCTTGAACAAATGACCTGTTCTTTGTCTTGATTTTCTCCTCTATATAATGGGCACACGAATAGTAACTACCTCATAGGGCTGGCTCTTATTTGGCATGCGATAAATGTTAACTATTGTATAGTATTAACTTGGAAGGGTGAGAAGACATTCACTGGGAAAAAGACATTCTATGGGGAAAATAAAGCATGTACAAAGTTAGAGACACATAGCATTTCAGAGGCTATGGACTGACCTGCACATTGAATGGTAATGCTTTGGGGCAGAAGCTAAGGCAGGAGAGATAAGTTAGGGCTAGATGCCCAAGGCTTTGTCTCATGTGCAAAGGGAAACCATTGATTGTTTTGTTATAAGATAGATGCCAGATATAAGAATTAGAAGCTCGGTAGAAAGGTCTGGACTAGAGTTTTGTCCTCTTTCACATGGCACATATACATTTAAAATCATTATATCGTCCCAGTGAATTGACTCATATCATTTTGCAATATACTTTTTAAATGTTTCTTGCTTTACTGTCTACTAGTATTTTCTCTGATGTAGTATAGCTTCCTTAGCTTTCTTTCAATTCATGTTTGCATGACATATTGTACCACCTCTTCACTTTCAAACTTTTGCTATCTCAAGGAATATATTAGGATTCTGTTTTGCTTTATCTTTCAGTTGGAGGATTTACTAATAATGTCTTTACATAGGATTAAATTGCAAACATTATTGGATTTAAACAGACAATTGTATTACTTGGATCCTGTTGGTCCCACCTGTTCTTATGTTTTTAAATTATTCTTTCTTGCCTTTTTTAATTGATCAGTTTTATTACTCTTTTAAACATATATTACTTTACAGTTTTTTATTCTTCTTTTGATAGTTACGTTAGAGATTACAGTATTCTTGACTCATTAGAATCTAACTTAAAACTAGTCCTTTTACTACTTCATGACAAGTCAAGGACCTTAAAACTTTTTAAATTCATTTAGCCACTTACAGTCTTTTTTTGCTATTAATGTTAATTATATTAATTCTATGTCTATTTTAAGCAATAAAATATTTTCATTGTTTTATGCAATGAGTAATACTTACCATTGTTTTTTTTCTTCCTGAATTTCTGTGCTTCCATATGGAATCAATTTCTTTATTTTAGAAGAACTCCATTTAGTGGTTTTTTTATTTATTGCAAAACTTCTGGTAAAAACTTGTCTTGGTTTTTCTGAAAAGGGCTTTATTTTGTCTTAAATTTTGTTGGATATTTTTTTCTGAATATAGAATTTTATAATTTTCCATTTATTTTATTCAGCACTTTAAGATGCCATCTGGATTCTATTATTTTGGTTAGGAAACACTGAAGAGTACTTCCTGTGCTATCCATACTTTGGGACCCCCAACCCCCATCACCATCCCATTGTAGAGTGCTGTGTTCTACAAATGATCTATCCCTCTGTGTGTGTGTGTGTGTGTGTGTGTGTGTGTGTGTGTGTGTGTGAGAGAGAGAGAGAGAGAGAGAGAGAGAGAGAGACAGAGAGAGACAGAGAGACAGAGAGACAGAGAGACAGAGTGACTAGAGACTATTTTGGCCAGGATTACCAGATGATAATGTGGTTTTAATTTGTATTTCCCTAATGGTGAACAATTTTCATCTGCTTTTTTTGTCACATGTAAATCATATTTGCTGAAATATCTATTCATAGATTTTGCCTATTTTCTAATTGGGTTATTGGTTTTTTTCACTATTGGGTTTTGAAATTTTTTATATATTCTGAAAAAGTAGTCTTATGTGGTTTACAAAGATTTTTCTCCTAATTCATAGCTTATCTTTTCATCCTCTTAAAGGCCCTTCTTAGCACAGAAGTTTTTAATTTTACTAAAGCCCGGTTTATCCATTTTTTTTCTTTTATGTATCATGCTTTTGGTGTCAATGCTAAGGACTCTGCCTATCCTGAGGTATGAAAGAGTTTCTGTTCTGAATTTATATAAAAGTTTCATGGTTTATATTTCTCATTCTATGTCTATGATCTTTTTTGAAGTAATTTTTGTTTAATGTCTGAGGTTCAGGTTGAAGTTAATTTTTGCCTCTGGATGTCCAATTTCTCTAGCACTATTTGTTGAAAAGACTGTCTCTCCTCCATTAAATTGCTTCTGTACCTTTGTAAAAAATCAGTCGGGTGTATTTGTGGGGGGGTCTATTTCTGGGTTTTCTATTCTGTTCCATTGATCTAGGTGTCTAAACCTCCACCAATATTGCACTGTCTTGATTACTATTGCTTTATAGTAAGACTTAATTTGAGATAGACCGATTCTTTCTACTTTATTCTTCTTTCTCAAGATTGTTTTAGCTATTCGAAGGCCTGTGCCTCTCCATGTAAACTTTATGTAAACTTTTTTTATGTTGATGGAAAACTCTTGCTGGAGTTTTGATAGGAGTTGCGTTATACCTATGCATCAGTTGGGGAATAATTGCTATCTTGACTATGTTGAGATCTTCTTTGATTTCTTTTATCATTTTGCAATTTTTAGCACATAGATCCTATATATGTCTCATTGTGTATACCTAAGTACAGCATTTTCTTTGGAGCAATTAGGTTTTAATTTTTGGTTTCCACATGTTTATTGTTAGTATATATAAATGTGATTGATTTTTTTGTGTATTGTTTTTATATCCAGAGTTTTTGCTGAACTCACAATAAGTGTTCTAGGAATTTTTGTGCAGATTCCTTGGGATTCTTAGATACACAAATAATATCAATTTCATTTTTCCAGTGTGTATATTGTTTTCCTTGCCTCTTCCACTGGCACAAATTTTCAATGCTATGCTAAATAAGATGAGAAAAAAATATTTTTGCCTTGTTTCTAATCTTGGAAGAAGAGCATTTAGTTTTTCACCATTAAGTGTCATGTTAACTGTGGAATTTTTATAGATACTCTTTATCAAGCTGAGAAAATCGCCTTTAATTCCTCGTTTGCTGAAGTGTTCTTATCATGAATGTGTGTTGGATCTTGTCAAATTCATTTTCTGCATCAATTGGTATAATCATATCATTTTGCTTAGTAAATCATTTTTGAAATTTCAAAGTTGGCAAGAATGATTTGCATGAAATGCCCTGGGACTAGTGATACATACTTATGGTATTTTAAGTAATACTGAAATAATTCAACATAAATTAAAAAGATAATAAAATTATCATTATCCTAAATTCTTTATACATTGCATTGATCTTTTCCTAGTGACTTTAGCTACTGATTAGGTGCTAAATAACTTTCCTTTTAGTAAATTAACTTCCTTTTAGTATTTTATTTTTATCCTTTTCCAATATTACCATACTAAGTTAAAGTAGGCTGAATTTCAAATTAGAATATCTAAAATGAGTCAAATCGGGTGATGTTAGTAAAAACAAACGAATAGAACTTTAAAAGGAAAACAGACAACTCATGTTATAAAAACCATTAAGATTTTATTTTGCATAACATAAATATAACACCTAAAAGGTTGTACATAATTGAGATTAATGGGTAGAATAATAAATACAATTTACTTTTAGATAAAAAGACAAATGGGTTCATGTGGAATCTAGTTGAATTTAAAAAATGAATTCACTGCTTTAGGGCAGTTGTGTACCAGGCTTTGAAAATCACAAGCTCTCTGTGGTTCACCCCCATTTCCCTAAGGCAACAGCTTACAATGCTTTTATGTCCTGCTTCCTGTGTATCACTGGGCTTCCTCCAGCTACAACCTACGGCTGCAGCTGGCTCATGGGAACAGGAAAATGCCTGAACTCAGGCCAATCTTTGTCCTAAGTGTGCCAGCCATCTACCATTTTTCCAGGTGGTGGCTGCTAGGCGATGGATAGAGATGCTATCCAAAAGGCCTCAATAAAATATCAGCCACAAATATGTCAATTCTCAAAATAACTATTCAGAAATGGATATGACTCCACAAGGCCTTTGAGATGATTTACTTAGATAATATAGCCCTTTCTTACATTATCAGATTTCTCCTGGCTTGAGCTTCACTCTGAAGTTTAATAATTGGAGAGGAGTAATTTAGGATTCAGTTACTGATTTTTAATTAAGTAGATCTTGACCCAGATCTTACTGCATACTCTGGGTTCATATTTCCAATATTTTTGTAGCCAACCATTTTCTTTCTCTGAAGAAGTATTTCTTTTGCGGAAGTATTTCCGACTTGGGGAGGAAGGTTAGCGTGACATTACAGAGTGTTTCTGACACAACTTGACTGGTGGAGGAGCCACTGATGGATGGGAGTTCACTAGTTGGTAGAAAATGTGTAGTAACAAGGAAGATGATGGATTTATGGTGCTAAACCACATATCGAGGTTAGGATCTTATACTAGTTTTTTAAAAAATCAATACAGCAAATAAATATTATTTTCTTATGTATGAAACTATTTCATAGTCAGAGTTCTATTATACTCAGCTATTGTTGAAATATAGAAATAGTAATGTGACAATAATACTTTTTGGTGAATAACCCTTCTTTTGTTAATATTCATCTTTATATTTCCCAAAGACACATGCTTATAGTATTTACATTTTGCATAGAAGGAGCAAGAACACAGAGCATTTGTACTATGTTTAAATATAAAAATGGGGAAACATCCTATATAATAAAAAGCTAATATGCAAATTGTCCCCTCGACTGGGAGTTCCACCAGGAGTTCAACCAGAGGGTGGGGTTGGCCAGCCAACCACCCACAGCCCCTCCCCCCGGCTGGCCCCGCCCCTGATCAGCGCCCCCCCCCCACATCGGGGTGGGCCAGCCAGACCCCATCTGTGCATGAATTCATGCACCAGGCCTCTAGTACAGAATAATATTGAATGTAATTAAAAAAACATTTTTTAAAGAGTGGGGTAATCAGAGCAATTATAACAGTTTCCTGTATCATACAAACACCAAAAGGTATTTACTCATATGTGACTTTACTTGTTACTCATACATTTACTTCAATAATTTGACTATTCACCCATATAGTACTATATGTACTCATTTTTCTATATAATATGAATTATATAATTCTCTCATATAATGTTTTATTTACTTAACTAGAGGCCCAGTGCATGAAATTCGTGCACTTGTGGGGGGGTGGGGGGTCCTCAGCCCAGCCTGTGTCCTCTCACATTCCGGGAGCCGTCAGTGGAACATCCTTAGTGCTGCCACAGAGGCAGGAGAGCCTCCCGCTACTGCCGCTGTGCTCACCAGCCGTGAGCCTGACTTCTGGCTGAGCGGCGCTCCCCATGGGGGAGCGCACTGACCATCAGGGGGCAGCTCCTGTGTTGAACATCTGCCCCCTGGTGGACAGTGCACATCATAGCAACCAGTCATTCCGCTGTTCAGTTGATTTGCATATAAGCCTTTTGTTATATAAGATTATTTGACTACTTTGGAAAGGATTATCTGTGATAATGTTAGCTTTTCACTTTCATTATTTTCTGGGGTTTTTTTTAAGAATTAAGCAATGTGCTTTATTACAGTTCAATTACTCAAACAAGCTACTTATTAGTCAGTTATTGCCACAATAAGGGTACATAACAAACCATCTAAATTTCAGTGGTTTATGCCTAGAGCATTTATTTTGATCACTCATGGGTCTGCAGACTGGTTTGACTGCCTCTGTTCCTGGCTATAGGTTAACTGTGTTTGGTTCCAGACTCCAGGCTGGGCTTAGGTCTGCTCTCCATCCACTTTCTCTTTCACAAGCAGTCACCCAGGGCAGTCGTTGGAAAACTCATTAGTCAACAGAGCCAAATATCAACAGTACAACGATTGAAATTTCTTTTGAGAGCTGAAAACCGACTTCTGTGCATGGACCACGAAGTTTCAATTGCACTGTACGTGCGCGCCCACACATGGTATTTTGTGGAAGAGCCACACTCAAGGGGCTAAAGAGCCACATGTGGCTCGCGAGCCGCAGTTTGCCGACCACTGACTCACGGTATGAGCTCTGGGTGAATCACAGGAGCACAAAAGGCCAAGCAAAAATCGCAAGCCCATTTAAGGCCTCTTTCCACAAAGATTCCAATGTCTAAAGCAAGTCATAAGACCAAGCCTAACATCAAGTGGATGGAAAAATATCCTCCATTCTAGTGCACTTCAAAGAGAGAAACCAATGACAGAGGGACTGAAGAATTAAGAATCATTTAATCTACCACTCAATCTATGCCAATACATGCCAATGATTTATGGATTCTTGCTGGGGGGGTTCCTTGGAGGAAGAAGGGTGTTTCTGTCTTATGACAGCAGTAGTTGTGGTGGTAGTAGTAATAGTATTGTATGATAAGTGTGTTTAATGGCACTTACTGTGCCCGAATACAGTTATCATTCTGCTCTTAGTAACTTATTAGTAACAATAAACAGTAGTGATAAAATATATAACTTGAATTTTAAAAATAGTATTTAGTTTTCTGGAGCTGATGTAGTAATAGAATTAAGCCAAACAACATTATTTTCCTGTATGAAAACCTCCAAGTCTTTATTGCCTCTTGCTACCTCCAGCCCTACTGGGGCAATGTCCTCTTACCTGGTATCACCTCCTCCAGTCCTGTTCCCCTACATGTAAATGCTACTACCAGATACAATTTTAGATCAGACTTGACTAGAAAGTGCATTCTGAACCTACCACTCCTCTGACAAAAAACTTTCAAGTGGACCCCATTGTCCACAGAAAAAAGTCTAAATGTCAAATTCTGTACTCTGACATTTGAGGACCTCTATAGAACAGCCCATCCTGTTTCCTAACCTTCTCATTATTCTCTTTCATGTACTTTGTTGTTTCACAAACAGAATTTTGCTCTTTTAAGCATATAATGTAAATTCTTGTCCACTTAACCTTTGGTTATGAAATGCTGTCAGCCTGGAATTGCCAGCACCACACCCACCTCTATCTGGTCTTGTCCTATTTATCCTTCAAGATCCAGATCAGATGCCACCTCCTCCTTGAACATTCTAGATCCTCATAGCCTGAGGTAATTTCCCCTTCTTGCTAAACTCACAGGAATTTCCTGCCTCCTTTATGGCACCTATCAATTTCTAAATTGGATTATTATTATTTATCTATTCATAGCATTGCTCCTGGACTACTATTCATCTTTTTCCCACTTCAATACTAAATATATTTCCTTCACTATTAAAACAATATTTATTGAATTAATAAATAAATGTATCAATTCATTAATACCTTAAGTAATTGTTCTCCCCTGTTATGCATGTCAATAAGCTTACGTGGTTTCCTTAAGTAACAATACCAAAATAAAAGCTATGCAAACTCTAATTCTTTTTTAGTTTGCAGGCCTGTTTAATATGAAAAGAATTATTAGAATTATACCATGAAGCACTGCACATTGCTTTGGTTTCAGAATAATTTTGTCCTAGATACCACCATATGTGGAAATATCAGAAACTGGGCCTTTAGAAGAATTTCAGCTCCAGAAAAAATCTGACTGTGCCCATAATCTATAGTTTGACCTGAGTTAGGAGCGATGGACAAGGCAGTCTGACCTACTAAATAATGCCTCTGTCCTCACAACACTGCAGGCTGATAGCCTTTGCCTCTGAGGAGGGCTGCCATTGTGCGCATTTCCTGCCAAGCGCCAAGTCCAAAATCTTAGCGCCCCCTAATGTTGAAAGCAACCCTTTCACTATTAAAAGCTAAATAAATGGAATAAGTGAAGGCCAAAGTCAATGAAATTTAACTTTTAAAGTAGTAATGATCTATGTTTGTGTAGAATGCAAGATTTACATTAGTTCTAGTAATTAATCCCTAGTCCTCTTACGACTATTTTGAGCTTAATTCATCCTCACTATTTCTGTTGAAATTGTCCATAGCTTTTCTTCCTTTTATGTCATTCTTAAATAATTTCTGAGGCATTGGCTTAGGCTGTGGAGTGGATGAAACAAAATCCAATGTTCTGAAGATTTTTCGTATTTTTTCATAGTAGATCATTTAGTCATCTCATGGGTACTTTTTTATTCCTCTCTTTTTATTCTAAATTTTAAAATTTTTATTTCAAAGTAGACTTTTTTCTTCACTAATGGTCTTCTTCTTTAGCTCTTCTTTTTTTCTGGAAAAGGGAAAATTAAATTTAGAATGTGATTTAATATGAACTAGAAGTGCTAAATGCCTCGCAGCCTCTTTCTGACAGATTATTTAAATAAAAGGTTCTTTGGGAGCCAATTTTCTTGGCATGTTGGGTAAATTCTTCATAAATTCAGTTTTCAATTGGCTAGTGTTCATAAAAGCAAAACACAAAAATAAAACATGTTCACAGTTTCCACCGGTTTTATTATGCAAAACACTATTTTCTATAAAATTGGATTCTTCAAGGCTAGAAAAGCTTTAATAAATTACATCAGCAGGTCTAAAAATGCACATAGAACGGACTATGATTCCCCACTTTTCTAAGCAACTCTGTGTGAGTGAGAAGAAAGGGACTGAGGGGTGGTGAGAGGAGTGGAGAGGAACTAGGTAATGAAGAAGTTAAGGCCAGTAACAACAGCACCTGCACAAACCCACTGAAGCAAGGGAATAGTCTGACATAGTTATAAACATGTGATAGAAAGTAGAAACAATATGAATTTTAAAAGCCTCCATGTGGGAACTAAGATGTGTTCTCCTCGGTCTGCTTAGTGATGTCTTTGTTTTGACACAGGGCCTCAACATGGATGTGGTGGCTATCTGACCAGCTCCAATAACACCTTTGCCTCTCCTGATTCTGATGCAAATGGAAGATATGACAAGAATTTAAACTGCATATGGTTTATAATTGCCCCTGTAAACAAACTCATTAAACTCACCTTCAATACATTTGCTCTGGAGTCAGTATCTACTTTGCAAAGATGCATTTATGACTATGTAAAGGTAAGGCTATTATATTTCTTAACAGAGTATTCTAATCCAGACTTTCATATGGTATATTCTACTTTTTGCCATACAGGAGGTTTTGAAAATTGTGAGTACTGCTAATTTTTAAAATGACCTATACTTCAATGATATAATGTACTAGAGGCCTGGTACATGAAATTCGTGCACTTGGGGGGGGGGTCCCTCAGCCCGGCCTGCACCCTCTTGCAGTCCGGGAGCCCTTGGGGGATGTCCGACTAACATCTTAGTCCCACTTCCCATGGGGAGCGGGCCTAAGCCAGCAGTTGGATATCCTTAGAGCTGCCTTGGAGGCGGGAGAGGCTCCTGCCACCATGGCTGTGCTCGCTAGCCATGAGCCTAGCTTCTAGCTGAGCGGCACTCCACCTGTGGGAGTGCACTGACCACCAGGGGGCAGCTCCTACATTGAGCATCTGCCCCCTGGTGGTCAGTGCGTATCATAGTGACCAGTCGTTGCGCTGTTCAGTCGATTTGCATATTAGCCTTTTATTATATAAGACTAGAGGCCTGGTGCATGAAAATTCATGCACTGGAGGGGTGTCCCAGAGCCCGGCCTGCCCCCTCTCACAGTCCGGGAGCCCTCAGGGGTGGGAGGCAACCTGGCCATCAGGGGAAGGTGTCGCCCCATCACACTTCTGGCAGTGCAAGCCTCAGCCAGCCCTGGTTACCTGAGCCTCGGGTGGCCCTGGGCAGCTGGGCAGCTGCCATCTGAGGCTTGCCTGTGCCTTGGGCCAGCCCTGGGTGGCTGGGCAGCCGCCATCCAAGGCTTGCCTGCACCTCAGGCCAGCCCTGGGCGGTTGGGGGGCTGAGGGGACGGGGGGACTCAGGAGGCAGGTGCCCTGGCAGGGCTGAGGGGACTGGGCACTGCCATTTTGTGGCTGTGGTGCTGCCATCTTTGAGGACGGGGCAACAATTAGCATATTCTCTTTTTATTGGCTGTGGATGCCACCATCTTTGAGGGCGGGGCAGTCAATTAACATATTCCCTCCTTATAGGCTGTGGACGCCACCATCTTTGTGATGGCATGAGGGTCAATTAGCATATTCCCTCTTTATTAGATAGGATAATATTACAGATGCTCTATCTCTATATCAAATTAATCTTTAATATGGATGACTCAAAAACTTTGGGTGGCTTCTAACATTAACTTTAAGATTTACTGTTTACCCATTTCTCATAAGGAGATGATCTATGGAATAAGCTTGTATAGAAAGTGATACTCAAAGGACCTTTGGTAAACCCTGCATATAAAAATATAACCCCTTAATTTATCTATTTTTAAAGTTTATAGATTTACTTTTCATATTACCTTTAGATGTGGAAAATATCTTAGTTCCAAAATCTCATTAAAATCCAAATTGAACAGAATTTAAAAAGTCTAATCTGGAATCAGGATTCTGGGTGAATTGTCACAGGGCGTGTCTGGAATTAGGGCCCGAGGTAAGATTACCCTTATGTCAGGAGGGTACAGAGATGGTAGAGATGACAAGTCTGGTGCAAGAGAAACGTTTAAGTTCAAAATCATGTTAAACTTTAAAGAAATGGTGTGTGTGTGGTTTTAAACAGGGAAGGAAAAGTCATAGGTGGAATACACACTTGTGCCCTTAATTATATACTGTCTCATATTTCACTGAGATAAGCCCCAAGCCTCAGAGAGCAGAAGAATGTCAGTGCTATTAGGAAGAGAACATGCTTTTTGTAAGGGATTGGGGCAGGTTGGATCATAGCAGGGCAGACAAATGGCATTGCCTGTGGGCAGAGGATGGAGCAGAGCTCCAGCAAGAGAACAGAGCAGAGAGGAGAGAGCAGAAGAGCCCTTCTGAGATCAGGGGAAACGGTGCTTTTATTTAGGGGGACAGCCTAGAGCTAGACAGCCAGGGTCCCACTCATCTTCATGAAAGGTTCACAGTGAGGCAACTGGAGAGCAAAAGACAAGAAACACAAGTCATGGAAGACAACAACAACCAGGAATATACACTGAGTGGCCAGATTATTATGATCTCTGAACGCATAATAATCTGGCACTTAGTGTATATCCTCTATAATAAAAGGCTAATATGCAAATTGTCCCCTCAACCAGGAGTTCGCAAATTGTCCCCTCAACCAGGAGTTCGACCAGCAGGCAGGCCAGCCAACGGCCCATGTCTCCCCTCCCCCTGGCCAGGCTGGCTGGACCCCACCCATGCACAAATTCATGCACCAGGCCTCTAATTATATATATATATATATATATATATATATATATATATATATATATATATATACATACACACACACACACACACACACACACACACACACACACACAACACACACACACACACTGAGTGGCCAGAGTATTATGCGTTCAGAGATCATAATAATCTGGCCACTCAGTGTATAGTATCAGTGAAGTCAAGGAGAGAGCCTTTTACCAAGGATGGGTGGTCAATGCGTTTAAATGGTAAATTAGAGGCCAGGAAAGGTTAAGATGAAGGAAAAATTCATTAGATTGGATGACAACTTTAAATAAAGTATTGACACAAGAGCAAGATCAGAGAGAGTTCTTGAAAACCTAGAGCTAACAAGAAATGTCAGTTCAGATTGAATTGTTCCTTTCTGAAATGAGACCAAAATGGCCAGGAACAGCAGAACAGCTGATGTTCAAGAAAGTTCAAGAGTTACCTTGATTTTACAGAAAGGTAGTAAGTGATAGAGACAAATAATATGCACTCAAACCTAATTTTGCCACTGTACAAATTTTGTCTCCTTGATTCTTATCACTGCATCTACTAAAAAACAAACAAAAAATCTCATAATCATACCTATCTTGCAAAACTATTTTGAGGATAAAGATAATGTATGCTAGACTGTTAAGCACTATGCCTGACATATAATTTGCAAACAAATTTATTTCTTTATTTTCCCCTTTGTGAAATTACAGAAGGCATGAGGCTGTACAATCTCCTTTTCTTAAAATATTAAAAATAATTGATTTGCATTTACATTATTTTAAGTATAAATTCATAAAAGGTGTTTGGACTTGGTCCTGCTGGGAAGGTTGATAGGATTTATTTTCAAGATCCATTTCCATATAGGAGATTGTGATTTGATAATGTTATTAAAACAATAGTAACTTTAAGACAGAAATAACAATATTGAAAACAAGGAGTTACTTTCTAGCTTTAAGATATAATAAAAAGCCCTAACCAGTTTGGCTCAGTGGATAGAGCATCGGCCTGTGGACTGAAGGGTCCCAGGTTCGATTCCAGTCAAGGTCATGTACTTTAGTTGCAGGCACATCCCCAGTAGGAGGTGTGCAGGAGGCAGCTGATCGATGTTTCTAACTTTCTATCCCTCTCCCTTCCTGTCTATAAAAAATCAATAAAATATATCAAAAAAAGATATAATAAAAAAACAATCTGTTCATATCTACCCTTATTTTACTTATTGGGAAAGCAATTTTCCTCACTTGGTAATTTTTTAGCTTATACGAAATGGGCAGATAAAAGATCACCCCTTGGAATGGGAAGCCTGGAGGGGTCTTTATGAAAGAGATTCTCTGTGATAAATGGGACTTTTGATTCCTTTTATATTATTTCTTGGATATTATAATCAAATAACTTTTGAGAAAAGCTAACAATTCAATTCTGTAGGTAGATATACAAGTGAAAACTTGCCAATTCTATTATTCATTTGTAATTATATAACTATTTTTAAAGGGTTGATTTGGAAGGTTATTCAAATATGCAGTGAATTGTGTGTGTCACTGAGTGGATGCTGTTGAAGTTAACATCACATCCCTGCACTCAAGATGTGGAAAAGTAAAAATACAGTTCCTCAAGGAGCTGAAGAGTGAGGAGACAGACATAAATCAAAAATCATAACAAATATGGGCCACATAGGAAAGCAGAACAGAAGTGAGAGTGGTTGATGTCACTTTGGGGTCAGGAAAGGCTTCCTAAATGGGATGGCTAAGCTGGGCTTTGGAGGAACATCACAAAAGCAAGCTTCCTGTGGGAGGCTGGCTGCAAGGAGAAGGCAAATCATAGGGGCTGTGAGTTATGCAGAGCAGGCCCAGCTTCTGGACACTAGCTTGCCGATTGGCTAAGACTCCTCTGTGGTGAGCAGTGAGTGAAATGGCAGAGAAGGCTCAGAACTGGGACCCTGGCTCACATGTCTCTCTCAGGAAATAAGGAACTAGCGGAAAGGAGATGGTTTCTTCCTAACATTCCCACCAATACTTTGTAATACTTCCTTGACCATCTAAAGACAAAGTCATCTATGCTATAGCCTCCCCATATACATAGTTTCATAAATCAATATAATGTATTAACTGCAATGAAAAGGAGGAATAAAAGGAAAGTATATAAAATAGTGCTTATCAATAAAATGTTATCAGTTCTCTGACACAACTACACTAAGTCAGGTGATAACCTAGTCAGATTCTTTTATAGTATGTGGAATCATGGCAGATGTAAAAGTTTAAGCTTAAACTAATATGGGTGGGCTGCATCTGTAACGTTAATGCAGTAGCAGTATCACCATCTGCAATATGAATTTCTAAATAATGGTAAAACTAAAATAATACAGTTCTAAAGAAAATAAAAACTACCCTTCAACTTACACAGCAACTGAGCTTTGGGGAATTTGGTGAATATTAAAGCTGTGCAAAAATATTTTTATGTTTGAATATTGAATGGATTTAGGTTCTGGGACCAGCTAATTAGAAACAGTTTTTTATACACAAATGTCTGTCAATAATGTGGGACCTTCACTTTGCAGAACTCTCCTGTGAATTACAGGATGGGATCCTGCCTGTGGCTGCTGAGTGGTAAATGCCAGGTTATTGTGATGACCACAAAACACCACACATTCTTCGCAAAGAACTCACAAGGGAACAGTTCTGCCCCATTGAGAACATCTATCTTAACCCACTGGGCTTCCCTGTCCAGTCTGTGGTCAGCCACTGGAGAGGGGGGTGTCCACCTCTGGGAAAAAGATCAACAATCTGTCCAGGCATCAGGTTCCTATCCTTATGAGGCAGCACCTACTACTGTTCATTCATTCACTCACCCATTCATGGGGTAAAATATTTATTTGAGCACCCATTATGTTCCAGACACTATTCTGAGTACTGGAAAAGAACATCAAGATAAAATACTATGCTACTGCTAATAATCATGCTAAAAATTGCATGGTAAAAATCCCTGCATTTATAGAGCTGACTCTAATTGCTTCTTGTGGCTCTTCCTGAGACCACTGGGACCAGGATGACGTTTTCCCCAGAAGGTTCTGAAATGATCAGAGTTCAGCCTTAAACTTGAAAAACCACTGTGCTCTGTTTCCCATCCCAAATTATGCCCTGCCATGTTGGCCCTCAGACTCTAACAGAGGCTTCTCAATGCAGTTAAGGAATTTATGGAGATACTCTAAGAGGCAATGTAGAGATGCTCCAAATAAGAATATAAAACTCTTCCTGTTATCAAATTCCCAGGAAAATATTAAAAGATAAAGTCTTAAGAAAATTAGTGTCTGAAATGAAGTTAAATGGGAAAGTCCTTTATCAAAGTCTCTTGCCCTTTAGCATTCAAGTTCACAGAAATTAACATTCAAACACTTCTTCCCCACTTTCTTCTTTGGATCAAATTAATGGTTGGGTTTATAAAGTGCAGGGTCTTGCGGTCCTTGTAGGCAGAGGCTGTCTTCCCCTAAATTATTTGTACAATTCCTTCAGGATCTTACATAGATTCTCATGTGCTCCACTATCAAAGAGTTTTAAAAGCTGAGAAAACACAAAGTTCTTCTCAGAACTCATCTACATCCATGATACTTAGAACATGACTTAAGCTCCGATTCTGAAGCCCTGGTGCCAGGTCACATATGCGCCCAGTATGCAATCAGCAGCAGCAGTGATTGTGCAGGTCCCGAGGGCACCACCCATGTCCTGGTCCGAATGTCCCCGTCTCCAGCACTGTGCAGTGTGCCCCCTGCAGAAGTCCACAGTGGAGATTTAGCATTATCAGCAAATGGGTTGGAAGATGAAAAAATTTTGGCTTCAGCTACAAGGAGTCCAGGAGCCCACGTCAGTTGTCCAGAGGCCACAACCTGTCTATTTCAACTCAATTAAGAGAAATCTTATTGTGGCAGTGAATGAACAAATGCAAACATCAGCTCAAGGCCGGGCATTATGCAATTCCCTTCCTTCACTTTTACCAGCTATTTATTCAAAACCCAAATCAGATCTTATAACTTCCACAGGAGAAGATGCAAACGCCTTAGCATGAAGCATATAGAACTTCAGTCTTGTCCCAATGTACTTCCCAATCCCGATTCTCTCACCCTAATCTCCAGGCACATCAAAAGGTGACGAGCTGTTGAGCCACGCCGTGCCTTCCGGTACTCCTTTGGCCTTCTGCATCGCCTTCTATCTGCTTTCTCTTCCATAGGGCTGGAAGGGCTCCACTTACTGTGTGTGTGTGTGTGTGTGTGTGTGTGTGTGTGTGTGTGTGTGTGTGTTTATTGTTGACAGTATTACAAATGCACCTCCTGCCCAGTTTTTCCCCGCCTTGTCCCTCCTCCCAGCCCCTGCCCACCCCAGGCCTTTACCACACTATAGTCTGTGTCCGTGGGCTATGCATATATGTATACAAGTTCTTAATTTTAAATAACAGTTCAAACAAATGTCTGTGTGAGGTCTTTCCTGACTCCATTATCTGGGTTCCCCTATTACATTAAATTATTTCATTGTAGCACTTATTTTCTTTGTTTTATATATAATTCATACATATATATGTATATTTATATGCATATATTTAATTTATGTATATGTATATGTATGTATATATATGTATATTTAATTTATGGATCTCTTTCTCCCTCTAATTTGTGAGTGTAAAATTAGTGTCTTGAATGTATGGAAAGTGCTTTATAATCGTATACATAGGACCTAGCACAGAGGCCAGGCACATAGTACATAGAATAAAAGCGCTGTTAATCTGAATGTGCTGATAAAGGTAGCAGTGTTTCTAGTAGAAGTTTAACTTGCTCACCTGAAAAAGTACGTTAGCTAAAATGTGACCAAACTACTCTTTTATGGAAGAGGGGTTACATGACTGAACTCTCGAATCTCTTTTGGCTCTGTATTTACTGAAATCGTGTTCAAGCAGGTGAGACAGTGCCATCTAGTGGTCTGTCCTTTCTTCTGTTCACTGTTAAATTACCCATTTCTATTTTACATATTCCTAACATTTTTAACTAATGTCAGTGGCCATGTCTATTCTCAGGTTTACATAGCACACCACAGTTCTTTTATAAATTCAATATTTACATCTACACACATACTGATTTTAGAAATGCCATGATTGTTGAGCTGGAGAAAACACTGTTTTCTAGTAATTAACAGAAATCCAAGTACCCGCTATTTCAACAGTTTGTCGATGTATTCTGGATACTGGTAATACCACGTGAATAACCAGCCTTCCCACCCATGGCATTTACAATCTTGTTGGGAGAAAGGCCAGAAAAAATCAATAAGCAACAAATAAGATAGATTTTTATTGTAATAAGAAAACAGAAGAGAGGGAGGGCCACAGTAGATAGGCTTGGCCTCTCTCAGAAAGAGACATTTGAGCTGAGATCCCCTGAGTGTGGTTCATCCAAGAGCTGAGGAGAGAAATGCTTCTGGCAGAAGAATAGTGAGTGCAGGGCCTGGGGCCTGGGTAGGAACTGTCCTGGGATGGAGGAATGACAGGGAGCAGGGAAGTGGGAGGGAGGCTGAGGCAGGCCCAGGCCAGCCCAGGTAGGGGCTTGCAAGCCCCAGAGAGTTTGGTTTTACATTGAATGCAGTGGGAATCCCCTGGAGCATTTTAGGCCGAGCAGGAGCACACTCTGATTTAAGTTTGAAAACACTCAGGCAGCTCAGTGGAGAATACTCTGGCTGCTCTGGCTAAACACATCTGTCAGGGAGATGGTACAAGAACAAAGGTTTAACAGAGGTCCTCAAACTTTTTACTTTTTTTTTTTAAATATATTTTATTGATATTTCACAGAGAGGAAGGGAGAGAGATAGAGAGCTAGAAACATCGATGAGAGAGAAACATCGATCAGCTGCCTCCTGCACACCTCCCACTGGGGATGTGCCCGCAACCAAGGTACATGCCCTTGACCGGAATCGAACCCAGGACCTTTCAGTCCTCAGGCCGACGCTCTATCCACTGAGCCAAACCGGTTTCAGCTATCCTCAAACTTTTTAAACAGGCGGCCAGTTCACTGTCCCTCAGACCGTTGGAGGGCCGGACTATAGTTTAAAAAAAAAAACTATGAACAAATTCCTATGCGCACTGCAGGCCCGGGACGAGTCGGCTGCTAAGCAGGACAGGCAGCGGCACCCGGCGGGCTGGGTAAATGTCCCCACGGGCCGTAGTTTGAGGACCCCTGGTTAGGAGCTACTGGTGACAGTGGAGACAGAGCCTCTGGGATCGCAGGCGAGTGGAACAGATGCGGGGTAGAGGAGAGAGACAGGACCTAAGGATGACTCAAGTTGTAGCCTAGAGCCGTTCATGGATATAAAGAAGTCGGGGTGAGAACAGGGTTGCAGGGGTGGGTATTGGGAGAGAGGAGTCATAGCATTTATTTAGTAGCTCTTTACTGAGTTCCCCTCCTGTGCCAGACACTTTTAAAAGCGGGACTTGCAGTGCACAGAACATACAGCAACCTGTGCTTTCATGGAATTTTAACTTCCTTCAGAAGGGAAGATAGTAACATAGGTAACACGTACCATGTATAGAGGAAATGCATACACTAAAGAAAACAGAATGCAAGAAAGAAGGAAGAGAATGATGGGAAGGATACCATTTTAAAAGAGTGGTCAGGCAGAGAGAACAACGCATGCGGCAGCCAGGAAGCAGCTGTGTGCCTCTTTGCTCAGGGAGCAGCTGCGTGCCTCTTTGCTCAGGGAGCAGGGGACACAAAGTAGAGACAGTAGGATATAGAGTGAAAAGGTCAGGGTGGGAGTGGAGAGCAGATTCTATTAGGCTTTTGAGGCCACTTTCATGATGTGGCCTTTGTGTTGAGTGGATGGGAAGCAGTGAGGAGGGTTCTTTGCAGAATGGTGATCTGGCCTGACTTACACTTTCACTGTTTCCTCTGGCTGACATGTTGAGGACCCAGGCAAGGGTGGGACCCGCACACGGTAGTGAGTGGATGTGAGGGTAGTGATGGGTTTGCTGACTGTAAAGACACAATATTTTAAAAATCATACATTACTTTCACAATCAGAAAACAACTTTTTAGACATTGTACCAGGTTTTTACTGAAACTCCTTATATATTATATTCAATTTAATAACTATTCTGTTCTTAAATTAAAACTAGCTCTAAGAACATCAATGTAAGATTCTTAATCATGACTTATTGGGACTTCACATCCATTTTAGTGTAAAATTTGCAACTTCTTGGTGAATAACGGAGAACTAATGAACTATTTTCTTTTCAGTTATATGACGGAGAGAGTGAAAATGCCAAGTTGGCTGGGACATTCTGTGGTTCCATTGTACCCGCTCCCTTTGTCTCTTCTGGGAACTTCCTGACAGTTCAATTTGTCAGTGACATCAGTTTAGAAAGGGAAGGATTTAATGCCACATATACCTTCATCAACAGTGAGTAAATGGAGACATTTTTATATATTATACACACGTGTACTTATGCACTAAAAATAATGTCACCCTTATATCTAAACTCAGTGTTAATTCCCATCTAAGTTCAATGTCAATTACTAAATACAATGTTACTCTATGTTTAATTCAGGGTATAAATCTGGTACAATTCTTAGCCAAGAATATATATTCTAAATTCTTCATGGAGTGATTGATGTAAATATAATTCCTTTGGGCTGGAGGGGTAGAGAAGGCAGAATTTAAAATATTGCATGTGTGATGAGACATGAGTAAAATTTGTCTGGAAAGTTGTTCTTTTTTCCCATCTCAGTGACTTGTGGTGGAACATATAATGCAACTTGGACCCCACAAAATATTTCGTCACCCACTGCATCAAACCCAGATGTCCCACTTTCCACCTGCACGTGGGTCTTCGAAGCTCCTCCGCATCAGCAGGTCGAGATAACCGTGTGGGCATTACAGCTGCAGTCTCGGGACTGCCACCAGAATTACTTGGAGTTTCAGGACACACCAGAGGTAATCATTACAGTGTGAATGGCATTCACATCTAGTGACCTTTTTACCAGTACTTGCAAAACACTTGAAGTATGAATAATGAAATAAATTGTCAACATTTCTCCTAGCTTAATGTGTTTTTCAGCTATACATAAACCCTCTATTTAGGTGTTCAGAAATTTGAACTTGGTTCTTAGGTCAGGAGCTCTCAAACTTTCATGAGCATAAAAAACATCTGGGTGCCGAAACCGGTTTGGCTCAGTGGATAGAGCGTCGGCCTGCGGACTGAAGGGTCCCGGGTTCGATTCCGGTCAAGGGCATGTACCTTGGCTGCGGGCACATCCCCAGTGGGGGGTATGCAGGAGGCAGCTGATCAATGTTTCTCTCTCATCGATGTTTCTAGCTTTCTATCCCTCTCCCTTCCTCTCTGTAAAAATATCAATAAAATATATATTTTTAAAAAAAACAAAAAACATCTGGGTATCTTGATACAGGTGCATACCCCTGGGCCTCTCAGAGAATGATCCCCCTACATAGCACCCATTACTATGAAATCTTTTTATGTTTATGTGGTTTTTTTTTTTTTTTACTTATTGTCTAAAGTTTTACATATGTCTCCTTCTTTTTCCCCAATTGACCCCCCCCCCCGCCCCCAGCCATTGCCACCCCGGGCAAGCCCCCACTGCCCCAGTATCTGTGGGATTGGTTATGCTAATATGCATGCTTACAAGTCTTTTGGTTGCTCTCTAACCGCCCCCGCCCTGTCCCCTGCCATTTGTCTCTGGATCTATTCTTGTTCATCAAATTATATTGATCATTATATCCCACATATGAGTGAGATCATGTGATATTTACCTTTCTCCAACTGGCTTATTTTGCTTAGCATAATGCTCTCCAGTTCCATCCATGCTGTTGCAAATGGTAAAAGTTCCTTCTTTTTTATAGCTGCGTAGTATTCCATTGTGTAGATGTACCATGGTTTTTTAATCCACTCATCTGCTGATGGGCACTTAGGCTGTTTCCAAATCTTAGCTATTGTAAATTGTGCTGCTATGAACATAGGGGTGCATATATCCTTTCTGATTGGTGTTTCTGATTTCTTGGGATATAGTCCTAGAAGTGGGATTACTGGGTCAAATGGGAGTTCCATTTTTAGTTTTTTGAGGAAACTCCATACTGTTCTCCACAGTGGCTGCACCAGTCTGCATTCCCACCAACAGTTCAGGAGGGTTCCTTTTTTCCACATCCTTGCCAGCACTTGTTATTTGTTGATTTGTTGATGATTGCCATTCTGACAGGTGTGAGATGGTACCTCATTGTTGTTTTGATTTGCATCTCTCGGATGATTAGTGACTTTGAGCATGTTTTCATATGTCTTTTGGCCTTCTGTATGTCCTCTTTTGAAAAGTGTCTATTTAGGTCCTTTGCCCATTTTTTGATTGGATCGTTTATCTTCCTTTTGTTAAGTTGTATGAGTTCTCTGTAAATTTTGGAGATTAAACCCTTATCGGAAATATCATTGGCAAATATGTTCTCCCATATAGTGGGCTTTCTTGTTGTTTTGTTGATGGTTTCTTTTGCTGTGCAGAAGCTTTTTATTTTGATGTAGTCCCATTTGTTTATTTTCTCCTTAAGTCTCCATTGCCCTAGGAGCTATGTTGGTAAAGATATTGCTACGACATATGTCTGCTATTTTGCTGCCTATAGAGTCTTGTAGGATTTTTATGGTTTCCTGTCTTACATTTAAGTCCTTTAGCCATTTTGAGTTTGTTTTTGTGTATGGTGTAAGTTGGTGATCTAGTTTCATTTTTTTTATATGTATCTCACCAAATTTCCCAGCACCATTTATTGAAGAGACTGTCTTGACTCCATTGTATGCTCTTGCCTCCTTTGTCAAATATTAATTGAGCATAATGGCTTGTGTCGATTTCTGGGTTCTCTGTTCTGTTCCATTGGTCTATATGTCTGTTCATGTGCCAGGCAGTTTTGAGAACTGTGGCTTGGTAATATAGCTTGATATCTGTTATTGTGATCCCTCCAACTGTGTGTGTGTTTTTTTTTCCTCAGGATTGCTGTGGCTATTTGGGTCTTTTTTTTTTTTTATTCCATATGAATTTTTGGTGAGTTTGTTCTAGATCTTTGAAGTATGCCATTGGTATTTTAAAGGGGATTTCATGGAATCTGTAGATTGCTTTGGGTAGTATGGACATTTTAATGATGTTGAATGTACCAATCCATGAACATGGTATGTTCTTCCATTTGTTTATGTCTTCCTCTATCTTTTTTCAATGTCCTATAGTTTTCTGAGTACAAGTCTTTTACCTCCTTAGTTAAGTTTATTCCTAGGTATCTTAATTTTTCCATTACTGTGAATTTTTGATGAGCATCTTTGGTGTTCTGATTCTGGTGTTCCAGGGGTCATGCTTGGAGAATTCCACTTCTGTAATTAGTGGAATCTAAGTATAGGGTGAGATGAAGGGGTCAATGCAGAACACAAGGAAATCAATTAAGAGGCCATTTAGCCTGGCCAGCATGGCTCAGTGGTTGAGTGTTGACCTATGAACTGGGAGGTCATGGTTTGATTCCTGGTCAGGGCACATACTCAGGTTTTGGGCTTGACCCCCAGGGGTGGCCGATCAGTGATTCTCTCTATATCTCTTCCTTCCTCTCTCTGAAATCACTAAAAAAAATATTTTTAAAAAGAGGCATTTAGCCCCAGTCCAGTGGGACTATATTTATGGTAATATAAGAGAGAAAAGGCAGGGAGGAATTGTTTTGGTTTAAAAAAAAAAAAGAGTCCAAATTGCCGATGGGATAAGATATTGAGGAGACAGTTGGACATAAAAGTGTGATAGTGAGAGAAGGCTTGAAGATTTGGTTGTCATCATCATATGAGTCAGTAGTTAAAACAATGAGAGTAATGAGATTATCCAGGGAACATGTGTAAAGTGAGGAGTTAGGAACTGAGGACAGATGCCTGGGGGAACACTTGAGAATGCCTGCAGTTTGAGGAGATTAGATAATCTACCCAAGTTAATTTTAGGAGGGTCATGTTCAAACCCTCATGTGCTGGCTGGCAATAGAAGAGGATCCAGTCTATCACTTCTGAGTTTTCAAGTCCTCCTCATTCTAAATCCGTGTCCCCTGTATTGCACATGTATCTTGGTAGAGGCTGAATCCAATTGGAGAGAGGTTTGAGAAGCAGACACCAGATTTGCTGAATTATTACAAAGCATAGACACTGAGGTATATCCTATTATCCCATGGTGGTCAAGATGCTAGGTAATCATCATTCCATTGGTCATCAGAACACTATTTGTATATCCCAGTGTACCCTTCCTGGAAGGACTTAGAGCCAAACAAAACCCTTTAGTTAAAGCTCTTTCTATTTCTCATTGCTTCATGAATCCAAATTTCCCACTGGGTACAGACATGCTACTCATAGGGCACCAGACAGCTCTGTATTATAATGGCAGTTAGATTGGCCTCAAATAAGATCCAATATTTGTCATGAATAAATAATGTCCTTCAGCTGAATGAATAAAAGAAATAACAAACGATTTCAGCATAAGTAGGGAGGGAGAAAAGTTAAGAAATCAACTGATAACTGAGAGAAACTGAAACTCTCAGGGTGTCCAAAAGTAGAAAGAGAAGATATAGTTGGAAGATGATGAAAGAATCATGTGGTGGAGGCATTGCAGATAATAAAAAGATCTTACTGGATAGCTGGCTTTGGGGTTGGCAACCACAGAGAGTAGAGATGAAAGTCAGTGGTATTAAGGAATGCAAATTAGGATGTTTTATGGGTTCTCTGTAAGAACACTGAAACCTCCAAGGGTTAATAAAATGACTCTGAGCTAAAATACCACAAGTCTTTAATTAAGGAAGGGAAGTAACCAGGAAGAAAGTGAGAATGATGAGAAGTTCAGAGAGTATCTTTGGCCAGATGTGGAGACTCTCAAAGGAGAACTAGCTTTGATGCAAGGACACAGGCTGCTGTGAGCAGCCTGGGGATCCCTGCCCATCCGCCCACCCCTCATTCTTACTCAATAAACTGTGGACTCTGGGAAAGAATGGCCTCTACCAGAAGACTGATGGAGACCCAGGTATCACTCAAGGCTAAGGATGTGTACAGGAATGGTTAACAATGCAGTTAAAGTTCAAGTATACAACAGGGAAGGCTAGGAAAGGACCAACAGCAGGAGACATTGTGGAGTAGAAGCACAGATCAGTAATAGGAGTTTGCAGCAGGAGTGGGGAGTGAGCCTTTCAGTAGATGCCCAAGAACTACAGGTATTAGAGGCATATCTGTGTGAGAGGCAGCAGATGTCCTGACTTTGATACACGTAGACGAACGAACTGTAGTTAGCTTGGACAGCACTGTGCTCAGAGCAAGGGCACAGGCCTTGGCTATGAAGAGAGGAGAATGGTCTCATTTTCAGGAGGCAAGTTATCTGTCTGGTAATTTCAACATAAACTTGACCTCCCCTACTTCCTCTCCCTTAGAGAATGTGAGACACTTGTGGATTCCAAGGCTAATGCCAGTCTTATTGCCAAGTGCTCAAACAATATAACTAGTTTCCATGGCTGAATTTTGAAGCACACTCTCATATGCATTTCATTTCTGCTATGGCCTATTTTCTTTTGAAGCAAAATATAATGTGGTTTGGCTTCCATTTCTTTTCAGAGTAGTGAAAATGCAAGAATTCACTTCTGTGGTAGAAATGCTTCAGCTGTGCCGACGTTTTATTCTTCTATGAGCACTGCCATTGTCATTTTCAAGTCCGAAGTTTTTAATGACAACTCTAGAGTGAGTTTTACCTATCAGATTGCAGGTGAGCCCTGGAACTTTATCTTTTGTACCGAACACCTTCCATCAGTACAGTTATTGCTGGAATGGACTCTTGTGGGTAAATTAGGGCTTGTTAACTTGAGCCACACGCATTTGAGGTGAGACTCTTCACTAGAAACCAGGCCCAATTTAGCAAGTTACTAAAGCTGGTCTCTCAAGAGGTCAAGCTAATATAATATTAATTCAAATGTTTAGAATACTCTTCAAAGTTCACATAGTTAACCATTTAAAATTATTCGTTATTTTATTAGTTATCCACTTGAACATTTATAGAAATCACTGTAGCTTAGAACATTTTTTGTCAAAACCAGGAAGCTTTGAAAGGCTATTGGATTACTAAAACTGAGTTTATTTTCAGAGAACATTTTCTTCAATGTTCATTCCAAGCTTGATTAAAACTAACACTGCCTTTGATTAAAACAAACAAATAAAAACACTATGGTGTTTTCACCAAAAATGGTAAAGAACAACAATTTGCCACTTCAATCAGAACAAACAATCCATTAAAGGGAAATCCTCATACAAGACTCTGTCTTGGAGGTAGAGACTTTATTCGTGAAAGAGTCTAAATGTCAGCCAACCACCTCAGTGTGATCAGAAAAAGCACAGAGAATTCTAGAATATTCATCTTTAAAGATGAGTGCTCATATTTCACATTTCACCTGGGGGTGTTTCCTGTCGCCAAGACACTGCGTAGTGTTTGCTCCCTGTGCCCTTCACCTCCCCTCGGGGATCCCAGTGACCTCAAAGGTAGATGCAGAGGCTGGGTTAGCGTTTTTCTGAAGTGTTTAAATTTAATCATTTCTTGAATTATTCCTATCAGGTTGAAAGAACACTAACTATTGGGATACATACATTAATTGTGAATATTATTTTTTATCTAAGGTTGTAACAGAAACTATAAAAAGGCGTTTGGCAATCTGAAGAGCCCTGGATGGCCCGATAATTATGACAATGACATGGATTGCACTGTTACTCTCACAGCCCCACAGAATCACACTATGTCCCTCTTCTTCCACTCCTTTGGCATCGAGGACTCAAGTGAATGCAGACATGACTTCTTGGAGGTAACATACATTTGGATCTCATACAAATGAATTATTTAAAAGATGATGGGTCACTTCAAGTTTTTCACCTTTTTCTCTGCTACTGCTAAAAATATATCCCTTACTCATTTCATTAATTTATTCATTATTATTTCAGTCCATAAATCTTCTATGGCCAGGCACCAGAAATCCAATAGGGCTCCCAGGAGGCGCAAGTTCCAGTGGGAAGGACAGGCATAAAATAGTCAACTCCCACACAATATGGGAAGCACTAACAGAGTCACGTCGGGGACAGAGAAAGCTTCTTGAAGCTTCCCACCCTCCTCCCACCCTCCACTCCTCCCCAAACACAAGAGAGCAGCCTCCTGGGCCTGGAGCCAGCAGAGGCATGCTCCTCCAGCTCTTGCCTCTCTGTGATTCCCGTGATTTCCAGAGCTCCAACAGAGTGCCCTCTGCATCCCTTCTGCCCCACATCACCCACGTTGTGGAAGTGAGAAGGACTGTGGCGTTGTTATTCGTGGGAAGATGTTCTGAATGAGACCATAACTGATGCAGGCTGTGTATGGAGCCCAGTGCCTCTCTTCTGCCATGAAAGTCCCAGAGCTCCCCTGGGTGTCCTTTGCAAGCTCCGTGGAAAATGAATTCATTCTGAGGAAATAAAGTGGTCTACACAGAGGATGCTGAATTCTCTGCTCTCTTTGAGTCTGCAGTAAGGTTTCCATAAGGCTTGTTCACTCCTTTACACCTGTTATGGGAAGCTCTCCCCTACATAATTCATCTGAGTCCTTTGCTGATGAATATTCTTGACCTATAATGTGACAAGTAGTGGCAGGAAGCTCCTGCCTTTTCCTTGGGGAATACTTGCCCTGGAAGGAAACTGGAGGAGAGGGATGTAGCAGGGAGGAGTCGAGGAGAGAAATACAGTACTGTTTGTGTCAATCAGGGTGTTAAACTCAGACCTATGTACCTCACCCACCATGGAATCTAAACATTTGTATGAAGAGCAAAGCAGAAAGGAGGGGACGAGTGGGATACCGGGAAGGGACAAAATTATCCGGTCATCTTGGAATCCCACTGAAGCTATGTCCTGCTCACCTCAAGCCTGAGTTGACCATCACTGACTGGAGTTAATGTTTGTCCTTTGCCTTTGTCCACTGGGAGTGAAGGCCAGCTCTAGAGTACTGACGGATGAGGACTTCTCTTCCCAGCTGTCCTTCCTTATTTCATAGAAATGGGTCTGAAACTTCTTGTCCAATGAGCAAAAACAGGAAACTGCTCCTTAGGCCTGTGAAGTGCAGCTGCATCTGGTTGTTGGTGGAAAGATTGTGGCATGGTTCATACGGCAGCCATCCCAGCAAACCTCAGCATTCCATCTGTTAGCTATGGCAGGAACAGAAATTTCTGAGGATCCCAACTGTATTAATCGACTCAAAGGCCAAGCCCTAGATCAGTGGTCAGCAAACTCAATAGTCAATAGAGCGACAAACCGCGGCTCGTGAGCCGCAGTTTGCTGACCACTGCCCTAGATCACATTTGGCATTTGCATTTGTCTTCAGAACTTTCAGATCCTCTCTTCTCAGGGTCCTCTAATGTCCCAGAGATGTCTACCACTCCCATGGTTCCTAGGAAGAGAAAAATGTATAGAATAAGTCATTAGCAGGTTCCACGGGAATAAATACCTCGCCCATCTCTCAGAGCATCAGCTTTCTTAAAGATAATCAACAGGAAAAAGGCCCAAAGCCAAGAGTATTGTGGTGGCACATCTGGTTCTCCAGCATCCTTGGATTGGCACCTGTCTCTGACTCCTGGTAGATAACTGGCTACTCTGTCCATGGCAAGACACTCCAAAAAGCACCAGAGAGGCATTATTCCCTCAAATGGCTACTACATAGACCTAAAAGGAACCTCTGCAGGTCAACACAACCCAGCAAGATGAGCCACTGGGCCTCTGAGGACACTCTATGACTTAGGACAATCAGCAGTGGACCAAATGTTAAATTACAAAATTATAAAGGAGGAACTTCCAAGATTCTGAGTATCTATATTAATAAAACCATCACCTCTGCTTTTCCTGGGGTCCTCCTCGAATGCGCAGGAGGAGTCAGGCCTGAGGACAGAATGAGGCTAAGTTCACAGTGTGTATGTGGTTATACACATGTTGACTTGCTTCCTGGTTTTCTATGTGTCTACTCCATGCAGTGAATTTAAAAAAAAAAAAAATCTAGTCAGTTGCAAAATGTGACTTTAAAATATATCTTAACAGTAAGAAATGTTGTCAATTGAGTTGTCTCCTTTTTGTATATAGAAATTCCTTTTGTTTGAACATTATATACATTACTAGAGGCACAGTGCATGAAATTCATGCACGGAGTGGGGGTCCCTCAGCCGGCATGCACCATCTTGCAATCTGGTACCCCTCAGGGGATGTATGATCCCGCTGCAGGATCGGGCCTAAACCAGCAGTCAGACATCCCTCTCACAATCTGGGACTGCTGTCTCCTAAACGCTCACCTGCTGCCTGCCTGATCGCCCCTAACTACTCTGCCTGCCTGCCTGATCACCCCTAACTGCCTCTGTCTATCTGCCTGATCACCCCTAAACACTCTGCCTGACTGCCTGATTGTCCCTAACCCCTCTGCCTGCCTGTCTGATCACCCCTAACCACTTGCCTGCCTGATCACCCCTAACTGCTCACCTGCCTGCCTGATTGCCCCTAACCACCTCTACCTGCTTGCCTGATCGCCGCTAACCACTCTGCCTGCCTGCCTGATGCCCCTAACTGCTTGCCTGCCTGCCTGATGGCCCCTAACCACTCTGTCTGCCTGCTTGATCACCTCTAACCACTCGGCCTGCCTGCATCATCGCCCCTAACTGCTCGCCTGCCTGCCTTATCATCCCTAACTGCCTCTGTCTGCCTGCCTGATCACCCCTAACCACTTGGCCTGCCTGCATCATTGCTCCTAATTGCTCACCTGCCTGTCTCATCGCCCCTAACCACCTCTGCCTCGACCCCCACCGCCGGCGGCTTTATCCAGAAGGATGTCCGGGTGACGTCCGGCTGTCCGGTCTAATTAGCATATTATGCTTTTATTATTATAGATTATATGCTAATGTGTAGCAATGATAAATAAAAGAAGTATAACATACTCAAGGATAATAATTCATGACTCATTTTTAAAGGTAAGAAATGGAAGTGATAGCAGTTCGCCATTACTCGGCACATATTGTGGAACTCTGTTGCCAAATCCTATCTTCTCTCAAAATAATGAACTGTACCTGCGATTTAAGAGTGATAGTGCAACTTCCAGTCGTGGATATGAAATTATCTGGACCTCATCTCCCTCTGGTAAGACATTTGCACTTTGTGTGGTAAAGCAGTGTAGGTGAGAAAAACATAATGTGCCTAATAGAAAAAGGCCTTTAAAAGTGACCTTATCTTTTTAGCCATCTGTATACTTGATTATTTTCTGATAAAAGTAGAGATTTTTAACAATGAACATACAGAGATTCTTTTTAATTAGACTTTTACTCAGTTCTGTAGATTATTATATGTTAAAAAATATACGTGCATTTACATATAAAGCCCAGAAAGTATAAAGATTTTAAAAATTCCTTTATAAATTCTGATTTTGTCATATTTTTTACTTTTGAGTTAATCATCAAGGTAGTTCTCTGAGAATTAAAAATAGAAGTTTAAAAAGAGGCACATTACGGCCCCATCCTTGTGCGTACATAAGCAGCCGTGCTCCGGGCAGCTCCTGTCATTTCTGGGCAGTCCTGGAGGTTTAATTGCTTTTTCAGGGCAATAAGTATCTTTCTGCATCTTTGATTGTTTGTTTATCAAATAATGAAGGAAATTTAAGTCATGTATCTTTAAACTCAAGAGAGAAAGAATACTTTGTGAAGTATCCTCAAAATACCTAAAAACTTTCAAAATAAGAATGATAAAAATGACATTTTAAATACACTGAGGAACAAGAAAAGGGTTCTATCAAGACAATCATAGGTAATGGAATCTTGGCTCCTAAAGATACTTAAAGATGAGTTTCAGTGCCCTAATTTCACAGATGAGGACATACAACACCAAACCAATGAGTTGCCCAAAATGCACAGCTAGGATGTGGTGGAGGTAGGACCAGACACCAGTGGTCAGAACCCAGCCCAGTTTGTTGGTTTTGTCATACCATGTATCTTCTTCCTGTGCAGCACCATATCTGGATACCCAAGGCTAGCTGGTCTACATAATAATAGTATACAAATAAAAAAATTAATACCAACACTTACTTTTTTGGCTTTAAGTATGTCAACCTCGGAACTGTCAGTGATAAGCCCAGTAAGTCACTTTTATAATTACTGCCCAAACATCCAGTAACGTTTTCTGTTCAGCCCTGAAATTTCACTTTTATTTTACCCACATCATTGTAAGAACTCACTGCTTATGGAGAACTCTACCATAAAAAGCACACAACACCCTCAATTACTCTCTCCTACAGTTCCTAATCTAGTTCTCAGTTTTCCCATTGTGTTTGCAGCCCACCGTGTTCAAAGAACTGACCTGGAGGAAGCTGCCCCTAAGTCATGATAGAGGGAAAGGAATATGTGGTGCAGAAAGGGGTGGAGGAGGCGTGGGGGGAGGCCTGGTGGTGAGGGAGGGGGAGGGACTTGGCTCAAAGGAGAAACAGGAAAAGGGTTTCTGCCTCCACTGTTCTTGCAGAGGGTCTCAGCACCTTAAGGAAACAAGAGCCCCATCTCATTGCCTTACAAGTGCACTGAAGGACTCCAGCTGTTTTCTTCTATGTTGAATCAAATTTCCTGCAATTATTTCTTGCAGGCTGCGGTGGAACTCTTTATGGAGACCATGGCTCCTTCACCAGCCCTGGCTATCCGGGCACTTACCCAAACAACACTCACTGCGAATGGGCCATCATTGCTCCTGCTGGAAGACTTGTCACCGTCAGCTTTTACTTCATCAACATTGACGATCCTGGAGACTGTGTCCAGAACTATCTTATACTCTATGATGGACCAGATGTTAATTCTCCATCCTCTGGACCATATTGCGGCACAGTGAGTAAAGCAAGATTTTCAAATTCCCATTTATTATGTTTAAATAATGAAAGTAACTTAGCATACACTTTTAAAGGCAGACAAATGCAAAGTACAAAGCACAATGTACTGATACATATTCGGTAAGGTTTTCAGATTTTTCTTTCTATTTTGGGGAGAACGATTGCCACCTAGTGGTCATTGCATTAAATTAATAGTAATATAGTTTCCAAACCCAACTGTGCATCAGAACTACATGCAGTTATACAGTTTTTACATAGGAATCACCTGTGCCGTTACAGTTACAGTTATTACATTGCAGACTTCCAGTACACACACCTACAGAACCAGAATTTCTGGGGGAGGAGGTGTGGCACATTGTTTTTTAAAAGTTCCATTTCAATGCACCACTAAAGGTTGAATACCCGTGTTTGTTTCTGTATGATTAGGACTTCAGAAAATTTAGACTCCTGGCTCCATTTCATATACTTCTTGTTGAAAATTGTGGGGATTCTTTGAAGAAAGACACAGCTATTAAAGATTGGTCTGGTGACTAGGAGTTTGACAGTTTTTGCTAAATTCTGATGGACTGGTAGATTTCCGACATTGACTCAACACTGCTTGCATGTGCCCTCAGGGCCCTCTGGTTTTACTGAAAGTAGATACAGAGCTTTCAAGTAAGCAAATGTGATTGCTGATGGGAGGGTAACTACCCCTCACTGTTCTACTTTTCAGCCACTTAGGCTTTCTAATCAAACCTGACAGAAAATTATGTCATCTGGAAATCTACATAGTTTTTTTCAAAGTATATTTTTATTGATTTCAGAGAGGAAGAAAGAGGGAGAAAGAGATAGAAAGATCAATGATGAGAGAGAACCATGGATCAGCTGCCCTTTGCATGCCCCACACTGGGAATTGAGCCCACAACCCAGGCATTGGGAATTGAACCATGACCTCCTGTTTTATGGGTCCATGCTCAACCACTGAGCTACGCCAGCCAGGAACTCTAGATAGTTTTTTTAAAAAAATATAACATGATTTGTAAAATTAAAAAATGTTTATTTTCAGAATTATCAGAAAATAAGTGTGTTTTTCCAAAGCCCTGGGAATTCTCCCATGTATTCTTCAAAAACACCTTTTGAGTATATTTGCAGATGCACAATATATTTTTATACTGTTTTGTCGTATGGATTTTTCACTTACCAAAATATCATTACCATCTTATCATACCAATAAAAACACTTGGGTATCATACTTAATCACTGGATGGGTATTCTATTGCATAGGTACAACCTAATTTATTTGATGAATCCTCTCTGATTTATAGACAATACCATGAAAAACTCTCTGGTAGCTGTATCCTTATATACAGAGTTAATCACCTGGGAGCAGTCTTGGTCACCTGGCCGGTAGATACTGAATCCCTGTTATTCTCAAGGGATTCACAGGAAAGAGAAGCCAGTCAATGTGTCACATTTCAAATTTAGAGACTGACTAGGTCAGTGGTCGGCAAACTCATTGGTCAACAGAGCAGCTTGAGAGCCGCGGTTTGCCGACCACTGGGCTAGGTTTTAGAATTTATTTGAAATTCGTAAACATTTCAAAAGGAAGAAAAAGAAGTCACTTTCAACAACACCATTATTTTGTATCTGCTTGGCTTTTTTTGTTTTGTTTTCAGTGACTTTCAAACATACAACCCCATTTGCTCCCCACAGAAATAATTCAGTGATGTGGGGAGAACAAGGATAACCAGGACTTTGCAGATAAAAGAAAACTGAGGGTAGACCTTAACTGTCATTTAAATTAATGGCACACTAAATCAAAGTCTATAATTAGATATGTCAGTTTTTTTAAAACTGTGGGTATTTATAATATTTCATCAGTTTTACATTTTCTTTGATAAATGAGGACATCATTTTAAGTATAATTGTTTTCTTTTTAAAATTACAGATACAACTGATTTCTTTAGCATTTCAAGTTCAATAAAATCAGTTTACTTCCAGATGATAAAAGCCACTCTTTAGATTGTTAACCTAAGTAACAAAATCTAAACATGAAAGAATAACAGGAAAAATTCGGAGAATCAAAGTAGAGTTTAAAACTTTGGTTAACTGTTCACACTATTTTGTTAATGTAAAATAATAATTGAAAAATTTGGGAGTAGATTAAAATGGAAAGAAAAAATTGCATGCATGTGGAAATATGCAATATTGAATATACCTTAATATATCTCTTTGGAAAAATATTATCTGTGCTGTACTCACTTGAATAATTCACTGTCTTGGAAATGTCTGCCTTTGATGAGTTTTTGGGAGAACTGATGCAGTGAGGCCCAGCAGAATGGAGGCCAGATCCCAAATTGCAAACAATCTCAACCTACTGTATAGTTTACTGACATATTTGGCTCACAGTTCACCTACTCCCATTAGAATGTAGCTCATGAGAACAAGACCTTTTGTCTATTTGGCTCATTTTTATAACTCCAGTGCTAAAAAAAAAAAAATGCCTGCAACATGGAAGTCTCTTGATAAATATTTGTTAAATGAATGATTAGGAAATGAGAGAAAGCTGAGTCCCATTTATTAGCCCCCACCCCCAAATACACATTGTTCCACAGAGAGGGAAATGAAATAAATCCCCAAAGAAAACTATAGATATTAAGGTGAGAGAGTTGCATACTGTACTTAAATGACTGTTTTGGTTGCAAATATAAGTATGTGTTTTCATTAGAAAAATTAAAATTTTAGTAAAAACTTGAATTGGAAATTCAATTTTTGTGTTGTTAATCTTCACCCAAGGATATTTTTCCACCATTGATTTTTAGACAGAATAGAAGGGAGAAGGAGAGACAGAGAGAGACAAACATTGATGTGAGATGCATCAATTGGTTGCCTCTTGCACTTGGGGATCGAGCCTGCAACCAAGATATGTGCCCTTGACCGGAATTGAACCCGAGACCTTTCAGTCCATGGGCTGACGCTCTAACTGCTGAGCCAAACCAGCTAGGATGGAAATTCAATTTTTAATGACAATTATACTGAGATATAATTCACGTACCATACAATTCATCTACTTAAAGTGTATAATTCAATAGTTTTATTAGACTGAAAGATGTGTAGCTATCATCACTACAATCAATTTTAAACATTTTCATTACCCCAACAACCCCAGTAATGGAAACTATATTCATAACACCACATTTCCCTTCAACCCCTAGCACCAGTAATATTCTTTTATAAAGTATGTATATTAATTCCTAGCAAGATTACTTCTAGACATATACTGTATAACAATTTACTGTAATTTTGTTACTGCTTTTTGTAGTATCTTTTACTATGCTAACATTTTTTGAAAAATGTTCAGATTTGTGAAAAATATAACTTGTTATTTTTTCAATTTTAGGACACTAACATAGCTCCTTTTGTGGCCTCCTCACATCGGGTCTTCGTAAAATTACATGCAGAGTATGCAGTGCGCCCGTCAGCAATACAGTTAACCTGGGACAGCTGAGGGTGCCATGCTGATTCAGCACTTTGGCTCATCTGCAGGAGCCTCCGACATCGTCCTGGATAGAGTTCTGCCATCCTGATCCGTGACCCTGCCTATGCCACTGAGAGTAACTTTAACACTTGTTTTTCACCAAGGAATGTGTGGAATCAATATGTATACATTTTTAAAAATGTAGAACATAGCTCCTTTAATTTTGGCTGTGCTCATCACCTTAATTCTAATATTTGAGCTGAAATTTTCTAAAATTCCCTAAAGAGTTGGAAATGATTATGACATACGTGCTGTAAATTTTCAAAAGTAAATGATAAAACAGAGGTGTGATTTTTTACTGTGAATGTCAAATTATGTGTAATAAACTTGAATTGTACACAAATATACTGCATTCAATTTTAACTTTTTAAAATTTAGTCTTTCACTATAAGATAGAGGTGTATATAAATTTTCAGGTTGAATTTTTACATTTTTGTATGAATCCTTCAGGGAAAGAATACTGGAGCCAAGCTGCAGCATTCGGATTTAGTTCTACCAGTTAAGTGTTTACTTAATTCTCTCTGTTTCAGTTTCCATAAGTACCACCAGTTTAAAAATATAATATGTGGAGTTATAAGTAGTTGAACAACACTTTTATAAACTTTTCTGCTGCCTTTAACAAAACAAGAGACTTTATGTTAAATATGCAAAGTTAGGTCCTATTAAGAACATGGGACCAAGAGAATGAAAGAAGCTGTGGGGATGTTTTACTTTATTTTACTCTTATATTCAAATGCCACAGAAATTTTTTTCTGCACAGAGTAGAGAGCCCCATAAATAATATATTTTTACCTTAAAAATTCCTGCTTCCTTTCACTCTGTATTATGGATAGATGCACCAACTTTATGGATAACATGCTATTGGAAAGAACCGTGAATGCAACGAAGAGTACCATCAAATCAAAAGGAACAATGCACTAAAACTATCAAGATGAAATTTGATAGGGAGTGATATGAGATCTAGCACTAGTATCTAAAAATGAATCACCAAGCTACAGAATGTGGAAAAAGTTTAACAATAACCTATGAAATGATGTAGGAGTTTTATCTTAAAGCAAGATTAACATTGGCAGCTGTCAAACAATAAAAAATGATTTGAGCTTAGATTATATCATTAGAGTAATGAGATCTACAAGAATCATTTTCCATCAGAGAAACATGCTTCCCTAGAAGGCATATTACAATATTTAGGAGATGAAGAAAGCATTGTCAAATACAAAATTGAAAACTTAAAACAGGAAAAAAGAATATTTTGTCTCCTTCTATAGGTTGTCTTTTCAATTCATTGGTGGTTTCCTCTGCAGTTTGGAGGCTCTTAAGTTTAATGTAGTCCCACTTGTTTTAATTTTTGTTGCCTGTGCTTTTGGTTACTTATCTGAGAATTCATTGCCAAGATTGATATCAAGGATTTTTTTTCTGCTTTCTTCTAGGAGTTTCATGTCTTTGATCCATTTTGAGCTAATTTTTGCAAGTGGGATAAGGGGGTCAGTTTCTTTTGTATGTGGTTGTCCATATTCCCCACCACCATTTATTGAAGAAAGTGTCCTTTCTCCATTTTATGCTCTTGGCTCCCTTGCAAAAAAATTACTTGACCATACATGTGGGGGACTATGTCTGGGCTCCCTATTCTGTTTCACTGATCTATGGCCCTGTTTTTAGTACCAGTATCATACTGTTTAATTACTATAGTGTTGTAATGTAGCTTGAAATGAGTAATTGTTATGCCTCTAGCTTTATTGTTCTTTTACTTTTCAATTACAATTTACATTCAATATTATTTTGTATTAGTTTCAGGTGTACAGCATATACTTTACATAGTTATTACAATACTAGTGGCCCGGTGCATGAAATTCATGCACATTAAAAGGGAATTAATTAGAGGAAATATTTTAATATTGCTATTTGCCTTTTTTCTATAATAGAAGTGTCAGAAATGAAAGAAAATTAGTAAAATGTATATGAAAATCTTCCTCCTGTCAGAGTCTGGGGCATGCCGTGGGACCCAGAGTCAAGTCTCTGCCCACCTGCGTGGAAATCATGCAAGCCCAGACCTGGCTGGCCCCACCCCAATTGGGCGAGATCCAGACCTGGCCAGCCCCACCCCCGCCAGGTGGGGGGTGCAGCCTCAGGGCCCCTGTCAAGCCCTGCTGGGCAGGGGGCGCAGCCTCAGTTCCCCTGTCACACCCTCAGGTCGGAGCGGTGGGCATAGCCTGAGGTCCCCCGGCCCGGCGCCGGGGCTGGGGGTGCAGGCTCAGGTTCCCCGGCCCGGCCTGGTGCCACGCAGCCTCAGGTCCCTGCTGATGACTCATTATGGCTCGTTACAGGAACCCCGCCTCCGCTGTGGGCGCAACCATCTTGTGACGGTGTGATGGAGTGAGGGTCAATTTGCATATTACCTCTTTATTATATAGGATTATTGACTATATTCCCTATGCTGTACTTTACATCCCTGCAATTATGTTGTAACTACCAATTTGTACTCAATCCCTTCACTTTTTTCACCCAGTCCTCTAACCCACCTCCCCTCTGACTACCATTGGTTTGTTCTCAGTATCAATAAGTCTGTTTCAATTTTGTTTGTTTGTTTATTCTATCCTTTAGATTCCACATATAAGTGAAATCATAAGGTATTTGCCTTTCTCTGACTGACTTCACTTAGCATAATACCCTCTAGGTCCATCCATGCTGTCGCAATGGTAAGATTTCATCCTTTTTTCATGGCTAACTGGGTCATGCTCTGATGTGATCTGAAGCCTGCATCTGGGCATGTTAGTTCTGGAGCCTCATGGGAGGGACTCTAGTATAGATCAATGTCAGCCACTGCCTGTGACCCATCCTGGGCTACCCATTTGGAGCTACAAAGTGACCCACAGTTTGTGGCTTCCTCTGCTGGGGCTGGGTACATGTGGAAGGGGCCAAGCTGTAGACCAAGCACAGCTTCTACCATCACTGAACCTAAAGACAGATCAGCAAAAGGTCCAAGGCCCTCCAAGATTTGCCTCCGCCTGCCAGCTGTTCCACCACCCCTTGAATCTACCTGGACTCCCTTGAGGGCTTTCTAAGAAAGTCTGCACAGTGGGCCCAAGCTGGCTTCAACTCTGCATGGTAGAGTTTGCAGGAAGGGACCACGGAGAGTCGGGAGGATGTGGCTAGTGGATTTCTTATGTGGAGGGTGACTCTGGTCAGGCACACAGCTCAGTCTCTCCACATGCCCATTTCCAATATGCCGAGTCTGTCTAAACCTTCTTAAGAGCTCTCCCAGGAAGTCTTCATTGCAGGCCCAGACTGGCTGCAGCCCGTAGACTCCTTCGCAGACTCCTTCGCAGAGTGTAAACTCAGCAGGGTGCGGCCACCTTGAGTGGGGAGAGTGGGGGTACTGGATCTCCTATGTGGGGTGATCTAGTCAGGCCCACAAGTGTGTGTGTGTGTGTGTGTGTGTGTGTGTGTGGCGGGGGATGGCTCTCACCCCAGAGTCACACAATTTAGTCTCTCCCTGTGCCTGTCTCTGACACCTCCTAAGACTGCCCAGTCCTCCTCAAGAGCTCTCGGAGGAAGTCTGCATCATGGGCTCAGCCTGGCCATAGCCAACAGACTCCTCCACAGAGCGCATGCTCAGCTGGGCAGAGCCTCAGGGAGTCAGGAAGATGGGGTTAGTGCATTCCCCCAGGCTGGTGCCCTATGGAGGGGAGTACTTGACCCAGAAAAGATGGTGTAAAGATGGTGTCTATGGGCAGTGGAGGTGAGACTCAGCACAGGGACCTAGGTGGCTATCCCTTTAACCCTCTCCTTGGGAACACACAACCCAGTCCTACTCTGTGTGACTCCCGTCCTCTCAGAGCTGCCTTTTCTCCGCCAGAGCCCTGGGCGAAGAGCTGAGAATGAGATTATGTGTATGGGCCCTTTAAGTGGGCACCTGGGTTTCTAGCAGACTCCCATCTCATCCTGGTGGGCAGAATCCGCACTGATTTTCACAGCCAGGTGTTATGTGGGCTCCTCTTCTTGGCTCTGATGCTCTGGGCTGTGTAACCTGGCATGAGGTTGAAATCCCACACTCCTCAGGGGGGACCTTTGCAGCTGAGACATCCTTCCAGATTCTCAACCTCCCCATATAGGTGCAGGGCCATCCCTTTCCACGTCTCTGCCCTTCCTACTAGCCTCTATGTGGCTTTTGTAAATCCTTGATTATAAGACTTCTGTTCAGCTAGTTTGCAAGGCTCAACTACCTATTAGTTGGTTATTCAGGTTGGTTGTTCTGTAATTTAGCTGTAATTCTGATTTGGTCCTGGGAAGAGATGAGTGTAACATCCACCTACTCTGCTGCTATCTTTGGAAGAACTTAGCTTTGTTCTTAATCAATCTTTGGCTCTGTAGGGTCTTTTGTGGTTCTATGCAAATTTGGGGATTGCTTTTTCTATTTCTGTGAAAAAAATGCCACTAGAATTTTGATTGGGATTGCATTGACTCTGTAGATTGCTTTGGGTAGTATGGACAATTTTCACAATATGAATTATTCCAATCTAAGAACAGATTGGAATATCTTTCTGTTTGTATCTTCTTTAATCTCTGGCATCAGTGTCTTACAGTTTTCAGTGAACAGGTCTTTCACCTCCTAGGTTAAATTTATTCCTAAGCATTTTATTGTTTTTGATGCAATTGTAAATGGAATGGCTTTCTTGACTTTTCTTTCAGATAGTTTGTTGTTAGTATATAGAAATGTAACTAATCCTATATAATAGAGGTAATATGCAAATTGACCATCACTCCAAGACATAAGATGGCGACCCCCATGTGGTCACAAGATGGCGACCCCATGTGGTCACAAGATGGCTGCCACAAGATGGCCAGCAGGGAAGGGCAGTTGGGGGCGACCAGGCCTATAGGGGAGGGCAGTTGGGGGTGACCAGGCCTGCAGGGGAGGACAGTTAGGGGCAACCAGGCTGGCAAGGGAGGGCAGTTAGGGGCAACCAGGCCTGCAGGGGAGGGAAGTTGGGGTGACCAGGTCGGCAGGGGAGGACAGTTGGGGGGGACCAGGCTGGCAGGGGAGGGCAGTTGGGGGAGACCAGGCCAGCAGGGGAGGGCAGTTGGGGGAGACCAGGCCTGCAGGGGAGGGCAGTTGGGGGTGACCAGGCCTGCAGGGGAGTACAGTTAGGGGTGACAGGCCAGCAGGGGAGGGCAGTTAGGTGCAATTGGCTGGCAGGGAGTGGTTAGGCGTCGATCAGGCTGGCAGGGAGTGGTTAGAGGGTGATCAGGCTGGCAGGCAGAAGCAATCAGGCAGGCAGGCAGGCAAGCGGTTGGGAGCCAGTAGTCCTGGATTGTGAGAGGGACATCCCTCGAGGGGTCCCAGATTGGAGAGGGTGCAGGCTGGGCTGAGGGACAAACCTCCCCACCCCCCTGTGCATGAATTTCGTGCACTGGGCCTCTAGTTTTTATATAATGACTTTGCATCCTGCTACTTTACTGAGCTCATTTATTAATTTTAACAGTTTTTAAGTAGAGTCTTTAAGGTATTTTTATATATAAACTTATGCCATCTCTCATTAGTAAGACCCATCTCATTTCTTCCTGTTCTGCTTGACATTTAACTCACTCATTTATAAATGTTTATTGAGCATTTACTATGCGACATGTATTAGGCACCGTGAGGATAAAGTGGTGAACAAAATTGCCATGTAATTCCATACACTCTCCCTACTTCAAAAAGCCTACTTCTCAGCTCCATCTTGCCTGGTTTCCTGAGCCAGTCCTGAGGCAAATCCTCCCTTTCCTTATCTGGTGAAATTTTACAGTATGTCAGCTTCCCAGATCCAGTGGCTAAGAGATAACTTTCCTGCTCCCAAAATGCATCAGCATGAAACTCCATTGTTAGGTATGGGAGCCCTGGAGAGAGCTAACAAGTAGTTCACATTTGTATGAGCATTTTGGTTGTTAAAATACTAGGATACACCAAAATGCTGCTTTCAGGCTATACTAGAATCCCCAAAAGTGAGGTCATGACTTAGACTTTAATGGAAAATGATATTCTGCCTGAATCTGAAGGAAACAAAGCAAGCACAAATTTAAAGAAAAAGAAATCTCTACTGTCTGCAACTGATCATACACTAAACTAAGAAAGTCATACGGTCACCTTCTAACCACATCCCGCTCCAGGTGAGAATAGGAACTTTAGACACCCTGTTTGAGAAGGCACAGGGCAGGTGACAAGAGCCAAACCCTGACAACACCTCCTCCTCCAGCCTCCCCATGATCCAGCAACTAAAGGACTAACGCCAACATAGAAGGGGGCTTTAGAACCCTGTCACAGCATTACCTGGGGCCATTCTGATTCAGTTTTCCTGGTAATACCCAACCCTACATACTCATAGTCTGAGAGCACAGAAATGGGCATGTATGTGTGGTGTGGGTAAGCCAGCCTACCATCTGATCTCTCCTGGCTCTGATTTCCGGTCTCCTGAAACAACTGGACCTAAGCATGAAGATCAGAGAGAATGCCTTTTGGTCATCAAGGAAATGAAACAGAAAGACATTGCAGCCCAAAATAATTTCTAGAGAAATGCAGGGGAATTGGGAATCAATTTTCCAGGTGCTACCTGGATGTGGGGTTGGTAGCTGCAGTTTGAGAAGGTGAGACCAGAAGTAATACACTGAGTGGCCAGATTATTATGATCTCTGAATGCATAATAATCTGCTCACTCAGTGTATATCCTATATAATAAAAGGCTAATATGCAAATTGTCCCCTCGACCAGGAGTTTGACCAGGAGGCAGGCCGGCTAACCGCCCATGTGTCCTCCCCCTGGCCAGGCTGGCCGGACCCCACCCACGCACGAATTCATGCACTGGGCCTCTCTCTCTCTCTCTCTCTCTCTCTCTCTCTCTCTCTATATATATATATATACACACACACACATATATAATGCGTTCAGAGATCATAATAATCTGGCCACTCAGTGTAAGTCTAGCCATCACTGGTCCAAGCTGTCCTTGTCTGGCCTTCAGGTAACTGGCTGGGATAGCTCAGCAAGAGGCCACCACAAGCTCTCTGTGGACACAGTGGCATCTCCTGGCACTTCAGGTAGTCTTGTGAAGAATGGCCCAGGGGATGGATGGAACTGATGACAGTTTGGGGCTTAGAGATACTTACGATATGGGTTCTACTTGTCACAATTTCCTATTAATATTCCACTCCACTTAATGGAAGGACTTGATACACAGCTCCTAATCATTCACCAAAGGAACACTATCACCATTAATTTTATTAAGAAAGATGAGAACTAATATCTATATATTTACTCTATGCCAGGCATCATTCTCATATATCACTCGCTGAAATAGAATACTAAGAAACATTACCCCCATTTGACAGATGAGAAAAATAAGGTATGAAAAAGTTATATAAAACTTGAGCAACAGAACTATAATTCTAATCTTAGCAACTGCCCAAGAGAGAGAGCCTCCCATTAGACCTGAAGCTTTACATGTGAATTAATTAAACGTGACAGTCAAAATGTTTTCATAGACCTACCTATTAAAATTATTAAAAAGGGTGACACTGTTAATGACCTACAGCTCACCTGAGGATATGTTTTTATTGATTTTTTTAGAGAGTGGGAGAGAGTGAGTGCCCAGGGGATGGCGGGGGAAATGGTAGTACATTTCTCCTGATTGGAAGTACTGAAGCATAGACTGTATGTAAGTAGAGAACTTGACAGTGATACTGTGGAAGCAATTTAAATTCTGGTGTGTATTGACTTATCCATGCAGAACTGGCTACATAATTTGCAAGGCTCAGTGCAAAAGAAAATGTTTTTTAAATTATTAAACATTAAAAATTATTTAAAAATTATTAAATATTTCAAGATGGTGACAGCAGAGCCTTAAACCAAGTGTGGGGTCCATGTAGGCATGGGGCTTTGGGTAACTGCATAGGTGGCATACCCAGTAAGCTGGTTCTGTTTCCATATTATAAAAATCTGGAACTTAGGGACATATTTTATAAAGAACTAGAGGGCTGATGCACGAAATTCGTGCAAGGGCCTTGGCCCCAGCCCCCCATCCTCCGCCACCTCTGCCTCAGCCCCGGCCCGCTGTGGGTTTGTTTGGAAGAAAGGACGTCTGTAAGGACGTCCGGTCTAATTAGTATATTACCCTTTTATTATTATAATATATATAATATTACATGTTATATATATTCACTGGTAAAGTGAAGAGAATGAGAGGAGAGTTACAAGGGAGTGAAAAGAATTTCTGGAAAAAATGATGTGAATGGAAGCATGCTGACAAATGAAACAGAAAGACATTGCAGCCCAAAATAATTTCTAGAGAAATGCAACGGAATTGGGAATCGATTTTTCAGGTGCTACCCAGATGTGGGGTTGGTAGGTGCAGTTTGAGAAGGTGAAACCAGAAGTAATAGAACAGCCATAGCTGGTGCTCATAATTCATTTCCCTCCATCAGCAAAGGCAGTCTTGTGATTACATAGAGCAGGCGTCCTCAAACTTCGGCCCGCGGGCCACATGCGGCCCGCCAAGGACTTTTATCCCGCCCGCCTGGGTGCCGCTGCCTGTCCTGCTTAGCAGCCGACTGGTCCCCGGCCCACAGTGCGCATAGGAATTTGTTCATAGTTTTTTTTTTTAAACTATAGTCCGGCCCTCCAACGGTCTGAGGGACAGTGAACTGGCCCCCTGTTTAAAAAGTTTGAGGACCCCTGATAGAGGCATAACACTGGGTTCTCACTTCTAAAGACAAGCAGCCCAGGGAAAATTAATGCTAATCTAGGAGGGAAACAAACACTCATCAACAACAGAAGAGCTACCACATCAGCTATCTAGAAAAACCCGCTCAGACCTTCACGCTTGAATATGAAATGATATCTAAGAATCATCAGACAGAGAATTACAGCAGCAAGAATGGGAAAGCACTAGATTAAACACGCATAAAAAGGGATACTTGAGGGATCATAATTTAGTAAACAGAGGTACCCCAGCAAGATGTATACAAAGAAATGTCGGTGGGAACCCAGAAATCAAGTGAAATCAGATAACCACTCAGCTGGAAAGACAGAATCAGTCTAAGTTAGAGCAGTAAGTTAGTGGGTTCCTAATCTTCTAGAATAATTCATTGGATTTCAAGCAATAAAGACGAATGTAAAGCTGCAAGATCGTCGAGATACCGTAAAGGTTACAAGAAAAAGAACATCAGTTAGAAACGCTAGTAAAAAAATGAAAACTGTATAATGAAATCACCATTCAATACAAAGCAAAATAAAATACGAAACAGTTTTGAGAGTAGTATTAGAAAAGAGAGGTCATTTATTTATCTCGGTATTTCCCTCTTCATGTGACACAGAGGTCCTTGGCTGGGCGCTGGGGACACAGACCACCAGGCAGTTCGTCTTTGACGAGCTCATAATACGGCGGGGGGCACACCCATGGGTAGGGGACTCACGGTGGCAACTTCCGATAAGTGGGTTCACAGCCATAGAAGCAGGACCTGAGAAAAGGTTCACTTCTAGCTTCCCAGGACCCAACACACAGTCGCTTCCTAAGCTTCCCCACTTCCATCGCTGCGCTTCTACCTAACTGAGCCTGCGCCAACACTAACGCGCACGCGCCAACTCCGGTCCAATCAGAATCTCAATCCCAAATTCCAGGTGGAAGGACTAATCACGGGGTAGGGCGGGATCTTCAGGCCGAAACACGGACGTGATTGGTCGGTTGAGGGGGGCACACGTTCTTATTTAGGCGAAGCCTCGCCCGCTGGCCAAATGTAGTAAACTGTTCTCCTAATTTGGGAAGGGTCCAGCGCGAGCCTGGGCGGGGCGGCACGGAGTGCGCCTGCGCAGAGCGTCCGCCCGGGAGCGTTCTCTGTTTGGGTATTGCTTTAGCTTGGGTGGAGTGCATCTCTCACCCGCAAAACGCGCCCTGCGGGAGCCTGCAGTTTCCACGTACAACCTGTTAGGTGTATCCCTCTGAGGTAAGTGTGTGTGGCATTGCACTTGGCTTTGCGTGTCTCGGCGCGGTCTGAGGGGTACTGGACCCTTTCCACTTCCCCGCCCCGCCTCATCCTCCAGCTTGCACCCGTACCTTGCCCGTGGATGCCCACTTTCCAGGGGCAGGGGGAAGCCGAGAGTGCCCAGCAGAGTTCTCTCCTTTCTGTTTCGGCACCCTCCTGCCTTCACCCACGTGCTTTGTTGTTGTCGTTTGGTACAGATCATGTCCAAGTCTCTGAAAAAGTTGGTAGAGGAGAGTCGGGAGAAGAACCAGCCGGAAGTGGACATGAGTGACCGCGGCATCTCCAACATGCTGGATGTCAACGGCCTGTGTGAGTGCTAGGGCCGGGCCTTCCCCTTGGAGGGGCTGGAAGGGCTTATAAGTTTTCCAAGTAACTGCTGGCCATTGTGTACGAGGTTGGAATGTTTTATATTCCACCCTCTGCTTGTAAACATCACTTGTCAAAACCTTAGCTCAGAAAGTTTGCCATCAGAATGTGTTCTCTTTTGCCTGGAAAACGCGCGTGGGGGCCGGGACAAGAATCACACAGATGGCTGCTGCTGTACCTCAGCAGTTGTCTATGCAGATTTATGGCATTTGGGTGGGTTGTCCACACGGTTTACTTAATAGCCACTTTATTTTTTAGTTGAAAATCATTTTTTGAATTATTTTTCTTTTCTCCTAATATAGTCTATGGCCCTTGAACAAATGCCGCACAAATGTTACGTGATAAGTGTTCTTCTGCCTGGAGTATGTTAAACATTTCTTGACTCATTACCATTTTGTGGGTCTGTTCTCTTTAGACTTTTTTGTTATTTCCAGCTTGTGCTAATTGTGATGTCTTCCTAACTTTCCCACTTGCCTCCAGGTTTACTGACCCTGTGGTCTAGTCTCTATGGCTTGCAGTGCTATTTTTTTCTGTAACACAGGTCTCTCGTGTTATTCTGTCCTTAAACCAGGGAATCAGGGAATGCAAACTCAAAGGTCTGGGGGGTAGTCATGACCTCCTTAATAGTATCCCACCTACTGCTCAGATCCAAACAGTTGTTACCACCTGGAGAAGTTCGGTCAGTGTTGCCAGAATGTTTTTGTTTGTTTTGTTTTTTAAGAAACCAAGTATCCAGGTGACATTTACCAAATTTCAGAAGTTGGTGATTAATTTCAGTATTTGAAAAATACTTTATAAAGTGAAATAAAATACTCTTCAGGCTGAATGTGGCTTCAGTTTGGACCTTCTCTCTTAAACACCTCTGGTTGTTCATTACCAACAGTAATGCTCCCGTTTCCTTGGCATGACATGCAGGGCCTTCCTGCATCTGACCACAACTTACCTTAGGTCCCGTCCCCTCCATGCATTTGGTGTCCCGGCCATTCTACCTCATTGCCCTTCCTGAGCCAGGGCACTCGCTTTCAAGTTTGTATACCTTTACAAGTATTGTTTCCTCCCTCGTCATTCTTCTTTACCCAAAATATTTTTACTGTTTATCAAGAGTCAGCTCAGACGTCCCAGCCTAGGTAAAGCCTCTGTCTGTACCAAGCTGACATAGTTAGTTAACCCTCTCTTCTATGAAGTTAGACATACCTTGTTTCATGACCCTTGTTACACAGGATTGTAACATGCTGTTTCTCTTCCCCACTGGGAGCCTGGAGGGGCTTAACACTGTGCAAAATTCATATTTGCCTTCTTTCTAATATTGCCTGGAACACAGTAGGTACTCATAATAGTTGATGGGTGAAAGAAAGAAGGCTGGATTAGTCCTGTGAGTTTATGAGATCCACACTAGTTTGTGACAGTGGAGAAGAAGGGGAGAGGTCCAAGAGACCCAAAAATATAATGGATTGCTTCTTAGGCCTGGAGAGAGCAGAGTCAGATTTACTGTGACTCTGTGGTTTGTTCCTGGGACAGACATGGGGGATGGTACCATTGATACATCTATGAAAAGTTGATGAAAATTTGTAAACTCTTAGGAAGATACCTGCCATTAAGCTTAGCTTTTGTACTAATTAGCATCTCAGCCTCCTGCTATGTGTTGGCCTCTCTCAGTGGTGATGGCTTCCCAGGGGCAGCGACAGAGCAGATGTCTCTGGTACTGAATTGGCACTTGTGGACCTGGAAGTGTCCCCGAGCTGGTCCTGCTGATCACTGGGGACACCGCTGCAGGGGAGGGAGGAGGTGGGGAGCGGCCAGCAGGAGGCCTGGCTCTGCCTTCCTCTTGGCCCCATGGCTTTCTGCTTCTTGGCACGCATTTTTCTCATGGGCTTGAAGAAAGAGGTTGCTTTCAGCAGAAAAACATTATATTTCTCAGCTTCGAGAGGATTTTTTTTTTCTGTAATATTTATAAGTAGGGAAAGTGGTGTAACTATTTTGGTTCAGTTGCATTATCTTTCTGAGGCCTTGACTTTTACTGAAGAAAAAAGAGCCACTTGCTTCCTGAAAAAGATGTTTCCGTCGTCATATGAGGTGGTGGAAAGTAAGATCATTCTTAATTTTTCCAGGAGAGCATACTAAAGGAAGAATGTACTCCCTGGGGAGTTCAGTGGAAGTCAGTTTGGCCTCTGGAGTGTGTGTAGACCCAAGGAGTGGCTGCTTTCTGTGATAGCTCCCTGACTTCTGGAGCCGGGAGGGTCCTGAATGCCTTCCAAAGCCAATTCCTTCTGGAATTGATGTATCGTATCAGTAGTGCACACGTATTTTACATATTAAAATATTTGACGAGATTATTTTAATTGCAGCATGAGAAGTCACAGCCTTTTACTTGTAACATTTTTAGCTGTTATCATGTAGTTTTATGAATAGTTTTATTGGTTTAGTGCTAAGATAAGCCTCTTATCTTTGGAGAAACTGAAAAAAATGTAAGGACATTAAAGGGAAATTATAAGACACAATAACCATTCTCTCTCACTGAACTCCCCAGGAAGTATGTTCATTCTTATCTCCCAAAAGATAAGAATGGATATTTGTACTTATTCTTACATGAGATGTCCATCTGTCTGTCTGCCTGGGAGAGTTGTGTCTTAGAAGTACAGCACTTCTTCTGAGACAGTACTTGGCTTTATAAAATGTTTTCAGGAGCTTAGATACCAAAAGCTTTCTGATGGAGAAAACTTCCTAGGCCAGAGACAGCCAGCAGACAGGTTCTAGAGCAGGGGTGGGCAAACTTTTTGACTCGAGGGCCACAATGGGTTCTTAAACTGGACCGGAGGGCTGGAACAAAAGCATGGATGGAGTGTTTGTGTGAACTAATATAAATTCAAAGTAAAGGAGCAGAGGGGAGAGCAAGAGAACCGGATAGAACAGCCGGATCCGGCCCTCGGGCCGTAGTTTGCCCACGGCTGTAATCTAGAGTTTCCTGCCAGATTCTGGACATGGTGCTCAGAAGTGGGGCCTTGGAGTGGAATAGAGTGGCTTCAGATTCTCCATCTTCTACTTACTGCTGTGAAACTGTAGAGAAGCTGCTTAACCTTTCTGAGCTTCAGTTTCCTCATTGTCAAATGGAGATGTAAGTACCCATTTGGTTGGATTGGTTTAGTGCTAAGTGCACTGATGTATGTCAGCTGCTGAGCACTATGCCTGCACATGAAATGTTAACTATTAATGGGAAGTTCCAGATGGAACTTGGTAAGCCTCAGCTATCACCAGTTCCACCATATTGGCCTGAACCAAGAAGAGCATGGTTAATTAGACAGAGTGAGGGATTTGCGTCCTGTGGGGATTTTTTAAAAAATCTTTTTTTAAAAATTTATTTCAGAGAGGAAGGGAGAGGCAGAGAAAGAAACAGCAATGATGAGAGAGAATCATCGATCGCTGCCTCCTGCACGCCCCCTACTGGGGATCGAGCCCACAACCCAGGCATGTGCCCTTGACCGGAATTGAACCTGGGACCCTTCAGTCTACAGGCGGACAACTCTCTCCACTGAGCCAAACCGGCTAGGGCCTGTGTGGATGTTTTTACGTGGCTTATTAGGATCTGGAGGGTATGGTACTTTTGCCTAGGGTTGTTATAGATTTATATTGCTGTTCTTTTTTTAATTACCCCTCATTTTTTCTTTTTCTTCATTCTTTTCCTATATGACTTGTAATCTGCACACATGTTCTCTTTAAAGCTTCCAAGAGTAATGACACCGATTTTGTTCTTTTTATTAAAGAACTTTCACTGCAGAAACTCTCCCACACAGCAGCTGTCTTCACTGGATGCTTTTGAAGGGTCCTGTAATCAGCTTCCAGGAGCGAGAATCCCATCAGGAGCCTGCAAGACTTTCCCCATTTCTTTTACTTAAGTCTTTTGTGACGTTTTAATCTCTTCAAGTTTATTACCCTCTGGGTGTTCAGGCCTTTATCAGTTTTTTTTTTTCAGGTTAGTCTGAAATATCTGTCAGTTTAATCTTAAAAAAATAACCTGCCTCGGAGGTCTTTCTAAAGGAGCCTATAAAATAATCCACAAAAGTACTCATAGGTTCTCTGGTTTCAAAAGCTGTGTTAAACCTGGAAGTAGTCACCTCTGTTAGGAATTATCAGTTACAGACATACCTTGTTTTATTGTACTTCACAGATACTGCTAATTTTTACAAATTGAAGTCAAAGACCCTCCAGCACAAAGAGATTATGACTGGCTTTATTGCGATACTGGCTTTATGGAGGTAGTCTGGGACTGAACCCGCAGTATCTCTGAGTGTGCCTGTAGGTTGTCTTTGAGGGAAAGGTTAAAGAGCTGGGAAGACCATGTCTTGTTAGCTGTAGTCTTTATTAAGACCTTTTGTATTTCGACTCCTCTAAGTTGCCTGTATATGACCACCTTTGTGTTTCTTTGTGGTTTCCTTTTTGTGTTGTTTTTTAAAAGTTCATCTTTATTGTTGAAAGTATTACAGATGTCCCCTCTCTTTTCCTCATTGACCCTCTCCACCCTGCAATATCTTGGCCTGGGCAGCCCTTTTCTCACCCCAGCTAACTAATCCCTCCCTTGTCACTTAATGCTCATGAAAGAAAGAATGATTTATCTATCTACATAACTCCATTGAGATGCTTCCCCACCATCGCATCCAGCCTGGGTTCTGTGGCTCTTTTGGGCCTAGTGTGCTTGCTTCTGTTATCTCTGTGCTTGGTATTGTGCTTGGGGAAAGTTGATTGAAGAAGGATGCTATTGCATTAATTAAGAGTTCCGATGAGCTAGGGTGGAATGTTGCCTCTGTGTCCCTGCCACAGACTTCTCCTTGACTTTCCAGAGGGAATAGTTTACAACCATCAGGAACACGATAGAACTGTTTAGTGTTCAATATTTTATTTTAGGACAGAGTAGAAACAAAACGTTTCATCCAGGTAGGAAATAAAATGAAAAAATTGTGACCCCTTTGATATAACTGAACTAATAATTAATGACCTTTTACAATTTTCCAATCATTGGGCATTTCGGTTCCCGTCAGCCATGGCTTCTTTTTTGTGAGCAGCTTTATGTTTCTAGCAGTCTAACCTTGGGCAAGTCATTTAACCTCTCTGTGCCTCGGATTTTGCATCGTGAAATGGAAATAGTAAGAGTAGCTACTTCATAGAATTGCTGAGTCATTATCTGTGAAATGCCTTGAATACCATCTAGCATGTCTTGGTCCATTCATTCGGGCTGGGTGGCTTATAAGTGACAGAAATTTATTTCTCTAGAGGCTGGAAGTCTAAGATCAAGGAATGGGCAGATTCCCTGTCTGGTGTGGACCTACGTCCTGTTACATAGATGGCCGTCTCACTGTGTCCTCATATGGTAAAAAGGACAAGGGATCTCTTTGGAGTCTCTTTATAAAGGGCACTAATACCTAATTCATGAAGGCTCAGCCCTCATGACCTCATCACCTCCAAAAGGTCCCCCTCTCCTAATACCATCACAAAATGGGGGTTAATTTTCAGTATATGACTTTTGGGGGGAAACCCAAACATTCAGTCTATCTCATGGCACATATTATTCTTAATATTCACTATTATTAATATTTTAAACTTGTATCTGATTATGTGAAATATGCAAAACAGTGTCTCTTTAGTGTTTTGAATTCTCGGTCATGGCACTTCTCCAGTGGTCTTCACCTCTTGTCTCACTGGTTCCATAAAGTCTGGGCACTCAGTGCCTCCTTCCTCATCTGACTGAGATTTCCCGGGAGACATTAAGTGGGTATGTCAGTGTGATGGGGTCAAGAGCCAGGGACAGTGTGGGAGGTGGCTGGACAGCTGGGTGTTTCACAAGATTTTAGTTGTAGTGTGCTCCTGTCTGTTGAGAATGACAGGCATTAAAACTGTTGGCAGTTTTTCAATTAATAACTAAGATACTGTATGTCACCCTATAGCTATTTATTGAATGTATTTATTTATTTTTGTGATGGGTACGATGTAAGCTGAGTCTTTGGGAGCTTCTTCCCTGTTGAATCTTTAAATTACCCAGTGATTAATTAATATTTGCTAAGTTAAGAAAACTGTAAGCTGGTTAATGGATTAGAAGTAGCTAGATTTTAATAAGAAACCATAACACCCACTGCTTTGCCTTTATAGCCAGCTTTTAATTGTGATAAAAAGTGCGAGAGTTGATATGGATAATAATTGCAAACCAGATCCTAGATCCTCTTTTCATAAATTTACAAGAACCTGGTTTAAAGAATTTGATCTAGATAACAGATACATTATTACAAAGCAAAAACTAGAATTGATGTCTTTACATTACATAAAGGTCTCTTGCTTCATTGAAGAGCAAGTTTGTGCAGGTTGATTTATTTTTTTACTTTTTAAGGCAAAAGCATAAAAATGTGGCCTAGGAACAGTCCATGTAGGTCAAGTGCCAGCCAGCATGGGTCAGTGTGGAGCCTCTGCATTTTCCTCAGGCTTCCTCAGCTCACACTCATCATCATTCACTCCTGCTTGGGCAGTTGCTTCCTCTTGCCCCGTCATGCCTCTTTCTTCAGGTGAAGGGATATCCTCTTTTATGGTACTTCATCCTAGAAGCTTATAGCCAAAGAAACCGCCCCTTGCCGTGGTCTGTCTGATCCAAAGCATCTTTATGATTGGGGCGTTGCATAACTGCAGTGCAGCATGAAGCCTCTGCTGGAGGCACAGGGGCTTCGGAAAAGAGAGGCACTGATTACTGAGTTTCCCAGTGAAAGATAGGGAGAATGGAATTTGCCATTGCCCCTTGGGGCATATTTCATCAGTGTGTGATGTTTAACAGTGCTGGGGCTGCCATGCACAATACCACAGATGAGATGGGGGTGGTGAGGGGGGACTTAAACAACAGACATTTTCTTACAGTTTGAAAGGCTGGAAGTCCAAGATCAAGGTGTAGGCAGGGCAGGTTTCTCTTGAGGCATCTCTCCTTGGCTTGCGATGGACGCCTTCTCGCTGTGTCCTCACATGGTGTTCCCTCTGAGCATGCCTGTCCCTGGTGTCTCTCTGTGCGTCCACTTTCCTTGTCTCATACAGATACAGTCAGTTTTCATTACAGCTCACCTTAATGGCTGCATTTTAACTTGTTTAAAGGTCCTATCTCCAAATACAGTGACATTCTGAGATACTGGGGGTTAGGCCTTCAACACAGGAATCTTAGGAGCCACAGTTCACCCCATCACATCTACATTAGAGGTTCTGAATGCTTCATGCTTGAATACTTATACTTGGGCAAATACTTCTCACTTATAACATCACCCCTTGCTGCAGCAGATATTTACAGATGAGCAAGCAGAAGGTGATCTAGAGGCTGTAAGTCCCAGCATCACAGTTAGTGGCAGAATCAGAGCTCACACTTAAGTGTATCTAACACCTTTGTTCTATAATAACTGTGCTGTGTTGTTTCCTACCCCTGAAGTGTGACAGAGGTCTGAATCAGATGTTATGGAGTGGGATTTCTGGGGTGCCTGGGACAGTAGGCCTTACTACAAGGCATTCACGTTCAGAATTCTTGAAAACTCTGGACAAAAAAAAAAAAAAAAGCATCATTTGGGTCGCCTGCAGCCTGGAAACTTAGGTTTATCATATTTTTTTCTTTATTTTATTTTTTTCATCCCCATTTATTCCCCCTTATACCCTCCTCCATCTCTGTTCACCCCTCAGAATCACCTCCATGTTGTCCACGTTCATGAGTTCTTTCTCTTTTTTTTTTTTTTTTTTGGCTCAATCCCTCTACTCCCCCAGCTTCACTCCCAGAACTGTCAGCCTGCTCTCTATCTATGAGTCTGTCTTACCATATTGTTGCAGAGCTTTAACTGTGGAGGAAAACACTAGAAGCAACTTATTCTCTATCTGGTCAGTATTAACTGTGAACCCTTCTTTTTCCTTATGGTTTTCCAAAAAACTATTAATCTTAACTGAATTTAGTGATCAGATGTGAGATGTCTTTGCACTGTATATTAATTCATTTTTTCTGTCTTCAAACTTAGAACATGAGTTCAGAACACTCTATGGAGTCTGGTGCTAGAGAAGATTGTGTTTGGGAAATATTGGTTCATCTATATATATAAAAGCCCAGTGACCAGAAAGGCAAAACAACCAGAATGACTGGTGGCTATGACACACACTGCAACAGCCAACCAGCCTGATCCAGGCCCCGATTGGCCCCCACACTCCTGGCCAGTCCAGCCCCCGATTGGCCCTCAATACCCCGATTGGGGTTGGGGCCAGCCGACCAACCACCTATGGCCCCTCCTCCCAGCTGGCCCTGCCCCCGATTGGCCCCCAACACCTTGATTGGGGGCAGGGCCAGCCAGCCAATTGTCCTCGGCCCCTTCCCCCCACCAGCCCAGCCCAATGGGCCCCCATTGGGGCGGGCCGGCTGGACCCCACCCATGCACGAATTCATGCAGCGGGCCTCTTGTATATCATAACAGAATAAACCTGAATTACATCAAATGGTACTGTTATCATTTACCTGTGTTTCATAAAGAAGCTTTCATTTAATATATTTTTCTGCACATCTGTTAATTATTCTTCTAGGCTCAGAATAGGTCTCAATTTTAAATCCAAACTGGGCCACACGAAAGACACACATCAGACCACATAGTTAAGAAGTCTTGGCCTCTTGTTTTTTTAAGGCATAGTGCAGACCAGAGATTGGTAACCTGGTTTGCAACCTCAGTATACAAAAGATTGTTTTGCAAATGTTCATATGTAAGTTGGTTTTTTAAGTCTTCAGGCTGTGTAAAAGTTACTTATTTAACCTGTTATGTATTTGTATTCTACAAGGTGTGCCTTCTTTATTAGAAGCATAAAAAACAGATAATATAATTAAAACGCCATGTATAATGGAGTGTATTAATACACATGCACAAAAACACATACGTGCCCTTTGCCAGACATTGTACTCTCCCTATGGCTTATTTCTTTTGAACCTCACAATTTCATTATGATTATTATCATCCTTTCCTCATCATCTTCCAGGTTATACCTGAGGAATGGGATTTCTAGGACTTAAGTGACTAGCTCTGAGTCACACAGCTAATAACTAGTGGAGCCAGGCTTGGAACCCAGGCAATCAGACTTCAGAAGCTGTGTTCTTAACTTATGCTATCTCACCTTATTTATGTCACTAACATTTTTGACATGCACATGCACATATAAAGATAAAACGGCTAATTCAGTAAGTGTACACTGAGTGTCTATGGGCACACCTGTCCAATTCTAGAAGACATAGCACCTGCCTGTATGCGGAAGTGATTCGGTATTGATTTAGGAATGTGCTCATGGATGTCCACAGAAGTGGCTGAGGACACAGGAACCCTCTTTTTTCCAAAACACACATAGTTTTAAAAAATCCACTTCGAAAAAATATGTATTGAGGTGTTCATCTGGATGAGTGCATGCATAATGTACAGCTTAACACATTTTCAGACCAAGAAGCAGAACAGGATCAGCACCCAGGAGGACCTGCACATCCCAGCCGCTGTTCCCTCAGTGATTCTCCCGATTCTGAAAGCATAGATTAGTTTTGTCTGTTTTTCATGCTCCATTAAAAAAAAGGATTACATAGTGTGCACTTACATAGTATGATTCTCTTGCTCAGCATCATGTTCATGAGATTTATTCACATTGTGAAGTTGGTTATAGATCCATTTGAGTGATTCCATCAGTTTCTTCATCAGAATTTGGCACGTTTACCAAATTCTTAAAACGTGGCTGGCACAGTTGTAAGCACTTCGTTTCCTCATCTAGTCTTCATAATAACCCTTTACGATAGTCCTATTATTAACTTCGTCTTGTGGAATTTTAAATGAGAACAGTGAGGCACAGAGAGGTTGAGTAACTTGCCCATGGTTTCAGAGCTCGTGAGCAGAGAACCCTTTAAATGCTGTTTCCAAACAAGAAACTAATTAATTCTGACCCTGTTTTTTTACTGGCCAAACAAATAGCAAACCAATATCCACAAATGGCTGAACTGTATGGCATTTTTATCCAAAAGATAAAAAGGAATCTTAGTCCATCAGTCCATTTTTCTCCCCAAACGAGGACATGGGCAGTATCAAATGCACATCCTTTCCTTTTCAGACAATATGGTGCATTCTCAACTTCTGTGTATCTCTGGAGATGAGTAAAGAGCTGGAGGGGCACAGGCACTTATTTCTTCCCGGGGCCTAGTGGAAGACGTTTCTCTCTGACTCCTCATTTCTCTCCTTGAGCAGCCTCCAGCTCTGCCTCCCTCCATACCTCTTATCTCAACCCCAGAGTCCGGGTTTGCCTGTAAAGGCACACCTCCTTCAGAAGCAGGAAGCGTGGACCTGTAGACCTACTGCCTGCACAGGAGGTGTCCTCAGAGCTCAAAGAGCTGGGAATCCTTCAGCAGCCTTGATGCTTGAGAACCCCTGTGCCACCTGTTCTCACCCGCACCCATGGTTTGGTCTCACGGGCAGTTCATTGTTGTTTTTACCCTCGGCTTTCAGCTTCTCTCCCTATGATATGCCTTACCCTGACCTCCAGCTGCTTCCTTCCCCAGCCTCAGATAACTAGTTTCCCAGATGGACACTCAGCTGTTCCCAGCTCAGACCTGGTATGTGTTTTTTTTCCTACCAGCTACAGGGTCCCTAGATCTTCTCCTGGCATGATGTCTGTCCCCACAGTCCAGCACCAGCCTCTTCCCCTGCCCTCTTCTCTCACACACACTGATGTGTCCCCGATGGCCCCCACAAACCCACACCTCACTCCAGAGACCATTAGACTTCTCACCCCCAGCCTTCTGCCTGGCAGAGCTCCAACAAGGAGATCACAGGAGCCTGTGCGTCAGCTGAACCAATGCAGAATTTCCTAATTATTAATAAACATAACCACCATTTTTTGAGAACCTACTCTGTACCAGATACTACTGACATCACCCTATATTTAATTTTTTGCATTTTACCAATGGGAAAATAATTATGTATTAAGAATGTTAATCCTTTGCCTGTCATAGGCAGTAGTCCCCTCTTATCTGCAAGGGATACAGTCCAAGACCCCCAGTGGATGCCTGAAACCACGGATAGTACTTAATGTCCCAATTGATGCATTCCCCCCTTCAATGACCAGCTCACGGGATGTTCTCACTTGTGAATCTCTGCTCTTATTTATGTATCAAAAGTATCGCTTTTTTTCAATGATCACATATGATAAATTGCTTTCTGTTGAGTGAAAGCAATTAATTATGGTTGATGGACCCTTTATCTGTAAATAGAATTCAGTCAAGTAATCAGTTTTAAAAACTTGCTACTAAAGAATTTCCAACTCTTCAAAGTAATTAGTTATGAGGTAAAGGAAGGTTCTCATACTGTGGTGATTTTTTTTGAAGTTTTAAATTATGAATGAAATGTAAAAAAATGTTTTTCTGATTCTGAGTGTATTGATGAATATGATATTTGTATTATATCTTGGTACCAAACATTTTATTGTCTGTCTTCACTTTAATATATTGTCAGAAGCTGCATATTTAAGAAGATCTGAATCTATATCTTACTACCATGGGTGAAATAACTTCAGCCATGCGACATGGCAGGCATTTTAATCATGCATCCTGGAGACGCAGAACCCAAATTGGTCAGCATTGCTTCCTGGTGCTGATATCTGGCCACTCCCACATCCTGGTGGAGTCTCTGAATCAGCATTGTGTAGGGCTGTTGCTATGTCTAGCCTACTGGGGAGCCAAAATGGAAAAGCCATTTGGACCATTTTTCAACATAAAGAATAACGTTCAAATTAATTCTTTTTGGTCTGCAACTTGGGAGGAAACAAACTAACATGGGATACTGTATGCAGTGTAATTTGAGGGGTAGCACAGAATTTGTTTATTTTATTTTTTTTAATTTCAGAGAGGAAGAGAGGGAGAAAGAAAAACATCAGTGATGAGAGAGAATCATTGATTGGCTGCCTCCTGCAAGCCCCACACTGGGGATGGAGCTTGCAACCCAGGGATGTGCCCTGACCGGGAATCAAATTGTGACCTCCTGATTCATAGGTCAATGCTCAACCACTGAGCCACACCAGCCGGGTGTAGTACAGAATTTGAATGGTGCCCCCTGGAGTTGTCAAATTAGGTGGCCCTCTTTGAATATCCCAGGAGGTACAGTGGTTCTTCCAGCATGGCAGTATTTGATACCACAGGAGCTGTCAAGAAGGGGTGACCATTGGCCTTCTGATGAAAGTGTTTTCCTGATTGCTTCAGTTCAGAGTGCAGTCCAGTTTTTGTGACCAATGTTATAGAACCTTTCGTTTGTAACCCAGAGATGACTGGTTCCGACCTGTGACAGGATTGCAGAAACTTTCAGGCCTCATACCACTTTGTGTATTTTCAAGTCTCATTCCCCTAGTGTCATCCTGGCCGTGTTTTTCTCTGGATGTAAATGTCATGCTGTAAAGCCAGAACTTTCTACCTTCTCTAAAGTGCTACCAAAGGGATAATTTGCTTTCTAATTTACCAAAATGAAACTAGAGACAATTTCCAGTGTGCCACATCTTTGTGATATGTTGGGTTATTTTGAAAGCAAGTCGATAATTTCATCTTAGGGGGCTGTGGATTTTATCATGCTTATTTTTCTCATCTCATGCTGCCTACTTTGTGCTGCAGAAGAAGGAAAAAAACTGAACCTATTTTACATCATATCTGCTTCCATTGTGTTACCTAGAAAAGGCAATTCTTTTTCTAGTAGTGTTTAGTTCGTCCTTTTATTTTTTCTGAGTTTATTTCATTAAGATATTGGCTGCTCCCTCCTGTCCTGTACCTTCCCTGTTTTCCATCTCAGATGTGGAAGCTGGGATTGCTTCCATAACCTCCAGTTTCCATATGTCTTCCACGTCCAGCTTCAGTGCCCGGTGCACCTCGGCCCAATAGCCTTTTGGATGTATCATTCACCCCACAATAAGTAACATTTCCTTCTCAACTGCCATTATCCCTGCATATAGATTTCTTTCCTCAGTAATCCTTCTGTACCTCACATTGTAGGGTTTACCTTACATTTTAAGATTTTTGGGCATGTTCACTAAATTGAGTGACTAAGTAATTTGTCATCCAAACCAGTACAGTTCTGAGAGGAACAGAAGACATAATCTTAGACTGTCCCAGGCTAACCAGAATGTATGGTCAACATTACTTCTACAAGAATCTCCAAGATAGAGACACCTCGACACTCAGTGTGCTCAGTAAATATCCAATCAGTGAGGCCTTAACTGTCTTTCTTGTGAGATTTCTGGAGCAACCAGGTCCTCTTTGAGCATTTTCCTGCTGATTCCCCTTTTGGCTAGACAACCAGTTACCATAAATCATGTATACAGTGCCAGCAACCTCACCACACTACCCTTTCCCTCACAAATGCCTCCCTCCCAATGGTTTTGTTTTCCACTGTTCATTTTGGCCTGAAACAGTGTTCACTCAAATCCCATTTCTAAAGGCTAGGGATAGAATGATAGTCAAGGCATGCTAACACTTAACTGTGTATGTCAACACAATGCTTAGTTATTTGGTTGACTTTTGAAAATATTCTACTTTTAACCATACTTCTTAGTTATTTAGTTGACTTTTGAAATATACTCGTCTTTGAAAATGCCTGGGCAAAGCATAGTTTAATATTGTTGTAGTAGGAATTTCAATAACAGTCCTCACTGTTCTGGCAGTGCTCATTCTTGACAGTTAATGGCTAGCAGGACCATTAAAGTGTGTTATTCACACAGTGGAAGGTCTCTCAGTTTGTGATCCAGGTCAGGGTACAGCCTGCTCCCATTTCTCCAACATGTTTGACTAGAGTGGCTTTTGTACTTTTAAATAATCCATTCTATATTGGTAGACCTTTTCTTCCCTCCTCCCCCTTTTTAAAGAATTTTTTTATGAGTTTATTTGAGCCAAAGTTATGACAATTGCCAAGAAGCAAAATCTCAAAGGACTGAAAAAAAGCTCCTTCCTTCTTTTTTAACAGTGCAATTTCCATAGGGGACTCACAATGAACTCAACATTGCCAAGTGGGAGGGAGCGGTGGCTTTTATGAATATTCCTGTCCCTCCTTGGTCTTTGCCTGTACCAGGCTTTGTGATTGATTCTGTCCAATCTTACCGCTCTCCCAGTAGGCCCAGCCCAGAGTCCTTTGTTGTCCTAAATATTTCCTGTAAGGTCTTTTATTAACTTTTTCTTTTCTGCTCTAATTTTTCTCCCTCTTACCTACTTTAGCAGGTAGCCCTATAACAATAGTGAGAAAGGAAAAAAAAAAAATTCTAGTAATGTGATTAGCTGAAGCAACAACTGGATTTCTGTTCTCTATTGAAAAAAAAAAAAGAAACTTACAAATTTCACCACTTTATTTCTTGCTAAATGCTTGTTGAAATGACACAATGAAGTGGTTGAAGAGAACCATCTTTCACTAATTAAATCTTTCATTGTAAATGTTAGTTGGGAGGAGAGCAAAATTTCTTTGTTTTTAATTAGTTAGTTGTGTTATTTTAGGAAAATTTAAGGCAGGAGGAGATAGGATTGTTAGTTTTCTTTATAATAGCAGTTGATTTCTGTGACACTTAATTGGAGTAGTTTGCTAGTGGGAGAGGTTGTTAGTTGTCTGCTAGTTTCAGTTTGCCCCATCTTTCTTGATAAAAAAACCCCCTAATTTTAGCTGGCAGATGGTCACCTGAAATACAGACTGCATTTCCCTGCCTCCCTTTTGCAGCTAGGCATGACTGTATTACAAAATTTTGATTAATTGCTTATAAGTAGAAGTGCCATGTGCAACTTCTTGGAAGCTTTCTAAAGGAGGAAGGCTTTTTTTTTTTTCCTTCCTTTCTGTCTTTCTGAAGGGAGTGCAGACATGATGGCTAAGCTCAGGCAGCCATTGTGGACCATGAGATGGGATCCATGCATTGGGGATGATTGAGCAAGGAGATACCAGGAACCTCTGGATTGCCTGTGTATAAATAAGGGAGAAACTCCTATTATGTGTAACCTTTGTTATTTGTGGTTTGTTCTCACATGCGGTGGATTGGTAGTCTCAACTGATCTATCTGTGAATCCATTTCATCTTGTTTGGTAGGAGGGTAGCTCTTTGATTTTTTTTTTTTTATCAGACTATATAACATAGAGATAAAGGAATGCTATGTTTGGTGGACAAGAAAATCTTAACTTTCATAAGCAAAAAATGTAAGAGATGCTCTGCAGTGTCTAAAACAGGGGTGGGCAAACTTTTTGACTCGAGGGCCACAATGGGTTCTTAAACTGGACCGGAGGGCCGGAACAAAAGCATGGATGAGTGTTTGTGTGAACTAATATAAATTCAAAGTAAAGGAGTGGAGGGGAGAGCAAGAGAACCGGATAGAACAGCTGGATCCAGCCTGCGGGCCGTAGTTTGCCCACGGCTGGTCTAAAATCTTAAATGTCATGTGACTCTTACAGATCACAAACATGCTTTTCTCCTTCCTCTTTGCCTTTTTCTTCCCCATTCTGTAGTTGTTCAGTCCTAAAGCCAGTAAGTGGGATAGAAAAAGAGAGGTGTTCAGATTTGGGGGCATGATGGCCTACAGCAGGTGTGAGAACTTGAGTGGGATGAGGGGGGCATCTGTGCGGGCTGGCAAACCTGGCTTGAGTGGTTTGAAGCCGGGCAGGGCTAGGAGGGTGAGGGCAGATGAGGAGGGTGAGTCTGAGCAGAGTGTGATGGTGGAAGGAGGAGGTGGGGGGAGATCAGTTGCTGCATTACTACATTGGATGGTTGAAAGTACTCAGAAGAATCCACAACATACATGGTTTAGCAGGAGTAAGAAAACATGGTGAGCCTCAGGGGTCTGGGAGGCTCACTGGTGATTCCCTAGGATGTTTTTTTTTAGCTGCTCAGAACATGTTTTGTCTCCAGATATGAACCATCAAGACATGTGGGAGAATCAGGGAAGCCCAGCCAAAAATGTCCAGCAGTGTCTTTTATGCCCGACTGGTCATGTACCTGTAGCCAGGTGTAAGCCATCAATCTGCATGTCCCTCATCATGTATAAGCTGGCTCTGGGGACTTCTGAGGCAGTTTCAACTTTAAATGCAACGTTACACATCTCTAGCCAACCTACTTGTCCTGCTTGTGACCAAGAATCTATCAGACTTCGGGTTTCCCTGCAGATAAGCATAAGCTATAAGATAACTCTATGCAGTTATGTATAGAAGTATCAATGAAGTAAGTAAGTTAAAGGTAATGGAAGTCAGAGGTCTCACCATTAGAGAAGGGGATTACAAACATGGAAAGGAAGAAAACTTGAATAAACTGTGTCCTGCTGTATTGAAATCAGATTTGTTGGTGTGAATTCATGGTTTTCAATACTATAAATAGTGACGTGAACACAGGTGTGTGTGTGTGTGTGTGTGTGTGTGTGTGTGTTCATTCATGTGTTCTCTGTCCACTGAGAGGGGCTGAGAACATTGAGCCCTAGATGGCAATGAGCACATCTAGTGCCCAGATTTTGGCTTATATATACATTTTCCACAAAAAGGAACTAGAGCTCATTCTAGAAATGGCTGATTCCAGGGCTGTGGCAGAAAAGTATCAGAAGAGCTTGAATATCTTGTGCAGAACACAGGGATGTGCTCAGAGTGATGGGACTTGCCAAAGGGGCTTAGCAACCAGGTTAGATGGGCACACACTGGCCAACTGGGACAGTTCAAACATCAACATGCATACTGCTAGTAGTAATTTTAGATTATAACCCATTGACTAAGATAGGTCAAAGCTATACAAGAATAAGTAAGTCAATCATGATTTTCAACAGCAGCACCATTGACAGTTTGGATTGGATGAGTCTGTTGTGTGATCTTTTTGTCTTGGTGTGATGGTTTGTTAGCTTGGGTGAGGGCTTTGTGCCTTCCACACTCTTGGCCGGTTCTCTGACTGGCACAGTTATTGAGATGGATCACTGAGGCTGGGCCAGCAAAAACCAGCTCTGCAAGCAAAGCTGACTGGCCCTTGGAATGTCTGATCCCGCTCATTAATCTCATTAGCTCCAACTTGCTGTGCTGATTGCACTGCTAATTGCATGACTTTTCTTAATTTGATTTATCATTTACCGACAGTGTTATATGAATCCTTGAGTCTATTTTTGTGAGAGGTAACACTTCAACCTGTGAAAATAATTTAGCACTTTACATTGTAGGAGTGTAACTGTAATTTGGGTACATTAACTAATTGTGTGATTTTTTTCTTTTCTTTTACAGTCTCCTTATCCCACATCACACAACTGGTCCTCAGCCACAACAAGCTAATAAGTGAGTTGACTTTCCCATTTGTTTCACAGTGTCTGCCTTGTAGGTAATGTGGTGATATTGCTGACTCTCTTGTTTCCTTTAAAGACCCATGTTTATTTGGGGAATCCTAAAATTTATTTTGGTGACACTAAGATACATGAGCATATTGTCTTCCCATATTTTGTACATTGCTCTATTTTGAGGATTCTTTCCTATTCAGTGTATAAGCTGAAGAAAGAAAGTGACGTTTTGTTTCTGTGGAATTAGTCCCATTTAGGGATGATAAATGCTGCATTGACCTGAACTGCTGGGCCATTCATTAATATTTCATGGAAAAAAAAAGTGTAAAATTTTACCTGTTGATGTACTTTCCTTCCCTGCTTAATGTGGAGAGGCGGGGAGAAACCACAGAGTTGCATGAAATATATATTTGAACTGCATTTTAAAAAATTCTGGCGTCCAGTTTCTATTGGACATCAGTAGTGTCATGGTATAGTTAACATATAGTAGGTTTAATACCGGCTCTTATAAGAATATCTTGCATGAATGATATGGGCCATTTTATTCTTAGCTGTGGCTTTAAAGATTTTTTAATGACAGGGCCCCACTCTCCTTTCTCATTCCTAATTGACTGTCACTTCTTTGTGCTTGCCATATTTCCTGCAGCCTTGAGTGATTTTCTAATCATGTGGCAAGAATTTGTTCGGGAGCTTTCTGAGTCCGATGAAATTGAGCAGAATGTCATCCTGAGGGATTTGTGTTGTGAATTTATGTGCATTATGTACAGCTTGAAGCAATGTCACAGAGCTGTTGATTATTGAGAATCAGGAGTGGCAGGGCCCCTCGTGTGCAGGAGACAGGCAGATTAGTTCATTTTTAGCAAAAAGTGCATATTTGTAAGGCAAAGGCAGAGTGGCACAATTGTCACATTTTAGTAGTAGGGGCCACAGAAGCTGAAAGTGAGGGCGACAAGTCATCTGTGGTCATTTTTGTATCAGGTGACAAGAAGCTGTCTTTATTGTTTTTGTAGCAAATGGTCCTGCTGTCCACTGAGAATCTAATCCCAGTCAGAGGGTTTTGCTGTTTGTTTAGAAGGGTGGATGGCATGATCCCTGATTTCCCCAAGATTTTGTGAGTAGAATTCCTGAAGCTCTATACTCCATAGTTCATAAAAATATTTCTTAATTGCCAAGCTTATATTATGCATCATCATTAGAGTGAAACACTTTACATTTAAACAAGAAAGCAAAACTTGATTTATTCATATTATTTAATTAATTGATCTATTCTTTAAAATATCTTTCAGATGGTTGTAGTTTATTTCTTTTTATACTTCCACAGAGATAGAAGTCTCAGGTATCCATGGATCAGTTTCTTTCTCCAGGCATATGATAAGAGATTAACTTAGAGACATACAAATATGGACTTAAATTGTGTCTGTAAAAAGGTTGACTGTGAATGGATCCAAACTTCATATTTCTTCCTTCCTGTTTTTTTTTTCTTCTTCTTTCCTCATTTAAGACACTCTTATCCAGTAAACTCTAATTAATCATCTTGGTAAATTCCGTTTCATGCCATTGTGAGTAGTGTCAGTGACACCCGGTCTGTTCCACTAAGGTCAAATTAGCATCTTTTACTGTTTTTCTGGCATTTAAATGAATGACTTTAGAATGGCTTTTCAAGTGTTTATAGTAAATATGTCCATTTGATGGCAATATAAATATGCATTATGTGTACGTGGCCGAGCACATCCTCCTGTCACGTTTTATTGTAATCAGTGTCTTTCACTTTCTGTGGTTTTTTAATAGGGGCTGCCTCAGTACTGCTTTTATCTTGCAAAAGTGTTTGTGTTTTTCTCTTAGCATGCCAGTTCCACTGTTCTCTAAAATTCCCACTGTGGACTTATGGGATGAATGACTGGCTTACTCAAACTGGGGCCCTGAGCTGGGCCACCAATTCACTCCACGCATTTGAGTCAGTGTCTGTGGGGACACTGTGATGTTGTGTTAACTTTCTTTCCCTGCTGCTAGTTTTGATATTGACAGGCCCACTCAACACAGTACATGTGAGACCATGAGGAAGGTGAAAGTGGGCTGATGGTCCTTAAATTCCTCAAGATTTTGTGAGCATAAATTCTTGATGCTTCCTAAATTACAATTCATAGAAATATTTCAAAATTGTCAAGGTAATCATTGATAGAATTTCATCACTACTGAAATTTAAACCTGGGGCACTGGGGCAAAGTTTTGGAAACTGGGAAGTCAGTGTCAAATGGCCCTGCCTACAACCACTTTCCTAGATGCATGCATGTCTAGGAGGTGGAAGGCAGAGTAGCCACTGGACCATTTCCTTCTGCTATGACTGGACAGGTACAATCTCGGAACCCAACAGAGAGTTTCCTTTCTGGCCCAAGGGGAATGGTTTCAGAGTAAAGATGAGGTTTACCACCAGACCAATCCTTCAGAAACTCCACTTTCCCTGCGATACCACAAATATTCTGTAGAAGGCGCTGTTTGCCTTTCCAAACCAGTTCTGCTCTGACCCCCATCCTAGCCAGCCTTTCCTCATTATGTGCTGCCACAGGAAGATTCCTCTCCCCCTCAGGTGCCTAGTCCTGCTCTCTTCTAGGCTACCTTGCCCCTTCCTCTCTATTCTGCAGTGGCCTTACGCCCACCCTCCCCTCCAGGCTCCCGACTACCCTGGCCAACTTGAAATCTTTCTTCCTCAAACTCCTACCTACTCTTCATAGATTCTTTACACCAATATCGCACATCCTTGTCTGAGTGTTTCATGTTTCTTCTCTCTCCAAACAGATCGTAGGCTTTATTGAAAACAGGACTGTGTCCTAGTCTTCTTTCATGTCTTGTTATTGCTGAACACCTTGGCCTCCCAGTAATTACCTGTATAGAGCAGCTGATGGATGGAAGCAGTCCTTGACAGGGAGGAAAGCTGGCCTGAGGTGAATGTTCATTGTAGGAACTGGATGGTTTTTTCAGGCTTTCCCAGTATAGGGGCTTGAGTAGTATGGTCACCACAAACTTCTGTTTCTAACTCATGGGCCCATTTCAAACGTGCTGGACTGTGAGAGCTGTAAAGAAACTCTACCGTATGTTCTGGAAATTGGTGTCACATCATCTTTGTAGTTATTAGGGCCCTTTCAGATTTGAGGAATGATGTGTGGGATGGCATTCCTCACAGACATCCGAGGATCCACAGGGTGGGCAGGCTGGCACCAAGCCGAGCCGCTCATGGTTCTTCCCCCCAGCGACCTCGTGGGCCTCCTTTTACCACCCTAGGTCTCATGTCTTCTAGGCCCAGTACTCTTTCACTTAAAGTTAGTTTTATATTCTGTATTTAAGGTTCCAAGTTAGTTGCTAATTTCTTCATATAATTAACTATTTTAGATGTTTCTTGAGGTGAGGAGCCCTGTCTGATGCTATGTATCCTACCCCCCACAAAAGTGCCCAAAGCATGGTGAACATGAAATAGGTACTCAGTTAATACCGATGGAGCATTGAATTGGTAGCTGATGAGTTGTGCCAAGTCCCGGCAGACGGAGATGATGCCCCAGGGCAGCTTTGGGCTTCTAAAGAAGGGAACATAGCAGTTATTCCAGTCTGTCTTCCTCAATCTCTGCCCTGCTCCTCCACCTGCTGCCTTTGTGATTACCCTCTCTTATAAGCCAGTGTTATCGAAGTCTTTTCAGTCTACTCTTTAATCTTATCCTTGCTTCTTACAGTGTTTGAAAGTGTTCGTTTTGTAAATGTTTTCCTACTCCTTTTCAGTCTTAGACAATTTTTTTTGAAACAAACATTTTAACACTTGTCCACTAGAGGTCACTGTTGAGATAGGTATTTTTTCCCACTTTCTGGTCTTGGGCCTAACTAAAGATTAAAAACCAAAATGGTATCAGATGAAATTTTTTGCAAGCTTTTCAGCTCTGTTCAACAGGGCATGTTGCTCTTTCCATTTACATGTATAGTTTACCATAATTAAAGTAGACTGAACTATGTTATTTTTCTGTTTTGCTCCTAAATTTGTACATTCATTTTCACACATCATTTTTTAGTGTTATAATGGCCACTTTCTCAAGTTAGAAACTTTCCTTCCAATATCTTTCCATTGGAAGGATTTTATTGCCTTCTGCGGTATTTTTATTGAGTATATGTGATTTCCCCCCCCCCTGTGGAAGAAAGTTTAAAATATGTATGTATGTATGTAATCAGATTGAATTAAAAAATAACCATGTGAAAGTCAGGAAAATGTGCATTTTGTGCATATTTATACTGATTCTTATACCAAAAACCATTGTCTAAAAAAAAAATACTGTACATTATGAAATGAATTATATTCTGCATCAGTAATAAAACAATCCCTGGGCATTAATTTTCTAACATGAAGCTTTACTTAATATTAAAGATGATTTTATTCTTACAGCAAAATCCATATATAGATATTGCTAGAACCTTAAATATGACAACAATATTTTTTTTGTTTTGTGACCCATTTATTGAGGAGGAAGCACTCATTTTGTGCAAGAAATACAAAGGATATCTTTTTTGCTCTGTGTAAACCGTTAGCAGTTCACTCTGTGTAAACCTTTTCTAAGTGTGGGTCTCTGAATGTAATTGTTAGGTTTTATACTTTGAACTTTTAATCGCCATGTAAAACCTTTTCTTGAGGTATTAGCAGTTTTGCCTGCAGTTTCAGGTCGTAATGGGACCATATCTTGTCATTTAATGTATCGGAAATGGCTAGACAGGCAATAAACTTAGGTTTTATGGCAAAACGTGTGTTTTTTAAAGCAGATTATTTCCTATTACTTAGCTGGTGTATGAATTTGAAATTACAGTGAATAAGAAATGCTAAGGTGTTGTTTTTTTTTTTAGTGATTTCAATAATTCTTTATCAAAGATAATGTTCTAAGTACATAGAAGCTAATGTAATGTTTTGAAATTTTATGCAGATGCACATATTGATGGGATTTCCATAAGTGTTACTATAAATGAATTAAACACCATGATCTACATAAAATAATGCATTCTCCCAATATGCAGATCCAATTATAATGAAGAAAATTAAGCAGTTTTTTAAAAGCATAATAAGTTGAAACACTTTCCTACAGACATAATTGATTGTTGAGATGAATGAGAAAACTTAACTATTCCAATTCATAAGGATGACCTTCAGCAGTCTTTCAACACCTTCCTGTTCTGAAGTATCTAGTTATTTCCTCTCTCACAGGTTATTTGTCATGCCCTTATGCAAAAGTTCTTGTGCATGGCTTGTATGAAATTAAACTGTGAGGGGGAATTTGCAAAATAAATCATTTCTCTGTCATGAATTTATCTTGGGACAATGTCAAAACAACTTGCTGTTTGCATTTTAACAAAGTGTAAATGTATTATTTGATCAATAGCTTATTTTTTTAATTAGTGTACATTTATCAGTTTGTTACCATGCCATTATTTGAAAGACTGGATTTGAAAAAATATATACCTAGAAGTTTCAAGTCAGACAGCTTTGACTTATACACTGTTGGATGGTACCAGTGGTTAGGTTGTTATAAAATGTTGCCTATAGTTGGCAGTTTGATGTTATTTTTGGTTTTAGTAAGAAAGCATGCAAAGTCATCCTGTGAAAGAATCTGTTGGCCTGGCAGCACAGTCCAAGTCAATGGGTGATATTGGAGAAATAGGCTCTCAATGGTATAGTATCCTCAGCTCAGAGACTGATGTCTTTCTTGCCAGCCCCACCAGCCACAATGGATCTCTTCTGGAATCCCTTTTCTTGGAATCCTGCTCTGCGCTAAGAGGAAGCTAGCTAAGTGTGGTGTGTTAATCCTTACACTGTGTATTTCTAAGTGGAAGACTTCAATCGTGATAATTTCAGAATGCTGGTAGGCTGTGGAGAAAATAATGTGGGGGCAGGTTGAACCTGTCCCTTTCCAAATCATAACTAGGTCCTTTGGGGGAGCTGATGTTGAAGAGGGTTTCTCTTACTATTTACAATAGAACTTTCAAAGAGAATTGATTTAATAGCAAAAATGTATGTTCAGTCATCTCTTGGACCTAGTGTGTGTGTGTGTGTGTGTGTGTGTGTGTGTGTGTGTGTGTACACAAGTGTGTAGTGTTGAGGAGGCTGGGAGAGGATATCTAAGAGGTGCCCTACTTGCCTGTATACAACATTCTTTTAGGGCAGCTCTTCTTAACATTTCATAACTCACTGACCTTTATAAAGAGTAGGGTGAAAGCTGTGTCCGTGATTCCTAGAAATGTGCACATAATGGTTATAATTTCAACCAGTTTGTGGATCCTGTTAAAATTATCCATGAATTCTTTAGGGGTGCATGTAGCTCTGATTTAGAAACCCTAGAATAGGTGAAAGATAACATTAGTATACAGGGTGGGGCAAAAGTAGGTTTACAATTGTGAGTACCTATTATCTTGTCTTTGTCTTATCTATAAATTATTGTATTATTTTCCAAATGAACAACTATAAACCTACTTTTGCCCAACTCTGTATTTGTAGTGTGGATACACTGATGCTATTTCTTAAAGGAGTGTTTCCTGGAAATTTGTACAATCTTTAAAATGATGATATTTAATGTAATGTGAAGTTTATTGTTGATAGTGTTTTAAAAATGTTCATAAGCACCCCTTGTCTGCTTCAATTAAAATTTTTAAATTTAAGAGTTTAAATAAGAATTGGTAACCTTGAGTGGAATAGTGGAGTGTGTGTGTGTGTATCTATCTATCTATCTATCTATCTATCTATCTATATATCTTCCAATAAAACCTTGATAATCTCTTTCCCATTTCATTTTTTTTCTCTTTGTTACTTAACTTAATAGAACAGAACACCACTCTGATATGGTTGACCACTAGTTAAACTCTTGGACCTTTTTTTCAGCTATTTTCAGTGAATCCTCTTTTGTCTAGTTTTTTGCTGTTTCTTTACTCTTTTATCCTGCCTATATATTCTTTGGTCTAATCACCTGATTCTTCTCTGATCAGAAGTGCCTGCCCTTCTCTCCAAATCCTGATCTTCCTTCAAGAAAGTGAGATGCATCCTTACCTTTCTCCATGAAGCCTGGGAGCCAGCACTGGAGAGTGTAGTTAAGGCACCGCACCCCACAGTGTATAGACTCGGAAGGACCACTCTCCATGCATATCATGACTTTAGGTGAAAGGATGAGGAGAAAAGAATTAGTGTTTATTGACACCCTCCTTTGTATCCATGGAAGCAAAAGGCTTAAAATGGTTCTATAAGGAGAGGCGGGGGTCAGCTTTGTATGGCTCTGTCTGCCATTCCCCTGCCATCTCTGCCAGTGCTGTTTGTGTGCATTTACAGGCCCACTGAGGCAAATCTAGGAGCTCCTTGGGTGAAGCATTGGCCCTGGGTCTTCACTTGTTCAACTAGAAGAGCAGGGAGAATTCCTGAGGTTCAGAGAAGAAGTTAAAGCTACTGTGAGGATTTTTTCCAGCAGTGGGCATCTCCCTCCACCCCACCCTTCCTTCCTTCCTCATGTAATTACTTCCTGCCTGAGCATCCAACATAAGGCAAGGAAGGAAGCTCAGCAACCCAGTGTGGCCTCTTGCTGAAATAACTCTTAGCTGTAAAAGAAGGCAGATACTATTGACAGAGCGTGTGGGTGTGTGTGAGAATTTGACTTGTTTACTGTCTCCCTCTTAATGTTAATAACAATTAAGGATTGAGAATGTGTATGTATAAAATAATCTATTGTAATCTTATTTATTTATTTGTTTGTTTGTTTGTTTGTTTGTTTGTTTATTTATTTATTTATTTATTTGCCTTCAGAGACATTTTTTATGACTGAGCTTGCACCCGTATTGATGGAGTGGAAGTTTTCCATGTTCTCCTTTTACTTCTCACTCTTTCCCGTGTTTTAGAACTTCTTAGGAATGTTTCCTAGAGGAGCTCCTGTCCATTTCTTGCCCTTCAGCAGATGTCACTTCCTTCCAGGTCATCGAACGTCATTGCTTCTTCTTAGTGCTGCTTCTTCAAACCTGCTCCCAAATTATTGAGCTCTGTATTGCTGCATGGCCTTGCTGGCAGTGTAATTTCAATTAAATTTATCTTTATTGTTGAAAGTATTACAAATGTCCCCTTCCCCATCCCCCCATAGACCCCTTCCCCCCCACCTCCACCCCCTCCCCAGGCCTTCACTGCACTATTGTCTGTGTCCATGGGTTATGCATATAAGTTATTTGGTTAATCTCTTCCCCCACTCTTCCCTCTGAGATTCCTCAGCTTTTTAGATTTGTTTGGCTCTGTGTGCATACTTTTTATAGCCCAGGGACATATATTTTTGCATGTTTGACTGTAAAAATCTGCCTACTGCTTGTAACTTTTCTGCCTAATTTTTGTATAATTGATTATTCTCATTGTTACTGAAAGAGTAGGATCATTTTTTTTTCTGTAGTGAATTAAGTCATGGATATTTTTGGTTAAAATTACTTAAGCTGCAGAATCTTAGGAGGCTCATGATGGGATACAATAAGTATGCACTTGTAGGTGTGAGTACTCAGTAAATACTGCTGAGTAAAGGAAAGTAGCATTGCTATTGTTATTTATAAATTTAATAAATATTTGGGGGGGATGCTGGCCCTTGCTGGGTGGATGTTTAGATATTTTGCTACTTTATTTTTACCTTGAGGACCATGCAGATTATTTTAAATGAGAATATGCTTTATTGTCTCATAAACTTTATGTTTTTAAATAACCCATAACTACTGTAATTCACTGTTTTAATACCTGCTTTGGGGGAAATCCCATAAAATCTGCAAAGTTATCATTAGTATATACTTTTGAACTTCAAATTCTTATGCTAAGATATCATTAGTTCACTATTCACCTTGTGTATTTTTGGCCAGAAAACAAAAGCCATTAGTCACTGTAAGTATAAATGAATTTATTTGCATATAAAATTCTGAACAGCATAATTATTTATATGTGAGCATGAGGAGGTTCTTCTTTTACATGTTATCACTGAAATGGCATTCAAGACTATGATCCTAATTGGCTGGAAGGATTGTCATCTGTATAATTAGTCTAGACATTAGCCCTGTGGTGTGAATAGACTATGTCTGCTAGCTATTGTGTCTGAGGAGCTAAAGGACTGTCCTTTCACTCTTGACAACAATGTTTCAAGTCATGTTTTATGTAGTTTCGCTTATTTTGCTGCTTCCTACCTTGCCTCATTCAGGGCAAAGGGGGGTGGTTGCTATCCAGTATCCCATTCATCAGATATTGAGGCGAAGCAATGTTTGCTTTCACCATTTTCTCTTAAAAGGTCCTCCTCCCCACTGTATGTATGATGAATAATCTCACTCATTTTCATGTACTCTCATGATTTTTCTAATTTTTCTAATCACTTTGTTGTTAATAGTGTAACTTAGGAGTCTAAACACCCAGTCTCATTTTAATATCATTTACAGGCCCTCTCTGTTACTTTATTCTTCTCTGTTAAAGGAAAAAATTTAAAGCTTTTTAAGTTAAAAAATATTTTTTAAGTCAACAGAAGCATGTGAAAATCTGACCGGGCATATTTATTTGTGAAAACAGACAAAAATCTTTTTTTTTTTAAATTTAATTTATTGGGGTGACATTGGTTAATAAAATTATATAGGTTTCAGGCATACAATTCTACAGTACATCATCTCTATAGTGTATTGTATGTTCACCACCCCAAGTCAGTTCTCCTTTCATCACCATTTCCCCCTCTTTACCCTCTTTTACTTCCCACCACCATCCCCTTTCCCTCTGTTAATCACTGTACTATTGTCTGTGTCTATGAGTTTTTTTATTGATTTAATTTCTTTAGCCTTCTCACCAAGCCCCCAACCCTTTCCTCTGACAGCTGTCAATCTGTTCTCTGTATCCATGAGTCTGTCTCCACTTCATGTTTTTTGGTGTGTGTGTGTGTGTGTGTGTGTGTGTGTGTGTGTGTTTAATAATTAAAGTGTTTTAAAAACATTTTTATGTGCAAAGAGCTAGCATTCTTCAGTAAGGTAGATGTCTTGAATGGCCCATTCACAGAAGTCATGTCAGATTTGGGGCAGCTGTGCTATTCACTGCATTTCGCTTTACCTTATCCCATACGTGGCATCTGTAGGCCTTGTTAGGCCCTGGGGTGTGTCACACCGGTGTCCCTGCGAATGGGCACATGTTCGCAGTGTTTCACCATCGCAGCCCGGGAGCAAGTCCACCGCCGGTGCGTGCTCCTCTCAGCCTTTGCTTCCCTACGTGTTCCTCTTCTTCACAGGGCGCTTCCCAGGCTATCTGGGGTTTCCTGAAGCGGGCAATGGCTGAACCATGAACTCCGGTGAGGCATGTGGGTAACATTCCCTGGTTCTCATGTCCCAGCCTAGCACTTCTCCTTTGCAGGAGTCACCAGAGCTAAAAACATTCTGGGTGCTTCTGCAGAAATAGTTGGGCAGGGGCAGAGAGTACTTCTAACTGCTCAGAAGGCTGCTGGAGGTGATGATGGAGTTCACCTCCAGATTTCATGCCCGTGCTTATGACGAAAGCTTACATGTGTTCTGAGCAGCTTCTGGCTTCGCAGGAGCCGTGGGTGGTAACATGGTGCCTGGTCTGTTACCACCCTTTTGTAGCTGAAGGGGACCTGACTGCTGGTGCTGACCATATGGCTCTCAAGACCCATGCGTGCCCCACCGGCCCGTCTGTGGGCTGCATGCTGGCGAGCTCCTGTCCTTATGTCTTGCGTGGTGCCTGCTGCTGCCAGAGCCTGTCACTCTTCACAGTTTTGTTTCTTTGCCTCAGGGGCCACAAGATGCTTTTGCTCCAAAAGCCCCCGGATCGGCTGCACCCAGCTGGCCTGTCTGCTGTCGCTGCCTCCTAGGATTCTACAGTTAGGGCTCATGTTTCAAAGGCCAGAAGTACAACCAGGGGCACCTCACCGTGTGGCCACCCTTGGGCATGATGAAGTTTCTGCAGAGCGACTTAATGCAGTGGACTAGGGAATTCAGAGTTTTGTTTTTCCCCTTGAATGCTGTCCATGCTCCTCCATAGTGATTCACCATAGAGATGTGTGTGGGGAAGTGAGTCCATTGGGAATGGTTAGATGGCAGCCTCTAGGTCGGATGCATTGGCCACCTAGAGTGTCCTTTTTGTGTTTTACTATCATCCTAGGGGTTCAGTAGCTCACTGAAGTGACAGAGGAGTCTTAATTTGGATAAGATTGTTATAATCTCATTCAGCATTATTGTGCAGGGTAAAGGGCATGTGTATTAGGTTAATGATTTTGATATCAACAATGAGTTAAAAGTTTTCTGAACCCAAATATTGTCACCAGGCCAGCAGCATCAGTATGCCCTGGAGACTTGTTGGAAATGCACATTCTCAGGCCCCGTCCCAAACCTACTCAATCAAAAACTGTAGTACCCCTACGCCAGTCTGTGTTTGAACAAGCCCTCTGGTAACTGTGATGTACTTGAGGTTTGTACACTGCTTTGGAGCAGCACTCTAGATATTTCTGTAGCGATGGCAGTGTTTTGTTGTTGTTTTCTACATGTTAAGAGGAATTTTTTTTTGTTTGTTTGTTTAAACTAGAGGCCAATTGCACGAAGATTCATGCAAGAATAGGCCTTCCTTCCCCTGGCTTCGCTTCCGGCCACTTGGGAGCCTGCAAGTCCTCCCTCCCAGCTGCCTGAGAGCCTGCAAGTCCTTGCTCCGGGCGGAGCGCCGCTCCTGTAGGTCCCTCAGCCCCCCGCCCTCCCCCTCATAGCAGGCGTCCTGCCCGCCCAGAGCTCCGCACCTGTGTATGCAAATTAACCCCCCATCTTTGTTGGGTTAATTTGCATACTCACTCCTGATTGGCTTATGGGTGTCACGGAGGTACGACCAATTTGCATATTTCTCTTTTATTAGTGTAGATTATTACATATATCTCCTTTTTCCCCAATTGACACCCTCCCCAGCCACATCCACCCCCCAGGACAAGCCCCCATTGCCCCAGTGTCTGTGTCCATTGGTTATGCTAATATGCATGCATACAAGTCCTTGGTTTATCTCTTACCCTCCTGCCTTCTCTCTGAGGTTGGACAGTCTGTTCAGTGTTTCTTTGTCTCTGGATCTATTTTTGTTCATCAATATATGTTCATTATATCCCACATATGAGTGAGATCATGTGATATTTATCTTTCTCCAGCTGGCTTATCTTGCTTAGCATAATGCTCTCCAGGTCCATCCATGCTGTTGCAAATGGTAAAAGTTCTTTTTTTTTTATATATATAGCAGTGTAGTATTCCATTGTGTAAATGTACCACAGTTTTCTAATCTACTCATCTGCTGATGGACACTTAGGCTGTTTTCAAATCTGAGCTATTGTAAATTGCACTGCTATGAACATAGGGGTGCATATGTCCTTTCTGATTGGTATTTCTGGTTTCTTGGGATATATTCCCAGAAGTGGAATTACTGGGTCGAATGGGAGTTTCATTTTTAATTTTTTGATGTATCTCTATACTGTCTTCCACAGTGGCTGCACCAGTCTACATTCCCACCAGCAGTGAAAAAGGGTTCCTTTTTCTCCATATCCTCGCCAGCACTTGTTGTTTGTTGATTTCTTGATGATAGCCCTTCTGACAGGTGTGAGATGGTACCTCATTGTTTTGATTTGCATCTCTCGGATGATTAGTGACTTTGAGCATGTTTTCATATATCTCTTGTCCTATTTCGAAAAGTATCTATTTAAGTCCTTTGCCCATTTTTTGATTGGATTGTTTCTCTTCCTTTTGTTGATTTGTATGAGTTCCCTGTAAATTTTGGAGATTAAACCCTTATCAGAAATATCGTTGGCAAATATGTTCTCCCATACAGTGGACTTTCTTGTTGTTTTGTTTTGCTGTGCAGAAGCTTTTTATTTTGATGTAGTCCCATCTGTTTATCTTCTCTTTAGTTTCCATTGCCCTAGGAGCTGTTATCGGTAAAGATACTGCTAGACAAATGTCTGCTATTTTGCTGCCTATGGCTTCTTCTAAGATTTTTATGGTTTCCCATCTTACGTTCAGGTCCTTTGTCTATTTTGAGTTTATTTTTGTGTATGGTATAAGTTGGTGATCTAGTTTCATTTTTTTGCGTGTATCTGACCAATTTTCCCAGCAACATTTATTGAAGAGACTGTCTAGACTCCATTGTATGCGCTTGCCTCCTTTGTCAAATATTAATTGAGCATAGTGGCTTGGGTAGATATCTGGGTTCTGTATTCTATTCCATTGATCTATATGTCTGTTCTTGTGCCAGTACCAGGCAGTTTTGAGGGCAGTGGCTTTGTAATATAGCTTGATATCTAGTATTGTGATCCCTCCAACTTTGTTCTTCTTTCTCAGGATTGCTATGGCTACTCAGGGTCTTTTTGGAGAGTTTGTTCTAGGTCTGTAAAATATGCCGTTGGTATTTTAATGGGGATTGCATTGAATCTATAAATTACATTGGGTAGTATGGACAATTTTAATGATGTTGATACTACCAATCCATGTACATGGCATGTTCTTCCATTTGTTTATGTCTTCCTCTATCTCTTTTTTCAATGGCTTATAGTTTTCTGAGTACAGGTCCTTTACCTCCTTAGTTAAGTTTATTCCTAGGTATCTGCGATGGCAGTGTTTTGTATCCATGCTGCCTTGGACAGTCGCCAGCAGCCAAATGTGGCTACCATCTCTTGAAATGTGGCTAGTGTGACCAAGGAGTTATATTATTCATTTTATTTAATTTCAACTAATCTAGATTTAAATTTATTGATTTTTTTTTATTTCTTTTTAAATACCTTTATCCAGTTCCTTCATCCCCCCAAGCCCTGCTTCTGGTAACTACAAATCTGATTTCTTTTTCTATGAATTGTTTTTGTTGTTTTAAATTCCACATATAAGTGACATTATACAGTATTTGTCTTTCTCTGTCTGACTTATTTCACTTAGCATAATGCCGTCAAGGTCCATCCATGTCACAAATGGCAGGATTTTCTTTTTTTTCCTTCTTTTTGTTTTTCACTAAACAATATTCCAACATACACACACACACACACACACACACACACACACACACATATTCATTCATTTATCGTCGATGGACATTTAGGTTGTTTGGCTAAATGCCTAGGAGTAAATTTTGTTGGATCATATAGTAGTTCTATTTTTAACTTTTTGAGGAACCTCCATCTGTTTTCTATAGTGACTAGACCAATTTGCATTCCCAATCTAGATTTAAATTCAACTGGTGGCTGCATATTGGACAGCCCAACCCAGAGCATACTCTGCTATTTATTATTGTGTGGATAAACTCCTAAAATGCTTTACAAATAAGTTATTGGTTGTGGAATTATTAAATTTATATTTCAGAATTAAATGATCCTAGAGTGATCTGCAGTTGTTACTACAATAGTTTATTAGGTTCTTCTGTTGGAGGAGATGGTTCGCTGTTGCCAGCTGCAGGGGGGAGTATGTAGCGCGTAACACTGACTCAGGCCTGTTCTTTGGCTGCGCAGGGTCTGGGAGCAGTGCCTACTGTAAATGTAGCTGATGAGAAAAGATCTGTATGCTTCTAGAAGTCATGCTCTTCCTCAGGAATGGAGCTGGGTCAGAGCTTTCTTACAGGTGGAGCTCAGGTCTATTCCCTGTGTCCAGCAAGTGTTTTCTGCCTGGGGGAGCTTTTTAAAGAGACTTTAATGTAGGAGATTAGTGAGTCCCTTTTGTGCCCCCCACTTCTGAGTCCTGCTAGGCACTTTGGGTTTCTTGTGGAACCATCCAAAAACGGTTGGGGGGCTGACTGCTGAGTCTGGGCCTGCACGAGATTCTTGGGGAGACGGGACTCTAGCTTGAGTAACCTTCAGATTCTTAGATTGCCCAAAGATACTTTGAGACCCATCTTTGGGCATAGTTTTGGGGGTGACATCTCACATCTTTGTCACCTTTTTAAAACATAGTGGAGGCTCTGGGCTGAGAATGTCCCCAGTGCTCCTGTGACCAGAGCAGAAGGTGGCATTTACAAGCTAGAGGACACCTGCGAGTAGTCAGGGACTTTTCTTCCAAATCTAGCCACTGAAATCAAAGCAGCCATCATTGCTAGGCAGAAAATGATACTAAAAAAATAAATTCTTTGTCATAAGCAAAGTTCTACATGACTGAGCTTCCTGATTGAGGGTCCCGTTTGTTGTGTTATATAAATCCATATCCTTGATTTTCATAGTCCAGCTCTTCTTAGAATCATAGAATGTCAAAGCCAGGAGGTAGAGAATTTAGAAATGGTCACAATCCGGCCTTCTCACTTCAGCCTGGTGGAAGCAAAGGCCCGGAGAGGTTGAGTTGAGTGAGGACATGCAGAGATTTTAGGGCTGACCAGGGGAGGCCAAAGCCAGCCTCTGGTGCAGGAGGGCCTCCTGTGTTCCTACATTGTGCTGCCTCTCATTGAGGTGCTAAGCTCGGTGTTGCTTACAGGCCACATGTGTACTGCTGGGGTCACGGTCAGAATCTGGACAGATTGATGAGAAAAGAACATTACAAACCCATAATAAGAAATATATGGGTGCTCGTTGTTTAGTTAATAGTTTAAAATACTACTCTTGCTAATGTGTCACATAGATATCTTGAAAAATTCCACCAGAATATTCTGACCAGTGACATATTGCTGCCACCTTTTCATGATGGCGTTTCATAACTTGATCCTGCCGTGTATGTGTATGGTTTAGTATGGCACAAGTTATTATGTTAGTTGGTTATTTTTTTATGGGCAGTTTTGCTGTAGTTTGTTTTCTATTGACTCTGCTACTCCTTTTGTAGATTACTTTCTTTAAATAGTATGCCTCTCTTTATTCTCAAAGTATTGAAATGCTAGGTGCTACAGGTATGGTGCTGTGCACATAATAAGCATTTGCTAAATATTGGTTGAAAGAGCGAATGTTATCCCATCCACACAGGTCTGAATGTTAATTTCTTTTGCTTTTTACTTTGGCCATGGGAAAAACACTATGGTTTAGGGAGAATATTAGTTGTGTAATTTTTTTCCCCTGTCTAGCTTGAATGGAGTCTTAATCACACAATTCACATGCACACCAAAAGGCTGGGAGGGGTTTAGTAAATTGAATGTGGGGTTATTGTTTATGTCCACAAAACAGAGCCCTGAATTACATTTCGCATAATTTGTGGCTTTAAATTGGACTGATTTAGCAAGGAGAGTGAAATAATCTCTCATCCTGTCAAAAAGGCGATACCTTCAGACCAGCATTTAATTGCATTGGCAAAGTAACTTTGGGAAGGCAGCAGTAATTCTGGCTGCATTATTCTTGGTTTGTGGCTAAATTGGGATCATCATTTTCTCCTGGTTGCACTAAGTTTCTTTATCGCTCTTCAAACTAATCAGATGAAGGCAGGAGCGAAACTTTGTGGTAGCTGGAGGGGGAACAGGAGAACGGGCAGGTCTCTGAGCAATGTTGTCATCTGTGGAGCTCACACACTTCATGGTCCAGGTTCAGAACAGGTAAGCTGACACCTGGCGACTCAGCAGGCCCAGCCTGATTTTCTTCATGATCATTTACATAAAGTGAATACCATTCATTTGCATAAAAGTGTGTTTTTGACTACACATCTAAAAATGTGCTTTTCTAGTCAAATTGTATAGGCAGGGTTCACATGCATTCATATTGTTGTCCAAGTGTGGTTTCCCAGTTGCCTCGATTATCCCCTTAAAATCTGTCCTCTTGTCTCCATCCCTACCACCAGCCACTTCAGAAACAAATCCACATGCCTTGCTCATTTTCCATCTGGATCACTGCTTCCTAGTCCCTTAGTCTGGAATGATTTGTATTCTTCACAGTCCCTTCCTCCAAGGAAAGCATTTCCCTTTTCTCTTACCAAGCCTCCTCCCTCCTTAGACATTATATAAAGTTGAAATGATGACCCCAAACTAGATCGAACTTATTCCCCCAGAGTTACACACTGGAGTTCTTGGAATGGCGCTCTCTGTAAGTATTTTGGATGTATGTTTGGAATTTCACACACACCTTTGTAGTGGTACTAAGCAGAGGTGCTCCTCGGTTTTCTCAGCAGTCTGGAGCATTCACTGGAGGGAACTGTGGGATGGAAAGTACATGTACTGACATGAGACAGAATTCTTGTGTTGTGCCCAAGGCCCATGTTAATGGCTTCAGTTTCCTGCATAGTCTTGGGATTGGTGTTTGCATGAACCATGGACAATAAGTATTTATAGAAAAATATTTATAGAAAACTTGAATCAGCAAATGGATATATGAAGTACAATCTATGGGAAGTATTTCTGCTGCCAATTGAGAGTTAGTACGTTTGAGAGAAAGAAGCCTTTGCTTTTAAATTTGTATTTGCAGGTATACTGTAGGGAAGGAAGAACCTGTCCGGCCCCGACTGTTATATGTGAACCTTTGACCTGCCTATTAGTATTCATATCATGCTACTGAGTTGGTTTTTCCTATTTCTATATAATAACAGTGCATTGATCTGTTGCTAAGCTGATGTAACGTGTGTGTGTGTGTACTGATCAAGGTGCAAAGGTCAGGGCCAAAATAAGAGACTGGGTAGGTTGAATATTTTATCATTTAAGGTCGGACTTAAATTGTTGTGGTTTAGTGCAATGTCAAGCGAACAGCTCTTCAGATACCAGATTATTGAAACAGCTTGATGAACGTATCAAGGATGGGACTTGGAGTTCGCTCGCTGCAAGGAAACCAAAAGGAAGGAAAAGTGCACGTATCAGTCATTGTATGACAATTATAAAGTTTATATGCTTCGTAATATTCACTTATAGGATATTTGTGGCACAGACATTCTCTTTGCCCTTTGAAGAAACATTTCCCTTTCTACTCAGTGGTGAGTTACAATCTAGGAAAAACATACAAATGTAAGTATACGTGAATTAGATGATCATACTGGATAGTTCTCTTTTCATGTGAAGAAAAATGCAGTGTGTTGCTGGCATTCCCTGTGAGGAGTGAAGTTCCTGAGTTCACAATCAGCATTTTTGTCTCCATAGCTGTGCCTGCAAACATAGCAGAACTGAAGAATTTGGAAGTGCTTAACTTTTTTAATAACCAGATTGAGGAGCTGCCCACACAGATCAGCAGCCTTCAGAAACTGAAGCACCTGAACCTCGGGTGAGTATTGGGCGAAGGAAGCAAGTAGGAGGTGGAGGGACTGTGGTGTGGGCAGGGGTGGAGGGCACCTATGTTCCCGCATGGGAGGAGCTGATTCCTCATTTCCTTTTATGTTTTAGGTTTTTTTCAAAGTTTTATTGTTTTAATACATCCTTGCAATGGCCTACATTAGTGCAGATCTCTTTGAGAACTAATTGAGAAGCTAATTGTTGGTGCAATAAGGGTTGTTTTTTTTTTTTTTCTTTTACTGTACTTTGTTTCCAATAAAAGTTTATTTCAGTGATATTGATCCTGAAGGGACTTATTTGCTTAGCTATAACTATTCAGGCCAGTTGTAATGTGGTTGACGCTGCTCTCTGTGTTAAGTAGAGGTAGTTCACAAAGCACCTTCCTTTTCTGAGGATAGGGTACATTTCTTAACATGGCTTTCTTGATTCTTGCAATTCTTTTATTTAGTCAAGAGGTTCTAATCTTATGGCTGTCTTTAAACAAAGATGAAGAGAGGAAGTTTGGTTCAGTTGAGGTTGCAGAAGCAGGTATCAAGGAAGAATAATCCCTTGCTCCATGTATTACTTTATAGTTTTCAAAGTCCTCATGCCAGCATTTGGCCCTCTCAACCATGACAAGGGAGGGCAGGCAGGCACTCCTGCTTTCATGTCCAGGAGAGGAAGCCAAGCCCTTTCCGAGAGGTGAAGTGACTTGCTCCCGATGGCCCCCACCGTTAGGGGCCATGCCAGGCAGAGGACCCCGTCCGTCAGACATCATAGATACCACCCAGAACTTGGGCTTCTGAATGCCAGCTTCATTGTTACAGCTCTCAGATAAAACTGCCCACTCATGCTTTATTCACTGTGCAAAGTAATATATTCATGAAATCATAGCCATTAAATGCTCTAGTAAGGTAGTGATTTACATGGAGTGGTAATAGAAGCTGGCCAGGTATTTATCAATTTAATAAGAAGCAATCATGGGGAAAAATCTCATTCATGGAATGAGTTTTAGTTTAGTTCATTCTTTCTACGGGGAGTTTTGGTTAGACACTCTTTATTTTGATGTTCATTCTGGTTGAGAGATGATCTTTTTAAGATCCATGAGCATTTTTTCCCCCTAATGTCAGAGGGGAAGTAGTGTTTAAAGGAGGGGAAAGAACACTTTAGGTCAGATGGGATTTCCCCCTATCAATAAGGAGACTATATACCCAAAGAAAGGATCTTCCCTTTAGATCTTTGTTTTGAAAATTATTGTTATACTATTTAATTTGCATCTGTAAAGAATCTAAAACTAGATACATATACTAGATATATAAAACTACATATATTCTTACTATTAATTTTTTCATGTATTAAATTAGTTGTTATTTACATATCAGGTGCTAGGAACAGTACCTGGCACATAGTAAGCAGTACATAAGTGATAACTATTATCATCACCATTGGTTGTTGTTTTTTTATTCATTTATTTTGTGACTATGTAAGTGCCTATTCTGCATCAAGAACTTTGCTGGTGTTGGGAACCAGTGGTGAAAATCACAGTCCCTGGCGGTAAGAATAGGGGCAGAGCTGGCTGTTAGCAAACAGTGACAGTGTACAGCTGGGTCACTGATGTATGGCAGATTCTAGAAGTGCAGGGGGAGAGGGAGCAGGGGGCACAGTAGTCTACAGGGAAGATTCTCAGGGGAAGAGATCCTGTAGGGGTAGTATTTGAGCCCAGACTTGATGCATCAGAAGGAATTTCTCAGACTCCAAGCAGTGGGAAGACATCTCTCATTGTGAGAATGACATGTTTGAAAGCTCAGAGCCCTGCACGTTCCGGGCATTGCAGGTGGTTTGGTGTTGCTGAGTAAGAAATGTGAGGGAAGGTGTGGTATGGAAAGAGGGGAGAAGAGAAACATGAATCTCTGCTCTTCATTTAATGAGTATTTCTTGAGCTTCCGACTATGTACCCAGCTGTGTTGTAGGTAGTGGCCATCCAGCCCATATGGGGCATCCATCACAGTTGGGGAAGTAGGCTGTAAACAAATAAATCATCAGCAAGGAGTCAATGTGCTAATGAAGGTAAACAGATAAGTCATCAGCAAGGAGTCAATGTGCTAATGAAGGGCCTGTGTGTCAAATAAAGGCGGTCCAATTTTATCACGCTGACCATTGAGGACTTTGCACAGCAGAGTGGCAGGAAAGATAGGGGGTCAGATTTTTCCACGAAGGATGTGTGAAGAGAGGCTGCAGGGAGGAATGGCTGGAGGTCAGGAGCCTCATGAGAATGCTAGATTAACGTTCCTGGTGAACTTGGGCAGTGTGAATGGAGGCAGGGGAGGGATGCTCTGTGAAAAATACAGAGGAGGTAAAACTGGCAAGATGGTTATGGATGAGATGGGATGATACCTAGATATCTGCTGTGGGCAGCTGAAATAGAAACACAGGTGGAGCCAGGTTTTGGAAGATCCTGAGCTCAGAATTTGTTTGGCTGGGTTCCAGGTGCCTTAGGATGGAGTTGTAAAGGTTCTTTTTTATTGAATGTATCTTAGTCACCTCTTTATTGTCCTAGGAACTGTTTGCATATTTCCAGCTCTCAGTGCTTTATTGATTGTGTAAAGTTTTCTGTATTTAATTATCTAGCTACATAGATAGGGTTGTCAAAGTTTGAACTAAATTCTTAGTTCTCTGGGAAAGGAATTAAGATGAGTTTCAAGAAAGGATACTTCTGTCCTCAATGGCATACGGTATTATACTTGCACAGTTCTGTTTAAGGCAAGCTATATAGAGCACACTCCTTAGACTAAGCAGCCTGAATGAAAATATACACACTGAGATGCTACAGTTAGGCCACATGCATGCCTAATCTGAATGGCACACTCAACCAGACTCTGCTTTTTAAGTTTATATAGTATTTGCTCTTTATTCCGGTGAAAGGATGTTTAGGCCATCTGAATAAATAAAGGAAAGTTGAGTTATGTTCTTAATTCTTTAAATGTGTCTCACTTTATGAGTTATTTCCCAACAAATGTAAAGCCACATAAGGGTACATGTTAGTAATTATTTCAAGGATAATCTCATTTCTAGAGGGACGTGGCCAGCTGTTCTGGTATAACTTTCCACTATGAGAGGCTAGAGCTCATCTCATGAACAGTTAGGAGTTTTCACCAAGCACAGCGCTGAGTGTTTATGGATTTGGATTTTTGATGTTTATATTTCCTGCTAAGTGTATGAACAGGTCACTGTGGAGGTGAGAAAGAGTCTTGCCTTCAGCTGGGAAGGTTTTATTGAATTAAGAAGAGCTAGGAGAACCTCCAGAGATCCAAATGTTCCAAAAGGGAAGCATTAGTATGGGCTTTCCTGTGGCTTTTGAGGAAGAGAGAAAAAAATCTGATTTTGTAAGTTTCTCCGTCACATGCAGGCGTTTTCCCATTTTCAGTACATTCTATATTTGCATTTAGAAAATGTCCACATGCAAACATAGAATTGGTGCCACTTGGCATTGTTGAGCCACAACCTTGGAGTGACTTGGGTAAGCTGGTTTGGTGCAAATAGAAAAACCACCCTTGATAGTTGAGGTTTCTACCGTGATCTCCTAAAGTGAGCTTGCCTTTTTGGGGCTGAGTCAGAATTCCTCTCAGACCTCCTCCTGAAGTACAGTTGTAGTTATAGCTGTCATTTCTCGAGAACCCACTTAGTAGCCATGGGTTGTTTTAAGTGCTTCATGTGTTTCCTCTCATCCTCCTGGCGATCCTGCCGGGAAGGTATTGTTAGCCTTATTTTACAGATGAAGAGGAATTGGGTCTCAGAGAGGCTGAATAACTTTTCCAAGTTATTGGAGCAGGTTCTAGATCTGGACTTCAAACCTAGATCTGTTCTTCCACTGCCTCTACTATAACCTCTCCTGGACATCTTGAGTGGCAGTGCTCCATCTACATCCCACCCATGTAGATGGAGGTAGATGTTAGTGCCCACTGTGGGGGAAGCTTCCTGCACGCCCCCTCATTTTGCAGAGAGAGAGAGACTTTCTCTGGTTGTTATGTGAGTGCTGGTGTCCAGGGAACCAGCCAGTATCCTTACGGTTTCTTGCGTTGTTTGTAGCTGGGGCTATTGGCAACACCGCTTCTGGACCTTCAGAGTCATTTCAGTCAGGGCTCCCTTTCCACCCACCAGGTCAGTGGGCCTCCTCCTGTCCCATACTGCTGTCAGCTGTACAGGGCTCTGCTGTGTTCCTGACCTTTGGGAGGGATTGGTTTACTGCTCAAAGAGAAAGAAAACCTGCTGTTTAGTAGATTCAGGCTCACTATATGAGGAGATGAGATAGGGACTCTCTTCAGTGAGATGCCCCTGGCTTCCAAGGCAGCGATTTTTGCCTGGTGTGCCACAGGACTTTTTAAAACATGCAATACCTGCTAGTCAGGGCACTGAGGTCTTTCCCCTAGATTGTCAAATAAAAAAATAACAACAGCCAACACAACAATAGCCATCAGGTGTGAATGAATAAAACTTATGACTATTCTTTCTTTGTCGGATCGACAAAAAATATTTCTTCTGGTGGGCTGCATAATTTTGGTAATTAGTTTGTGTGCCGTGAGATGAAAAAGTTTGAAAATCACCGACTTTAGGTATACTTCCGTGCACTTCCCACTATTTTGGGCTTTTTCTTCAGTTGCATCGGAGTCTAATGATTAGGAGTGCCTTGCCTTCCATGAGGTGCTGGGTGCTCTCAGACACCTGTCACCCTCATCAGCTGAGTTAAAAGTCCTTGGTCCTTAACCTCTCTCAGCCTATTTCCCCATCTCAACATTACAGAGATGATTATAAGTGCTGTCCTGCCTATAATACATGATAGTTTTGGTGATTCAGGTGAAATACATGATATAAATGTGCTTCACAAATTGTGAATTCATGGAGGGTATTTTGTTAAATGTAAAGTTAACCTAGGACTTTTCTACGCATTCAGAGGTGGTCACTCTTTCGAGGCCTGGTTGGTGGGTGTGGTCAGGATTGTAGCTCATATGAGAAGGATGGATGTCTAGAATTATTTGTAGTGTCACAGTTCCTCCCACCTTTCCACATCTGCCAGTCTGTATTAGATTAAAAAAAAGATTTTAAAATCACTTTTAACTGCACAAAGTTCAGAACTGTGTTAAGAAAAATAGGTGCTTGAAAAAAATGATAAAAGAGAGTAATAGAAAAAAAATTTCCTTACATTTCATTGGAGATTTTATATATATATTTTCAATTGTAGTAAAATACACATACCATAAAATTTAACATCTTAACCATTTTAAGTGTATGATTCAGTTGTGTTAAGTCTATTCACACTGTTGTGCAGTCAATCTCCAGAAGTTTCTCATCATGCAAAACTGAAACTCTACACCCATGAAACAACTGCTCCCCATTTTCCCTCCCTCAGTCCCTTGTAACCACCATTCTAATTGGACATCCATTTGAATGTTAGAAGCTGCAGAACAAAAAAGTGATCAGCTCTCCAGCCCCCCACCTTTCCGCTTGGGAGAAATAAGTGAAATAAAGTTAAGTCTGAAAACTACAAAGCTTACTGTGTCTCTTTTGAGGTGTTATTGCTACATCCATAGGGAAGTTTTCTCTAGAAGACAGATATTTTTGTGAAGATTTAATTTTCTGTGTAAAACAATGATTGAGCATCACCATTGGAGAAAGTGACAACGAAGACATTTTCAAATATTTCATGGCCTAGACTAAAAATACTAGGCTCATTAAATAACATAGTGATCATAGAACTATGGCCTCTTTTAAGCTTTCAGCCCCTCACATAGGGCTCTTAGACTTGTGACATAGGTGATCTGAGTATTCAGCTAAACATGTTTTATATATGATGTCTTGGTTTTTTCTCCACCCACAGCATGAATAGACTAAACACTTTGCCTCGAGGATTTGGCTCTCTCCCGGCTCTTGAGGTCCTTGATTTGACTTATAACAACTTGAATGAAAATTCCCTTCCTGGAAACTTCTTCTACCTGAGTAAGAAACTTCTACTTCTATAATTCTCCTTAAAATGGTACTTTGCGCCAAAACCGGTTTGGCTCAGTGGATAGAGCGTCAGCCTGTGGACTGAAGGGTCCCAGGTTCGATTCCGGTCAAGGGCACGTAACTTGGCTGCGGGCACATCCCCAGTGGGGGGTGTGCAAGAGGCAGCTGATCGATGTTTCTCTCTCATCGATGTTTCTAACTCTCTATCCCTCTTCCTTCCTCTCTGTAAAAAATCAATAAAATATATTTAAAAAACAAACCCAAAAAAATGGTACTTTGCGTTCTAAAAAAGGTATTTATTTGCCAAGGCCCAAACTCCAAGACAAATTGGGCATATAGATTTTTTTCTTTACAGATTCCTTTTGAGTTTTCTTTCATAGCTCAGCAGTATGTGTACTTGATATACACTGAGTGGCCAGATTATTATGATCTCTGAACGCATAATAATCTGACCACTCAGTGTATATCCTATATAATAAAAGGCTAATATGCAAATTGTCCCCTCGACCAGGAGTTAGACCAGCAGGCAGGCCGGCCAACCGCCCATGTTCCATCCCCCTGGTCAGGCTGGCTGGACCCCACCCATGCACAAATTCATGTACCGGGCCTCTAATATATATATATACTGAGTGGCCAGATTATTATGCGTTCAGAGATCATAATAATCTGGCCACTCGTGTATAGTTATCTGACACCATTGCACTGAAGTGGACTTTAATAATAATGTCATATTAACTTTCTGATAGAAATTATATATCTAAATGAGATACTTAGCTAAGGAGTTTGAGTTTCTTTTTTTAAAGAACATGCAAAAATGTAATAATATATGTGTTGCAGGTAACTTTTTGTAGGATATTTGCCCAAAGATATTCCAATCACTTATTTATAAAAATGTCTATCAATAAACTACTGACAGAATTTTTAAAATTTCCAACCATGATTATTGTTTTAATCCTTTTAAAAAGTGCTCTTATTGCCCTAGACGGTTTGGCTCAGTGGATAGAGCATCTGATTGCGGACTGAAGGGTCCCAGGTTTGATTCCTGTCAAGGGCACATGCCTGGGTTGTGGGCTCGGTCCAACGTGCAGGAGGCAGCCAATCAATGATTCTCTCTCATCATTGATGTTTCTGTCTTTCTCTTCCTCTCCCTTCCTCTCTAAAATCAGTAAAAAATATTTTTAAAAAGTGCTCTTATTGATGTATTCTATTTTGTTGATAGTATATAATTAAACACACTTTAGCTTTTCATATTGCAAACAGATTCTTGTTGCAAATGCTCGTAAATTTAGGAAAAACTTATTTTCTCAAGAACTTGTGAAATATTTAGGAAAGAGTTACTTTCCTTCAGTGAGTGTTCTGCTTGTCCAAATAGCGACATGTATGGCATCCAGAAATACTGAATTTTCTGAGCTAGTTTCTAAAGTTACATTTTTTTACCTTATCTATACCTTCTCTCAGACTTCCTCAAGCATGTGAAAACAACTCAAATATTTTCTTGGGCTGTGGAATAAATTGTTTTTATTATGTAAATTAATATACAATTCTGTCGAATTTTAAAACATTAGAATGTAAATGAATGCAACAAGAAAACATACATCTGCTTATACTCCTTTTTGGTTGAGGATAAAAAGATTCTTTGGGGTTTTAGTAGTTTGGATCATGTTACCATTGTGTAATACTCTGAACAAATTTCTGATTATTGGTATTCTGCCTAAGTTAGTGTTTTCTCTATTTTTAGACTCCAGGTCATTATTTTAGCCCCTTTGTCTTTATTTATTTTGGTTGTTAAGGCCATAGAAACAAGTAATAATATAGTTGACCCTTGAACACACAGACTTGAACTTCAAAGGCAGGTCTACTTATGTAGATTTTTTAAAATAAATACAGTAAATATATTTTCTCTTATGATTTTTGCACTAACATTTTTTCTTTAGCTTACATTATTGTAAGAAGACTGGTATGGTATATACTACACATAACATACAAAATAATGTGTTAATCGGCTATGTTTTCGGTAAAGCTTCCAGTCAACAGGAGGCTATTAGTAGTTAAGTTTTTGGGGAGTCAAAAGTTATGTGTGGGTCTTTGACTGTGCAGGGAGTCCTTGCCTCTAACCTCCTCATGGGTCAGGGGTCAACTGTAATGAGTCTGATTATGGAAACAGTGATTATGGCTTCCACCACCAGAAAGAAAGCCTTTTAGTGATTGATTGATTTTTAACACTAGAGGCCCAGTGCACGAATTTGTGCATGGGTGAGGTCCCTCGGCCTGGCTGGCGATTGGGGCCAATTGGGGCCGTCTTATCCAATCCCGATCAGGGCCAGCCAGCCAGGGCGAGGGACTGCGGGAGGTTGGCCGGCTGCAGGAGGTTGACTGTGGGAGTGCACTGACCACCAGGGGGGCAGCTCCTGTGTTGAGTGTCTGCCTTCTGGTAGTCAGTGCATCTTGATAGTGACCGGTCATTCAGTCGGCTGGTTGTAATGGTCACTTAGGCTTTTATATATATGGATAGTTCTCTTTACATGAAAGAGCCCTTTTGCCTTAAGTATTGATATAAGTGACACAGTGGTTTTCTTTGTTTTACTTTGGATGCAAATGGGGTAAGAAATGTGAATCGGAAGTAATAGGAGAAAAATAGCTATCTTTTCTGATGGTATATTGACATTTTGTGCCAAAAACTACTGGTGCTCACAATTGTTAATTGTGTCAGTTCTCTTGGATATAGATGTTTTCCTGAACACACCAGCCCCACAATAAGCCAGTAAATCTAAGTTTGACCTGCTTGTTATTATTGTGAGCCCTAGGTATGTCACAGGCTTCTCACCAAGCCAGGGTTATTAATCAAAGCTGACGCCCTTGTATTGATCAGACCTCAAATGGTTGGGTTTCATGTCACCCTGTTTATATATTGCTGTTTAATTTGCAGCCACCCTGCGTGCACTCTATCTAAGTGACAACGATTTTGAAATCCTGCCGCCAGATATTGGGAAGCTCACAAAGTTGCAGATAGTAAGTAATTTATCTAAATTCTGAGAAAATCAATTTACTTCTGCAGCCTCTGTAGGAGTAGAATCAAGTCAATTTGAGCAGGAGTAGGGTTTGTTCTACAGGAATAAACCACTACTCTCGGAACTGTTTCTTGTTCATCTGTAGTCACTTGTAAATAAATTGAAAGGATTGAGGCTTAAAGAAGAGAGGGCATGGAAGAGGACAGAGTTTATGTTGAACGCCTCTTTAAGGGAATTTATGTGAAATTGTTTTGACAACTCCTTGTTTTCTTCTATTTAGCTCAGCCTTAGGGATAACGACCTGATCTCGCTGCCTAAGGAAATCGGGGAGCTTACTCAGCTTAAGGAGCTTCACATTCAGGGGAACCGCCTGACCGTTCTGCCCCCAGAACTAGGTAAGGTTGCTGATGAATGAGCTTACTTCTGGATTTAATTAATACCGATTACCCAAGTGCAACAATTCTGAACAACCCTCCCTCCTCTTGCTGGCAATACCCTCCACCGAGGCACCCAGTTCTGATCATTTACTAGCATTTGTGATTGACCAGCATTCAGCTGTGCCAGGTTTGACCTACCATGGCTCTGCATTCAGTGGCTGCTGCTGCAGTGTCTCAGAAATGGCTGATGAGAGATGACCCAGCCCAGCTGCCTGCCCCTGCAGTGAAAAGAGCCCAGATCCGTGGTGATTCTTTTTATCTATGGCTCCTCTTTTACTAGCTGGGGATGGGTTTTGTTTTTTCAATCAAACCAACACTCTTACTTTTTTTAATCCTGTATTTTTAAATTTTAATTTCTTGAAAACTTAACAAATAGTTGTGTTTTTTACAGCTGCTTGAACACCTTTTTCAGTCATGAATTTGGTTTTCTCCTGATTCCACCTCCAGTGGGAATTTGAAATGTGTTCTAGCTGGGAATTCCTCTGTCCTATCCCGTTTCCCGTTGGCAGCTGAATCTTACTACTCTGCCTGGTCACTCAAGTGGCCCCTGTGGCTTCTTACCTTCCTCGGAAATAACATCCAAAGCTGTTCTTCTGTTACTAGGCTACGCTACTCTTCCAGAAAAGGCTCGAGTTCACTTTGCTTATGCACACCCTCAGTATCCTCTCATTTCTTCTATACATCGAACTGAGTTGTTTCTCAAACTAAGACTTTGCTTTTCTGCCCCAAAATACCATCATTTTAAAAAACACACTTAACCCAATGTAAGCTCACTCAGAGCAGGGGCTTCTATATTTGTTCTCCCCTGCTTATTATGTACATGGGGCATGTGCTCAAGGAATATGTCCTGAATGATTAATGAAATGAGACCCTCGGATAGGCTAGCAAGGTTTTGGAAAGGCTACGAGCAGGCAGTCTGACTTCTGTTCAGAGCTGTGCTGTTCAGCATGCAAGCCACAAGCCACATATCAAGTGTTCAGTAGCCACGTGTGGAAAATGCAGATAGAGAACACTTCCATCAGCACAGTAAGTTCTGTTGGGCAGCGCTGGTCTAAAGGAAAAGCATTCACGTGCTTCCATGGAACAAATGGAAAGTTTTATCCCCACTTTTCCCATATCCTTGAGCTCCTTTGTCAGTGTAAAAGGTCTAGAGAGAGTTGTGCTGCTTTTCAGCACCTCCCCTTCTCTGAGTTACAAGTAGTCCAATCTCACTTAGGAGCAGGCTACAGGATCAAGAAAATGTCCTTGCAAACCGTTCAAAAAATACATATTTTTATTGATTTCGGAGAGAGGGAGAGAGAAAGAAACATCAATGATGAGAGAGAGAATCATTGATCAGCTGCCTCCTGCACACCCCACACTTGGGAGTGAGCCCACAAACTGGGCATGTGCCCTTGACTGGAATTGAACTTTGACCTCCTGGTTCATGGGTCAAAGTTCAACCACTGAGCCACATTGCCTGACAAAAATGTTTTAAGGCAGAAAACTTCTTTCAAAAGGAAGATTCTATACAGTGATTGGTAGACACAGGTGTTAGCTTTGGTAATACCAGGCAAGCTTTTGCACAATAGGAGTACCTGCTCCCTCCCAACCTGTGAAATGAGAATTTCCCTGCATGAGAATTTCCCTGCATGAGACTAGTTCTTGTCTAATTTGGTAAAGCTTACTTGGTGCATCCTTGACTAGTCTTACTACTCTGCCTGGTCACTCAGGTGGCCCCTGTGGCCTCTTACCTTACCTTGTCTATTAGGAGAAATGAAAAATAAAGTGTATTTTGTTGTTTTATCTTACTTCATTTGTCAAGTAGTGAGGCAGTGTAGGGCATTAGATTAATCAATTATTTATATCAGATAATAATTTGTTAGAAAAAATCTAGTTGGACCTACACATACCTATGTATTTATATCTTAAGATCTTACATTGCTTATCCTATTTAAATACTGCATATTTGTTATCATATTTGTCTAATATTTCTGTTAAGCTCTCTGATAACAACTTACATGTTTTTTATTCAGCAGTGGAATTAAGGAGAAAGTCTTTAAATAACTTAATTTTTTGTGTGAGCCATATCTAGGAAAGCTTAATCTTAACATCTGCCTGGTGGCAGTTTTCCCTAATTATAGGTAAACACTTAGCTGGAAATAAATGATAAACCCCTGGGAGTTTCTGTTACAAATATAACCTCAAGATGAAAACAGATGTATTACTTATTTTTAAACACTGATTGTTTAAAAAGTCAAGAATAATAAATAGTGATATAATAATATCACTAGCCAGCATGTGTTCTCTCCTGTCCTTGTCATAAGTACAGTAAGCTGACTTTTTAGAGGTGAGGAAACAGGCTTGGAGAGGATAGGTGACACGTTCCTAGGGACACAGTGAGTCACAGAGGTGAGATCTGAACCCTGACTGACTGTCCTCCAGGTCCACATTCCTAACCAATGTGTGGTCCTCCTTCCCATTTGTGCCAGTAGTAGAAGGATTCCTAGAAAACGGTTTCCGAGTGTGAATACAATGCGGCATTGCTTGCTTCCCCAGGCCATGGCAGGGGGACAGATGACACAATATGGCCAGTCACATGGCCGACTGGCTGGTATGCGAGCAGCAGGGGCTAGGGTAAACCTGCAAAATGCTGATGAGGTGGCCTCTGGGAAACAAATTGCTAATCACCTTTTCCACTCCATGCCAGTTGCACTGTCGCTGTCATTCTTTCCTCAGTGAACACCCAGCCACAGCAGGAGTGCCTGTCTGTGTGTTGGATACACAAGGTGCTCATATGGCCAAGGGCCAGTGTGGGGCCTGATGTACTTGAACCTTCCTGTATCTGTCCCACCAGCATCCACTGGCTGCAGGTTTGCTCTGGCTGCATTTAAAAGTGTGGATAATGGTCTTTTCCCTGTAATTTATTTTTTATATATCTGAAAAGCAAGTTAAGTGCTTTGGAGATTTCTGTGAAATTTCCTTTAAAAATAAGTTCAGAGTTTATTAACTGGAAACCTAGTTGGTTAGAGTATTTGGGTCAAGCAAGGGAATCCAATTGGGTTCTGACCTGTCAGATATAAGAACATTCAGGGACACAGCAAAATAAAGTCAAGGGCTTGAATGGAGTTTAACATGTAATTTTATTACTTTCCTTTTGTTGTGTAACCCTGAATAAGTTACTTTAACTGTTATGTCCGATTCCTACACAGTAACTCACTTGATTTGATGTTAGTCCAGTTTATCCATTGAAAATTAGATATAAATTGGGTCTATCATTTACCCATCCATTTATTCATTCATTCATACATTTACTGAGTTCCTATTTTAGGCCAGGTCTTGTCTCCAAAGGAACTTACTTTTTGAATAAAGTAAAATTCACATATTCAGCAACTGTTTATTAAGCCCTGGTTTTATGTTTTATTTTCTGGAGATACAACAAGAGACGAAGCATGTCTTGTGGCATTCTAGTTGGGAAGGATGAATGGATGATGGATGGATAGCATATCAGATATAAGTGCTCTAGGAAGAAAAACCAGCATGGGAGGGAATGTCCATATTGGGGGTAGGGGGGTGTTGCTCTATTACAGAGTCAGCAGGGAAAGCTTCACTACTATGATGGTGTCTTTTAAGCAGAGACCTTAGGGAGGGAGCTTCTCTGGCTGAGGGAATAGCAAGTGCCAGGGAATGAGGTGGGCTTGTATGTTGAGGGATAACAGCAAGATTAGTGTAGCTGGGACTGAGTGAGCAGAGGGGAGAGCTGGAAGAGATGAGCTTAGATAGGAAGTGGGGACTGCATCCTGTGGGAACTTCTGTGCATTGTAAGGACTTTGGCCTTTACTCAGGGTGAGATAGCGCAGGAGCATGAATAATGGCCCAAAGATGCCCTCGTCCTAATCCAGAACCTGGGATATGTTACCTCACATGGTAAAAGGACTGTACAGATGTGATTTAGAATCTTGAGATGGGGATATTATTCTGCATTACCCAGGTAAGCCCACTATAGTTATAGGGTCCTTAAAGGGAGAGAAGCAGGAGGGTAAGAGAAAGTACAAAGTAGATGTGATGACAGAATCATGAGGGTGGAGTCATGCATGGAAGGGGCCATGAGCCAAGAAATGCAGGCAGCCTTCAGAAGCTGAAGAAGCCAAGAGAATGGATTTCCTCCTGAAGCCTCCAGAGGAATGCTACCCTCTGCATTCATCCAGCTGGCAGTAATGGTCAGATTCTGGGCCTGTCTCTAAGGCAGAACTGACAGGAATTGGTGTCAATTTAGGTGAGGGGTGTAAGAGTGAAGATTGCCTGTGAGGAATTGGGCCTGGGTAATGGAAAGGATGGAGAACATTATGGGAAGGGTAGTTTAGGAGATGGGGAGAGGAGAGGAGTTAGGGTGTCTTAAGTCTGAGATGCCTTTTGGATTTTTAATTGAGAAGGCAATTGGACATTAGAATCTGGAGTTCATAGGAGAGGTCTGGCTGCATAGGTAATTTGGGGCATTATCAGCAGACCCAATGCCACAGATTGGATGTGGTTGCTTGGATGTGACTATAGAGGTTGGAGGATTGGTCCATGCAGCACTGTGCTTCCTCAGCACTGAATCCAGAAGGGCCGGGTACCTGACTAGGCCAGACTGGCTCCCAGGCAGGCATCTGTGCCAGATCAGGGACTGTGGCTTCCCCTGGAGGCCCCACGACGGCTCCAGTGCTAGTGCAGTGGGACGCTTGTGCTTCATAGGAAAACTGCGTTTCCCAACGCGTATAGATAACTGTGCCAGCGAAGGAGTGAAATAGACACAACTGACATTTCCTGAGTCTGCCTAAATCCAATGTCTCTTTTGGGACCAGTATTTTCAGCTCACAGCCAGTCTCTTCCTCTGAAAAAGCAGCAACACGCCTAACTGGAGTTTCACCCACTTTTAATTAGCTGAATGGAGAAAAGGCATTGGTAGGGCAGGAAGGAAACGCAGGCATCCCCACCTAGCCTCAGAGTAGATGAAGGCCCAGAATAGACAGCCTAACGGTGATGTCAGAGCTGGTAGCTCTGTGGGCATTCCTCTGTTCCACTTCTGTATTTTCTTACACACGAGACAGTTGTCCTATGAGATGAAGATGTGAAATGTGTTTTGCCTGGTCTCTTCCTTAAGTTCTCTAGGGTTCAGTTGCTTGTTCTGGATGGAATCATTACTGGTTTTGTGGCTTCTGCACAGTCATGGGACCTCTTCTTTTGCAGGTGTTTGCCCTTGGAGAAGGAAATGGCATAGGTCGGCTAGGCATGCAACGAAGCACGTGTTTTAGATATCAGAGCCTTATCTACACGAGTTGGAGCAGTGCATGGGAGGGCTGTATGCAATGCTACAGGCACCTGGGGCCAGTGGGCCTGGTGTCCTATGCACGGTGTCAGTAGTCAATGGCAGCTTTTATTACAGAAATATGAAGAGCATATGCATTCTTTCTAGCTTTCAAGGGTGGAAAGAAGTATTAATCACATTCAGAGAGTAAGTGACGTCATGAATTGAAAATTTCCCTCCAATTGTATTCTGTAGAATGAACAGAATGAACAAAGAGTAGTATACCAGTCTAAATTTCTTCCTATTATACTTCTTAATCCTTTTCTTTATGGTTGTTAAGAAGCTAAAGGAAAGTACTTTCTCTTGGAGGTGAGCAGGAAGGAAATGAGTATTCGTTTTTTGGTCTTCAAATTTCTGATTTAAAATGTCTTATTGTCTCTTGTGTTATTGTCATTCTGTCAATTGATTCCCAGTTATCTTATCGAGGTGTTTAAACACAGGTTTTTTTTTAAATTAAATGGATTGGGATGACATTGGTCAACATGAATATATAGGTTTCATGTGTGAGTTTCTTTGTTACAAGATCTGTATATCCAGATGTTTTAACACATTTAAAAAAATTTTTTTTTAATATATTTTATTGATTTTTTACAGAGAGGAAGGAAGAGGGATAGAGAGTTAGAAACATCGATGAGAGAGAAACATCGATCAGTTGCCTCCTGCACACCTCCCACTGGGGATGTGCCCGCAACCAAGTTACATGCCCTTGACCGGAATCGAACCTGGGACCCTTCAGTCCACAGGCTGACACTCCATCCACTGAGCCAAACCGGTTTTGGCTGTTTTAACACATTTTAATGTATACAGTAGATTGTAGAGGTTTGACTCATCATAGAGGCTTGGGCTCAAGTCTTACTCTTTACCCCAAGTTCATGCTCTGTGACTGTGGATAAGTTATTTTACCTTCTCATAGTTGTCTCATGTAGAATGAGGGTAGTAATAGCCCCTTCTCATAGTTTTTTTTGTAGGATTAAAAGAATAATCTATGTAAACAACTTTGCCTCATGGCAAGATTAAATAAAAATCCTCAGTAAATATTAAGTAAATGAACATGTACATTGGTGCATGTGTGTGTAGGTGCATACACACAGGATTTTTTATACTATTAGGCTGTATTTAGAGGCTGGCTTTCTCAAACTCCTGGGCTCTTCTAAAACAGACTAAGCCTAGAGGTTGCTCAGAGTCCCACACCTTTGACAGTAGAGAAATGCAGTTAGTGGCTGAGCACCTGGTGAGAAAGATTGACCTAGAAGGTCCAAGAGCCAGTCACACACTTTGATTGGTCGGTTTATCACACAGATAAAAGAGAAGCTGTGAATTAGTTTCTTGCGTGAAAGCTGAGAAGACTCATTGGAGGTGACAGAAGAGCTAGGAATGGGAAGAGGGGGCAAGAAGAGAGTGAAGGTCAGATGGGGAGCAGCTCCACATGGGGAATACTCAGGGCGGACACGAGGTCCCAAAAGATGGGTTTCACTGCCATCCTTTCAATTCCATCATCACAAATTTAATGTCGCTCTTTTAATTTCATAAATGATTTTCCTAGTCTGTGCTTTTTTGTGAGTTTTATATTGAGGCTGGGAACAGGTTTTTTTACCTAAAAAGGTCTGTAGTTACCTTCTGATTGGACCATTGGTTGCTTGCTTCATTTAGTGGTTCCCTTCTTTACTTTTTGACATCCTTTGTGTGACCATGAACTTGTTCCTAAGTATGGAATATGTCTTGCTTGCACTGATTAGACTCACTTGTTAAACCATGTTCAGATCTCCACAAATGGCAGCTTTGTTTTCCAGTTGTTTAATTTGTCACTGTCTTATGTTACCTTTTGTGACAGTGCTCATTTCATTGGTAATTTCGTTCTCCCAGAATTTCTCAGGATAATCACTGTTCTGAACTAATTATTTTCATTTATTAATGTAACTGATGTGTGCATACACATAGTCCTTTTGTCATTTGTCTACATACTAGTAATTTGCTTCATGTTTAAAGCATACTATATAAATCCATTTTTCTAAATCTGTCTTATATTGTTACAAATTAAAACCACTAAAGATTCACTGTGAAATCTGACTGTTCTGGAGTTGGGCAAGTTTAGCTACCACCTGGAATCTCTTAAGTCTTAAGAAAAAAATGTAATGGCAGTTATTAACCACCTCCAGAATAATCCTATCTAATAAAAGAGTAATATGCAAATTGACCATCACTCCAACACACAAGATGGCTGCCCCCATGTGGTCAAAGATCGCTGCCCCCATGTGGACACAAGATTGCCGCCACAAGATGGCCAGCAAGGGAGGGCAGTTGGGAGGAACCAGGCCTGCAAGGCAGGGCAGTTGTGGGCCATCAGGCCAGCAGGGAAGGGCAGTTGGGAAGGAACAGGCCTGCAAGGGAGGGCAGTTGGGGGCGATCAAACCTGCAGGGGAGGGCATTTAAGGGTGACCAGGCCGGCAGAGGAGGGAAGTTGGGGGTGACCGGGCCTACAGGGGAGAGCAGTTGGGGGGGACCAGGCCTGGAGGGGAGGGCAGTTAGGGGCAAACAGGCTGGCAGGGGAGCAGTTAGGCATCAATCAGGCTGGCAGGGGAGTGGTTAGAGGGTGATCAGGCTGGCAGGCAGAAGCAGTTAGGGGCAATCAGGAAGGCAGGCAGGCGAGCATTTGGGAGCCAGCAGTCCTGGATTGTGAGAGGGATGTCTGATCTGGACATCCCTCGAGAGGTCCCAGATTGGAGAGGGTGCAGGCTGGGCTGAGGGACACACACCCCCGTGCAAGAATTTCGTGCCTCGGGCCTCTAGTCAGGCATAATAAGAAGTTAAAAAAGAGGGTTTTTTTTAAGTCTAGATTCTCCATTTTAGAAATTACCTGCCATTACCCAAGGCATATTTATTTATTTATAATTTTATTTTTCAATTACAGTTTACATTCAATATTATTTTATATTAGTCTCAGGTGTACAGCACCAAGGCATCTTTATATTACCAGAATTAGTTTTCTCTGCCTAAATCCAGCTACTTGTGAAAGGTAGAGCTGGATCATGTTTATCTAATTAGGTTGAGAAGTAGCACTACTGAATTGGCCATCTTTTCTACTCCTTTCTTTTTGTTAGTCCTCACTAGAGAATATTTTTTCCACTGACGTTTTTTAGGAGTGGAAGGAAGGGTGAGAGAGAGATAAATAGAGAGAAACATCAATGTGAGACACACATGGACTGGTTGCCTCCCACATGTGCCCTGACCTAGGCTGGAAATCGAACCTGCAATTCTGGTACTTGCCCTAGACTGGGAGTTTAACCCATGACCGGCCAGGGCCTCCTTAGTTTTGTTGATGTGTCCATCTTAGTCTTGTGAATGAAGTCAAGATGTGGGCAGCATAGTTGAATGAAGTATGTGGCATCCTTTCTCTACGTATTGCAAGATGGATGACCTTGAGCAAGTCACCTACTCACATGTTAATCCCTGGCTGTAGCTGATAGCAGCTGGCCTCTTCCCAACTGTGGTACAATTTCTAGGTCACCACAACCTCAACTGAGTCACTTTGATTGTTTACAATTCCTGGTAAAATGAAAATGAAGAAATTACATAACAGGATTATACAGTGTTTTATATATATTTTTTAAATTTTAAAGTCAAAGTTTTTAATATGTAAAAATATGACATCCTCTTATTCACTAGACAATTGTAGGATTTATAAAATTCAGTTTGGAGTGCTACTGGCCATATCTAAATAGTGGTGCACAAGTGTAAGATTATACGATAAACATAGTCTCATTTCAAACTCTCTTCTAGCAAATGTCAAGAATGTCCCTTAAAGCTTGGCTAGAGTGGCTCAGTGTTGAGTATCAACCTGTTAACCAGGAGGTCATGGTTCGATTCTGGTCAAGGCATATGCCTGGGTTGTGGGCTTGATTCACAGCAAGGGGTGTGCAGGAGGCAGCCGGTCAATGATTCTCTCTCATCATTGATGTTTCTGTCTCTCTCTCCCTCTCCCTTCCTCTCTGAAATCAATAAAAATATATTAAAAAAAATAAAGAATGTCGCCTTGAGACTCTTCTGAAAATGCTAGTAGTCTAGCCCCCTTCCTCACATTATTGTTTCTTTTGCTCCTCTTACTGCATTAATTTCACTGGTCACTGTGTACAGTTGAGTTTATAAACTCTGGTTTTATTTCTGGAGCCAGTCTTCTAATCCGGGAATCGCTGGCCCCAGGAGCCCAGTGGCCAGCTGGCAGGAAGCATTGGGTGCGTGTTTGCTCCATAACAGTCGCTCTCCCAGTAACTCACCTCCTTGTTATTTCAGCATATTCTTCCTCTCTGTCTCTGCCTTTGAGAAGTAGGGACTGACTCTGGCTGAGATGCACCTGCTGGAGCCTTCAGAGAAAACTGCGGTCAGGCTTGGGTGTGGCAGGGGCGTCTGGCACAAGGGCTTGTGGTCCACAGGGAGAAGTGGGTGCAGGTCCTCTGACAGGAGCCCAGGGAGGAGGAGGAGAGGAGACAGGAGGTCCTGCAGTGGGAGCTAGGGAATGACAGAGCACCTATTTGTAAGTTTACATTATTTATGGGTTAGAAGTTCTATGATTTTGTTTTTATTATTTTAGTTTTTCTGCTTTGATATGAAGAAGCCAAAAGGATATAAAGGGGAAAGGCTAATATTATGGAGCCCATAAATTGTCCCATTAGGCATTTTTATATGTGTCTTCTCACTTAAATCTCAATAGCTGTGGGAGGGTGGGGGCTTCTCATTTTATATGGAGGGAGCATGAGACTCTGAGAGGTTGAGTAGCCTGCTGAGGTCCCATGGCTGGTTAGACTGGGACCTGGGCGTAGAACTCATGTCATGATCTATAATAACTCTGCCAGGTTAACTGAGGGAAGCACCATTTGCTGCTTTTGTTTTATGCGAGGTCAAAGTAAAGTATAAATTATCTATATAAAGGAATAGCACTGTATGGAAAAAGGGCTCTCTGAATTAGAAATTAATGAAGATGCATATTCCAAAGACGCAGCTGTTATTCTGTGAAATGGTTGCAAAGTGCCGTGATATGTTAGGTTAAGAGAACAGTAAGTGGTATGGGATTATAAACTCTGCCACTTGTATTGTACAAAATTGAATTTGTCAATTGATAATGAATCTTTTTGAAGTTACTTTTAAGATAGATAGAATTATAAGTATCTCAATTTGTATATAAAAGATGATAATTTACAAAATGGTTTCGTAGACTTTATCTCAGTTCTATCAATGTGGGGAAGGAGAGTTCTTTGGCCACTTTTTAAAGATGGCAAAACGAGTGTTTAGGGGAGATTGTGACTTGCCCAGAGCTACAGTATTGACATGGCTTGTTATTAACAGAATCAAATTTTAATTCAGATCTTTTGATTTCAAAAATAATCATTCCTTTTAGTAGGATATCCATAAATGTATCAATACTGAGCCAGTAAAAAGGCATCATTTATCATTAAGTGACAGATTGCAGTGGTTCCAAATATCTGTCTTGTGTGTTTTTTCTTTAAAAAAAAAAAAAAAAATGAGGGATAGGAAGTCTTTACCCAACTTTAAATTTTGACTTGAATTATATGACATGCTCTTACATTTTATTTCTGTGTTAACATTCCTTTTGCCATACTTCTCCCAAATTATATATCACTAGAGGCCCGCTGCACGGATTTGTGCACCGGTGAGGTCCCTCAACCTGGCCTGCGCTCTCTCGCAATCTGGGACCCCTCAGGGGATGTCGGGCTGCTGATGCCAGCTGTGAGCCTGGCGTCTGGTGCCTGTCGGTCAGCTGAGTGGTGCTCCCGCTGTGGGAGCACACTGACAACCAGGGGGCAGTTCCTGTGTTGAGCATCTGTCCCCTGGTGGTCAGTGTGTGTCATGGCGACCGATTGATAGGTCCCTTAGGCTTTTATATATATAGATTCTTTGTCCCCATTCTTTTAGTTGATAATCAAAAATGACTCCCGTCAGGTCTCCTACATGATCTTTTTTAACAAGTTCCATTTTCTATATATTCATTTCAGTGAATTTTTAGCCCCAGAAAATGCTTTAAGTGTGGATTTAAAAAATGCTAAGTGAATTATATTTCTACCTGGTGAGTTATTGCCTTAAAGAGGGTAGGAAGATGCAGCACATAAAACGTTTCCATTCGGTGTGATGGATTTCAGGAAGCCCAGTGTCGGGTTAAGTGTGATTGAACATGCGCATCAATCTGTGTTAACACCTGCTGGTAAAGCATGCCTCCGTTGGCAGTGGACCATCCTTTGATTTAATAGAACACTAAATGTATTCTTGCCCTGGGAGAAATGCTGGTGATATGAGATTCTAGATTTAATTTTATTTTTTATTCCAGAGGTATATCTGTAAATACAGTTTCTATCACTTGCATACATATATAATATCTTACATTTATGTAGCATCTCCCTCAAAGCATCTCCAATATATTATGCCTCTATAAAAGATAAGCAATATTATTCTGAGCTAGACTCAAGTGGAATTGCATGTGTGAATGTGGGTTTCTTTTGGGGGTTGGGGCTGAGGAAAGGGTGACTTGGGGGATGATTTGTCAACACCAGAACTTAGGAAGAGACTCATGATGGTTATGCCTTATCATAACTCATCGTGGATTAGCCATCCTGCTCATCTTTATTTAGACCTTTCCAGAATTGTTCACATTTTCAGTTGGGTATTAGTTCCATAGGCTGATCACTTACTGCACAAAAGCATCTAAATGGTGCCATTTGTGCTTCTGTAAAGTTTTAGAGAGTAGCCACATTCTAATATTATTAAACAGGCCCTTGCTCATTCTCAACATATGTTTAATGATTTTAATGGGCCTCAGTACTCTCGCTGTTACTTTATATTTGCTGTTTTATAAAGAAAGGCTCTTCTCCTTGGACGAGACTTACCATGTCTGATTCTGACCTGTGGCCCCATATACAGTGTTCCTATAATCTGTTGGGTTTGGGCAACAGGGGTAAATGAAATAGACATAATCTCTGCCCTCATAAAGAGAATCTTTGAAAGAAACAAATCTCTAGAATGTCTGTCCTTTCCAATCCATTCTTCACATAGCCACCAAGGTGATTTTATAAAATCACAAATTGAATGAAGTCACTTCTGTGACTAGAATTCTTTTTTTGTTTTTTAAATCTTTACTGGAGGACATGGTAATTATGCTCATTGATTTTGAAGAAAGGGGAAGAGGGAAGGAGAGAGAGAGAGAGAGGAGAGAGAAACATCAATTGGTTGCCTTCCCATAAGCTCCTCCCTGAGAGTCAAAGTCACAACATTTCCGTATATGGGATGACACTCCAACCAACTGAGCCACCTGGCCAGGGCTGTGATTAGAATTCCTTAATGTACTTTTTTTGAGCTGTAAGAGCCCTTATGACCAGGTCTCCATGTTTTTTTTGTTGTTGTTGTTGTTGTGTGTTTTTTATTGTTGTTGTTTTTTGCTAATCTTCCTCCTCATTCGCTCATGGGCAACTCGCAGTGGCCTCCTCTCAGTTCCTTATGATCTTTGCTCTCTGCTTAGAATTCTTATCTACTGAATATTTGCAGAGCTGGCCAGATGCCAACTCACATGATTTTTTTCCCTCCATGAGCCCTTTCTTTGCCAGTCTCAAGAGTCCCTTTCTGTTATTTTCTACTATGGCATTTAAAAAAAAAGACATAGCTCTTTTATTTAACAAATATTTGTTCATTACCAGCTGTGTATATCATGTACTATTCTAAGTCCCTTGGGAGATATCAGTGTGTGTGGTGGGAAGGGAAGAAAGAAACATCCCTGCCCTGATGCTGTTTTAGGTCTATAATCATATCAGATAAAATTTTGTGTAAGATATGAGATCAATTTTTTTCTATATAAATAATTGCTTTGGCACCATTTATAGAAAAGAATTTCCTTTTCCTATTGAATTGCTTCAGTGCGTAGTCAAAAACCAATTTACTATATAAGTGTGGGTATAAAAACTCATTTACATATGTGTGGGTATGAAACCAATTTACTATATGTGTGGGTATATTTCTGGACTATGTTCCATTTTTAAACCTTTATAGCAGGACCACACTGTCTTGGTGACTGTAGCTTCATAAGAAGTCTTGAAATCACATAGTGTATGTCTTCGAACTTTTTCAAAATTACTTCAGCTATTCCTTATTCGTGGACATGCTTATATGTTTTAGAATTAGCCTGCGGGATGATGATTATGATTTGACAGCACTGACAGCTTCGAGGAACCTTGCCCTAGACATTTGCAGTTACTCAGCCAGACTCTTGAGACCCCTATGCCGTTTTCGGGGTCTCTTGCTTTCTCACTTTTCCTACTACCTTCCCCATACACCCTACTCCCTCAGTAGCCTCCAACTCTGACCTCTCTCCTTTCAGCTCAGTAATGCCACTGTATTGCTACATCTCCCACTTCCTGCATGACTGTCTGGAAAGGCTTCCAGGAGAAATAGGGTGATCGTGGGGTTCTACTTACTCAGTTCCCTTCTCTCAGGGATCATCATCCCGTGCTGCCTATTGCCCCATAGCTACAAGCAGTTATATCATTATTTACTTTGTCCAGTTACTTCATTATTGCTAGAAGCAGAAGTCTGGATTAATTTTTGAAAACTTTCAGTGTGGGCAAGTGTAATGTAATTATTTTTCTGCCTCTTCCTTGCCCATTTTTTATTTTTTTGTTAATCCTCACCTGAGGATATTTTTCCATTGATTTTTAGGGAGAGTGGAGGAGAGAGGGAAAGACAGAGAAAAACATCCATGTGAGAGAAACACATTGATTGGTTGTCTCCTGCTCGTGCCCCGACCAGGGCCTGGGCCGGGGAGGAGCCTGCAACCAAAGTACATGCCCTTGACCAGAATCAAACCCGGGACCCTTTGGTCAGAAGGCCGATGCTCTATCCCCTGAGCCAAACCGGCTAGGGCCTTGCCCATTTAATTTACATAGTCTTAGGAAATTATTTTTACTGTTTTTCCCTTCATCCTTATTTAGTGGTTGGCGCCATAGCAGACAGGGACATGTTATCATGCATATCATCCTCCATGTTACCTACAATGGTCATTCAGACCATTTCCACTCTCATTCTTGGTATTACCACATTTTTAACCCTCAAAATTATCTCTTCATGTTTGTTGCTTTTTAAATTATCTCTTAATCCACTGTTGCAGCTAAGATCACCTATATAAATAAATATTTGTTTAAACAACAAACATTTATTTCCTTACAGTTGTGGAGGCTGGAAGTTCCAGATCATAGTGTCAGTAGAACTGGTCCCTGCTAAGGGCTCTGAGGAAAGGATCCATTCTCCTTGGCTTGTAGATGGCTGTCTTCTCTTTTTGTCTTCACATCATCTTCCCTCTGTGGGTGTCTGTGTCTTCATTTTCTCTTCTTACAAGGATGCTGGTCATAGTGGAATGGTGCCCACTCTAATAACTTCATTTTGACTAACTCACCTTTATAAAAAGCTACCTCCAAATACAGTCACATTGAGGCACTGGGGGTTAGAACTTCAACATGAGTGTTTTGGGAAAAGACACAGTTCAGCCCACAATACTAACCATTTCTCTTATCTCTTACTTTTTATTTATAGACCTTGACGTAGAGCTTGCTGTTTCTTGATACTGTTTCATTGTTTAGATCCTAATTTATGCCTTTAATCCTTTTTATTTTGTAACAGTAGGTTAAGTTCCCTTACACCATTATTTTTAATCTTTCCAAGAATTACTGATCCCTTTGAGAAACCAAAGAAATCTCTAGAGCTGCATTCCCTAAAATGCATATTTTTGCATATAAAGTTTTGCTTATAATTTGGGGAATTTTACGATTTCCCAAGTTCATTCATAGATGCTTCAATATGGAATTTCCACTCCAACTACACTTAGTTTTAAACCCTTTGTTCTAGACTCTACTAGCTGAGTTTCACAGTCATCATTTATGTGTACCTCCTAAATTATTTTCTGAAGTACATGCAGATAAAGAGCAGTGTGAGCCTAGGACATGGGAAGGGATTGTTCATTAAGTTCTAGCTATCTAAAGAGAAATCCATCACTCATTTGATTGGTTCTCTTTTGAATCTAGTTCATAGGATATAGTGGTAGATGGTCATATATAAACTTTAAAGAGGTGTTAGCTTTTCTCCCCTTGCATTTAAAAGGTTATATGCTACAGTGTGAGACAAATAAATCATGATTCAGTACAACAGCGTTGCATTCAGCTATATAAATTGCCAGTGAAACACTAAATCTGTCACTTGTGTGTGTTCTGACCATTTAACAATTGGGATAGTGTTGAAAAGGAGGGCTGACTGAGAACAAAAGAAGCAAATATAGTGGCAGATGCAATTAGCAAGATCAATGGTTGGTGTTAAAGGTTCATTGTTTGGTCATTTCTGGTGACCCAAGTGAAAGCAATTGCTATCCAAAGCCTTTCCTAGCTATAATTTTCTGTAAAACAATGCAGAAAAGTGAATTGCTCAACTTTACAACATCTTGGAGAATGTTATTTCTCAGCTTACTGTGTTCCTAGGACAGTGGTGACTTGTTCTTTTGATCCATTCTTTTAATTGATAGTGCAGAACTGCTTACTCGGTATCCTTTCTTTTTAATTGATTTTTTTAACTTCAGCTGTTCACATAGTTCTTTCACAAAAATCTTGTGGTCTGTGTTTGCATTCTTCATAACTATTTGAACCTCAACTTATCACTTTTTTTTTTCTTCAGACTAGCAGATTTTGCACTGTCAAATGATAACCTCAGGATGACTACATGGACTGCAGCAAACACCACTGAATAACATTGAGTTTTGTGTGTTAATAAGATTTTTTAAATAATTTTGCCTTTCATTGTCTTTAATTGATCAGTTTTTATAAATGAATAAATTTAAAAGTGTCAGTAATAATAATGATAAGTAATAACTACCATTCATGAGTGTTTCTCTCTTCTAAATAAGATATTTATTTGAAGTAACACCACTTCATAGGTATACAAATATTGAAGTGGTGTTACAGTTTTACCCATCTTACAGATGAGGAAAGTAAAGCTTAGCGAAGGTAACTTGCTAAAGTTACACAGGCAGAATCTTTATCTGTCAGACTCTGTGCTTTTAACCATTACTCATGGTCTGGAACAGGTTAGGAATCTATTAAATGTTTATAAAATGAATATTATCTAATATCTTTGCAGGCCTTGTGAAAGACACAAAGTTCTCTTGTAACAGAGCTATTAACCAAAATGAAATCTGAAGAACAATTAAGGAACTGTTTAGTTGGGACACCAACTATAATTGCAGTAGGATTGCAGGCTGTGCAAAAATTATCATGGCTTCAAATAGTCAGAAAAGACTTCAGTTAGGGCTGCGTTAATAGAAATGCCTCATACTAGGTGGCTTACATAACACATTTATTTCTCAAAGTTCTGGAGGCTGGGAAGTCCAAGATCAAGGTGTCGGTTAATTCATTTCCTGGTGAGGACCCTCTTCCTAGTTTGTAGACAGATGCCTTCTTGCTGTGTTCTCGTGGCAGAGAGGTCATCTCTCTCCAGTCTATTCTTCTAAGGGCACTAATCCCACTCATGAGGGCTCTATCCCATGAGTTACTCAACTCTCAAAGCCCCGTCTCCTAATACCATGACATTGGTGGGTAAGGCTTCAATTACAAACAGTCAATTTATTAGTATAGCAAGCAGAGCTGAGACTTTGGCTGGCCTTCAGCAAGTCAACAACAAGAAAAAGAAAAGAGAAGGCAATGGTATATATTAAATTTCATGACTTAAATACAATTTAATTTATTTATTATGCCATCATCCCCATTTCCTTGTAAACCTTCCTTTGGCACTCATCAAAACGTCTGCCTTTTATTCAGTTAGGTCAGTGGTCGGCAAACTCATTAGTCAACAGAGCCAAATATCAACAGTACAATGATTGAAATTTCTTTTGAGAGCCAAATTTTTTAAACTTAAACTTCTTCTAACGCCACTTCTTCAAAATAGACTTGCCCAGGCCGTGGTATTTTGTGGAAGAGCCATACTCAAGGGGCCAAAGAGTTGCATGTGGCTCGCGAGCCGCAGTTTGCCGACCACGGAGTTAGGTAGTCTGTGACTGGTTGGGCACCTTTGAGTATCTCCATGGTGAAACCTGCTCCTATTGTTCTTCCTCGTTTAGCCCAATTGTTTTTTCAGTGTTTATGAGATCATGGACCATTTAAGGAAGCTGATGAAAGCTATGGATCCTCTCTTGAAAAGAATGTATATGCATGATCTTTGGACCTGGGGTTAAAAATCTCTGCCTTGGCTTCATAATTTCAATTTATCTTAACTGACCTTAAAGGTGTTGGCAGAGCTACTTTACATACCTCATTGTGAAAAAATTAGCAAGAAAAGATGTTCTACCAGAGAATATTGATGGCCAACCATATGAAAGATGGGTTAACTTGATTAGCAATCAAGCAAATGCAAATTAAAACAAGATGCATTTTTTAGTGTAGCAATTAACTAAGATTTTAGAAAATTATCCAAATGATGTGAGGGTTTGGTGAAATGGACATTTTTATACAATGCTGTTGGGTTGTAAATTAGTGGTTGACTTAGACTGTATTGGAACCATATATATCCAGTTCTGTGAAAACTTTCCCCCTTTTGTGGCATGTTCCTTTTTGGGAATCTGTCCTCAAGAAGTTATCAAGAACTCTGACAAAAGTTTGTACGACTATGTTTTTGTGTTTTTTCCCCCCAGCAGTATTTATAATAGTGAAATTTTAAAACCACCTTTAAGTCCAATTATACAAGAATGGATAAATAAACTGTGGTAAATTATGGAATATAAAATGACATGGAAATACTTAGCATGTTATAAGGTTGAATTTACAGTGTGAGTCTAATTATAGAGAAATTTACACAGCTACATAAAATGAATTAAAACATTATTGATTTATGTTTTTGTATGTTGGGATTCCAGGTGATCTTTTATCTACTTGTGTGTGTTTTTTTTCCCTCTAAATTTCTATGATGTATTTTTGTTAGTTTTATAGAGTCTATCAAGTTATCTCTTCTTGCATAACAAACTACCCCAACACCTAGTGGCTTAAAATAAAGCCATCGTATTTGCTCACAGTTCTATTGGTCAGAACTGTCTCAGCTGAAATTTATTGACTCTGCCATGGGTTTGGAGTAAGCTGGGGGCTGGCTGGTGGCTGATGATCCAGGTTGGTTTCACTTCCATCACTCCCATGTCTGGTGGCTGGCAGCTCTCAGCCAGGGCTCAGCAGTGCCCTTCCATGTGACTTTCATCTTCTGGAAGGGTAGTTTGGGTTTATTCACGTGGTATGAGCCCAGGTGCACAAGCACTTTGTAAGTCTCCGCTTGTTCACACTTGCTAAGGTCCACAAGTCACATGTGCAAGGGACTAATGGCTGGTTGCAGGGAGATGGCTGCCATCTTCGCAAGCGATCTTTGACATAAACATTGAAATAAATGCCATAAAAATTTTTAAAAGAAACCCCTGACTAACCTGAAGTCCTGACTTTACAACTTTGAGAGTCTATATCATTTAGGGACATTGACTGTATCCTTATCTTTCCTTTCCTGTGGTTATGATGAGTAAGGAAGAGGGTAGTGAGCAAGTAACTGAGATATAGTTAATTTCCCTCTAGCTTTCTTGCCTTCATCTCCCTACCACTCCATTCCCCAGCCTGGGTAGCCAGGAGATCTGGCTTATCCATTAATTTTTCTTTCTCTCTTTAAAAAAAAATACATTTTTATTGATTTTTATAGAGAAAGGAAAGGAAAGGGAGAGAGAAACATTAATGAGAGAGAATAATTGATTGGCTGCCTCTGCATACCCCCTATTGGGGATCAGACTCACAATCTGGGCATGTACCCTGGCTGGGAATTGAACTGGCTACCTCTTGGTGCATGGGAGGATGTTCAACCAACTGAGTCACACCAGCTGGGCAATTTTTCTTTCACTTTAACTGAAACTTCCTACCATGCACAGAAGAAGAATCAATAGCAAGAATGACATGGAGGTTAATGGAAATTTAACAGAAGAATGCCCATTTGATGGGTTTGATATGGAAGTATATTTTTATAATGTGGCTAATAATGTTTTATAGCCTTCTTTGAAAAAAAGTGTATTTGAAAATTTTCTGTGCTGAGATAAAAATGTATATATAACTTTATGTAACAGAAGGCAACTATTTTCATAGACATTTATGAATTGTGCATTGAGAACTTGAAACGTTTCCTACATTGAAGAAGGTGACCTTGTGAATAGCTGAAAGAGAGAATGTAGTTAAGCACCCAGAGTGCTCTTGTTTAGTAGTTTCCCATTGCTGCTGTAACAGGTTAGTATAGCTTAGTAGCTTAAAACAGCACCAATTTGTTCTCTGACTGTTCTGGGGTCAAAAGTCACTAGATTAAAATCAAAGTATTGGCAGAGTTGGTTCCTTCAGGAGGCTCTAGGGAAGAATCTGTTTCCTGCCTTTTTCAGCTCTAGTGATTGTCTGCATACCTTGGCCTTGCTCCTCCTTCCTTTGTTTCTGTCATCATATTGCCTTCTCTCACACTCATTCCTCCTACATCCCTCATAGAAGAATAACTTTGGTGAGATCAAGCCCACCCAGGTAGTCTCCCTTCTGAGGATCCTTAATCACATTTGCAAAGTTCCTTTTGCCATGTAAGCTGATATTCACAGGTTCCAGAGATTGAGATATGAACATATTGGGGAGTAGGGGGAGCACTATTTAGCCTATCACACTTATTAGGGCACACATGAGCTGGATAATGTGGTCGCATTTTTTAAAACAATGTATTTTAAAGCCACCTTAAACTCTTGGTGGTCCCACATCTCATACTCCAGGATCATGTAGCTGGCTGGTTTTGTGGTTCCTCTTGACTTCGGATCCTAATTCCACTCAGATTTGGGTCTGGGTTTGATGAAGAGCGTAGGTGTATGTGTGACTGATTTTCATGATTCATATAGGAGAGAAATAAAGTCTATATTGCCTACTTCCTTCATTCTATATATTGATATTATGATTAATGGATTTTGACCTAGAACTGTTTTAAATAGGAATCTTTTATGACGTATTTTGACAGCAGTAATGTCATGCTTTTAGCTGTTCTAACAAGAGTGAATTATGGGGACTCCTAGCTTAATATTTCCTACCTGAGTAATCAACCAAAGATGGCATGGCTGGAAATATCACTAAAATGTCAAGCACAAATCCTCTAAAATAATCTCATTCAGAGGACTTGAATCTTCTTTACTTGCAGTTTTGAAATATCAAATGTGTTAAAGACAGGGAGCCCTAAATTATTTCTTTCTTTTTCAGAGATGCCAGATGGATGTTGAATTAGGTCCAGTTTTTAGTTTTTCTTCAGATAATTTTTTAAGTGTGTGGTGGTGTTTTGGATCGTTATCAGTATATCGAGTGTGCTCCTCCTCCAGTCCCCCACAGCTCCTACAGCCTGGCACCAGCGTGGTTGCCTTGGTACCTGTTCCTGAAGGATGTCTGCAGTAAAATTGGGTTGTTTAAATAGCACAACTTGTCAGCTAAAAGTAGAAGTCATTAGCACGACATCGTTTGACTAGTGGTGTTTTGAATACTGTTTTACATTTTTTCTTACTTTATCATTTCACTTTAATGTTTACTCATACCACCGCTGGTAATTTCAGGGCCCGGCTCACAATATGGATCTAGAGTGAAGAATGCAAAAGTTCTCCTTAAGAGTCTCATGAAATTTGTGCCAGAACAGTGCTTGTGTTAGATGTTTTGTGTATTTTGAGATTCAGACTTTGAAATTCCAGCTCCATTTTTACCTTGTGTGATCAAGATGTTTGTAGCTGCAATCCACAATTGAACAGCCTTCTGCTGTTTAAAAATGATTTCTAAAGTTCTTGCTAACTTCTGTTTGAATTTAATTGGCCTTCATTGTGATTGTGAATTTGCCAGAAACACATATTTATCTCAGTAAAGATAATGCTTGTTTTTGTTTAATGTAAAAATTAAATTGGATGCTGTGGGAGGACTTATCTTCATTCCAGTTATCTACTCCACATAATTATTACAAAAGATGCAGCCAGGCGGCACATCTTTACTCTTCCCACCCAGGTGATCAACTTTGCATGAACGGCTGCTGTCACTGCAGGTGAGAGGGTAGCAACCTGCTCCTTAATTGGTGGACACCTCGGCGGAAACCACCCAACAGCAGCCTGTGTTGGGAGGGATGTGCATTAATTAGTTGCTTGAAAGTCTTCCCTCATTAACTCTAGGTAAATTGTTAGAGAAAATTTTCTGGAGTTTGGATTGTTGGTTTGGATAACATGAAAAAAGTTATCATCAGAGTATGTCATTTTGTTTGTAAAATAGTCAAATCATATACAGTTTCTTTCCTTAGGGAGATCCCATTTTGTCATTAGGGTTCTGATCTTTCTTGAACCTTGGAGTTCACATCATGGAGTGGGTACAGATTGTAGAGAACGAGGTCTGTGTTTTAGGCACATTAAAATTTGTGGGGAATGGTGGGTGGTGGGTAAAGGAGAAGGGATACCACATTTTAGTTTGGAAAAATGTATTGTATTGCTGTTATATAGTAATTTATATTCATTATTTTAAAGAACTAAAACCTTCATAAAACTCAAAAACTTCACTCAAAGTCCACCAACTTGAAATGACAATTACTGTGTTTTGGTGGCCATTATTCATGATATGTGACACAAACAGAAGGGTAAGTCAAAAGGCAGAAAAGCAAATATTGATAAATAGAAAGCATAATATTTTTTAAAATATTAAGTTTTATTTAAATTTAAGAAATAAAAATTAAATGAAATTACTAAAGTTTTACTACTTGAGACCAAGAATATTAAGGTATTAATTTCTTAATGTTTACTAATATTGTATTTTATATTTAATATATAAATAAATATATGAATATTTAATATTCTCTAAACAATCACTCTAAAAATAAAAATTATGGACAACATTGAGGTATTTTATACATAGTTGTACATTATATATATGCTTTATACTAAATATATGTAACCAAATTTTGAAACTACATTTTTCAAAATAGTTTGATGGCTTTTTGATTTGTTGTTTAATTAGCTGGATTTAATCATCAAGTTGTTTTTCAAAGAGGTTATTTTATGTCCTAAGTTCTTTCATATTTGACAATATGTGCCCTTTCTTATTTGATAGATAATTTGGGTATAAAAGTCTTAAATAAACTTTTCTTTTTCTAGAACTTTATAAACATTGTCTTTTGACATTGAATCTTGGGAGACATCAGAGGTCAGCCTAGGTGACTTGTTTTTTCTACTAGGATGCCTATAGGATTACTTAATTTATTTCCTCTCTCCCTCTTCTTTTTTCTTTCCCTTTCTCTTCCCCCACTATAGTTATTAAAGCGTAATACACAGACATAAAAATTCATACAACATAAGCTTATAGCTTAGTGAATTATCAACCTGAAAAAAACTTAAGCTACAGCTGCACAGGTCAAAAATAGAATACCACCAGTCTCAGGGCTCCTCCCCACTAATTAGTAGGCCTCTCTTTCTGCCCCAAGGTAACCATTCTCTTAACTTCTAATATGGTTACTTAGTTTTTATTTTTTTGAATTTTATGTAAATGAAACCATTTGGTATGTATTCTATTTTCTTTCTCTTGACATTATGTTTTGAGATTTATCTATATATTTGCTTTTAGCTGTATTTCATTCATTGTCATTGCTTCCATGATATGACTTAGCTTGCATTAGCCCCATTTCTCATTTGAGCTATGTATTTGCTTGAATAACATTCCTCTGACTTTTCAGTCCTTCCCCATTGGGGCCATCAGTGGAATGTAAGCTCTTAGGGTGCTGATGCAGCACCATCACTTTCCCTCAGACAGTGACTTACCCTGTAGCTTACCCTAAGCTCCTCTTCTGTTGTTTGCTGTGGAACAGGGTTTCTCTGGGGATAGTCACTGCTTCTGTTTTCTTCTGGTAAGCCTGTACCCTTAAACATCAGTGCTTCAACCAAAGACTCATTTGATTGGGTTGTTTAAAAATTGAGGTATAGTTGACATATAACATTAGCTTCAGCATAATGATTTGATATTTGTATAGATTGTGAAATGATCACCACAATAAGTCTAGCTAACAGCCTTCACTACACTTAAAAACTTTTTTTCTTGTGATGAGGACATTTAACATTTACACTCTTGGCAACTTTCAAATATACAATACAGTATCATTAACTATATTCTCCATGCTGTAATTATTGTCTTTGGAATAGAGGCATTCTAACAGGTATGAAGTGATACCTCATTGTGGTTTTGATTTGCATTTGCCTGATGATCGGTTCTCTAGGACTATTCTAAAAATTGACATTGTGTCTGAATTCTGAGGAGCTATATGTCCTCTATAAAATTTCTCCCTCTTTTTAGTCTAAATTTCTCTGAATTCAGCTACTGTTCATTATTATTTATGATATGAGGTGGTGACTTTTTACTTGTTTCATTTAAGAAATCATTCTCTCCCTTCTCCCAGTGGGTTTTAAGGCAGGAGGAATACAGAAAAAAAAAATGCTTTTATTCCATCTTATTTAACTATGACTCATAAGTTACCTTAGGAATAAGTATTTTTAAAATCTAGCATCAATAGTACAGACTTACCAATATGGAAGACTAGTGGACCAACATTCAGGTTCCTTTTGGTGCCATCTCTGTCTGCATTCTTTCCCCTTACTCACCCCAGCATGGCACCCGCACCCTTCTGTGTCCATCTCTTTACAGGCCCGTCTCTCTTCTGTCCTGTGTCAGCCCTGACACCTGACATCCTGTCTGAAGCTTCCCATTCTTCTTTGAGGCTGGTGATCTCAGAAGCGTGCTTTAACCAGAGTGGGTAAATTATAGTTAGAGTTAAGCTTTATGTTCCTTGATAGGTTTTTAATATCAGGGAATGGAGAATTATTGTATGCTGCCTTTGAGTAGGAGCTTAATATTATCATTCATCATCGGGAAGCATCTGAAAACTGCCATTGGAGCTCCTGCGCCTGTGCGTCCTTGGATTGTATTGAGATGCTTTTTGTTCTGTTGTGTATAATTTGGTGCCAACATGGCAGCCCCCTGAAGATGGAGCCGTAACTTTTACAGAGGAGAAGTCCTTCTTTCAAGAATATACATAGCTTAAAGATTTAAAGTGACAGCAACATTTTTGAGGAAATATTTTATTTTAAGGATGAAAAAATAGTGCATATTGTATAAGAGAAATTTAACCTTTATATCTGATTGTATCCTTCTTTTCCCAATCCACCAAAATAGTACCCCTAGTTGAAAATGCCAATACAAACAATGAAGTCAGATTGCCATGCCCTTTACTCCCCTGCTTAAATTGTCAATTAATAAAATTGTATATTTTACATAAAGATATAGTAGTTTGAGATATATACAAATAGTGGGCTCTTTGGAAAGCTTGATTTTCTCTAACCTCTCTTGTCTGGGATATTTGTGCGTTTGGCCCATCTGTAAATGTTATATGGGCCCATTTCTTAAAGATGCTTAACTTCAATTGTGAATTGTTTTACTCATGAGTTCTAACTCCATATCCTCAACCTAGCTACCCCTCGTGACTGCTATTCAGGCTGTATGCCTCGCTGCCTGGTGGCTCTCTCCACTTTGGCATTCCACAGGAACATCACATCGAACTTGCCTGTCATTGTGCTCTTTGCTGTTCTTCCTGAATTCTGGGTTGAAGTTGGTGACACCACTGTTCATGCATTTGCTAGGTAAAAGCCCCAGGATCAGTTCTTACATTTTTTCAAATCAGTTTTCTAGATCAGAAATTCTCATCTTTATCTTTTTCATTATAATAGAAGTGGTAGCAGTAATAAAATGTTTTTCTGGTGTACTTGCTGTGTGCCAGGCCCTGTTCTAAAAGTCTTACATTTATTAAACATTTTAATCCCTCAGTAGCACTGTGAGGTAAACACAATCATCATCTTGTAGATGAGGCAGCTGGCACACACAGAGGATTCGTGACTTGTTCTAAGTCTGTGTTAGTAAATGTTGCATCTGGGATGTGAATGGAAATGTATAGAAATGGATAAGGAACGCCAGAGCATTGTTTTCCCATTGCAATTACAGGCACACTAGCTGTTTCCCACCCATTTCTCACCCAAGCGTGTGAGCATGCTGACATTAAAGAGTTAGTCCTGGATCTAGGCTGATTTATAAAACACATTTTATAAATCATTCAGCTATCTTTAGGAACAAATTGCTTGGGAAGCAGCTCGAGGCCACATGTGAGTGTGCCTGTGTAGCAAAGACTGCACCTCTGTGCAGGATGACTGAAGTGCTCTATCAGAAAACAGCGTCCGACCTGCTGACTGTCAGGCTTTACCCCTTTCCTGGTTTCATAGCATGTGTTAGCCCATGCTTCTTAGTGCAGCTGATGAGGCTGCTGATGATCTAGCCCTTGCCTGCCAACCTGGGCTCATCTCCCATGCTTCCCAGTTCTCACTATCATTTGCTTTTTGCCTGTAGAACTGTCTCCCTTTCTGGAGATGCCACTAAGGCTGGGGTTAAGTATCACCTCCCCTAGACAGCCATTCCTAACTTCTGCAGCCGTCTCCATTCTGGATCCAGTGCCTATTGTGTTCTGATCATTTATCCACTTGAACCACTAAGCCTTGAGCACCTTAGAGACAGTTTCTTCTTGGTCTTTGTGACACAAACTGTACTAAACAAATGTTTATGAATGAAGGAGTACCTCGATTAATTAGAACCAGATATGTAGGGCAGACTTTCTGCTTCTCCAGTTACTCAGCTATTAAGAAAATAAAAGAGCCCTGGATGGTGTGGCTCAGTTGGAGCATTGTCCTGTATACCAAAGGGTTATGGGTTCGATTTCCAGTCAGGGCACATACCTAGGGTGCAGGTTCGATCCCCTGTCGGAGCACTTATAGAAGGCAACCAATCGATGTTATCTTTCACATCGATTTTCTCTTCCCCCCTCTACCTCCCTTCCCCTCTCTCTAAAATAAATAAGCATGTTCTTGGGTGAGGATATAAAAAAAAAAGAAAGAAAAAAAATAGTAGCTGTTTTTAAAGAGGTGATTAAGCTAAAATCAGGCCCTTAGTGTGGGTCCTGATTTAGTTTGCCTGGTGTCCTTATAAAAAGAGCAAATTTGGACATACCGAGAGACACCAGGGCTGCGATCCCATAGGGAAAAGCATGAGAAGGCACAGTGAGAAGGCGGCCATCCACCAGACCATGAAGAGAGACTCAGGAGAAACCAGATCTGCTGGTACCTTGATCTTAGACTTCTAGCCTCTAGAACTGTGAGATAATAAATTTCTGTTGTTTAAGCCAGCGGTCGCCAACCGGTCATCTGCGGACCACTGGTGGTCCGTGAGGTCCAAAAGATTGGTGACCGCTGGTTTAAGCCACCGGTCCTAGTCTGTGACTTAAAAAAAAATTATTTTTATTGTTGAGAGTATTATAGATGTCCCCCATATTTCCCCACTTTGCCCCCCTCTTTGCGGCTCCCGCCCATTGCAGGACTATGGTAGTCCTAGCAAAATAATACAGTGGTATAGAAACAATTTCTGTGAACCAGTGTGATATTTGAATATGTATGTGCATGTGTGTGTGTACATGTAAAGGCATGAAAGAGAGTTTCAGTCCTTGAAATAATTTATTTTCTATCTACTAGTATGAGAAACTCCTCCAGTATGTGAGAAAATGTTTAGCAAGAATAGAAGTAAAGATAATTTTCTGCTTACCCTGAATTATCTATAAAGTTAATAGGGCTTTTTAATTATACAAATTGTTTTCTATTGTAAAGTAGTCAAAAGATGATTTATGTAATTTTATCACTATCTGTAGTGACTTGATGATTTTCAGCATTTCTATTGAAACTTTATTTCTATTTGGTATTTCTATTTGTAGATATCTTTCTAAAATATATGTTTATTTGCTATTCAGGATATTTTATATGCTGCATTATATACTTTACGTTATAATAGGATTGTGCACTATTGAGCCAGGTGTCCTGACCCCAGCACACATCAAGGTCTATTTGCCATTATCAGTCCTATTTATTTATTTATTTATTTAGAAGGGAAGAACAGGGAAAGAGTCAAAATGGGCCAGAGTTGGGAGGAGGGAAGAGAATGAGCAGTCAAATTGGTCCTTTCTGACAATTGACCATGTCCTGTAGAAAGGAGCATGCCTTAGTGTGAATCTCAGCTCTATCAATTCGTCGCTCTGTGGCCTTTGGAATTCTCTCTGAACTTCATTTTCCTTAACTGTGAGGCAACCCCCTCAGTTTGCAGGTTCCTTTGCAGCCTGAAATAATATGCATACAGTAAAGCATCTAGTCTGGTCTCTGGTACATAAATGTAAAAAAAGAATTTTTGCCATTTTGGAATTATTAGATTATCACTTAAGTCAAAAAAAATTTTTTTTCTTTTTAGTTTGGGTGAAGTGGAGTTGCACTTATAAACAACACTAATAGTCATCTAGTTTGACACCTTAGAGTGCTGTGACAGTGCTTTCAGCCTCGTTTCTGTGTCCTTCCAAGCCAGTTCACTCACATCTCTGTGTGTCATAACTGTCAACTGAGGCGGCAAAGGGGCCATTTCAGAATCTGTGGTAGGGGCTGGGTAAGGTTAGATAAACTAGTGTATAGTTGTTTTTAAAACCCTTTCTCTTGGAATCGTGTGAAAGACACCTTCAGAGGGATCAACTTTCATCCCAGTCGAGAAGTACATCCCTATTGTGTGCAAGACACCAGGGAAGATAGAAGAGTAAGAGCAAATGCCCATCCTGCTTACTAAGCTGAAGCTTGGTTGTTGGTGGGAGGACAGACATCACAGTCAGTGCTGCCCTGGGGAGCATGGAGAACACCAGAGAAGGGCATTTGAAGTGGTGCCAAGCACAGAACATGACCGCCATGGCCTCTGTGTCCGTGGAGCTTACAGTGAAGTTATAGAAACAAACCAAAGAAAAAATAAAGCCAACAAAATAATTATAAAATGTAGTAAGTACTACAAAATAAACACATGCTGTGATATTCCAAGATGCGAGGGATCAGGTTTCAGTGGGGAAGTCGAGGCAGGCTTCTCTGAAGAGGTGACATAGAATAAAGTTACCTTGTGCAGGGGAGTGGGCATTTGGGTAAGTTCAGAAGCAAGAAAGGCCCTGGTGAGTTTGGGACATCACAAGTAAGTCACACATTGTCTGGGAAAGTGAGTTTGGTTGTCCTGTGCATGATAGTTTATGAAGTATAATTGTTTAAGTATTGAAGCCATGGCTCTGACCACTGTGAAGAGCCTAGTTTGTTTATCTTGAACTTCATTTATTATTTTACATTTACATCATTGACTAGGGTACCTGGCTCTTGACGAAGTCATATAGGACACCATTCTATATAATAAAAGGCTAATATGCAAATTGTCCCCTCAGGAGTTGACCGACTAGGAGTTTGACTGCTCCCTATGATGTGTGTTGAACACCAGGGGGTGGCGCGGAATGAAGGAAGGCCCCAGCTGGCAGCCAGCAGCCAGGGGAAGGAAGGCCCCGGTCGGTAGCCAGAAGGCCCCAATCGGCCCTGATGGCCGGCCAGGCCGACGGACGCTACCTGTGCACGAATTTCGTGCACTGGGCCTCTAGTTTGTTTATATTTGTTGATGTCCAATTACTACCCCCAAATTGTCTCTTGTGAACATCTCTAGTTCTCCAGATTATGAAGGTTAAATAAAGTGACATATATAAATAATTTATTCACTAAATATTGTTATTTTGTAAATTTCAATTGAAAATTCACTAATTCTGGTAACAGTGTTTATGATAATAAGGAATATCAGGATAGTCTGAAATTTGGGGACTGACAACACTTAAACCAGTAGCAATGAGAAGAGTTGTTTAGAAGTGCCAGTGCCTGGAGCCACACCAGGGATTGGCTAATTTGAGCTCTATTTTTTTAAGTAAATAAATTGAGCTTCTGAAACAACTTTACATATTGAAGATGATTTTGTATTTGTTGATTGTTTTTCTCTTGAGTGGAATATCATAGTACTTTGCTTTTTATATTGTGTGTTAACTGTGACAGTATTTTATATTTTTAACCCAAGATAGTTGGCTTTCCAAAAATACCGGGAACAAATTTATGATGTAATCCTCCTCACCCAAATCCCAGAGCGTGGTAAAGCTCCATTTTCTCTCTGTTATTTATAGGTAACACTGTTTCATATGTGAGGGCTGGTGAATTGTCTAGGGAAGCGGGGTAGACTTGTTTCTCTGAGCAACATAGTCATTTTGCTTTGATTTTTCTTAAGCCTTATTGTTAATGTTTTTAAACATATTAATTTATGTCTTTGGCCTTTTCTTAACTCTGGATTAGCACTAGAGAATAAGATACTATTGTCTATATTAGTTTGGGGTACTTATTGGCCTTTTATCACTTATACCAAAAAAAGTACATAGTTTTCTGTAAAAGTAGGAACATCAACTTTTTTTTCTACATTTCCCCACTACATTCTTTCTGCTATAATATGTAGTGTTTGCTTTTATTGTATTTCTGCACTAGGGTGTGTGGATGTGGGTGTATATGTGTGTATTTACAAACATGAAGATACTGCTTTCAGATAAATGTTTTTTTCTTTCCATTGTCTCTTACTTCTCAGCTCTTACTGTTAAACTTGAAAATAAGTGAAAATAAGTTTTATCAAAATATATTAAAATTGCTTGCTAATACATAACCTAAAAAACATTTGGCACTTTTTTAATGTGAATAATTTTGAATTTACTGGAAATTAAGTTACAGTTTTTGCAGTTTTTTCATGGAGACTTAGTATTTGTGTCACTCAGAATTCTTAATTATCTTAGTACATATTTTATGTGACATAATATCTGCACTCTTACCATCTACAGCCTCTTCAGAGAGCATAACACATGGCACCAAAGTAATAAAAATATAAGCTCTAGAGTGGGAAGCAAAGCCGAAACAAGCCATCTTTACATATAACTTAAGTGTAGGTTCTGTGTAGTAGGTTGATCCCTTACTTAAACTTTAATAAAATTGGATTCAAGGGTATTTATATATAAATAAAAAATAAAGTTAATTTTGTTTCATACTTCCATGTGAGCAAGTGCTAGTAATGCATTACAATGACATTTAAACTTCAGTATTACTCCTATTGGTTGAAAAATTGGCATACTTTTTTAGAATGATAGGCATTAAAAAGGTAAGTTGTCATTTGGGAAGGTTATTAAGATGATTATTAAGTTTATGTACTCATATTCACACTGATTGAATCAGTCTGCATTTGGCATTTTATCTCCTATGAAGTTAGCTAAGAAGTTGTTTCCTTTTTTTACATAATTTGGAAATAAAAATTTGATAAAAATCTGGATATGTTGAACACTTTATCCCTTCTATCCCCACAATGGAGCAAGTTTTTGAAGACAAAGAACCAAAATAAGAGGTTAAAACAGTAAGTGTCTTCCGTATCAATTAAACATGGAACAGGCTTACCTGATACTTTCAGGATGACCATGGCTCCTCCCTTTGATGTTGATGTTTCTTTTGGGAGCCTCTGAGGACCCTGGGCCTCTTCAGCCCCCCAGGCACCATTTGTGGAGAGGGGCCCTCCCCTCCTCCTTGGGGACTGGAGACAGTTCCTCTTTTGGTGCCCTTTTCCTTGCACAGGGGACAAGGTGTCTTATGCGCTTTTGGGCTTTTGCTCTGGTGGCCCTTTTCAGGACACTCGGCTCCAGTGGTCTGGGCTCCCACAGGAGTAACATGCGCCCTTTCCTAGCAACTTCTGGGGAGAGAGACCTATGGGTAGTTCTGAGGTGACCCTTCTGCTCCGCTCGTAAAGCAGCTGCCAAAAGATTGGCTCACTTCTTTTCTTTGTCTTCTTCAACCTTGTTTTAACTGTGGAAGACCAAGAAAGCCACATCTATTAATTCCTTTATTGGGGTTTGGGGGCCTAGTGCCAGTCTCTGGATTTTCCTTTAGATGTTGGAGGTAGATTGATTAACAAAGTACATAGCTAGCACTATTTCCACTCCAGGCGAATCCAGATCTAGCCTGCTGTATTTGTGAATGGCCTCTGTTAAACGAGTGAGAAAGAGAGGGGTTCTCATCTGGGAGCTGAGTAATTGTTCTTACTTTGCCATAATTGACAGCCTTGATACTTCTTTTCATGCCTCCTAAAAGGCAGAAAATCATATGGTCTCTACAAGCCAGTTCTAGTTGCCCCAGTTGATTAGGGTCAATCTAGGATATGGCAGTCATTTCTACAAGAAAACTGTTTGGCTGAGCTGAATGTAAAGAATCTGCATATTCCTGGGTGGCCTCCCAAAATGGAGTCTTTCTTCAGGTTGGCAGCATTGGGAGTTGAAGGACCATGAAGTCCTTCAAGGTTATATCATAGGTCAGAGTTATCACCTGAAACTCCCCTATAAATCTTGCATGTTCTTCTGAGAACCTACCTAGTGTGCCTTGCAATCTCTTAAATATGACATAGAGAAGGGAATATGAATTCAGGTGATCCCGTCCGGCCCTCCTGACCTCCTGTAGGGTGCAGAGAAGGTTTGGTTCCAGACCTCCATTAGAGGCACCCATGTCCCCAGTTTTCCCTAGCTCCCTCGTGGTATCGCCAGGGCCTAGGATGGTGCACAACCCCCCACTGCCAGTCTCAGTGCCTGGAGACCAGAGTCTCGCTCTTCCCACACAAAGGGCAGAGACCTTCTCCAAGAGCATGGCAAGCTTTATGCCCCACAATAATGCCAGACGTACCTGGGTGCAGACCTTGGGAACGGGCATCCTTGAGATTCCCAGATCGCCAAAGATGCCATTTTCCCTGTTCTAAGATTGCCCTCAGGAGGGAGAGACTAGCCAGGGCAACAAGTGACGAGGGCTTCTGGCGAGGCGTGAGGCCCCCTCCTGAATCTGGATAAATGTCTCAGTGTCCCATATCTTACAAGATGTCCCTTGTTATGTCCCCTCCCGAGGTGCTCAGAAACCGAGATCCCATGGCATGATAGGAGGTGTTGTATTAAACATGCAATAAGAGCAAAGTCTGGCTGGGAGGCTTTGCTAGCTAGGATGAAGAAATGTCTTAGCTTAAAGCAGTTGTGCCAGGTTACCAGATTGGTGCTGAGAGAGGATGGAAATAAGCAAGGCACAGGGATCAATAAGGGCCCTACCAAAGGGTGCAAGTGCAGCAGGTGCCTGGGCCCTGGGGAAGCGATGGTCGGCCCAAGCTCCAGGCAGGGGCTGGTGATGGCTGGCCATGGTCCCAGGGAGGGGGCTCCATGCGGTGTCCCAGTAGCCTGTGCAGAGATGAAGCCTTGGGAAGGGGGGTAGTTCTGGGTCCCAGCTGGAGCAGGCAGACGGCAAAGGAATGCATCTCTGCATCTCCAGCCACTGGAGGGAACTGCTGGGAGGGGCATATACAACAAAAAGGATATAAACTGCAACTCTGTCATGACCGCCTGGAAAAATTAGGAATGTGGGACCCCCACATAAGGGGTAAAATGGATCTAAAATACCAATCAGCCAGGGCAGCAGAGGCAAAGCAAGGAGAGTGAGGTGACATTAGAAAGAAATTAGTTAGAACAGTGCTCGGCAAACTCATTAGTCAACAGAGCCAAATATCAACAGTACAACGATTGAAATTTCTTTTGAGAGCCAAATTTTTTAAACTTAAACTTCTTCTAACGCCACTTCTTCAAAATAGACTCGCCCAGGACGTGGTATTTTGTGGAAGAGCTACACTCAAGGGGCCAAAGAGCCGCATGTGGCTCGCGAGCCGAGTTTGCTGACCACTGAGTTAGAACATCCCAGTGTCTCCAAGTAATCCTATCAGGGGGTTGCCTCGGGGTTTGGGCTCTGAGTTTTGCTTGTGAACTCTGTGTTCTTTGGTGAACAGTGAATGAGTTTGTCTTGATCCTGGCAGGCAGCCTTGTGTGTCTGGCCTGTCTCCTTACCAGGTTATCCTCTCACAAAGGGACTTCTTTATTTGGTGGCAGGCGCCCGAAGGGCATTTAAATGCCTGACCATGCCCACCATCAATTTGTGGCTTGAAATTACCTGAGGCTAAATGTGGAAAAAGGAGACAGAGAGGCCTAGGGAAATGGAGGTGGGGACGCAGATACAAGGGATGGGTCTCCAACTCCGTGAGGAGCAAGGCCCCAGATCTTACCACACGCAGCTGCTTCTCCCTCCTAGCTGGCTCGCCAGTCTTTTGCCGGTGAATGTGATAGGTTCTTTTGTGGTGACTTGAGAAAAGAATTCCAAAAGCACTTGCATGGATAACTTTAGATGTGATGATAAGATTTTATTGTGAATTAAGGGGAATTAATACACCCTCTGGGACCCAGAGGGTCGGCAGGCTCTAAAAGCACTGCCCCGAGGCTCCTGTTAATCCTCCATTTATCTTCTTGTAAAGGTAAAGGATAAAGAACCATTCAAATTATCCAACCCAAATTCCTAACTTTTCCCTGCCTGGATTGGGCCCTCTTCCCATAGATTTCTGTTGGCCTTTCATGTCCTCTACCCAACCTTTCCAATTGTTCCTGGCTAGGCCCTGCCCCTCTGTTTCCTTGCACCTCTCCAAAAGTTCCATTTTTCATCTAGTCTCTATTGCCCAGGAGCCCTGCAGAGGAATTTCCTCCACTCCCTGGGCACCTGGCTTTCACCTCCCCTGAAAGACCAGCAGTCCCTTGGAGTGTGTGAACACATCTGTTTACCAGTAAACAAGATGGAATTGTGCTCTGTCACCAGTTTATTAAGATTACTTAGTTCCCTTTTGCTTTCTTTCTTATATTAATAACTAGAGGCCTGGTGCATGACATTTGTGCACTGGGGGGCGGGGGGGGGGCGCCTCCCTCAGCCTGGCCTGCACCCTCTCCAATCTGGGACCCCTTGGGGGATGTCCAACTGCCGGTTTAGGCCCGATCCCACAGGGATGGGGCCTAAATCGGCAGTCAGACATCCCTCTCACAATCCAGGACTGCTGGCTCCTAACCGCTTCTGCTTGCCAGCTTGATCAACCCCTAACCCAGTGGTCGGCAAACTCATTAGTCAACAGAGCCAAATATCAACAGTACAACGATTGAAATTTCTTTTGAGAGCCAAATTTTTTAAACTTAAACTTATTCTAATGCCACTTCTTCAAAATAGACCCGCCCAGGCCGTGGTATTTTTGTGGAAGAGCCACACTCAAGGGGCCAAAGAGCCATATGTAGCTTGCGAGCTGCAGTTTGCAGACCACTGCCCTAACCACTCCCCTGCCAGCCTGATCGATGCCTAAATGCTCCCCTGCCAGCCCGGTAACTCCCATCTGCCCTCCCCTGCCAGCCCGGTCGCCCCCAACTGCCCTCCCCTGCTGGCCTGGTCGCCCCTAACTGCCCTCCCCTGCTGGCCTGGTTCCCCACAACTGCCCTCCTTCTCCTGCAGGCCTGGTTGCCACTAACTGCCCTCCCCTGTTGGCCTGGTTGCCCCTAACTGCCCTCCCCTGCTGGCCTGATCACCCACAACTACCCTTCCCTGCTGGCCATCTTGTGGTGGCCATCTTTGACCACATGGGGGCTTCCATCTTGTGCGAGGGTGTGAGGGTCAATTTGCATATTACTTCTTTATTATATAGGATTGTTATATAGGACTAGCTATCTTCCTCATATTGATAACTAGCTACCTCTATCTGTGGAATCTCAAAGTGTATATTTGGGTGAAAAGGGAGGAGTCCCAGTCTCAGGAGTACTTGGTTAGACAGGTCTTCACGTGGTGCTGATATCATGGTGTGATGGGAGGTGACAGAAGATGGGAGTGGAGTGGGGCATAATCCCATTACCTCCCATTTCTAGTGTTCCCCAAAAGTAGCATTTGAAAACTGTCAGAAACGTGTGAGACCTTTCAGAAGTGCTTATAATTTCCCACGGACAGTTTGAAATAGGAATCATGGCTGTTTCTCTGAAATAATGTAGAGGTTCCCATTTTTAAAAATAAACCACTCCTGCCCCCAACATTAACATCCTGGCCCTGGCACCGCCCTTAACCTGCCCCTGACAGCTTGTCTGTAGTGCCCTACCCAGACTCAAACCAATCCTGCCTTTTCCTGTGATCAGATTCCCTCTGGGTAATTTCAGTTCTCATAATCATGTAGTGATTTTCCTAAACAGTTCTGACTAAATGAAGTTTTATTCTTCTAAAAATAATGATTTGTTGAATGTATAATTACATGATATTTTATTATTTTTAAAAACTGTATAAAAATTTATATATTTTTAATTTAATTAGTTTTAATTTAAACAAAATAATTTCTTGATTGGGTGGTGTTTTGACTTGAATAGGGAAGTGCATATTCTATATTACTGCAACCTGTTAAAAATATTCACTGTCACAATAATGACAGTGTTATCACCCTAACTTGCTTTTCTGCCAGGGCATTTTAATTTAAAAAGAAAATTCCTGGAGGCAACTGAGGCTTTGGGCTCTAAGAAAATGATTCTGATGGTAGAATTCTGGGCTCTGTTGAGTGGTAGGGGAGGGGAGAAATGCTTCAATAGTACTCTTTAAACCATGACATATTATTGACTATTTCAACACTATTTCAATACCTTTTCACATCCGAGGAAATATGTAAGTGTCATGTACCCGAAAGACCCAGGGCTTTGGATGAGCCAGATAAATTGTCCTTGGGATCCCAGCTCTGCCATGCGCTACTTATGTGACCTTGTGTGTGGGTTTTAACACCCCTGAATGTTCATTGTTGTTTTTTCATTTTTTAAATGAGATATTAATAATCCTTCCCATGCAAGATTGTTGTGGCTTCTTGGAATAATGTAAAGCTCCTAAACGACATCTGTTCTTAATACATGTTCTACAAATAATAGTAATTATGACGATGATGATGATGATAATGGTAAGTATTTGTTGGTTTGTGGGTTTATTCTTGATACCTTTAATAGAATTGCTAGCATTATTGAAAAATTCAGCTATTTTTGGCCTTCAGTTTGTAAAAACATGCAACATCTGTAAAGCAGAATAGAAGGAGGTATTCCTGTATATATTGAACTTAAACAGCTATGGTGAAGGCTGCTTGGATCCTATAGGAAGTGATATTCTTTGAACATATGTTTATGTTGCATTCATCAGTGACTTCTCCTTTGGGTCTCCAGTTTAATGGGTGACTGATATTTCCTTGGTGCTGATATTTCCAGCATCTCAGGTGGTCAAAAAGATGTCCTGAACTCAGTCCCTGTGAACTGGGAACTTGAGTGGAGTGGGGGTTAGAGTGAGGAAGTGTACTCTGGGGACCAACCCTAAGGGATGCTCTAGACTGCTGCTGTTCATAAATCTTTCAGTCTTCTAGGAAATGAAATTAGTTCCTAGTTCTGCTTTTGATCATGGACCTTTGAGAAGCTTATGAAGGTGCGGGGTGTAGGGGGGGCGGGGGGCTTTCCACAGAAGAGTGCCACCTTGCAAAATATTGTGCATTCAGTTTCAGGAGATTATGAATTTCTTGAGCAATCCCTGTTTCGGGCAACTTGTTTTCAAATATATATTATCTCTCCTTTGCATATCTCATTTCAAAGGATAATGAATAATGTAAAGAATAGTATATATTTATAGTGATTTACGGATTACAGAGCCAGTATATACGCTTTTGTCCACCATCCTGTCACTTAGTACTATTATCCCTCTTAGGTCCACACCCAAAGGAGCCAGCCCAAGAGACACTGTGAGAGTTTAAGAAATTTTATTGCATTCTCTCACAGCAGGCTGAGACCAGTGTGGTGGTGTCAGCCCAAGGGGGTGTTTAGGTCTCTTATATAGGGTAAAAATATGCAATATAGGGTCAGTGTGTGGGTGCATGAGTTAGTCAGGGGGGAGGGGAGTTCTTATCTTGGCCGTTTCCCCCAAGCTATGGGAAAAGCTTGTAACAATATATATTTCAGAAAACATGTCCAAGCAGGGGAGGTTAGGGCTAGGTAGTTTGCCCTAACAATCCCTACTTTGGCCAGTGAGGAAACTGAAGCTCAGGTGTTTACCCAAAGTCTCTTGGTCAAAGTCCATGAATGTACTTGGGATCAGCAACCAGGTCCCTAGCCAGATCCAGTGGGATTTCTCCTTACTTGATAGATAGGATTACATAAATAAAGGAAATCTGGCAAGCAAAAATAAGATGACCTCCCACATTTAGAAGAATGGTTGGGAGGTCCTACATGAATATCAGATTTAAAACAGGAATTATTTAATATCCATAGAAGGAGACTTGCAAGAGAAAGTAACTGTGGTGGTGTGCGTTGAGGGTGCCCATTGCTCTGTTGCTGGGTCATCATATTTATTATAATTGATTAAGAGCCCCTTCTATTCCATTATGGAACACAGATACCAAATGGCCAAGAAAAACATCCCAGGGAAACTATGTAAAACGCTATTTTTCCTCATTGGTAAATAGGTTTCTGGTCCCTTTCATATCAACATGCACATTAAGTCACATGCTGTTTTTGTTGGAGCCATTTGGCAGGGTGGTTTTTTTGTTGTTGTTTTTTAATCTTTTTTATTGAACTCGTGTTCTCCCTGCCTAAATTAGAAGAGTAACACTTCATTTAAGTATGTTCCATAAAGCAGCAATGCACTGTAATTGTTAAATGAACAAAATGCCCATTTTAAAAAATGTGATGCCAGAAAGGCTAAGCAGACACTTGCCAGAATGACAGTGTGGCCTCGAATTCCCCACAGAATAAATTTGAGCTCTGTCATGAGACTCCCAGCTCACTGTGGTTGCATTGATGATGCGCAGATAGAAGCAGCCTCAGACCTAGGCTTTCAGTCCTGTTAGGGCGTCATAGACCATCTTCCATAAAGCATGGCTTTCACTGCAGTAGGAAGATGCTGTTGTAAATACACAAACTCCTTTGTACTAATTAGTGCGTGCCATGTATGTCGGATGCTTTTTTTTTAATCCTCACCAGGGGATATGTTTTACTGATTTTAAAGAGGGGGGAAAGGAGAGAGAGAGACAGACAGACAGAAAGAAACATCGATCTGTTGTCTCTTGTAAGCACCCAGACTGGGGATCGAACCCATAACCTTTTGGTGCATGGGACAACACTCCAACCAACGGAGCCACACTGGCCAGGTCTTGAATTTGTGTGTTTTTGTTGTTGTTTGTTTCCTTTCAGTGTACTTTATTCTTTTTTTAATTATAAAAAATAACCCATGCCGAAACCGGTTTGGCTCAATGGATAGAGCGTTGGCCTGCGGACTGAGAGGTCCCGGGTTCGATTCCGGTCAAGGGCATGTACCTTGGCTGCGGGCACATCCTCAGTGGGAGGTGTGCAGGAGGCAGCTGATCGATGTTTCTCTCTTATCGATGTTTCTAGCTTTCTATCCCTCTCCCTTCCTTTCTGTGAAATATCAATAAAATATATTAAAAAAAAATAACCCATACTTGTAATCACATGGACTTTTCAAAAGAGAAAATTATGTTTACCTCTCATTCTGCTGGTTCAAATTCCTTTTGCACCCAAATTTCCCCTCTTTGAGGAAACCACCATTTACAATTAGATATGTATCCTTACTGTCTTTCTCTTTTTCACATGGGTATTTCTTCATACACATATATGGGATTTCTTTCTTCTGTATTTTTTTCCAAAAATTAAATCATAGCAAACTTAGTTTAAAAAAAATCAAATCTTTGTGTGTGTTTTTTTAATTAAAGTATAGCTCTCTTTTTAAGGCTGTATAGGCAAATAAATTTATTTCATTCATTTTAATTACTGAATAACATTTTGTTGTAAGGCTGTAGCAGATATAATTCAGCTTCTCACCTGTTGTTGAACATTCTGGTTGTTCCCACTGTTACATTATTGCAAACATTTACTATTACAATATTAGCATCATTTTGTAAGCCTTATGGTCATTTTCCACTCGGTAAAGTATGTTGCTAAAGAAATGAAAAAGTAGGAACCTCCCATCTTCAGCTATTTTCTATAATCATGCACTTCCATAATTAGTAACCTGTTACCTAGTAATAAGAATTACAGAGATTCTCTTTATATCTGGAGCAGCTGCAAACGTAGCTTTTATTTTGTGTGGGGGTCATTAGTGGTTAGCTTCTGTGTGCACTCACTGCAGAGCTGGGGTGATCTTTCAGCTGTCAGAACGTCCCATCTAGACGCCTTCAAGGGTGAATGATTCCTGGGTTGGGGCAAATCTAGTAATCTAATGATAGACTGCCCACTCAGCCAGGGTTTGCTGGTTTTACCTTCTTAGGCCGTGGCCTTACATTTTTATGAGTGAGAGAGCCTGGCTTGTAGAGAGAATTAATTTTGAAAGAGCTCTGTGATGTTTTAGAATTAGGAAGGAAGGGACTCCTGCTTTGATGATATGAAAAAATTTGCCCAGACACCCTTAATTGCTTAATATGTGATCAGTAATGTTACTGGCCTTATGTTTCAGGATTTTTGAACATTCAGGTAGAATTCTTAATCACGTGGTTATGAAAACAACCAGTTTCTATAAGTGAAAATGAGCATGCTTATTAATGCAATTGCCTATTGCATTCAGTCACATTTATAACTCCCAAGGAGAATGATTGTTTTGCATGATTTAGTGTTTACAAAATTACAGTCGCACGGCAAAGCTTACTGTATTAAAGCATATGTGGTCCTTTTGCAGGTAATAAAATGGAAAATCCAATTTGCAATTGCAGAATAAGCCTCTGAGTGATATATGATCTTCATAGTAGCATCGGTCAGAGGGTCATCGCTAATCATGGCGCTGGCTCGCTTCCCCCCCTTGGCCCGGCCATCCCGCTGAAGAGTGCGCAGAGGGAATCTCTGTCTGGGAGGCAGCCAGCGTGGCTGTAGGGGCACCACTTTCTAGCTTATTAGATCCTCTTTGTCACAGTGCTTAATCCTGCTGCCTGATCCTTGTTAGAACAGCGCCGGAGCGCCGCTCAGGCTTCCAATAAAGGAGATGGGTGAGGGCTCCTAACTAGACGCACTGAAGCGTGCAGCAGTTCTGGTGATTGTAGCCCGACTGACAGTGGGGTGAGATGCTTCCTGCATGTTATTACTTGAAAGGGAACTTACCTCCGACAGCTGACAGATGAGCTTTGCTGAGGCAAGGGTAACTTGTTGCTAGGCCAGTATGAGACGGGTGTCATCTTTTCACACAGTATAATGGCCTAGCTTTACTCTAATTATATTAACCCTCTTCTGAAATGGCTGCATTCCAGGCTGGTGCTGAGTGAGGCAGGAAAGCCAGAGACAAATAGCTGGCTGGAGGATTACGGCTGCACAGAAGCAGGTATTGTGTTCTCCACCAGTGACATTAAGTTGAAAAACAAAATAAGCATGCCCTATTACGGCAAGCCGGTGATAACTCTGAAGAGGCAGCGCTCGGGTTGGCTCGCACGGTTTCCATCTCTGTCATCTGGAATAGTCGCCTGCTTCAAGGTTTGCTATGGACATTAAACACGGTTTTCATGGCTCTTCGTTAAAAAAAAACACACTGTCAACGACAAAGCTATTGTTTTGGGGTTTTTTCTTCCCCCAGTGAGCCTGAATCATTCTTTTCCATTAGGCTCCCTATTTCTGGTCACTGTGAGACACCCCTGTGAATGTGATTATGTAGCATTGTTTGAGACTAAACTAAACAGCTGGAGTTACAGATGCGTTTGAAGTGATGTCATTGAAAATGCTCATGAAGAGCCTGTGGGCCTCTCTGTGTACTCTGACTTTTCAGACATCAGTATAAGACTCCTTTTGCCTGAAGGGAGTGTGTCCAGCTCTCATCCAGCTTTTCCTGCCTGCTCCAGTTAGCAGGAGTCATTAGCAATCCCCTATGCTGCCTCTGTCTCCATTGACAGGTCTTTAATAGAGACATTGCTAGGGATTGACAGATCTCCGGGGGTTAGAAGCTTCAGACAAAAGGGCCCCCGAGAAAGTGGCTGACCTTTCTTGGCATTATTCCCCTAGCTCTGTCTTCCATGTGTTGCAATCAGGGAGCAAAGAATTGAGTACATCATTTTTAGAGGATTATTACTCAAAAGGCTGCAGGCTTAGTAAGACGCTGTTAATAAGTTAACAAGAGGCCATGCACATTCCAAAGTGGGTATGCAGGTAGTTGGTAGAGTACAGGCTCATCTTTTCCATAGGAATATGCACCTGTACCTTAAATTCAAGGATAATTACAACCTGCATCACTCATAGCATAGCTGTACTTTTGGATTATTGGGCCTGACTGGGACAGAAGAGTCCTCTTTCTCTCTCTCACTGTCCCCTGGAAGTCATCCCTGGACAGATGTGGACTAGCTGAGGCTGATCTGTAGGGTCCTTCCCAGAGTGTTTCTCTGATCCTCTTTGCTTTCAGTGGAGCCAGGACCCTGAATATGCAGCATGGTGAGGAATGCTCTGTGTTTCAAATGTTGCTGTCTTCCCATTTTCCTCTCTTCTTCCCCAGAGTAAAACAATCAGATTCTCGTGTCCCCATCTGAAACAGATGTTAAGAGGAAAGCCATTCATTTCGGTTAATTCATGGTAATGTGTGAATGATGCCAGTCCCAGATGCATGTGCAGCTGATCAGATTCTACCCATTAGAAATTTAGACTGTGTTTCTCATTAGGATGACTTACTTTGGGGGGTAAAGAGCAAAGGTGTTTAGGTCACAGGTAGCCACCAACAAGGAGATCCTCTTTGCTTAGGATGTAGTTAATTTCTTTATACAATTTATGCTTTTCATGGCCTCTTTTCTTTTTTTCACTTTAAATTGCATATATTTTTCCAAAGGTCTTAGTAATTTTTCATAGTTGATTCCATGCTGATGTCGGTGGGCAGGGTTTAGAAGCAGAAAGATGATCATATGTAAGCATAAGTTGTTAATTAGATGAACGTTAAGAGAGATGTGCTCATCTCTAGAGCCTCCACGCCCAACTTATTAGTGAATTGCTGCAGCGCGCTTACTGTCACCTGGTACACAGCCCTTCTCAGTGACCAGGCTTCCTGAGAGAGTGGGCCACATAGACACTGTGCATGTAAAACAGGACACTTTAGAAAGAGACTTGTTTCTTAAATGGAAGACTTTTCCAGAAATTTCTATTATGTTCATTTTTAGGAAAAGTGGAAATGGGGGAAAAAAGAAGTAATAGGAGAATGAATGATATGCATAGAGGACATAGATTATAGCAATTGAGATCCAAGAGGAAATACGAATTATACAGAAGTTTAAGCAGATCGGTTTTATTCTAAAAACCCCCTCCTCAAGTAAAGATAAAAAGTAAAAAGATAAAAGGCAGGGTCACACCCAGGTAAGATACCCAACTAAGCAGACTCAGTGCAACTCTTGGATTTTCATTTGCCCTAGGCCAGTGGTCGGCAAACTCATTAGTCAACAGAGCCAAATATCAACAGTACAACGATTGAAATTTCTTTTGAGAGCCAAATTTTTTAAACTTAAACTTCTTCTAACGCCCCTTCTTCAAAATAGACTTGCCCAGGCCGTGGTATTTTGTGGAAGAGCCACACTCAAGGGGCCAAAGAGCCGCATGTGGCTTGCGAGCTGCTGTTTGCCGACCACTGATCTAGACTGATGTAACCTGATTGTTTCACCAGACTTTATAGAAAGAATATGAGATTTGGAGTTAGGAGTCAGGTTCACATCCCCACTGTCATTTTCTGATCTTGTTAACAATTTCCCCACATTTCTATTTACTCACCTGTAAAGTGATGTTAATAAGTGGACTCAGGAATTGCTGGAGAATCAAATGTGGAGATTCTTTGAATGTGTAAACTGATGAGGACTATACAAGTGTGAGTTTATGTGATAACCATGTTAATGAAATCAATTTGGTGCTGATTCTGATATGTTCTTATGGTATCTGAGAAACGTAATAATAATTTTACTTGGGCAGTATTTTATCTCTCTTCATTCATATTGTTCTTTGGCTGATGAAAAACAGTGATGTTGATCGGATGGGTCTAGCTCAGATTGAACAAGCAGTGATTCACATTGTCAAGATAGAATTTCAGAAGGTTCTAATAGCACTTCTCTTCATTTTGGATAGCGTCATTTTAGTTAGTCTCTGTAGCAAATACCTAGGAAAAATAAAGCATATACTACCTATGTAAGAATTCCTTCCAGGTTTACCTTCTTCCTACTTCCTTCCCTCCACTCCCTCTCTCCCTCCTTCTTTCCTTTGTTCTTCATTTCTTGGTCTATGGTACTAATTACTTGTGTATCAGTAATGACCTGGGGTAAGCAATTTTTAAAAATAAATCAAGTGAACCAAAAGGTACTTAGGCTTGTGCTGTGGTTAGTCCTGATCTGTGTAGGATGAAAGGACCTTCATCTTTTTTCTTCTCCATCTTTTTCAGGAAACCTGGATCTGACTGGTCAGAAACAGGTATTCAAAGCAGAGAACAATCCTTGGGTTACCCCGATTGCTGACCAGTTCCAGCTTGGCGTGTCCCACGTTTTTGAATATATCCGTTCAGAGACGTATAAGTAGTAAGTAGACTAGTTGTTTTCCAAAGTAGTACACTGTGGCTTTATAGTATTTGTAATTATGCCATTTTAAAACTATCATGTAACATTGTTGTCTTGGTGGCAGTTAGTTCATAGTATTCTTACATGTTTTATTAATAACCACATGTAGTAATTGTCTCGTAGTGATAGATTCTTTTAACTGATATTATCAAAGGGAATTTATACCAAGTTTGTTTAGAAAATTTAAGTTGTTATATTAGTTGAATATTCATGACACTAAGAAAATTGGTCAGACACATTAAGATCATAACATCCTTTTTTTCTCCTTTGAATGCAAAGAATAACAGCTGTTATGAACAAAATAGTTAAACAGTTTGTTTATAAATGAATAAAGAATACTAGAACACACCATTCTATTCTAGAGAAGCTTTTACTTTGGGGAGATGGTATTATTTCTAAGAGAAAAGGGAGGGAAGGGCAGAAAAAGAGGAGGAGTCAGCTAGCTTGAGTCACAGCATCAAAATCCCTCAACTCTTCACCTCAGGTCAAAGAAGATTGTGAGGAGCCCACCCTAAAACCCGGCTGGTTTTACCTTTCTTCCCCAGTGTGTCCTGGTTGGAAGGAACTCTCTTGGCCCCATCTGCTCTGTTAATCTTCTGTCATTATTTCCCTTCATCCCACCTCCACCCCATATTGAGTTAATCGTTTATCTTATGCTTCAGTGGCCCCCTAATGCTGAAATCTAGTCACCTCTAGTTTTAAGCAAATGCAAAAGACATAAAAATCCGAAGTCAAATTTAATCTGTTTTTGTGTTTGTTACCAACATATGAGAATTTAACATTCCAAATATTAGAGAAAAATTAGAGGATCAGTGAAGGTCAAGTTCAGGTGTGAGTCTCTCTTTTTTTTTTTTTTTTTTTCTGGTATCAGAAAAATGTCCCACACTCAATGATAGCGTATCTTCATATATGGAAAAGCTTAAATCATGGTTTAGATTTTTTATGACATTGACAATATATCTTAAGATTTACCATTAGAGTAAAATGAGAGAAGTATAGGATGTGTGTTATGTTTCACAAGCCACAAGTTATGTGCAATATATAGATATATAGTTTATTTAAATATGAATATAGCTCATCCTTGGAAATTGGTTTAATTAGTTATGAAAATGTGTGAAAATGTAATTGCAAATTAGAAGATTATTGTTCATTTTGTTCCTCTTAAATTGTTAATCATTGCCATCGTTGGTTTGAGGTAGAGGTTTAATTTTTGTTAGTAAATGGGAGTCTATTTATAGCTTGGTTTGTAGGGAGTCGTTTTAGAAAATCATTTTATATATTTTAACTTATAACAAAGTACACAAATGAGCTCCTGTTAATCCAGAATTGGGGGAAATACTGTTTATTATTCTGGTTAACCATTTTTATTTTTATTTTACCATACTTTATAATTTACAGAGAATTAAAATATATTGCATATAAAATGCTTCTAATTTCTTCATTTTAAAAGATTAAGTTGTGAATTTGTTAATTTTATATTACCTCAGTCATTATTGGGCAATTAGTAACTATTAGATGCTATTATAGACTATTTCTATTTATTGATGATGGTTAGGATCTGAATGAATGAGAGGCATGTTTCTTTGACTGAGTTAATTGGTATGCTATTTGAAAAGGACTATATGACAAAGCATTTTAATCAATAACCAGTTTGATGTATGTATATTCTTATCTTTATTACTGGTATCCTATATTTGGGAATTGGAGTAATCTAAGCAATTTGCCTATTAGCATACCTTTCTGTATTTGATTTCCTCATGAATAATTATATTAGCTCTTATACAGTTAAATCTGTATTAAAAAGCTTCAATAAGTTTAGGAGAGTCATTGTCCCATTTTTAGGAGGGCCAGTTGTACTCCGCTCACTGCTTTTAGAGGAGTCTGTGAGCCTCTGCTGGGAGAAAGCACTTGCGGTGAACTCAAGGGCCAGTCTTTGGAGCCCGCAGAGATCATCTCTTCTCCCCTGGGAAAGGAGAATGTTGACCACTTCCTACCACTTCCTGCATTTTAGCCCTTCTGTTCTTCACCCATTCTTCCATAGTTATCTTCACTCCTTTATCAAATGTACCAGCCAAACACGTGGACTAGTAACTAAGTAAGACACTAATCAGAATCTTAGTCTTTTAAAAATACTTGTATAAAAATGCCATCGTTATGTTTCCCTGATTTTTAAAATTTAAGGTCATCTTTTATATGAATATAGTATGTGTACACCTATTAATGTATATTAACTACATTGGTTTTTAAAATTCAAGTTTTTTTAAATACATAAAAAAAGTGTAGTCATGTAACTAGAACCCAACTGAACTTTTTAATGTTGTTAAGCAGCCACTTCATAATTAGAGGATTTTAGTATCCTTTTCAACTATCTGAAAAAAAAATATTATTATCAGGTACTTGGCTACTTTTAAAAAGTTGTACCTGTAGTGACCTTCAAAAAGGCAATGTATTCATTATACTCAACTTTTTAAAGCAAATTTCACATTTAGTACCTTAGTCATAACTCTAGTCTAAACCTTGTGGTTTCCAATCTTCACTTCTATGTCTTTTTATAAAACCATAAACACCTCCATCCAATAAAATTTCCTTTTTTTATTATGTAGATCTTCAGATTATCACGATAGCATATTTTAAATTTTGTCTTGGCACTGAAAATACTAGTGAATCTCCTTCCTTTAAAAAAACTTTTTTTTTCTGACGAATTGACCCATTAGTTAAATAAAAGTAGTAAAGAACTTACTAGCATGTTTCATTTTCATTCATGTCTGTAGTCGACTTTCACAGTGACCTTCTTGTTCTAAGCACATCCTCAGAGGCCGTCTGAGACTAGAGTAGCAACAGTCAGAGAAGATGGATTATGTGATTTCCAGGCTCTAATGGACTCCAAGAGAAGACGTGGACATCTGAAACAAAACAGTGAAGTTAGTGTTGAGGAAAAATTTAAACACTGTGAGGTGATTGAACTTGATGTGGAGATGCACTTGTGCTGTTAAGCTATAGGAGAGGTGTGTAGGAGTGGCTGGGAGCATGTTGTGGTATAGTTCCTCAGGAGTTGGTTCTTTGGAGTACATTTTGGGCATTCGTCATAATTTCCTCGTCATTTCTCAAGTGGAGATTACTCTGCTTATTTATTGTACTATCAGCCAAGGGAACATACTGGCTGGAGTCACAGCATTGCCCATTCATTATAAGTTACTCCCTCTGTTAAAGCAAAATAACTTGCTTGGTTGGGTGGTTGAGGTTCAAGCTCTACAAGCACATTACTGTTTTCAGGCTGTTGTCGAGAGATACAGACACCTCTTAACTCAATATTTGATAGTCCTCATCTCTGTATGACCTCTTTTATTCCTGTGAGGCACAATTATGATAGAATAATCACCGCATGTTAAGTTTTCAGAAGGTAGATTTTTTTTCCCCTAGGAGAAGAAGTCAGATTGGAGTCAGGATCCTTGACAAGATTCTTTGTAAAAGGGAGTAACTCACACTTTTCCCATTTCTGTCAAGGAAGGTGGATACAAGCCACAAGCCATTGTGCAAGCTGACAGGTTAACTCTTAACAAAAGGAGAGGTTTGACAAATGTTAGGCTGAAAACGTGTCGGTGGATGAGGCATTTGGAAAACAGGAATCCTCATGAAGGCTGCAATTTGTGAAGCATGGCAGTCCTATTTCCAGGGCGGCCTAACTCAGCAGGCCTCTCTGTCATTCTTCCTGTCTGTGACTTACTTTCTCCCCAGATAGGGGCCACGCTCCCTTGTTGTTTTGTTTTGGTTTTTAGTCTTAAATGAAGACTGGCTATACTATTATTCATGTTAGTTAATAGAAACATTTTAACAAAGCAATGTTTGGTGAATGGTGAGCAATGATGAGGAAAATGCTGGCAATTTCTCTTCACTAGAAATCTAGCAAAATAAATCATCCTGCTTGATTTATAAGGAAGGATACTTTTTGGTTATTGTTTCTCAAATTGTTTTACTTGTAGTATTAAAACTAAGTAATGTTTTCTTTTTTTCTGTATTGTGTGCAAACCTGTTAGAGGTTATTATGGACATAAATGGGCTCTATTAAACAGCTACTGTACCCTCTAATGGCTTCTGAGACAGTGGCCTAGAAGATCCTTAAAATAATAGATTTATCTGGTCTACCAAAAGGCTGGAGCATTTCAACCTAATTGCTGATCCCATTCATTTTACGACAGCCCTTTGCAGAAGAGATTTTGTCTAACAAAACCGTGTACACCTTATTATTTTCTGGTGAAGTATGAAGGGCTGCACAGAGCTAGCAGAAGGTTTTTATAAATATCACAGAAAGATGGAGGAGAGGGTTAAACTGCCAGGGCCTTTCTAGCAGAGAGGGAATTTTATGTAGTGACAGTCGGTAAGCAGAACAATGTAGACTTTTCTTTATCTGCACTACATCTGAAAATAGTTCAAATTAAGCCAGAGAAAAACAATATTTCTTTATAGTAGACATGAAAATGAAGAACCAATTTTGTTCCTAAAGCTTTTGACATAGAAATTGTTTTTATATTTACAAGTTGACTATGTATTGTGTTCCTGGTAATTTATATTTCCTTTATATTTCCTATACATATATTTTGGTTCGTTTTTTATGTTAACAAATATTTATTATATTTTTTCTATAATAAAAATTGTGATTAAAACTTGATATATCTGGACCTATTTTTATGCAAATATCTTGCATATAACTAACATTGCTAAGAAATGTCTAAGAGAAAAGGTAAACCCATAAAATGTTACATTTTGGGTAGTATTGTGTCATATTCCTTATTTCATGTTTACTTAAATGGTAAAATTACATAGCATTCCTTTTCTCCAGACAGTATATTACCAGTGCACAGAGTTGGAGAATGCTTATTTTGCTATTGAATAGATGTAAGTCAGGGTGTAATAGCAACTGTTGACCTTTGACGTAGTCACCCCGACTATTCCTCAGTGACACCATGAGCTATTAATTGCCCTGGTAAATTAATATCTCTCCTCTTCAGGTAACAGGAAGAAAACAGACTATTTGAGGAAGAGTACATAACAATTTTCTACCTCTTTAAAGTTTTTTTTAGAGTTAAAAGGATTTCTGCTTTTTAACTTGTTTAGCACTATTATTCAGAGATAATTCGTATTTTTCCTTTTTCTGTATGCATTTTCACAATTTTGTTTTGATACATAAATATTTTACAAGCTTTCAAAGCTTTACTTTCTATAATTTTATAGCTTATACAGAATGCTTCAGTTTTTAAAGGGAAGGTGCTCTTCCCATTTAGCATTTCCAGTACACTTGGATTCTGGGGGAGTTACAGTAGAGAACCTCCACCCACCCTCCCACCTACCTCTACACAAAATGGAGGGGATGGTCCTCATCTCTCTGGTTGCTTAGTGGTGGTGGATTTCTTGCAATATCACAAGAAAAATAATTTTCTGAGACTCACATGGGAGAACGAGTGAATTAAATCCCTGAGTTTCCAAGTTTTGTTTCCTTCAGTCCGGCGATAGAAGAAGTGCAGCAGGGGCTTCAGCATAGCTAAAATCAGTCAGTGTCCAGCATTTCTTCTACGTGTTGGAGCTGGGTCCAGTCCAGCATCAGGCTAGCTTAGTTTGTGTTTCCAGATGCAGTTCATTTGTCCATTGCATGTGGTGTCCGCAGCGCCTCATGGCTGTGAAGAACCCTGGGGCACATGCAGGGAAGCCAAAAGTGAGCCACAAGCCCAAGAGTCACCAGAATCATGAGCCAGGGGTGCCAAGAGAGTTCATTCCTTTGTTTAGGGGCTTATGTATTCCCAAATTTTCATGCACTTGCAGTGGCCATGCCCATTCTGGCCAATTATTTCTGTTCCCAGGTGTGATTGACAGGCATGCATCTGTCTCCCCTCTGTCCAGTCCTCTTTTCCTAGTATTTTGCAGGGAATAGGCCAGTGGTTCCCTGGGGAATGTAAAGTTGCAGCTCCCTGGTGCAGCTGCCCAAATGGCATACCTATAAAGTCCCCCTTTGTTCTTTTCTTATAATTAATAACTAGCTAATTACAGTGGTATCACTATGAAGGTCAAAGGTGAACCCTGATAGGGTTTAAAAATCAGTTTCAGGAGGCTAGCTTGTATTCCTGAAGAAACTTCAGGAACCTCATCTCAGAAACCTCATCTTATGTATATTCTGGAATGCTTTTCGCTCTGATGAACATTAGATATAAACCCAGACTTGGACAAGGTTCCCTCACATACCTGTGTGCATTCTCTGGCCCTCTAATGTGGTCACGCCTCAGGCTCTATGCTGGCCTGTGAGCTCTGCAGGGACCTGGAGGATCAGGCTGGACCAATGAGCAAGAGCCATGTCAGTCTTTCTGCATCCTACTTCACTGACTAGTACACGTGTCATTAGAGTTCTGAATAAATTCGGAGGGGCGAAAGGGAGACAGACTAGTAGCTGTAGCAGGGGGAGAAGTTTACTCTGAACCTTGCACCACAAGAGGCTTTCACTTAGGACTTCAAAGAGCATGGTGTCTCTCTGTCTCCCTCCATCCTTATTTCCACCTCACTTGTCTGTTGATTATCAAGCTTGCGTTCCGCATGTTTTGTACAGCCCTGTGGTACTGTGTGATATATTGCAGTATCATTTTAGGTAAATAAAATATTGTTTGTCCCACTTAACAAAAGGAAAAGTGTTGGGTTACTTCCTCTTCCAGAGAACCTGTTTTGAGTTCCATTTTTAGATGCTACTCATTTGATGTAATTATATTGAACTATTTAATATTGACCTATTCAATGAGATGAAATTGTTTAGCCTTACATATTGATAACCTTTATTAACTCCTAGTAATCTTCAAAAATTCAATGCTTGATGCTTTCTCTCCAGCTAACATGAGTTATTGCCAGCATTTGATTTTTTTATTTGAGAGATAAATTAACAACTGGCCTTTTTATAATCAAACAAAACTGTCTGTTATTTTCTATTCTCTACAAAGTAATATCTTGTTTTATTATGTGCTGACTTTTTATTGAGCTCTGGTCTCATATTCCAGTTAGGCATTGTTGTTGGGTAGGCAAATTCTGTTTATTAGTGAATGTGCTTAAATACTCTCTAAGGCTTGATCCCCCAGCATATGCTTGGCTTTCTGAGTTGTATGTTTTTCCAAAACATTCAGTTCACCAATGTTTCATTTTAGGAACACACTGGCTGGGCTGTTGTTCTTGGGAGAGGGTTAGGTAATGTTACTTCAAATCTTCTTTTAAGAATGGGCCATGTTAAAACAAGCTGGTTAGAATTTGAAGGCCCCTTGGGAATGGAAAGCACCTAATAAAATTCCCTGCTTCATCCTATTTAGCTAGAGAATTGAAGAAGGGAGGCTCACCCACCAGGGACCCGACTTTTGTTTCTTTCACAAGATCCTTATGGAGGGAATCAGCAGTGTGGAGGGTCTTGTGACGGGATCTCCACTGGGAGGCGTGGACTGTCCCTCTGACTTTGTGTCCTTAGCGGTAGCTGCTGGTGCCTTGCTCTGTAAAATGTGGAGTCAGGACTTCCTGTCTCATCTTGGAGTTCTGATAACCACATCTGGAGCCCTTTATAACTATTGTTTAATTTTCCTACCTTGTCTCAGGAGAACTCAAGACTACTAATAACAGGGCACAGAGTTCTCTTCTCATGTAATTAAAGCTGTTTGCTTCTCCAGAGGAGAGGGGGATGTCGGAAATGCGGTGCATATTTTCATGTGGTATACATGGCATAAAGACGCAGTGATGCTCTCTGCTTTGAAACTGCGGAGAAGAGGGGAAGTAAGGCTGTTCTTAGAGGAATGGCTTAGAGATAGCTTCCCATCCCAGTTCCGTCAGTGCCAAGTGACCTCATCTCACCCACGCTCAGCTTCTCCATCTTGAGGGCAGGAGGTTCAAGCTAGATCATCTCAGAGTCACCCCAGCAATGGTTTCTAATTCTGAGTTCTTTATTTTTCTGGGAAACATGATTTATGGTGTATATCAATTCATTATTTTTTAAATTTAGTTTAATTCTTGAATTTTCCCCCATCTGGATTTACTTTATTGATTTTTTTCTTTTAAAGGGAATGGAAGATGATGATGACCCTGAATATAAATTGTTACAGGAAAATGGATACAGGATAAAATTATCAGATCAACCTTTTTATTCTATATTTTATGGAATACCTAATATATGTTAGGCAGTAACTTAAGAGTACACATGAATTCCTGACACTTTCGATTCTTCAGACTTATTAATCAATGTAGTCAGCACCAGAGCAATTTTATGAGATTTTCCAGTCATCAAAAATTTATTATCAGATAAATCAAAGAAACAACGAGCATCTTAATAGGTTAGAGAAAGTGGCATGTAAAGGGTCATTTAAGACTATGCTTTTTGTCAGTTGTGTGTTATATTTACAACTAGTGTCAGAGAACTTACTCATAATTTCGTGCAAAGAGTCAGTGTGATAGTTACCTTCTTACGTAAAATCTTCTGTTTTCTTCAGTAGAATAGTGTAGACTGTGACTGCTAAATATACAGACAGTAGGAAACATCATGTTTTGATGTTAAATTTAGAGTATTTATTTTAAAACAGTGTCTACATGTTTTTCAGAATTTTATTATAGTAGTCATCCAAAGTTAAGAATTATCAAACTCAGTCCTTTCCTTTCAGACAAGATTGCTAAACTTGAACTCTTTGCTATGGCTTGGGAAATAGCAATACGCAAATCCCCTTTCTTGTGGACATGTTCCATATAGATCTTCTAACAAATATAAGGCACAGGCTTATGTCTACCATATTCCTGTCGCAGTTTTAACAACTTTCCGACAGTATAATGAAGACTTACTAGTATATCTTCATTGTATGAGATTACTTGAGGGAAGTTTTTCCACCACCCTATCCCTGTCCTGATAGTACCGGCATCTCACTATCTTCCAGGACACAAAGATCATGGCAGTGAGCCAAGTGAGAGCTGAGCTGGCTCCGTAGCGCGTGACCCAGATCCACTGGGAGTGGACCCAGCAACACAAGGCTGGGTTACTTCCCATCAAAGTTGCAGCCTATTTTCCAAAGATCTCCATTAGTGCTATGTTTTCTATCTGGTATGTTCCTCTTTCCCACATTTAGCTATTGAATGTCCAGGTATTCACCAAGTATCAAGTTAAAGATTGCATTCTCAGAGACCTTGTTCCTCAGGTCTCCGTGTACTCTAGGTCCCTTTTACCATCTTTCTGCAGAGCCTTTACTTTTTCTTCATAGCAGTTTTAATAATAACAATGGCTGTCAGTTATTGAGTGTTTAACCCGTGTGACTGACATTGTGCTAAACTCATATGTGCTGTTCATCAGTTTGTAACTCAGTGTTTATTTCTGTGAATACTACTTCTATTTGGGGGATGGTATTTAAATACATGTTTTCTTTCCCTTAGGAGACTGGAATCTTTTTGAAAGCAAGGCCCTCCTGGGCTTAGCATGGGGCATGCCCTCGTGTCGTATGTAAATGACCCGTCTCATACAGAGGAGCCTCTGGCAGGTTGCCCTGATTTCTGAAAGAAAACCGTTCTGACATCCAGAATGGACCACAATATAGTTCTCTGTGTTTGCTGGTACATAATAAACAATACTCGAAACATTAAAATGTGCTCTCAATAGATCGTATGAAGTGAAGATTTTGTCTTCACAATAGTCTTTCATTGCTTGTATAGATCTCTATTTACCATTCTACTCTCATATTAGAAATGAAACTGTTCCTTAACTTCACAAAGAAATGAGTTATGTATGAAAATGAGACTTCATATGAATATGCAGTCTCTGTGGTTATTTTGTGTGCCTCTCTTTGTCCATGCAGGGAGTGTTGCTTGGGTGTGTGGACTGTGTGGTTGTGTTTGTAATGATTGGTGTATTTCTGAGGAAGACAGAGTAAGCTAGTACTGGTGGTTATGTTTTGGAAGGAAATTGGATGGCTAGAGGCATGAAGGGGAGGGCACATTCTCTTTTATCCTTTGTATCTATTTAACATTCTGTTTTGTATATGAGTTCTCTAAGACAGCGGTCACTAACCTTTCGGACCTCATGGACCACCAGTGGTCTGCGGACCACCGGTTGGTGACCACTGCTCTAAGAGATTATTTAAAAAGAAAAATTTTGTAACCAGTAGGGCCTATGAAGTTAAGAAGGAAGAACCACAAAGAATGTAGCTATATAATTGGTTTTGGCTCCTATTATGTCCCCTTTCCATTTGTTTGCCTAATGTATGGGGTGAGGAATGTCCGGCCTGAGGGCTAAGGACCTCAAAAGCATTTGGTCTGGCCCTGCCAAGGCATTAGGGGTGAATTAATTAAATGTTTGACCAAATTCCAGCTAATTTTTAAGTTGATAATTTTGTATGGTCTGAGAATCCTATCTAATAAAAGAATAATATGCAAATTAACCATCACTCTGCTACACCCACAATCCATGCCCACAATCCAATCTGGAGCGAGTATGCAAATTAACCCAACCAAGATGGCTGCAGCCACGGAGAGAGCAGGAGGGAGGCTTGGGTTTCCCTGGCAATGGAGGAAGCCAAGCTTTCCGCACACCCTGGCGGGCCCAGGCCTCCGCTCAAGGCTACAAAGTTTCAATTATAGAAGACAAATAAATCCCAACAAAAATGGCTGCCGCAACAGAGTGAGCAGAAGGCTTAGCTCTGCTCCAGGCTACAAAGTTTAAATTATAGAAGATAAATAAATCCCAGATACCAGGGCCTCTGCTTGGGTCACTGGGGGGTGTGGCCAGCCTGCAAACCACCACAGGTCCCTCGCCCAGGCCGCCCCATGCCCCAAGGGAACCCCCACCCTGATTTGGGACACCCTTCAGGGCAAACCAGCTGGCCCCCACACATGCACCAGGCCTCTATCCTATCTAATAAAAGAGTAATATGCAGATTGACCATCACTCCAACACACAAGATGGCTGCCCCCATGTGGCCAAAGATCCTGCCCCCATGTGGACACAAGATGGCCACCACAAGATGGCCAGCAGGGGAGGGCAGTTGGGAGGGACCAGGCCTGCAGGGGAGGGCAGTTGGGGGCAATCAGGCCAGCAGGGGAGGGCAGTTGGGAGGGACCAGGCCTGCAAGGGAGGGCAGTTGGGGGCAACCAAGCCTGCAGGCGAGGGCATTTAGGGGTGACCAGGCCGGCAGAGGAGGGAAGTTGGGGGCAAACAGGCTGGCAGGGGAGCAGTTAGACATCAATCAGGCTGGCAGGGGAGTGGTTAGGAGGTGATCAGGCTGGCAGGCAGAAGCAGTTAGGGGCAATCAGGAAGGCAGGTAGGCGAGCAGTTGGGAGCCAGCAGTCCTGGATTGTGAGATGGATGTCTGACTGCCCGTCTAAACGGGCAGTCGGACATCCCTCAAGGGGTCCCAGATTGGAGAGGGTGCAGGCTGGGCTAAGGGACACCCCCCCCCCCCATGCACGAATTTCGTGCACTGAGCCTCTAGTGTTGTTATAAATATCCAAATGGCCCTTGGCAGCAAAAATGGTTCCCTACCCCTGACCTAGTGGAATCTATTCTTAACGGTCTTTCTTTAACCAGGTGCACCAAACACCTTCTAAGTGATGTTGCCTCTTAAAATGTGTCCCAAATTTTGGACAGCGACTGTCTGAATGAGAGGTTTCTCAGGGGACACATGGATCTTTCCTATTCTTGGCTTAAGCATTGTGAAATCTTACATCATTTGTAAGACTGCTCAGGCTTTCCTATATCCTTGGACAAATCTATAGTAATTGCTTTTTCTTCAGAATCCTACATGAAATAGGAAAAGGTGGTCATTCACAAAGACCTAAGAAAGAGAATAGGAAAAATAAGCAAAAAAACATACTTCTTCGTTCAGTTTCTTTATTGTAAGTGAATGAAAGGTAAGGTTTTCTGCATTTGAGAGGTCATGATGGTTGAAATAAGGAAGAACGAATCTTGAAAGAACTGATTGTATATTAAAGGGTGAGACTGGGCTTCAACTTCCCATTTACAAGACATAGATATTTTATTTTAATTATGTTCTCTCATTTATTTATTTTTTGGCTGTATGCTAAGATAATGTGTGCAGTTTAGACTGTTTATGTGAGATTATGAGCATTTTTAATCTGTTTTTGTGCATACTCAATAGAAACTGCATGAGTGGTGATTTTTTTATAGTTTAATAACATGAGTGGTGATCTTTTAATAGTATATGTCTTGTAACTAGCCAATTTATATTGGTACTAAATTCTAGATAATTCCTAAGGAATATAAATTTTACCAATAAAAGTTTTTGTTTTGAAGTACTTAATTTTGGAAATGTAATTTTTAAGGTTTTTTTCAAGATGGCTTCTGCTTTATTTTTATAAGTTTAATTAACAAGATAGGTCAATAAGAAAAATACTGATCATCAAGCTGATGGAGTAAAAATAGCCTTTATTAATTTAAACTGAAATGTGGTTAGGTAAAGAAATAATGGCAGATGGGAAAGTGCTGCTTCAAGACCACCATGAGCCTGCTTCGTACATTACTGAGGATCCAGAGCAGCTATTATTAGAAAACTTCAGAGCATACATGATAAAGTCAGCTACTCCCCATCCTTCCCTCCTTCAGTTTCCTCTGTTCATGTGCTAACGTCCAGGTTGGTTTATGTGTGTCACAGTTCCCTCTGTCACACAAGGAGAGACTTGACAGTCACTGACTTCTTGCTGTGTCCCAAGCCTCAGTGGGTTCCTTACAGGCTTCTGCTCCCACAGGCTCATGACTCCATGAAATGTTAGGTGTTCACCCAGCTTTCAGATGAGAAAACCAGTCACGGAACAAGTAAAATGTGGTTTAGCCTAGTGATGGAGCCAGAAATCAGAGTCATCTGTCCTGCCTCTAACTTTCCTTGTTGCTTTTAGATAGTATTTAGGACAGGGGTGGGCAAACTTTTTGACTCGAGGGCCACAATGGGTTCTTAAACTGGACCGGAGGGCCAGAACAAAAGCATGGATAGTGTTTGTGTGAACTAATATAAATTCAAAGTAAAGGAGCAGAGGGGAGAGCAAGAGAACCGGATAGAACAGCCGGATCCGGCCTGCGGGCCGTAGTTTGCCCAAGGCTGATCTAGGAGGAAAATGAGGAAATGCTGAGTTAATGATGATGTCCTCCTCCACAGGAAGTTGGTGTGTGGAACTTAGGGCTGCCTACATGTGATAATTTCACTTGTCTGATTCTTGAACTAAACTCAACCTCCAGCTAGGCCATATCCGTATCCTAGAATTGAAGGCACAGGCAGCATTCAGGGGTTTTGAAACAATATTCTTGTTACCAGCTTTTCATTCCCACAAGTCTAACTTCCTGCATCTACCAGGATTCTGATTTAATAGCCTCTTATGGGGTGCCTGGTCCAGCCAATACAAATTCGTTTTCTTGCCAGCTACATACACACTCTGGTTCAACATTTGTGTATTCATCCATGGAGGGCTACATGTTTATATTGTTTTGTAGTTGGAATTCAAGCAATTAATGCATATTCCAGGGTGTGACCTTTTTCTACTGTACTTTATATATATATATATTTTTTTTTTTATTTTATTGATTTTTTACAGAGAGGAAGGGAGAGGTATAGAGAGCTAGAAACATCGATGAGAGAGAAACATCGATCAGCTGCCTCCTGCACACCCCCCACTGGGGATGTGCCCGCAACCAAGGTACATGCCCTTGACCGGAATCGAACCCGGGACCCTTCAGTCCGCAGGCCGACGCTCTATCCACTGAGCCAAACCGGTTTCGGCCGTACTTTATATTTTTTATCGCTTTTGGCCTCATATGGACTCCTGGTCTCTCTCAGCTCATCTTGTTCCAATGACCAGTATCAATCTTTCTCTGTGGTCTCTTCTTTGTCTTTTTGTTTTCTTTTTATCTTTAGACTGAGGGTATAATTCATTTGCTTCAACAAAGAACTGACTCTTTTCCAAGGAGCCTTACTTATTTTGAGCAGCAATAACTTTAGAATCCAAAATCTGAGGCCTTGAAGTGCATGTTTTCCAAAAGAGTACCAAGGATAGAGTGACTCAGGTATGCCAACCCCTTGAGTGAGAGCAGAAAAATTAACTATGTCCAAAGAAGCATGCATGCATTTTGATGCCTCCCATTTCTTTATATCTTTGGTAAGTTTGTTTTGCCCTTGCTCTCTTACTGGGATTTATTAATCCAGTTCCCCCTTTGCCAGTCTGCACATACTAAATCATTCATGTGTTTACATGACAAGCAACCCCACATTTGCATGTCTTCATTTTCTTCCTTACCTGACCAAAGTGTTCTAGAATTGGCTAAGTGGGTAAGTTCAGAAATCTTGTCACTGTCTCCAGAGTACTTGAAAATAAAAAGAAATAGTAAACCCCTTCCAGGTTTTATATTAAAGAAACCAAGTGTGGGCCACTCAGTAATATATAGGTGTAGATCACCTAATATCTAGATAGAGTCCTATTAGGTTAAGAGACAAAGATAGCGAAGCAGGAAACATACCCATACAGCCTTTGGAAATTTTGTGCATTTCCTGGTCATTTTCTTGGGCACTAATATGAGTCTTTTCACAACAATAGCTTTACTCTTGGATTCACGTTATTGATTGGTTGATTGGTTTTTGGTTTGTTCCTCCCTCTCATTCAAGTAATTGCTCAGATGTTATCTTCACAAAATACTCCCATATCACTCTGTCTGAAACAGCCCACCACCCACCTGCCCCTAACCTCACTTTTCTTTTTACACTTCTCTGCCCCCTACTAGAATGGAGTTTCCTCCAGGAGCAGGGACTTTGCTGAGTGCACTGCTGTGTCCCCAAGACCCACAAAATACGTGGGTTCCCAAAATACTTGATGAATGAGAGTGATTCTTTCAACCACATTGTAGCCTGCAATTTAGACATTTCTGCAAGAGGAAATTTTTAAAAAACCTTCCATCACACATTCATTACACATTTTTAGTGTTTCCCTTTTTCTGCTCGTGCCTTGAGTTGCTGAGACTTCACAATATTATTAGCTGCTCCCATCACCATGAATGTTTCTGTGATGTTTCCAAGGCTTCAGCCTTCGCCAGCCAGCTATTTCCCATCCAATCTAGTAGCTCCATTTAGCTAGACTTTGAGAGAAGCTGCACCCATGGAATTTTAGAGGGTGATATGGGAAAAATAACAGTGCTGTGGGGGAGTATCTGACCTGGACTCAGCCCAGCTGTCTGTTGGGGTTTGATTTTGAATCAGCCAGGCCTCCATCCTCTAGTCTAGCAGATACCTCTGTGTGTGTGTGGAGCCCGGCACTGACTGCTGAGCACCTCAGGATGCAGGCGTGGCTTTTGTCCTCCCTTATGGTGAGAATGAGTCTGTAAAAGGTGAATTGGCAGGCTATGGGCTATAGTAATTGCTTAGCAGTAAATAGCAAAGGAGAAGAATGGGCAGGGGAGGCAGCTCTTTCTCCCAACCCTCAAAATGTGTTTTGTTGGCAAGTCAGAAAAACTGATCTCTCAACCCAAGATGCTAAATGCGAAAGGACACTTAAGGTATACTTTGTACCAGCTCAGTCCTGGGGAACCAGAGGACTCCTGGCCAGCTGTGTTGAGGAGCCTTCATCTGCAGCAGGTGGAGTGTCATTACTTACCTCCCTCACCTGTGGCATGTGAACTGCAATCTGTCCTGTTGACTCAGGAGACGCCCAACAAAGGTGAGGAGTGATGGAATGATGGTGTGCTTAAAGAAGTATGTGGCTTATCCACCCAGAAGGGTCCTGTCAAATTTTTACTAAATTCTTCAGAGGTTGCATTAATTTTCTATATTTCAAACAAAAGTCCGCCTAATCAAATTTCATTGTTAACTGTGTTGAGGACAAAAATATGGCATTTTATGTATTTTTCCTAAGAGTGGAAATACTTTGAATTGGTTTTACTAGTAATTATGTTTATCACAGAGACAGACAGAGAGAGACAGACAGACAGACAAAGGGGGGGGCAGGGAACACCTGCTTTATTTACATTATGCTAAAATTCCTGCTTTTGAAAATAAGTTCAGCTGCCTCCTTTACAAGAGACCAGAGACTACTGTAGCCAGTATCACCCGACTCTGGTCTCAGAGCCTTGCCAACACCTGGAGGTCAAAACTGCCAAAGGAACTTGGGGACCCTAGAGAGGCATTTCCCTGGGGCCAGAGGACTGCTGAATACCCCTGGGCAACAAAACTAATTGTAAATGTCTCCCAGGAAGAGAAGGCCTTCTCCTTGGAGAATAAGCTAGCTCCAAGAAGTAGGCAGGGTTCCCCTTCACAATGTAAACCATTGGGTGTTCGTTGATCTGCCTGATTTGAATCCCATTCTGTAGAGTGTTTTATATAGAGAGATATGCATAATTATTTTGAGTCATTGTTACATATAATTAATAGTCCATTGAGTGGGTATACCACAGTTTGTTTATCCAGTTGCCTGTCGACAGACATTTGGGCTAGTTGCATTTGGGGCTATTATAAATTAAACATCTATGAACTTTTATGTGAAGTCTTTGAACATGCACTGTCACTGTAAATACCTAGGAATGGAATGGTGAATCATATAGGAGGTACAGTTGCTCCACATTCTTAATTTTGTTAAATTGTATTTGTTATAATATGTTCTCAAATAGTTTTAATTTACATTTAGCTGATAAATAATGATATTGAGCTTTTACCACTCCTATATCTTCTTTAGTGACATTTTTGTTCAAATCTATTTTATTGAATAATTTATTATTCTTTTATTGTCTTGAGATTTTTAAATGTTCTATATACAATCCTTTATCAGATGTATGCTTTGCAAAGCTTATCTCTCTGTGTGATTTGTCTTTTCATTCTCCTACTAGTGTCTTTTGGAGAATAAAAGTTTTTAATTTTGTTGAAGTTCATTTTATCAGTTTGTTCTTTTATGGATTATGCTTTTGATGTTATTTCTAAGTATTGTTTGCCTAATCCAAGTTTCTAAGAATTTCTCCTGTGTTTTTGTCCAGAAACTGTATAGTTTTGGGTTTTGCATTTAGTTCTATGATGCATTTTGAGTTAATTTTTGTATATGGTGTAAGGTATAGATCAAAGTTTATATTTTTTTGCTTATAGATATACTGTTTAACTGCAGGTTGGTTGATATTGTTGCTTAAATTTTCTATATCCATACTGATTTTCTGTCTACTTGTTCTATTAGTTATTGAGAAAGGGGTATTGCAGTCTCAGACTATAATTATGGATTTATCTATTTCTCTTTTTGATTCTGTCAGTTTTTGCTTCATATTTTGAAGCTCTGTAGTTATATCCAGAAATATTGAAGCTTGTTTATACCTTATTAATTGACCTTTTGTTTATTATGAAGTGAAATTCCCTAACCCTAGTTTTTTTGCCAGAAATCTACTTTATCAAATATTAATATAGGCACTTCATCTTTATTTGGATTAATGTTAATGTGATACATATCATTTTCCCTTCTTTTGCTTTTAATATATTTGTACCTTTATATTTAAAGTGGGTTTCTTATAGGTTGCATAGTTTGGTCTTGCTTTTTCATCTTATCTGACAACTTTTGTCTTTTAATTGGAGTATTTTTACCATTTACATTTACGGCTATTGGTGATATGGGTAGATTTTAATCTATTCACTTATTTATTTTTGCATTTGTTGCATCTGTTTTTTTTCCTTCTTTTGTGCCTTTTAGATTATGTACTCATTTAACATATCATTTTGTCTCCTTTGTTGGTTTGGTAGTTATAGTTTTTTATTCTCTAATTTTAGTGTAAGCATTGGGGTTTGTAGTTTACATCTTCGATATTTCACAGTGATGCTATACCAACTCACATATAATGTACTGTGTTTCCCCGAAAATAAGATATCCTCCGAAAATAAGACCTACTTACAGGTTTCCTTCTGGGTGAAATATAAGGCATCCCCGAAAATAAGGCCCAGGCTCTGACTCAGAATGAAAATTAATTTACCGTAAACTGGTCGCTAGGGCCACCCCGACTGGCGTCTAGCAACCAGTGACATTACGTGGAGTCCTGACGTCACTGCTGTGTGGAGGCAGAGCGGAGGTCGGAGTGAGCGGTGTGAGCGTGGGGCGGGAGAGAGGAGGAGACTTTCGCAGATGCGTGTAGAAGAACAGGAGGATTAGAGCGGATGGGATGCGGCGAAGGTGGTGAGTGCTGGTCTGTCTCTGATGACACTACCTGATGCTCGCGGCCGCCCTCGTGATGACTGAAGGTTCTCAGTCAGTGGCAGACCCTGCTCCAGCCCAGATCCAAGCCCCAGCAAGCCCAGTGACAGTCCCCAGGCAGGCCCCAGGGGTTAAATGTCTGATAAAGGGGTAGAGGGGATGTCTGGTGAAGGTGTTCAGTGGCACAGGGGTAGGAGGAGGGGGATCACTTAAAATGACACAGGAGGATCAGAGGGGGCAATCAAAATGACACAGGAGGATCAAAAGGGGTTACTAAAATGGTAATCCCCCCTCTGATTCTCCTGTGCCATTTTGATTCCCCCCTCTGATCCCCCCTGTGTCATTTTGAGTGATCCCCCTCCCCCCACCTTGATACCCCAATTCCTTTTTTTTTTACCCCTAGAAATGAGCACAAAAAGAAAAAGCTACTCCGTGGAGTACAAGAAAGGAATCGTGGAAGACTCTTGGGGCCAAAATCTTTCTGCTTTCTGCAGAGAGAAGATGTTGAGTATCCGATTGGTCCGAAAATGGCGAGCAGAGTATGGTAACCTCATTGAACAAGTGGACAAGGGAAATGCTAAAAAGCGCAAGTGTGGATCAGGTCGGCAACCATTATTTTCTGAGCTGGAAGACCTGATCTGTGAATGGGTTGTTGACAGGAGAGCAAAGGCTTTGGTTGTGAATAGGGCTTAGATTCAAGAATTTGCCCTTGCAATGGCACCACAGTTTGACATAGCCCCCGAAGACTTCAAAGCATCACAACACTGGCTGGATAATTTCCTTCAGCGAAGTGAACTGTCTTTAAGAAGATCTACAACATTGTTTAGGTTGGAAGATACTCAAGTTATTAAGCGAGCACTTGCATTCAAGTCCTTTATTGATGATGCTGACTTCTCTAAATACAATCTTTCCAACATGATTGCTATGGATGAAACTGCAGTGTTTATGGGCCAATCATCTCAAACAACAATTGAACAGCTGGGTGCCTCCTTAGCGTACATTCCCTCCACTGCTTACGAAAGTGCACGTGTTTCCTGTATTTGGGCAATTCGTCTGGATGGCACTAAAATCCCACCTTTAATCATTTCTAAGGGCAAGAAGGAAAAGATTGAACGTGTTTTGGGCGTGTTTATTCTTGAAACGGAAAAAGCCTGGGCCACACAAGCAGTTATAAGGAAGTGGGTCTATTTAATGCTGCCGCTTGTTATGCGAGGGAGCCAAAGAGGTCTGCTAGTCTGGGATGCAGCCAGCACTCACCGCGCTAAAGACATGAAGACATTTCTTCACGAAAGAAAAATAGATCAGATAATGATTCCCGCAGGAATGACGGCCTATCTCCAGACTCTTGATATTGCAATAAACAAGCCATTCAAAGACAATTTGCGCATGGAAATTAATGACTACATTGAAAATAGAATGGAGAGAAATCAGCGTGGAAACTTTGTGAAACCTAAACTGCAAGAAGTTGTGACGTGGGTGAAGAATTCATGGGAGAAAATCACTGACAGTTGCATTGCAAATGCACTGCGAGCAGGCTACCTTGACAAGAAGTACTCATTTAAAGACAGTGCTATTGCTAAACATGAGAGATTTGGTCCACTGATTCTGAAAGAAATGGAGTCACAAGAAATTCACCAGGAAATTCAGGAATTGGATTGTTATGATGATGTTCCAGAAGATGATGATATGATTGTCATTGAATAAATGAGTAAATTCTTGATACTGTAGGATTCACAGTTTGTCTGGTTTGTGTTGACAACTACCGTACTGTATACAGGTAATAAATTTCCTTTATTTTCATTTAACAATAAATGTGTACTGTATTCTTCTTCATGGAAAAATAAGACATCCCCTGAAAATAAGACCTAGCGTGTCTTTGGGAGCAAAAATTAATATAAGACACTTTCTTATTTCCAGGGAAACACGGTAGCAACCTTAAAATGATGTATTGTCATCTCCATGGTTTCACACTTCTATTGTCATACATTTATTTCTACTAATGTTATAAACTCCACATCACATTTTTACCATTTCTGTTTTAACAGTGAAATATCTTTACTAGAAATATAAATACAAATAAAGCATCTTATATATCTTGTTATGTATCTACTACTTTTAGTGTTCGTCATTTCTTTGGGTAGATTCATATTTCTGTCTAGCATACCTTTTCTTATAGCAGAAGCTCTTCCTTGTCATGTAGCTCTGCCATGTATGAATTCTTCTGATTTTATAAATGTGCAAAACTCTTTATCCCACCTCTGTTTTTAAAAGATATTTTCACTGGATATAGACTCTTGGAGAGAGTTTTTATCTTTCCATACTTCAAACATTTTTTACCACTGTTTCTCACTTGCATTGTTTCTGACAAGAAATTTGTCTTTGTTCCTCTGTCTTTGTTCCTCTGTCTGCAACCCTTTCCCCACCATGGCTGCTTCAAAGATTTTCTCTTTACCTCAGGTTTTGAGCATTTGATGTAATGTGTCTTGGTGTAGTTTTCCTCATTTTTTTTTTCACGTGTGTGTGTGTGTATGTTTGGAGTTTGTTGAGCTTCTTCATCTGTGAGTTTTAAGTTTTCATTAAATCTAAAAATCTTCAAACATTCTTCTAGATATTTTTTCTAGCCTCCCCAACCCCATATTCCACCTCTCTTTTCCCTTTATGCATGTTTCATCCCCTTGTCATTGTTCCACAGCTTACTTGTGTTCTATTTATTTGTTTAATCCTTTTTGCACTCAGAGTTTTATTTTAGATCATTTCTGTTACTTTGTTTTGAAATTCACTAATCTTTTTATCTCATACATTTTTATCTCGTTATTATTTTAGGTCTCTTTTATATCATCTAACAGGTTACTGATTAACTCCAGAGGAAAGGGAGATTTCAGGAGAGGGGCTCCACCTCATTCTAGGTGTCCAAGCTGATGGTTACATGGTCATTCATCTTTAAACTCTTGTCAGTTAAATGAGCATGTATTTTTAATGCACTTTTTGGTAATGGTTGTATTTTCATAGTTTAAAAAATGTTTTAAGTGACAAAAGAACTACAAAAATTAACTTTTTAGATAACATTATTAATAATATTTTTCTATTGTTTTTAAAATAATTGCATATAATAATATAGAGCAAATAGGTAATTATGTTAATGCCACTAGGGACTAAGATTTTCAGCAAAAGAGAGAGGAAATAAAAATTAGAGAAATTAATTAAATCTAAAGTCTTAAATTTGAATTTGAAAAGCAGTAAGAATTCATGATGTTTTTCCTTTAAAAAAAAATGGGTTTTTTTTGTTCTGCACCAAAGAGGCCTTGAAAAAGAATGACCAACACAGTAGCAATGAACACTCATTTATACCAGATCATTTTTGTAAATATCATTTCCCACTAAGAGAACTTTGAAATCGTTAGGAAAATTACTAATTCCAGGTCTCTAACAGGAGCTTGAAATATCTTGTCAATTCAGAAAGCAAGAAAGCTATCAAACACTGTGTCAGAGAACTCAGGATGCCACCTTCAAAGAAGTTTCATTAGCAAAAAATGGGACAGTTTGGTGGTTATTAGTAAAAATAATAACTAAAATGTTAAAACACTTCCAATGTGCTTTTAGAAAATTTCATTCAAAGAAAAAAGGTGTAAAAATTTTTTTTTAAAATAATGAAATTTAAATACTGGATATTTGAAGACAATAACGAATCATTAATTCTTTATGACTGATAAAGTTTGTGGCTATATATTTAAATGTTTATGGATGAATTAATACAATTTCTGGGATTTGCCTCAGAACAAACTAGTTGGGTTGGGGGAGACAGGTAGAAGTGAAAATAAATGAAACAAGACATGCCCTGAATAGATAATTTGGGGAGCTGATGATGGGACATGAGGAGTTATATTACTCTTTTGACTTATGTATGGGTGAAGTTTTACAAAATAAAGTTTTAGAATATTTTAAATATAACGAGAAAATTAATAGCATGTCTACCATGGAATTGTGAGGAAAATTTCTGTAAAGTCATCACATTACTGGACCTTAAAAAAGAAAAGAAAATAGCTCAGATTCCATGCACTGCACCCCAGCGCCCCTCTCCCGCCCCATGCTACAAAAGATTCATTTCAGTCCTGCATGGAGCTGAAAAGTCCCCGCGGAGCTATCCATGGTGCTGACCTATATTGACCAAGGACACACTAGAAGAAAGGGCAGGAAGGGATGAACAATAAGTTTGGTCTTATATACACTGAATTTGAAGTTTCTGAATACCCCTATTTGGATAGATATCTAGTAGAGAAGAGGTTTTATAGGCCTAGGATTTTTGAGGTCCATAAGTTCTCCGAGGGCTTTGACTAGTCACCAGCCTTCCAGCCCCTCATTGATATGTAGCCCAAGATAGGTAGCAACACACTATTCTTTTTTAAAAAATATATATATATATATTTTATTGATTTTTACAGAGAGGAAGGGAGAGGGATAAAGAGTTAGAAATATCGATGGGAGAGAAACATCGATCAGCTGCCTCCTGCACACTTCCTACTGGGGATGTGCCCGCAACCAAGATACATGCCCTTGACCAGAATCGAACCTGGGACCCTTCAGTCCTCAGGCTGACACTCTATCCACTGAGCCAAACCAGTCAGGGCGCAACACACTATTCTACTGCTTGGCTTTTTGCTTTGAAGAAGTAAAATATCAGCTGATCAATTCATATCTATATGTATGCACCACTAGCTGAGTTGAGGAAGTTGTTTGACAGAGGTTAGGTGCCTATATTTTGGATCTTACCAGTGAATGAAAAGGAGTCCAGTTATATACCAAGCATGGGGAAGATTGGGTAGACTCTGTGTCTTCTCCTTTTAGGTACCACATCAAATATAGCCCTTGTGCTCTCCTCTTTACAGTATATCACAAAGCCCTAGCTGGTTTGGCTCAGTGGATAGAACATTGGCGTGCGAACTGAAGGGTCACGGGTTCAATTCTGGTTAAGGGCACATGCCCAAGTTGTGTGCTTGATCCCCAGTGTGAGGTGTGTAGGAGGCAGCCGATCAGTGATTCTCTCTCATCATTGATGTTTCTATCCCTCTCTCCCTCTCTGGAATCTATATATATACTAGAGGCCCGGTGCACAGATTCGTGCACCAGTGGAGTCCCTCGGCCTGGCCTGCAGGGATATGGCTGAAACTGGCAGTCTGACATCCCCTGAGGGGTCCTGGATTGCGAGACACTACAAGGGAACTTGCAGTGCTGTTTCGGAGTGGGGAGACCTGGGTTTGCATCACAGCTCCACAGTCTGGGTGGCCACAATATTTAAGTGCTCTTAATCTGCCCATCTGTGACATTTGAAGGTCTGCAGGATTATGATCCACATTCTGAATAACCCTGGTCTAAAATTTGGTTAGTAAAAATAGGCTCTGATAGCACTAGCACCTCTTAATTATGAATTTTGTGTCGCTGTTCATCTTAAACAGTAGAAATTTCAAAATACTTCCAGTTGACTAGAGGTTGAAGTAGTGAGGTTTGAACTCCTACAGAAAGCAATACACAACTGTGTGGAAGGAAAAGTGTATGCCTCTCAATGAGTTGACAATATCTTATAGCCATAAATATATGAAATGTTAAATATGTATTTGTCCATCTCTGTATACAACAGGCCGTTTGATAGGATACAGCTGCCTGGAATCATGCCAATAGAGTAGACGATACTCCTGAAACAGAAAATTGACATTACAGTTGGAGAAGTGTAAACCACCTTCAAAGGAAGAAAATGAGGTCACTGCAGTGTGATTTCTTTTATTTACAGATGTAAGAAAGTTAATAATGAGGGAGATCAGAGCAAGAGGAGTAGAAAAGAGATAAAATGGGAATGTTCTTAAAATTTACCTCTAAGGACCTTTTGGCTGCATTTAGAACCATGAAAAGGAGTAAAATGCTCAAATTTTATAGAATTCCAAATATCATAAAACCATAGAAATAAATCTAATTTTTCTCCTTATTTTTCTGATGATGAAGTTGAATCCCAAAATGGTTAAGTGATCTAAGATAACCTAGCTAGTTAACTTCATATTGTGCTCACAGAACCTATTCAGATAATGATAAAAACGCATGTCCACTGTCTGAAACACTTATCCTACCCAACTTCTGTCCTCCCCCATTGCTTGGTTAATTCCCACTGTCCTGCAGATTTTAGGTCATTTCTCACTTTCTCTTAAGTGGTTTACCCTCCCTGACCACTATTCTCACACCTCATCAAGGTCAAATGATAGCAGAAATCATCCACAGTTGTTTATTCTACACTTATTTAATCATTATAACAACTCTGAGGTAGTAGGTCCTATCGTATCACCATTTTATAGAAGGAGAAACTGAGATACAAGGGAGTTAAATAACTTGCTCACGGTTACAGTTAGTATGTGGTAGGATTCAAGCTGCAAAATCTGAGTCAACTCACCACACTATTCTACCAGTTATCTACTGTCTGCATACCTTGTATCTCTCTTAGCACTTACTGCTCTTAATGTTGTATTTATTTGTGAGGTTACATAATACATTTCTTCCTACTAGATTGTAACCTTCAGGAGGCCTCAGATCATGTATCGTTTGATTTATCATTTTTGCTTAGCTCCCAAGTACCTAACGCCTAGCAGGCTCATTACATATCTTTTTTATATGTGAAACTGAGTTAATAATAGTATGTTTTATGGTGCTGTTGGTTATAATTGCATTGTACTGTAGTGCCACTGCATGGCGTACTATAATACAGTTGCACTGTTGTGAGAACTAAGGGTGAAAATGCACACAAAGTCACTTGGTAAGTGTTCAGTAACTGCAGGGCTATGATTATAACAGGCTAGCGGCAACTTAAGACACAAGACAGAATCTCTACTCAAGTGCTTAGTGCTCTTAACTTTTTTACCTTACTCCTTTTTATAATGAACATAATTAGAAAAGTGAATCTTAGAAAATAGATTGCTTTCCAGAGCTGATTTCTTAATTAGATAGACAGATAAAGTACAAGTTTAATTCTTGGCGAGTGCTGGTTTCATCCTTGAGTCTAAACCAGATCCCAAGTCTTTATGATCTAGTGCTGGTTACAGGTAACTTTCTGCACCAGTCTCTTGAGCCTGCACCATTAGCAAAGGCTAAAGTCAGTTCTCAAATCAACACATTATTTGGCAGTAGGTGTCATGTCCTCATTACATTGGCAGCAGATGAGTGCTTGTTTCTTCAGCCTTTGGTTGGTCTTTTAGGTGCATTTGTTTGTCCATGTATTGCATGTCTTCCTGTATATATTTTGGGTGGTGCGGATAGGATTTAATATTTCAGATCATATCCTTGCAGTTAGTTCAGCAGTGTTATCTGTAGGGGCTAGAGATGCATTTGGCAAGTAGTCAGCAATGTATTCTAGTGTGTAGAACCTAGCTGTAGAATAAAAATGGAGCTATAAATTAATCTATACAGTAGTCACAGATAAATGGTGGAGAGATCAAAATTAATCTTAAAGCACAAGACAAAATACAGATATCTTAGAATCCAAAATAGTAGTATTCATGATGATTAATTATTTAATTCCAAGGACAGACACATTATACCAAAAAATATATGTCAGGTTCACACTGACTAGCTATTTTATATGGCAGATTACCAGCTTTGCATATTTATTAAAATTATTCATAACTGCATAGCTGCCTAGATGAACTGTTGAGTTCTTATTCCTTAATTCCAATATATTATCTTTCCCATTTTATCATGGCCCTGTAATAGAAATTTGTCTAAATTTTAGAGTGATCCATGGAATATTTTCAGTATCAGCATCTCCTAAATATATATTTTATCATTTCCACTTTGCCTAATATGATCTTTTACGTAGGTTTACAAGAAATCATCTATCTCTATAGAAAAATTAAAGGTTCTTTTTTTTCTTTAGGGAATAAATTTTAGAAAAAAAACTTTATTTAACATTTGTTATTGTAAATCATTAATATTTAGGAATCAAAATATTCCTATTATCTAAAAATTTGGACAAGACATGAATTCTTTGGAATTGTAAAGAAATAGTGGAAGTTCATGATCTTTATGTGGATTTTATGAAGAACTGATTGCTTTCGGTATTATTCATTGAGTATTTGGCATGTCACTGTGATCAGTATAACAGTGTAGTTGGCATGGTGAGTTCAAGAGCCAGACTGCCTTCAGGTGATACCTTAAATCCACCACTTGCTATTGATTTTATTTAACTTTTGAGCATCAGTGATCTCATCTGTAAAATTGAATGACAGTACCTGCCTTAGAGGGCTAGTAGAGAAGACTCTATGATATAAAGCAATAGAGTACTTAGAACTGGGTCAGGAACATAGTAGCACTCAATGAATATCAATTAGGTGCTGTAACCATTAATCTCTCTATATAAAAGGCTAATAAGCTAAGTGTCCCTCCACCCGTCCGACCAGTCGCTATGATGCACACTGACCACCAGAGGGCAGACACTCAATGCAGGAGCTACCATGCTGCGCACTGGCCATTTACAAAGAAACAGCACCGTGGACCTGGTGCCCACAAAGCAACACTCGGCTTCCCTCAAGTGGGACACAGGCCACACCACAACCCTGGAGCCACAGACCACCAAATCACAGCCAATGCTGCCAAGACCCCCATGGCACAAAATGCGGCCCACAGCCCAGCCCGGAGACAGTTGCTGTAGGTGCCGGGAAATGACGTCACATAGCAATGCCTGGCTTCCTCTCCCTAGTTACTAGCCTCTTTGCAGTTTCTTTAGCCCAGGACCACGACTTGCTTCATAGCCAGATGGAGACATTTACATTTCAACCAAATGTCTAAAGTGTTTTCCCGTGCCTCATCTCATTTGATCCTCACAGAAGTCCTGGAGTAGGTAGATAGGAGACTCAGTGGAATCCTATTTTCTTTTCATTAGCCAGAAAACGGAGATTTAGAAAGCTTAGAAACTTGACCCAACTGAAAAGAAGTAAGAAATGGTGGACCTTGAAAATGACTTCAGGTTTTCTCACTGCGCAGAATATAGTCAAACACTGCTGCAGTTAAATATTTTACACTTTGTTCTCCCTGCGTGATCTGCAATAATAATCTGCTTTGTGTTAATATTTACTGCTGTGTTGCTGACAATTACCTGAAAGAGAAGTTGGGGTGCTTCACTGGGCTAGAAAAAGTTTAGCTAAATCAGAAAGCAGGTCTAATTAAGCAAGTTTATCCTATCTAATAAAAAGGGAATATGCTAATTGACCATCACTCCGTCACAAAGATGGCTGCACCGCAGCTGAGGCCAAGTTCCTATAAGGAGCCTTAACGAGTAATCATCAGGGACCTGAGGCTACACCCTCCCCTGCCCCCGTGGGGCTTGACAGGGGACCTCAGGCCGTGCCCCCCCCCCCATCAGGGCTTGACAGGGGACCTCAAGGTGCGCTTCCCGTCCTGGTGCTGGGCTAGGGGACCTCAGGCTGCTCCCCCGCCCCTGCGCCAGGCCGGGGGACCTCAGACCGCACCCCCGCCCAGTGGGACTTGACAGGGGACCTCAGGCCATGGCCCCCACCCAGCGGGGCTTGATGGGGGACCTCAAGGTGCACCCCCAGTGCTGGGTCGGGGAAACTCAGGCCGTGCCCCCGCCCAGCGGGCCTTGACAGGGGACCTGAGGCTGCGCCCCCCTGCCGATGGGGCTTGACGGGGGACCTGAGGCTGCAACCCCTCCCGGTGCTGGGCCAGGGGACCTAGACTGTGCACCCCCCCACCTGGCAGGGCTTGATGCGGGACCTCAGGCCATGCCCCCCACCCAGCAGGGTTTGACAGGGTATCTCAGGCCGTATCCCCTACCTGGTGGGGATTGATGGGGAACCTCAAGGCACGCCCCCCACCCCAGTCTGGGTTGGATGACCTCAGGCCAACCCCCTCCCGTCCTGGCACCAGGCCAGGGGACCTGAGGCTATGCCCCCTGCCCGGCAGGGCTTGACAAGGGTGGGACTGGCCAGGTCTGGATCTAGCCCAATGGTGTGGGGGGGCAGCCGGGTCTGGGTCTCACGTGATTTTGAGGTGCATGTGGGTGGGCAGGGACTTGACTCTGGGTCACGTGGTGTGCCCCAGACTCTGACAGGAGGAAGTTTTTCATATACATTTTACTAATTTTCTTTCATCTCTGACACTTCTATTATAGAGAAAGGGCAAATAGCAATATTAAATTATTTCCTCTAATTAATCCCCTTTTAATGTGCACGAATTTCATGCACTGGGTCACTAGTTCTATATATATAAAAGGCTAAGTTGATTCTTGCATGTGCGATACATATAAAGCTCTCACTGGCGCCAATCATATGCATGTGTTTTGATCTGTCATTTCAATTGTGAATTTGGTTGACACTTCTATTATAGATGAAGGGCGAATAGCGATATTAAAATATTTCTTCTAATTAATTTCCTTTCAATGTGCACTGGGCCACTAGTATGTCATAAAATGCCACAGAAGGTGTGGGTTGGGGTTTTAGCAAGAATACATGGTAAAGAGATGTTTATCTCCAGTAACATGTCTCTAAACTGGTGAAAACTTAGGTCATTTTAAGAAAGAAGAATAGATGCAACTTTTAAAAATAGAATATTAATTATAAATAGTAGAATTCAGTCCTGGCTGGTTACTCAGTGGTTAGAGCATTAGCCCTTGGACTGATGGGTCCCGGGTTTGATTCAGATCAAGGGCATGTACCCCAATTTCAGGCTTGTTCCCCGGCTCCAGTTGGGGCGTGTGTGGAAGGCAAACAATCCATGTGTCTCTTTCACATCGCTATTTCTCTCTCTCTATCTCTTCCCCTCTTCCATTCTCTCTAAAAAAATCAGTGGAATAAAATATCTTCTGATGAGGATTAACCCCCTCAAAATAGTAATAATAATAATATAGCATTCAAAGAAATCCTAGGTAATCTAGATTAATGCCCTCTTTGCATGGGTGGGAAGTGGGGTGGGAAGTGCAGCTCCAGAAAATTTACCGTAAGTGACCTCCCAGGATTACTCAGCCAGTAGCCAGGACCACAGACTCACCACTCCTCACTCAAAGTCTAGTTCTCCATCTATTTTAAAATACCGACTTAACAACAAGAAAGATTCACTGAACCCCTACCAGATGTGGTCATCGTTTGAAGAACAAAGTGTATGACACCTTCATTATATAGCACTTACCTGCTCTTCTTGGTTTGTTGTCCTAGTGACTATTAATCCTCTAGGAGTATTTCATGCAGAAAATGGTTCAGTCAGTGAGTATGAGCAGCTCCATCCGGATGCCTCAGTGGGACTGCAGCTGTGGCTCTGGGGAGGGTATAGAAAGGGGAACATTTGTGAAGTCTAGATTTCCCTTGAGATCTCATAAACTCCTGAAATTAAAATGAGTCATTTCTTCCTTATAAAATAGTGTCATGTGTTCAAAGAGATGCATTAGATGTTTCTGAGCTGTAGTTTAATGGGTTCTATAAAATACTCAGTAAAGGTCAGAGTTTGTACCATAAACAGTGTTCATGGAGGTATATTTAACCCTGTCTCTATGGTTTGCAGACTGTATAGTAATTGAACTCTTCTTTGAAAGTGGCTCTGACCCATCCCCTCCTTAAACGACCCCACTGCCACCGGAACACTCTCTTTCTTAGCGTTCCTAACCCCCTGTCTCTAGGGCCAGCCTTTTACCAAAGGGGAAATGAAAACAAGGTGGTTTCATCTTGTTAACAGCATGGGCTTAGGAGCCTCCCTTCTGGCTGGACTACATTTTGTGTGTGTTGTTGAAGTGAAAAGATTGTCGTCACACCAATTTGTGGGTGGACTCCTGTATTTTGCTAGAGACCATGTGTGAAAATAAGAAAGACTAAGGGGTGACCTTTGCAAAGGGACAACACAGGTAGTTGTTCTGCTCAGCGAGTGGTGATTTTTTATGACCTTTCTGGTTGTCAGCACAGCCTCCAGCTGGCCAGCCTCCTGCACTGTACAATGGCAGAGCTGATAATGGGCCTACCCTGCTCCGCTGAGTGGCACGGAGGCTTAATTGGAGAGTATTTTTAACCCATTATCAAGAGCATTAGGAGAAAATGTTCAAAGACTCTGGTTACAGCTCTTTCCATTTAAGAAAGTAGATATATCCAAACAAGCAAATTACAACCTTAAATAGTAACCCATCTTTATTTTCAATTCATTCATCTTTGCAAAATAAATAATCTTCTGTCTGATGCATGAAAAGGAGCAGAACAAACGAGAATGTTAGATTCTTCCTCCTTGCGTACATTGCACACGTAGCCTGAGCCCACCCACGTTTAAAACAGGATGACTTTGGACCATCCTGGACATATTTTCAGAATAGCAGTGAGCATGTCTGACAGGCTGGCCATGACACAGATCTGGCTGGAAGATATTTAAAGGTGTACAGGCCACGTGAAGTGGAAGCAACAGTCTGAGGAACGTGAATGGACTTCTCTTTACGTCATTATTTCTGTCTCTTTTCTCTTTTTATACTGAAAAAATATGTTTTCATCCTTTCAAGCTTAAGGATTTTCTTGAAGGGTTGCTGAGAGATGTCCCCAAAACCATGGACAACATGTCAGTCATAGATTATAGTCTAATTTATTATTATCTTGAACTTCAATGCATAATTATTTTTTGCTTGACTTCTTGATTATTTTGTCTTATAGTCTTAAAATATAGTTCCCAATTTTTTCTTTAAATAAAATAAAATAAATCCTTATGAGTTAGTTTATGAACTATCAGAGAATGTCTAACTCCGTGGTCGGCAAACTGCAGCTCGCGAGCCACATGCGGCTCTTTGGCCCCTTGAGTGTGGCTCTTCCACAAAATACCACGGCCTGGGTGAGTCTATTTTGAAGAAGTGGTGTTAGAAGAAGTTTCAGTTTAAAAAATTTGGCTCTCAAAAGAAATTTCAATCGTACTGTTGATATTTGACTCTGTTGACTAATGAGTTTGCCGACCACTGGTCTAACTAATTGAAATTTGGAAGCTCCTTTGATCTAAATGCATAGCATTTTAACAGCACTTTCATTGATAGATTCCTATATTCTGGGATTTTAAAAAATGTATATCAAGTCACCAAAAATATACTTCTCAAGCTGTGACTAAAATTTGCCACAATTAAAACACCCACCAGACTACTAAGAGTTAAAATGGGTTAGATTATGTACATGAAGGACAGTCAAAAAGTGGCAGTGTAATTTTGTGAGGAAAGTGAACATACAAACATCTTTGTGGGATCAATAAGAAGCTATATTGTATATTTAACAAAAATATAAGGTAACGTCTCTTTCAAATATATAATAGGAGTTTTTGATGTCTCAAATAAATATTGGTCCATAAGAATTTCTAGTCTTTCATTTCATAAGAAATTCATTCAAAAAATTTTCTGATGTTTCTCAAGAGAGGTGTTATAGATACCAAGGGCACATTGGGTAAAATGGTCAGTGAAAACGCTTTGTCCTAAACTTGTGAAAATAGGAATGTCAATGTGATAAATGTGTTAGATTATACCAGATTTATGGGTGTTGCAGAATGCTTTTAGTCTAAATTTTGTAATTTACAGAAAAGCTATTATTTCCAAATCTTTCCTGCCAGTTTGCATGGTTAACTAATTTTAACCATCTCTAAAAGGCACTTGAAAAAAGAAAAATAAAAAAGCACCCATGCGGTGGGGTGTATGGACAGAACAACAACAAAGAAATCATAGTTTATGGTTTTCTCAACATGGAAGATAGGTGTAGAATAAATCAAAGGAACATGCCTATTATAAACATGGTTGAACTTGTAGGAGAGGAAGGGGAATCCCCAAGGGACAAAACGTCTACAGTGATGTGAAACCAAAGGGTGTGGTAGAGACCAGCATTGCCACAGTGCACTCCTGTGTAAGGAGTCGGCGCCTCACAGCCATGACGAGCCCTGGGCTCTGGGGAAGGTTGGAGGGCCAGACATGAAACACTCTCACAAAGCCGGAATGTTCACAGAGGCTGCACCCTCAGTGAAAGTCAGAACAGGAAAAAAGTTTGCTCACCAAGCAAAGGAGCAGATGAGGAGGAAGTCTGCATTTGCTCTAGAGGAGGAAGAATAATAATCATATCTCCTGAGAATTTGCTACTGTTTGAGTTTACTTTTGGATGAATGTGTGGCATAAATTTATAATTCTTGCAGAGCCATGTAAACCCTAGCCTAAAAACGTTTAAATAAGTGGTTCCAGATCAGTGGGACCACCTGTCACTTGGTGGAGAGAGAAGCATGAATCCTCTTTTAAGGAACACATTAGCATCCAGTTCCCTTAGATTCCTACAGATTCAGCATATGTGAAGCTACCATAAAAATTATCGAACACTCTCAGCAGAAACAATTACCAAATAGGAAATAACATAAACCAAATTTTACAAGCATCAATAGAAACAATAAACATTTGGATCTCCTATGCCTTATAGCACTGGGATGCTGAGTACTGAATATAAAACAAATGCATGTGAAATATATGAAGAAAAAATTGAACAATGAATAAAACACCATGAAAAGTGATCAGAAAGAAATGAAAAAGAACCAGATAGAATTATAAGAAATGAAAAATATAATCATTACAATTAAACATTCAATAGATAAGTTAAATGGAGGATTACACACAACTGAAGACAGAATTAATGGACTTAAAGATCAAGAATAACTTACCCAAAATGAAACACACAGAGACAGTGGAGATGAAAAATAGTAAAGAGAGAGTAAGACATAGGGGTGATTAAATGAAAAGGTCTAATTTTTATAAATAAAACATTTTTTAAAATTTTTATTTTAATGAATTAGCTTGTTACAAGTTTATGACTGCTGCTTGAAGATGAGACTCCTGGGTCAGATGCAATGGACTCTTAGTACTCAGCACAGTGAGCAGCATGAGCTTTATGCTGAAGCCAGTTCCTCCTGATCTCCAAGCCCCATGGGTGTTGCAGAGTATGCGGTGGGCCCTGGGTGTGCACAGTTACAGTCACATCTAAAGGCACCTGAGCTTGGGCAAACAGTCTTTGAAAAGAGACTGTAAGCAGATATGCTCTTTTCTTGGAGAGAGGAGTCATCGTTATTCTCTAGGACAGTAAACAAATCTGCCCTCTGTCCACAGAACCTCCACCTCTATCTTCTAAGGCTCTTCCCAGTACAGTTATCCTTGAGTAGTTATCCCAGAACTAAAGCTGTTGGTACCCCTGCTTACAAAATATGCAGAAGTATGAGAGTCCTGTGGGAAATTACTTATCAGTAATGCCAAGGCAATTTGTTTAAAGTATAAAGACAGAATTTCCCAAAAATGTTGAAAGATTGGAATTCTTTTTAGTAGGAGCACATGCTACACTAAGCAACATAAACATTTAGACACTAGAGGCCTGGTGCACGAATTCATGCATGGGTGGGGTCCCTCGGGGTGACCTGTGGGGATCAGGCGCCAGCTCGTGCCCCCAGGCTCACAGCCCCAGCTCGCGCCCCCAGCCTTGCAGCCCCGCAGCCCCACCTGGTACCCTGCCGTGGCCTGGCGCTGCCCCCTCACCTGCTCCACCATCCTGCCTGCAGGGCCATTAATCGGGGTCAGGGCCCCCTGCCCGGCTCCCTCAGCACCTTCTGGTCCTGGGGCTGCCACCAGAACTACTATTCCCAGAATTCCTGGTGCTCCCCATGCTCTTGGTTTTCCCTTCCTGCTCTGTCTCCGTCCCACGGCCTCCCACTCTGCCAAGTCCTTCAAGCCGCCAGCTCTCCCTTTCTGCTCTCTGTCAAGCGGCTTGGGGAGCCAAGTTCCCCAAGCTGCTCCACTCTCCGCCAGCTCTCCCATTCTACTCTCCACCCAGTGGCTTGGTGGGGGTGTGGCTCCCTCAGCAACCGAGGGAGCCATGTCCTCCCAAGCAGCCAGCTCTCCCACGCTGCTCTCTGCCCGGCACCTGTGTATGCAAATTAACCCACCATCTTTGTCAGGTAAATTTGCATACTCCTGATGGGCTGATGGGTGCCCAGCCTCCACCCTCTCCAATCTGGGATCCCTCTCACAATCCAGGACTGCTGGCTCCCAACTGCTCGCCTGCCTGCCTTCCTGATTGCCCCTAACCGCTTCTGCCTGCCAGCCTGATCACTCCCTAACCACTCCCCTGCCAGCCTGATTGATGCCTAACTGCTCCCCTGCCAGCCTGTTTGCCCCTAACTGCCCTCCCCTGCAGGCCTGGTCACCCCTGACTGTCCTCCCCTGCAGGCCTGGTCCCCCGCCAACTGCCCTTCCCTGCAGGCCTGGGTCCCCCCTAACTGCCCTTCCCCGCAGACCCAGTCACCCCCAACTTCCCTCCTCTGCCGGCCTGGTCACCTCTAAATGCCCTCCCCTGCAGGCTTGATCGCCCCTAACTGCCCTCCCTTGCAGGCCTGGTCCCTCCCAACTGCCCTCCCCTGCTGGCCTGATTGCCCACAACTGCCCTTCCTTTCAGGCCTAGTTGGTCCCTCCCAACTGCCCTCCCCTGCTGGCCATCTTGTGGTGGCCATCTTGTGTCCACATGGGGGCAGCCATCTTTGACCACATGGGGGCAGCCATCTTGTGTGTTGGAGTGATGGTCAATCTGCATATTACTCTTTTATTAGATAGGATAGAGGCTTGGTGCATGGGTGGGGGCCAGCTGGTTTGCCCTGAAGGGTGTCCCGGATCAGGGTGGGGGTTTCCTTGGGTCATGGGGCGGCCTGGGTGAGGGGCCTGTGTTGGTTTGCAGGCCGGCCATGCCCCCCCATCCAGTGACCCAAGCGGAGGCCCTGGTATCTGGGGTTTATTTATCTTCTACAATTGAAACTTTGTAGCCTGGAGTGGAGCCAAGCCTTCTGCTCGCTCTGTGGTGGCAGCCATTTCTGTTGGGATTTATTTATCTTCAATAATTGAAACTTTGTAGCCTTAAGCAGAGGCCAAGGCAGGCCAGGGCTGCAGAAGCTTGGCTTCCTCCATCGCCAGGGGGCAGCCCTAGCCTCCTGCTCTCTCCAGCTCTGTGGTGCCACCATTCTTGTTAGGATTTATTTATCTTCTATAATTGAAACTTTGTAGCCTGGAGTGGAGGCCTGGGCCGGCCAGGCTGTGCAGAAAGCTTGGCTTCCTCCATCACCAGGGAAACCCAAGCCTCTCTCCTGCTCTCTCTGTGGCTGCAGCCATCTTGGTTGGGTTAATTTGCATACTCACTCCGTGATTGGCTGGTGAGTGTGGCTTGTGGGCATGGCTTGTGGGTGTAACAGGGTGATGGTTAATTTGCATATTACTCTTTTATTAGATAGGATAACTGTGGAGGAAACAAATGCAACCCGATTATGACATATACAAATAATCATTTCCAGGTAGATTAAATATTTGAATCTTTAAATTACCAGCAGGAAGTTTTAAAAATAAAGGAAAACTATAGACCTTTTAATGAACAAGTACAACATCAAAAAAGAAAAAGTAAGAGGATATCTTTATGACCCCAAGCTCTTCGGGAGCTTGAGGAAGAACTCGTTGTAAAGGTGATGTTGCTGAATCTTCTCCAGCCGTATGTGTGAATCCAGGTCTTTCAAACTGTACCACACACATCCTAACATAACTATTAATGGAGATGAGGCTGAAAATGTAAGTCCTAAGCCAAAGCCTGGGCATGGCGAATTTGTCATAGTAGTTTATTTACCAAAGAATGACCTGCTGAAGAGATCTGATGCTCTGGTAGTTGAAGAATACCTTCCAGTGAACACGGGAGTCTATTTCTGTGCTCTGGCATGGAAACATGCAAATGCAAAGCCATTTGAAGGGTCCTTCCCGAAATTTGAAGGCCAAAGGCAGTGTTCATACATTTTTGTAAATGAGAAACCACCAGGCCTCTTTTGATAAGACTTTGCATTCAGCTTAGTTTAATGTAGATTTGATGTATAATGTATAATGTAAAAATATATTTTTATTTATTTCAGAGAGGAAGGGAGAGAAGATAGAAACATCAATGATGAGAAAAAATCATTGATTGGCAGGCTCCTGCACACGCCCTACTGGGGATTGAGCCCACAACCCGGGCATGTGCCTTTGACTAGAATCGAACCTGGGACCCTTCAGTCTGTTGGCTGACACTCCATCCACTAAGCCAAACCAGCTAGGGCTTGAAATAAGTTTTTATAAAATAAAAGCTACTCAGAATGTAAAACAATAAAATAAATGAGGAAGAATTTTTTTTACTCCAAACACAAAAAAGACACAAACAATGAAGGAAAAAATTTGATAAATTCTACTACATTAAAATAAAATTTTTATTTATCGAAGAATCGCATTAACAAATTGAAAAGACAAACCATGAATGGGAGGAATTATCTGCAACAGTTATATCTGACAATGGATTTAACACAGGTATAAAGAAATTATATGATTAAAATAAAAGGTAAAAGTTATGAACAAGCAATTCAAAGAAAAAACATGAATGGCTATTATTCATGAAAAATGATCAACCTCATTATTAACCAGAGACTGCAAATTAAAACCACAATAATGCCATTTTACAGCAGGTTGCTAAAATTGAAATTTGGAACACTACTATTTGTGGGCAAGGATTTGGGGCCATAGGAATTCCCATGTTCTCGCAATCGAATTCATTTAAAAACCCAAGTAGACAAATAGAGTCTACCTTATGTTTTGTTGTGTCATACATAACGAGAAAAATAATTTAACAAATTGTTATTCTGTGTTTTTTAACCACCACCAAGTTATCTTTTAAACTAGAATATTCTCTGATCAAAATTTAAACCTTTAGACAAACTTGATTTATAATTTCAAGGGGAAGGAAATATCTTCAGAGAAAGATCCACAACAGACCTGATGACACCAGTTTGTTAGTTTTGTTTAAATCTCAAACCCCAAGGTTAGATAATTCAAAAGAGAACATCTATATATATTAAAGCCCAGAAACCGGAATGATCAGAACGACTGGAACGACTGGTGGCTATGATGTGCCAACCAGCCTGATCTGGGCCCTGATTGGCCTCCCCCCAACCCCCGCCAGCTGGCCCAGCCCCCGATCAGCACCCAACACCCTGATCAGGGCTGGACTGGCTGGCCAACCTCCCTCGGTCCCTCCCCCACACTGGCCTGGCCCGATGGGCCCCCATCGGGGCAGGCCGGCCAGACCCCATTCGTGCACTGGGCTTCTAGTTAAAGAATAATCTTCTAAAATATATTGTGGTTTTATTTCTAGTGTAATTAAATCTGATAACTTGGCTTACCAAATGAAAATGCAAGCTATACAGTGATTCATATAAAGGAAAAGGCACTAAAATTCCTTGTGTTTGAGGTGAAGAGAAATTATGCCACAAAACTAACCAGAAGAATAGGATCAAGTTGGGTCTCATCCTGAGTAATGGGGAAAGGTTACAGGACCTGATGACTATGGGTACAAGAGCTGTCTGTAGGATGACCTCTGGGCAGCTGAAGACTATTGTGGGAGAGGGGAAACAGAGAATTTCCTGAACTCTTAGTTTATGCAAACACAATTTTTAAAAAATAAGTTTTTTATTGATTTTTAAAGAGAGAGGAAGGGAGACAGGTAGAGAGATAGAAACATCAATGAGAGAAAAACACCATCAATTGGCTGCTTCCTGCATGCCCCCTACCCACAATTTGGGCATGTGCCCTGAACAGGAATGGAACTGGTAACTTCTTGGTTTATGAGTTGATGCTCTACCACTGAGCAACACCGGCTGGATGCAAACACACAATTTTAATATACAATTATAAAATCTAGTCTGGAATTGTTTGTTACTTTTGAGGCATGATAAAGATTTTATGGTAATATTTTAAAATGACCCCAAACTCCCCACAAAGCTAAAAATCTAACCTAGAATAATGACATTGACTATTGCCTAATTCTTCAAATTTTTAGTTTTCAAATAACTTTTGTTATCTAGTGAGATATACCTATACATACTGTTTGTATTTAATAGCCTATTTATTAACAGTTCTTAATGTTTGAATTAAACTAGATAATCAAGTTAGTTACCAGATTAGGCAGATAAGCTACAAGAAATACTAGAAATTAACATTTTGGGCGGGGGTGGGGGAGATTTCCCAGCATGGATTTGAATATTTATCAAACTGTGTGACAGTAGACTAGGTCTGAATCAATCAATTTTTCTGCCTGGAAGTCACATAACCTCCATGAGAGATTAATGTGGTTGCTGTTGAACTCTGTGTTATCCATCAGCTAAGTATGTGCACTTGTCATTCATACTTTGTTTTTGGCTTTTACACTAACAGAAAAACTCTTCAGAATAAAGAAGATATTTTTCAGAGAATGTAAAGCTATATAATATATGCATATTTCTAGGATTTAAAGGGAAAGGTGTTTTTCCTTGAAACATTTATCTAGTTCTTCTGTTTATATGGTACTAAAAAACATTATCGACAGCTACTTATATATCTGCCTTTCCTTTTTTTTCTGCTGATAGTGAATTTTGTTGATTAAAAAGTACCAGAAAAAAAGGGAATTTTTTTTATTATATGACATACTTCCAAATACTTTTCAGTAAAATGTGTGACTTTTGATAAAGCTATTTTTCTCTTTGAATTACATAATGCATTCATAGAACTACATTGTAAGCCGATTCTGTTAGGTGAGGTAAGTCATTCCAGTTTTACCTCCATAAATGCAAATACTTGACTGGGCATCTCCTGGTGTACACTTGGTTGGTCAAAGATGCATGATGGAAAGGAATTCTGAAACTACCTAAAATCACTTGTTTAAATATATTAATTTTTATAAAACAACCCCCTACAGCTACAAGCTAAAAGCTGAACAGGAGTAGATTCTTTAGCTGGTGTTCACTTTATTTTGCATATGAAGTAATAATTTTCTTAACAAGTAAATAAGCAAACAAAAAATTAACATCATTTATAATAACAACATTGGGAATAGCAGGGTGCTCCACAATATATAATGAATAAATAATTGATCAACAATTAGATCAAAAGCAATCAGCCATTTAAAGTTGTGTTGTAAAAAAAAAAATAAAGTTGTTTTGTGTAAGACACAAGTCCTTTTGTGTCTAATAATTTGAAGAATTTTTATAACATATTATAAATTTAAAAAGCAGACTGTATTCCAGTACCTCTTAGCAAATTTATATTTTTAAAATAGTTTTAAGTGATACACCTTAAGTATTAATAGAAATGTTCTCAAGTGGCAGGATTGTGTGTCATTTTTGTTCTATTCTTTATGCTTTCTATTTCTAATTTTTCTCTAATTATATGCAACTTTGTAATTATTTTCACTAAAAACCTGTACATGTTTGTAAAAACTTTATGATTAAAAATGTACTGAGGAAAAATGGAACCTCATACTCTTATTTTTATTATCTCAGCAGTATTCAAAATAATTATAGAGCCGAAACCGGTTTGGCTCAGTGGATAGAGCGTCGGCTTGTGGACTGAAGGTCCCAGGTTCGATCCCGGTCAAGGGCATGTACCTTGGTTGCGGGCACATCCCCGGTGGGGGATGTGCAGGAGGCAGCTGATCGATGTTTCTCTCTCATTGATGTTTCTAACTCTCTATCCCTCTCCCTTCCTCTCTGTAAAAAATCAATAAAATATATTTAAAAAATAATAATAATTATAGAATTCTCAATTATATATGTATTATTATATATACATATATGCAAAATTACACATAATGTAATTATGTAACTATTGAATACATATACCACATATTCTGCTAAGCCTTTATATGTTTTTTTAAATTTCATTTTATTGTTTAAAGTATTACAAATAGTAGTACATATGTCTCCTTTTTTTTCCCATTGACCTTCCTCGGGCCGGACTCCCCTACCGCCCGACACATGCCCTTACCCCCCGCCCCTGCCAGTGTCTTGCGTCCGTTGGTTATGCTTATATGCATGCATACAAGTCCTTAGGTTGATCTCTTACCTCCCCTTCCCCAGCCATCCCGCTGTAATTTGACAGTCTGTTTGATGCTTCTCTGCCTCTGTATCTATCTTTTTGTTCATGAGGTTATAATGTTCTTTATTATCCATAAATGAGTGAGATCATGTGGTATTTTTCTTTCACTGCCTGGCTTATTTCACTTAGCATAATGCTCTCCAGTTCCATCCATGCTGCTGCAAATGGTAAGCATTCCTTATTTTTTATAGCAGCATAGTATTCCATTGTGTAGATGTGCCATAGTTTTCTAATCCACTTATCTGCTGATGGGCATTTAGACAGTTTCCAAATCTTAGCTATTGTAAATTGTGCTGCTATGAACATAGGGGTGCATATATCCTTTCTGATTGGTGTTTCTGTTTTCTTGGGATATATTCCTAGAAGTGGTATTACTGGGTCAAATGGAGGTTCCATTTTTAAATTTTTGAGGAAACACCATACTACTTTCCACAATGGCTGCACCAGTCTGCATTCCTACCAGCACTGCACGAGGGTTCCTTTTTCTCCGAATCCTGGCCAGCACTTGTCATTTGTTGATTTGTTGATGATAGCCATTCTGACAGGTGTGAGGTGGTACCTCATTGTTATTTTGATTTTCATCTCTCAGATAATTAGTAACTTTGAGCATGTTTTCATATGTCTCTTGGCCTTCTGAATGTCCTCTTTTGAAAAGTATCTATTTAGGTCCTTTGCCCAGTTTTGATTGGATTTTTTATCTTCTTTTTAAGTTGTATGAATTCCCTGTAAATGTTGGAGATTAAACCCTTATCGGATATAACATTGGCAAATATGTTCTCCCATACAGTGGGCTTTGTTGTTTTGTTGATGGTTTCTTTTGCTGTGCAGAAGCTTTTATTTTGATGTAGTCCCATTTGTTTATTTTCTCCTTAGTCTCTCTTGCCCTAGGATCTGTGTCTATAAAGATATTGTTACAACATATACCTGCAATTTTGCTGCCTACTGAGTTTTGTAGGATTTTTACGGTTTCCCATCTTACATTCAAGTCCTTTAGCCATTTTGAGTTTATTTTTGTGTATGGTATAAGTTGGTGATCTAGTTTCATTTTTCTGCATGTATCTGACCAAATTTCCCAGCACCATTTATTAAAGCATCTGTCTTGACTCCATGGTATATTCTTGCCTCCTTTGTCAAATATTAATTGAGTATAATGGCTTGTTCGATTTCTTGGTTTTCTGTTCTGTTCCATTGGTCGATATGTCTGTTCTTGTGCCAGTACCAGGCAGTTTTGAGAACCGTGGCTTGGTAATATAGCTTGATATCTGGTATTGTGATCCCTACAACTTTGTTCTTCTTTCACAGGATAGCTGTGGCTTTTCAGGGTCTTTTTTTATTCCAGATGAATTTTTAGAGAGTTTGTTCTAGATCTTTGAAATATGCCATCGGTATTTTAATAGATATTGCATTGAATCTATAGATTGCTTTAGGTACTATGGATATTTTAATGATGTTGATTCTACCAGTCCATGAGCATGGTATGTTCTTCCATTTGTTTATGTCTCCCTTGATCTCTTTCTTCAATGTCCTGTAGTTTTCTGAGTACAGGTCTTTTACGTCCTTAGTTAAGTTTATTCCTAGGTATCTTAATTTTTTTGGTGCAATGGTAAATGGGATTGTTTTTTTAATCTCTCTTTCTATAAGTTCACTATTGTTGTATAAAAATGTCATAGATTTCTTGGCGTTAATTTTGTATCCTGCTATATTGCCAAATTCATTTATTAGGTGTAGTAGTTTTTTGATGGAGTCTTTGGGGTTTTCTATGTACAGTATCATTTCATCTGCGAATAAGGACAGTTTTACTTCTTCTTTTCCAATTTGGATGCCTTTTATTTCTTCTTCTTGTCTGATTGTTATGGCTAGTACTTCTGGTAGTATGTCAAACAGGAGTGGTGAAAGTGGGCATCCTTGTCTTGTTCCCGTGCTTAGGGGAAATGAGTTTAGTTTTTGCCCATTGAGTATGATGTTGGCTGTAGGTTTGTCATATAGGGCTTTTATTATGTTGAGGTATGATCCCTCTACTCCCACTTTGCTGAGAGTTTTTATCAAGAAAAGGTGTTGGATTTTGTCAAATGCTTTTCCTGCATCAATTGATATGATTATGTGATTTTTGTCTCTCAGTTTGTGTATGTGATGTATCATGTTTATTGATTTGCGAATATTGTACCATCCTTGCATCCCCGGAATAAATCCCACTTGGTCATGGTTTATGATCTTTCTAATGTATTGCTGAATCTGTTTTGCTAGAATTTTGTTGAGGATTTTAGCATCTGTGTCCATCAAGGATATTGGCTGGTAATTCTCTTTATTTGTGGTGTCTTTATCTGGTTTTGGGATTAGGGTGATGCTGGCTTCTTAGAAAGAAGTTGGAAGTGTGCCTTCCTCTTGAATTTTTTGGAATAGTCTGAGGAAGATAGGTTTTATTTCTTCTTTGAATACTTGGTAGAACTCCCCTGTAAAACCATCTGGACCAGGGCTTTTGTTTGCTGAAAGATTTTTGATCGCTGTTTCAATTTCTTCAGTAGTTATCGGCCTATTCAGGTTTTTTGATTCCTCTTGGTTGAGTTTTGGAAGCTTTTGTTTTTTTAAGAATATGTCCATTTCATCTAGGTTGTCCATTTTGTTGGAATAATGTTGTTCATAGTATTTTTTTCATAATTGTTTGTATTTCTGTGGAATTGGTTGTTACTTTACCTCTTTCATTTCTGATTTTGTTTATTTGGGTCCTCTCTCTTTGCTTCTTGGTGAGCCTGGCTAGAGGTTGATCAATCTTGTTTATTGTTTCAAAGAACCAGCTCTTGGTTTTGTTGATCTTTCTATTGTTTTGTGATTTTTTTTTGGTCTCTATGTCATTTATTTTTGCTCTGATCTTTATTATTTCCTTCCTTTTGCTTATGCTGGGCTTTTCTTGTTGCTCTCTTCTAACTCTTGGAGTTGTAGGATTAGATAATTTATCATCATTGTTTCTTTCTTTTTTAGATGGGCCTGTAGAGCTATGAACTTCCCTCTCAAGACTGCTTTCACTATGTCCCATAGATTTTGGATTGTTGTGTTTTCATTGTCGTTTGTTGCCATGATGCTTTTTATTGTTTCTTTGATCTCTTTGGTAACTCAGTCATTGTGTAATAGCATGCTATTTAGCCTCCCAGGGTTTGTTTTTTTTTATTGTTTTTGTTATAGTTGATTTCTAGTTTTATGCAATTGTGATCTGATAAGATGCTTGATATGATTTCTGTCTTTGTGAATTTGAAGAGATTTTGCCTGTGTCCCAATATATGGTCTATCTTTGAAAATGACCCATGTGCACTTGAGAAGAATGTATATTCTGTGGCTTTGGGGTGAAATGTTCTGAAGATGTCAATTAATTCCATCTGATCTAGTGAGTCATTTAGGATTGATGTTTCTTTGCTGATTTTTTATTTAGAGGATTTGTCCAATGGTGATAGTGGGGTATTAAAGTCCCCTAATATGACTGTATTGCTGTCAATCTCTCCCTTGGTATCCTCCAGGAGATTTTTTATGTATTTTGGTGCTTCTGTATTGGAGGCATATATGTTTACCAGAGTTATATCTTCTTGTTGAATTGCTCCCTTTAGTATTATGAAGTGGCCTTCCTTATCTCTTATTTTTTTTTTAAATATATATTTTATTGATTTTTTACAGAGAGGAAGAGGGATAGAAAGTTAGAAACATCGATGAGAGAGAGACATCGATCAGCTGCCTTCTGCACGCCCCCTACTGGGGATGTGCCCGCAACCCAGGTACATGCCCTTGACCAGAATCGAACCTGGGACCCTTTAGTCCGCAGGCCGACGCTCTATCCACTGAGCCAAACCAGTTAGGGCCCTTATCTCTTATTATAGTCTTCACTTTGAGGTCTAATTTGTCGGATATAAGTATTGCTTTCTTTTTTTTTCATTTCCATTCACCTGAAAAGCCTTTTTCCATCCCTTCACCATCAGTCTGTGTGAGTCCTTTGTTCTCAGATGGGTTTCCTGTAGACAACAGATATATGGGTCATGTTTTCTTATCCAATCCATTACCCTATGCCTTTTGATTGGGGCATTTAATCCATTTACATTTAAAGTTATTATTGATAGGTACTTTTTTGTCGACATTTTTATTCTTTATGCCTGCGTTCCTTCTTTGCTTCCTATTTCTTCTTTTTTACAGCAGACCCTTTAGCATTTCTTGCATTGCTGGTTTGGTGGTAATAAACTCCCTTAGTCTTTTTTTTTTTTTTTTTTTTTTTTGTCTGTGAAGCTCCTGATTTCACCCTCAATTTTGATTGATAGCCATGCTGGGTACACTATTCTTGGATTCAGACCCTTCCTTTGCATGACTTTGTATATTTCATTTCATTCCCTTCTGGCCTGATGTGTTTCTGTTCAGAAATCAGCCGCTAGTATGATGGGGGATCCTTTGTAGGTAACTTTCTGTCTCTCTCTGGGCTCTTTTAAGATTCTTACTTTGTCGTTGATGTTTGCCAATTTAATTATAATGTGCTTTGGCATCGGTCTTTTGGGGTTCATTTTGCTTGGGACTCTGTGAGCTTCTTGGACTTGTGTGATTTTCTTCTTCCCTTTATCAGGGAAGTTTTCTGTCATTATTTCTTCAAACAGGTTTTCTATTCCTTGCTCAGTTTCCTCTCCTTCTGGCACCCCTATTATATGGATGTTGTTTTGTTTCGTGTTGTCCCACAGTTCCCTTAGGCTCTCCTCCTGTTTTTCAATTTTTTTTTTCTAGATGCTGCTCTGCTTGGGTATTTTTTCCTACCTTGTCTTCTAGCTCACGGATGCGGTCCTCTGCTTCTTCTAGTCTACTGTTGATGCTTTCTATTGAGTTATTTATTGCAGCGATATCATTTTTCATTTCTTCTTGGTTCTTCTTCATTTCCTCTTGGTTTTTACACATATTGTTGAATTTGTCTTCCAACCTTTTCAGCAACCTTATGACCATTTCTCTGAATTCTTTATCTGATATATTACTTGCCTCCATTTCGTGTACGTCCTCTTCTGGTGATGCCTCCTTGTCTTTTGTATGCGGGCTGTTTCTTTGTCTCCCCATGATCGCTCCTCTCCGGGTGTCTGTTTATGTAGCTCTCTCTCTCTCCTGCATTGACTAAAAGGCACTAAATACAACACAACAAGGCACAACACACAAGGCACTGAACACAAATGTATTCACTATATTAATAACCCCAAATAATGGTGACCACCAGAGAAAAGAGAATTAGGGGATAAAAAAAAATGAAAAAAGAGTGCAAAAATGATATTGAGAAAAGGAAAAAAAGTAAGAGAGAAAAGAAAGGGAATAAAAAAAGAAGGGGGAAAAACTATTTATTTGGAGAGAAAATGCCAGCAGAACAACAACTAATCCAAAAAAATGCAAACAACAAACATCCAGAGATGAATGCAAACTACAAACAATAACTAATAACAAGCGAGAGGAAAAACTGAAGAAAAAAAAAAAAGATAAACAATCACACAAACAAACAAAAAACATACTAATCAACAATCAAACAAACAACAATAGGACAGAGAGAAAAAGGTCAAAACAAAAAACAAAATGAAAAAAAGGGAAGAGAGATAAAGAATTGGATAGTGAAGAAAGAGAAGAGAGACGTGTGTATGGATTTAGAGCAGGGGAGCAGAAATTATATATATAAGAAGGATTAATTTTTAATAGGGGGTAAAAAGAAAGAATAGGGAAAATCTAAAGCAGGAAAAGGGTAAGAGAAACAGGACAACAAATGGGGAAAAGTGAGGAAGAGAGTGTTGGCATAAAGGTAAAGCTGAGACAGAGTAAAATGATGCCAAAGGAAAAATGAAAATGGAATGTAGGACATTAATCCCAAAATAAAATAAAATAAAGAAAAAATAAAATGAAACTTTAAAAAAGTAAAATAATAGTAGTAATAATACTAATTAAAAATGAAAATATAATAGTTAAAAAGGTAAAATCAAGTGAGAAAAAATGAAAAAAATTAGTTTCTTAAGTAAAAGATAAAAAATAAAAATGTGCAGTAGTGAAGGTCATTCACTTCCTCTACTGTTCTGTTTGGCATGCCTGTTTCCTGTCAGGTAGTCAGGACAGTATTGAAGTTTACTGCATTCCACTGCTCCTCTGTGTCATAAGCCACAATCCTGTTTTCAAGCAGGTGGTATTTCTTTGATTCTCAGCCTGCCTTTAGTTGTATTTACACAAGAGTCAATTTGTGATTCAACCCCTGGGTGGCAGTGTTTCTGTATGGACATCCGGGGCTATAAGTCCTCTCTACCCAGTATTTGGTTTTTGTTTTCCCTGCCACACTTAATACTGGGTTGGGGGAATGGACTGCCCCAGAGCTGGTTTTCTGCTCGTTTCTCCCTGCTCTGATCCCCAGGTTCCACAAAAACAACTTTGTCCTGCAGTCTCTGAGAGTGTTTTTAATTGGGAGATCCTATGTCCTGGGCTTAGTAATCAAAAGCAAGGATTTAAAGAGGAAAAATAAGCCAGAGTAAGCACGTGGACTTGTGACTTTTTCCCCCAGCACTGCGCGCGTCTCTGCGCACGTCTTTTTTCCTTGGCACTGCGCAGCCGGTATAGTGGTAGAACTTCAGGCTGCCTTTCTGTGCCCAGCCCAGCTTTGGGTTTATTTCTAGAGTTCCCTTCTGCCAAGCCTTGTGGACCCCCTTCCACCTTCTCAGGCTATGCTGACCCCAACGGCCGTGGATTTTGTGGGGTGCAGACTTTCTCTGAAACTCTAGATTCTGCTGCGTGCATTTCTCCCTCCAGCCCAGATCGCAGACCTCACCTTTCTCTGGACAATATTTGACCTTTCCATGAGAGGGTGCAGGGCTAGTCCGCGTCCGTGTATTTGTGCTGCTTGTGACCCAGTGTTTGTGGGTTCGCAGCTGGTTCCTGGGTATTGTGGTTGTAGGATCCTGGGAGGTATCTGATTCTTCCTGGTTGAAGGTAAGACTAGGCTTCCGATCACAGCCACTCTCCCCTTCAAGATGGCGTGGTCTCTGCAGCAGAGCCGGCTGCTCCAGGAGAGATTTCAGCTGCAGTAGGGGCTGTCTGGTCAGGGGAGCCCAGTCCAGCAGTCGCCAACAATCCCTTGGAATATAGCTGTCCCTCACTCACAAATAGACACTCCCTGCATGTCCATGCACTCTCCTTTTGTTGTCTCACTCACACACTATCTTGCAGCCTGCCTTCCCGTTGGCAGCCATCTTCCAACTCCTTTATAAGTTTTTTTATTGATTCCTCAGAATAATCTGAGTTTGACAGAAGATATAATCATCCCCACTTTATAGATCAGCAAACTGAGGCTTTGAGTAAGTTCTTTGCCCTCAGTAATGTAGCTCCTTTGAACAAGTCCAAGTCACAAGTCTGTGCTTTTTATTATTTATTTATTTATTTTTTTTAGAGAAAGAGGAAAGGAAAGGGAAAGGAAGAGGGAGAGGAGTAGGGATGGGGAGAGAGACATTGATGTGAGAGAGAAGCATCTATTGGTTGCCTTCAGTATGCGCCCCAACATGGGATCAAACCCATGACCCAGGCATGTGCCCCAACTGGGAATTGAACCTGAGACCTTCTGGTGCATAGCATGACACTTCAACTAACTGAGCCACATGGGCCAGGGCACAAGTCCATGCTTTTAATCACCACACTTTTCTTATTTTTTATGTTATTATCTATTAGAAGTGGTTTTGCCTTGGTCATCCCATTTCTTATTTTGCATTCCTCATTGTAGAAAAAGGTACAAATTTCATTTGAGAGGAAATTTTTATTATTGTCACAATTGAATTGAAACAGTTGGTTCACATCTATATTATATCCTCAAGAATTTCCTAAGCTTTAGGTTGAATTTTGCACATTTTATCAAGTAATATAAAATGTATTTTTGATATCCTAGCTTTTTAAAATATATACTTATATATAGTTGGTCAAAATGCATTTTTCTGATGAGGAAAGAAAGGCCAATGTGGGTTGTATCAATGATTGTGATTATGAAATCCACACTAATGGGTTTCCTTTTATGTGTGTGTATGTGTTTTAAATGAGGAGTAAGCTCAGTGAGCCAAATATGCAAACTCTTTGTGTTTCGAGGTCATCCTGACCCTCCTAGGCTGCACAGTTGGAGTTCCTGGAAGCTGTATGGAAAGAACATATTAATGCAGAATCCTGCTTCTGTGTTTAGGAATCTGAGTGGTCTAAATGAGAACATGGCTTCCGGGACCAGCCAAGATACCCATTAGCTCTGGTGTCACATTTGGGCCTCAGTCAACTTCTGAGAAATCTGTTTGGACGTACCATTTCCCCCACTTTTTATAAAACTTTCAAAAAGTACATCCCAGTAAGTAATTCACAGAAAATGCTGTCTTGTGGTATTATCTTCTTTCTGCTCTTCTGAAATCAACTACAATGAACTTCAATCAAATCATAATAGAAATTGTATTGAAATAATAAAATTATAATTAATATTTTTAGTCAAAGAGCCCTTTGGGCTATAAGTATTTAGCTGATACGCATTTGCATGCCCAAGTACACCATGTGGCAGTTTTTTAAACCAGTGCATGGATGAATATTTCAGAAAAAGAAATTCTTTATTGTTTCAGTTCATGCACTCAGTTTCCAGAACTTTAATACCCACCAGTCCTGTGTGGAGGTGAGGCGGGGAAGCTTCATCACCACAACGGGAAGCTCTTAGTGGTTGGATTTTATACGTCACACACACACAGTTATGCACACATGAGTCAATCTGTTTGCATGCTGGCCTTTTCCTAATTGTGTATCCTTAGGCACATCTCTGAACTATTCTGTATATTTCACAACCTTTAAATGGGGATACTGTGAGTAGCCTACTAAAAGACAGAAGTTTGTTTATGAAAAATAGCTAATATACGTTAGAAGTGTTCAAATATGAGCCATTATTCCTTTCCTTTTCTCACTTGCCCCCATGAGCACTAAATATTTTTTTTTCCAATGGTGACTCAAAGTTTAATGATTTTTCTCTGTTCTGCTCCTGATTTTTTCCCTAGACGTGCTCCCTTCTCCCTTTTACATTTTCCTATTTTAAAAAATGCTGTTTAAAAAAGTTAACAGAGCCCTAACCAGTTGGGCTCAGTGGATAGAGTGTCCGCCTGTGGATTGAAGGGTCCCAGGTTCGATTCCGGTCAAGGGCATGTATCTTGGTTGCGGGCACATCCCCAGTAGGGAGTGTGCAGGAGGCAGCTGATGAATGTTTCTCTCTCATCGATGTTTCTAACTCTCTATCCCTCTCCCTTCCTCTCTGTAAAAATCAATAAAATATATTTTAAAAAGTTAACAGAGATTCTTAATTTTGCATCTAATGCATTAAAATTAGCACATTTTTGTGTTTTAAAACATGTAAAATGTAACTGCATATATAATGTACAGACCATAGGTGTATAGTTCCCTGAGTTTTGACAAATGAATATATTTGTACTAGAGGCCTGGTGCACAAATTTGTACATGGGTGGGGTCCCTTGGGTGGCCTGTGGGGATTGGGCCCCAGCTCGTGCCCCCAGGCTCCCAGCTCCGCCTGGCATCATGCTGTGGCCTGGCGCCGCCCCCTCACCTGCTCCATCATCCTGCCTGTGGGGCGATAGATTGGGGCCGGAACCCCTGCCCAGCTTCCACTGTATATACCTAGGAGTGGAATTGCTAGGTCTTATGGTAACTCTGTTTTCAAACAATTGAGGAACTGCCAGAATGTTCTTCAAAGCATGGGCACTGTTTACATTCCCACAAGCTATGTATGATGATTCCAGTGTCTCCAACCCCTGCCATTACATTGGAGGGAATGGAATTTGTAGTTCATATTTGCCATTGGTCCTGTCTGCGGGATGATCAGCAGGGCGATAGGCCCCTGCTTGCACCCACCTTGGCCTGGCGCTGCCTGCTCACCTGCTCCACCATCCTGCCGTGGTCCCACTCTCGTTGGGGCCCATTGGGGCCAGCAGCGCCTCCACTGCTGCCTGCTGCCAGTACCACATAGCTGGCACCCACCATGTTCCGCGCCACCACCCCCTGGTGGTCAGTGCACATCATAGCGAGCTGTTGAACTCCCGGTTGAACAATTTCCATATTAGGCTTTTAAAATACAGGATAACCAACACGCCGGTCAAAGTACAGTAGTGCCCTCGTCTTCAGTTCCACTTTCTGTGGTTTTGCTTTTTATGGTTTCAGTTACCCATGGCCAACTTTGGTCTGAAAATATGTGTCTCAATTGGTTGGGCATTGTTTGTGTACTGAAAGGTTGCCGGTTTGATTCCAGGTCAAGGCACATGCCCAGGTTGCTGGCTTGATCCCTGGTGGGAGGTATGCAGGAGGCAGACGATTAATGTTTCACTCTCACTTAGATGTTTCTCTCTCTCTCAAAATCAATTAAAAATCTTTAAAGAAATAGAAATAAACAGATTATAAGTTTTAAATTGCATGCAGTTCTGAGTAATATGATAAAATCTGGCTCTTTTTCACTTCATCCCATTCATGAATATATGACTCATCTCTGTCCAGCATCCACAATGTATGTGTCCCCTCATTAGACACTTAGTAGCAGTTGGTTATCACGTCAGTGATCACAGTATCACAGTGCTTGTGTTCTCAGGTAATCCATATTTACTTAATAATGCCTCAAAGCCCAAGAGTAGTGATGCTGGCAATTTGGATATATCAAAAAAAAGCTGTAAACTTTTCCATCAAAGTGAAAAGGTATGCATGTAGGGGAACAACATACTAGGGTTCGGTACTACCTGAGATTTCAGGCATCCACTGATGGGTCTTGGAACGCAACTTCTGTGGATAAGGGGGTATAATGCTATGAAACATTTACATCATCCCCGAAAGTTTGTCTGTGTTTGGGTATGGTTTATTTCTCCAGATTCTTACTTGATTGTATTGCCTTGGGGCAGGTGAATCACCTACCTCTTCACAATGTCAGTGCCCCTCCATAGCTTCAGAACAGACATGTCTGAAGTAGCCCCTTTTGCTGCTGACATGCTTTTTGAATGGGAGGAAGTTTGCTTGCTTTTTCTATATGAATTTTCCTGTCATTTTGCCTGTCTCTCTTCCCACTCGTAACTGCTGCTGGCAATATATGTTGTGGTTTAGCACCACTGAGAGCCAGCTTCCAAAGAGATCATTGAGGGCCATGAAGGGTTCCGTATAAGAAATGTTTAGTATCGTCTCTGAAATTTATCTTACATCATCTAACCCCTGCTATTACTCAGAATTTATATATCTTGGGGATACATAAATGCTTTATCCCCTTAAAAAATTTGGTAACAGTAAAAGTGTGGGTTACCGTTAATTTTAGGAAATTTAACTCAATAGCAAACCATTCCTGTGCAGTGGAAATAAATATTTTTATTATTGGCTTCATTTCTTTTTCCCTCTTGCTAATACGTGATTCTTGATTAGTTCAAAATTCTTCATTTGTATTTTCAATCAATTATTTATGATTTGGAAAAACACCTTCCTTAGGTAAAAATGATATCCATGAATAAAGTTTTATAAGTACTATTAAAAGTTGCCAGTCATCATTCTATTTTTATTCTTTGAATTAATAGCTCACCTAATACCTTTAGAGTAATATTTCAAATAAGCATTGCTTATTGAAACTGTTTTGTACAGAAAAGTGTGTTTTTCCACCTTCCCTGTATCTTTACACCTCCCCGATTCTACTTTATGAGCAGCAAACGCATACTTGTCACTATTTGCTGTAAATTGAAGCTTTTAATAACTATGCCTGTTCTACAACATTTTTCAGCTTTTAATATTTTGTCAGTAGCATATAAAAATAGCAGGGAAACTCAGTGGCAGTGACACTGACAATTTATTTGCTTATGCTACAGAAGGTAAAAAAAATATAATCTTGAAGAGTGAGCATTTGGCATTTTCCCTTCAAATAATGCAAATTAGAACTGGCTCTTCCTCTAATAAATTTTAGATGAAAAGTTAGCAAAATAAATGAATAACTTTCATCATTAAACACTGAACACTTTTTTTAACCTGGGGAAAAACACACCAGAACATCTTTTAACCAGAAAGAAGAGAATAAAGAGGTTATTTCAGATCATTGATTCAATCATATATGCCTTGTTTGACACAAGCTTGAAAAACAGGTTTTATAAATGCATAAAAAGAAACATGATAGCTCAGTAGTAAAAGCTTTGATGCATATAGCATTTAAATTTTTCAACTATTTTGTAGTAAAAATTCATGTGCAGAGGATTATCTTGGATATGTTATAATAAAAAATTAATTTACCTAATAAAGATGATTTTAGTAAATCAAATCTAAATAAATTCCATAGTCCACATTTTTGTTCATAAATTGCATGTGTCGGTTATAAATATTAAAAACGTGAATGAAATATATATTGTGAAAAATCCACTGCTTTCTCTTTTCAGATAAAAAGAAAAAGTTTTTCATGATTCCTTATTGTTGCTGATTTCTATCTTGTTAATTTGAAGTCAGTTCTTGTTATTATGCCTTTCTTTTCTGTACCTACATGTGAAAGAGTCTCTTCCCAAAAGATACCTTTATCATTATCTTTATCAATAATAACATTTATGCAGCCCCTACTATGTGCAATATTTGATAGACATTGACAATAGGTCAACAGTATTTTGAGTAGGAGGAAAAGTGTTGTTAAAATCATGCCTAGCTGTACTACTGTACATCTTCATTTAAACCTCTATTGTACAGAAAGGTGATTAATGAGACTCTATGAGCCTGCGTATTCCTGTCAGCCTTGTGATAGGCCTGCAAATATGAGGAATTTAAAAAATAACCTCAGTGAGCTAAGGAGGTCTCTGCTTTTACAGAATGGACATGTCTGTATATTTTACTTTAGTTTCATATTAGCATTATTCATTACTACAGATTGAGTGTGATGGAAAAAGTAAATTAATTATTGTCAAAATTAATCAGATAATTGCATACATGTAATTTTGCAGAGCACTCTACAAGTGCCTGGTGAGAAATGTCTTGTCCTAATTTATCGTTTGAAGGGAATTGAATTTGAAAAGAGTTTGAAATGGCAGGATGTGTATTTGGTTTGTGTATGTGTTTTAAACCTAAGTCCTAGAATAGAGTTAAATGCTATTAAAGTTTTTGGCAATGGCAAGTTGGGAACTTATCCTTGTATTTGTGCTTGTTCGTAATTCCCAATAAACATCCTTATGTCTCTTATAAACCTTCAACCAAGATTAAGGAGTGATTTCCAGTGAGATGGGGATGTAAGTCAAACATTAATGATTTGTGAAGATAGTGGTATTCTTTTCTGCAGAAGATTTTCATACTGAATTCAATGAAGAATTCAGTTGTTGTTGTCTACTTCCCTATAAAAACCACTTTCCTATAAAGAACTTAATAGGGAAGACAGGAGACTATAATCTCACTTTGTCATTTTCAAGATACTGGTAACAAAGCCTTTGATTTAGTTTTTCTTTTTGTGCTTCTTCTGTATAGGAAAGTTAAATTTTTTGTTTGTTTTGTCTCCTTTATTAGCTCTGATTTTAAATACCTCTTGGGATTTACAAAGCTGTGTCTTGGATTCTTTCTGGTACATTTCTTTTTAATTCTGATAAGATTCTTCTCCCCTTTGAATGTGCTTTTTCTTTTTAATTTTGTTAATTGATTTGGATAAATAAGTTATTCCACTTGTTTGGGGTTTGAAGAAATAAGATGCATATCTCACAGAGGGAGAGTAATTTAATCCTCAGTTTTCACACATGCTGAATATTGTGTCTTGGTGATTCACAGGGGCCACCTTTAATCTGTGTTTTGTTAAGGTGTTTGGCTTGCTTATGAGTAAATGTGAGTTAAAACCTTTTGAAGTAAAAACTTGCATTGATGGTTCAAAAATAAATTAAAAACGAAGATGAGATGGTTTAAATCTTTGAGCAAGTTTATATGGTTCTCATGGCATATTTTAAAGAAATATTCAAATGGATTTTTCTTAACTATTTAAAAGTTTCAGAACAGAACCTCAGGACACTTGGTAGAAAGAAAAAGAATATACTACAGAAAAGTCTTTCTCTGTAAATAAATGAAATCTAAAAGTCACCTGCCTTAACTAACGCTTTTAAACTTTGTGACTTGGACAAATTTAACATCTGTTGCCCCACTATTTCCTATTTTTGATAGGTTAATAATTAAAAAACAGTATTTTGCTTTTTGAAGTAATTATGGAAACTCTTGTTGTAAATCTTCTGTACATATTTCAGGTACATTTAATTCTTTGTAAACCATTGCTTTTAAGTATAAGGTGAATCATTGGATTTTCTATTTAATTTCATAAAAAATGAATATTTGTTGTTTTAGCCATCTCTTCTCCCCCCCCCACCCCCCCACCCCGCCCACCCCCCGGTCACTATTGTCTCCTTTCTGCTTCCTCTGGCAAGTTCTAAACTTGACTAATTGGATTGCAGCTTCTCCTGAAAGGAGCTACATTCAGAAGCTCCTAACAAGCTTTGACATATCTTTACAGGCATATGCGGGAGAAAACCAATAAGCAGTATATCCAGAGAGACAGCACATTAGTGAGCATCAGAGAAATCACATTAGCTGACCTTGATAGTTTTAACTATCTTTGAACTGCTTTAGTTTCCCCGAAGTGATCAGTCTTTGAGAAACTGAAGAAAAAAGTGATTCAGAGAGACCTCATTCTGTGGTAAGCAATAAGCTTAGTGACCACCCCAATTCCTGCTTATGTGCCAATCAAAGAATAGCCAGATGCCATAGTGCTCAGGTGTTGTTGGGTTTTTAATGGGTTTCCTGAGATACAACTCACAAACCATACACTCCATCAGAGGGTACAGTTCAGTGACTTGTAGTATGTTCTTCCCGTGGCATCCATCAGCACTGTCAATTATAGAACATGGTTACTGCCCACAAAAGAAAACCTACACCCTTAGCATCATCCTCAACCATCTCCCCAGCCCCCAGGAACCACTATCTACTTTTTGTCTCCAGACAGTTACCTACTCTGGGCATTTACATAAATTGATTCATAAATTATGTGCTCCTTTGTGACCGCTTCCTTCACTTCAGCATGATGTTGTCAGGGTTCATCCATGCATTAGTCTTTTATTCCTTTTTATGGCCGAGTAATAACCCATTGTATGGTTATGCCACATTTCATTTATCCATTCATAGCTTGATAGGTATTTAGATTGTTTTCCACCTTTTGTTTTGTTTTGTTTTGGCTTTTGTGAATAACATTGCTGTGAGCATTTGTGCACAAGTTATTGAGTGGACACATGTCTTTATTTCTCTTAGGTATATACCTAGGAGTAGAATTGCTGGGTCTTATGGTAACTCTGTTTTTAACCAATTGAGGAACTGCCAGAATGTTCTTCAAAGCATGGGCACTGTTTACATTCCCACCAGCTATGTATGATGGTTCCAATGTCTCCAACCCCTGCCATTACATTGGTTATTTGTCTTTCTGATGACAGCCATCCTAGTGGTGGTGAAGTGATATCTCCTTGTGGTTTTAATTTGCATTTCTGTTATGGCTATGATATTGAGCATCTTTTTGTGTGCATGTCATGGTTTAATATTGTCAGTTACTGTATCTTACAAACTGATGCTTACTGCCATAGTCTCTGTTGACCCCACTGCTCAGAAGTATCTATGAGTATGTACCATGTATGGGCTAGTCCCTGAAGCTGGAAAGAGCTCTGGGCCCTGTCTCAGTGACGTACAGGGTAGAAGGACCAATGAACCATGTTAACTAATATCTGAAATAGTCTTTGGGGAGCTATGATGAAAGGAAGCGTGGGCAGAGAACAATGGGAACACAAGGGTGGAAAGGGTTTAATTCTGCTAGAGGAAAAGAGGGGGATTGGTCAAGAGAAAAAAGTCACAGAGGTGATATTGGTTTTCCTGTGAACAGTTATGTCTCGGCCATGGAACCAAGGAGGGGGTGTGAGAATGGAAAGACATGGCCCCTGCCTGTGTTAAGAGCTATCAGTGGCCGTTGTAGACTTGACTTTTCACCAGGGAGATATTTTAGAGTACAGTGTAACATGTAACAGCTCTTTTGAGCTGGCATGTTTCTCCTTACCCTCCCTGACTGGGGAGAGACCGGTTCAGGTAAGAACGGGGCCAGATATCACAAAGCAGAACAAGAGCTATGTCTATTTGGTCTGGAAACTGTTTTTGTTGTTGTTTTTTAATATACATGCAGATTCCTTTTAGTGCCCAATTGATATCTGGGGGGAAAAATCCTTTTAGAAAAAGCCATTTTTGTTGGGATTTATTTATCTTCTATAATTGAAACTTTGTAACCTTCAGCAGAGGCCTGGGCCGGCCATGGTGTGCAGGAAGCTTGGCTTCCTCCATTGCCAGGGAAACCCAAGCCTCCTACTTGCTCCGTGGCTGCAGCCATCTTGTTTGGGTTAATTTGCATACTCGCTCCTGATTGGCTGGTGGGCGTGGCTTGTGGGTGTAGCGGAGGTGTGGTCAATTTGCTTATTACTCTTTTATTAGATAGTATATTAGAGGCCCACTGCATGAATTCGTGCATGGGTGGGGGCCGGCCTGCCTGCTGGTTGAACTCCTGGTCGAGGGGACAATTTGCATATTAGCCTGTTATTATATAGGATATACACTGAGTGGCCAGATTATTATGATCTCTGAACACATAATAATCTGGCCACTCAGTGTATTTATTGAGGGCTGGGCTGGATCAGGCACAGCTCAGGGACACAGGGGGACATAGAGAACTGTACTTGTATTTCTTAATTTAGTTTAACAATGGCCCTGTAAGGCAGGTGTTCTTAGTATCTTCATTGTGTAGACTTGGAAACTGAAGCACAGAGAAGTTAGATAACTTTCCCAAAGTCACATCATTAATATAGATGCACCAGGTTGATAACTATACAAATCATTTTATATATCAGTCATTTTTATTTATGTGAGTGGGGATGAATGACGATACAGAGGCTATTTTAATTCTTGGAAGGAGGCAGAGTAAGGGAACAAGAGTTCACATATACTTGTACCTAACTTAATTTTTTGTATGATAAATAATTCATATAATATATTTAAGTAGTTCATTCATTATCATAAGTGAAACATTGCCTCATAAAGTGCTAAGCTAACTAATTTAATGACTTCTTTAATGTCTGAGCATGATTCATATACTGAAAATAATTGTTATCTCTCTGAGTGTCCACTAAAATCCACTCTGAAATGAAGGATAGCCATCACTTTTAAGGTGTTTATGGTATATTGTGTCTCAGTAACAGATGACATCTGTTCTCCTTTGTGTGTTTGATGTTGTCCAGAAAACTTTGTATGATCCACATGGTCTGGAGTTCTTGGACTGACTACTCTTACTGTATTCTTATTCCTAAACAAAGCATTTCTGTACAGATTCTTAACTGTCCTTCATGGTAGTACCTTTGGTAGCCATTCTGTTATAAATCCTTTTGTTATGAAAATTTTGATCACTTTTTTTTGTCTCCAAAGTAAATGAAGCAGTAAACCCATGAACTGATCAAAAAAGCCTTTTTACCTTTTCTCTTCTTAGAATTATTATTTTAATTTTAAAGCACCCCTAAATCTTTATTCTATCTTGTTATTTAAAAAAGAAACATGAGATTTTACTGTACATAAATTATATCCCAGGAAACCTGGCTTTTAAAAAGAAAAGCATAAATATTTGAAATCTTGAGGCTAGCAGCAAAGAAACCTATATAAATTCAAAATAGGAAATTCATGAGGACTTTGTTCTCTATGGTGGTTAGTCTTTTGGAAATAGTTTTAAGTCTAGTGCCTTTATAAAATAAATTGTTATTTCTGGGCCATTTGGAGAGTATCTATCTAGATGAGTAGAAAAGAATGTTATGGATAGGGTTTCAAGAATAATGGTCTAATTTTACATAACACTGTTATTCCTCCAAAGCCAAGAATGATGTTTCTTTGTTTATGTACCATATGAAAATGTGTCATCTGGGGTATAATTAATGGCCAGAAAATTTTAGACAAAAGGAAGTGGCTCTTCCCCAGCACACAGCAGCAGACAGTCTGTGAAAAATCACTCATGGGAAAAGTTAGAGAGCCAATTCTATTGCTGGTAGTAGATTTTATTGCTGAGCAGAATGCAAAGTCAGAGGCTGGCGTTGGTGCAGTTTCTACCTTTCACGTGCACTGTGTGGATCTCTACGGAGCAGCACTTCATTTTTCTGTAGCAGATCTTCTGTGTTATTCAGGGTGTGGTTTTCCAGACCATTGATTACCATGCTCTTTGCTTCTTTTGCTCCTCCCCTACCTGCCCATCTTTGCATATTTGATTGCTTTTTTAGTTCCTTTATTAAAGAGAAAGTGAGTATCAGAGAGTGGCTTTGTGTGTTAGGTGGCAAAGGAAATAAAAAGTAGACTAAAATCAGACTGATATCCAGATCTCTTCCACCACTCTTTCCATGCCCCTGAAAAGTCAAGAGCAGGAGTTTTTGTGAACATAGAATGCCAAGTTTACAACAATGAGCTGTATCTTAGGCTCTTGGCATAGAAAGAAATCACCTAGGACACTTTTTAAACTGAAAGCAGCCAACTTACGGGAGTCCCTGGGCGAGGCCTAGCCACGCCCCTTCGCCATGTGGGCAGGTTTCTGACGCCCTGGAGAGCCAGGTCCATGAACAGGAAGACCCAGGTCCTTGCTCTATGGTTGTTCTAAAAGAGATGTGTTTATGTGTTTACCCCAACTCCTACCATATATTGGAGAGAGAGAGAGAGAGAGAGAGAGAGAGAGAGAGAGAGAGAGAGTGAAGTAACCTTTTTTAATTCTTTGAGGAAAAAATATTTGAGTGGAAGGTCATCCTGTCCGATGTATGTGGTTCTGAGAGCCTTGAATTTACTAGTGGTGATAGTGGGAAGGATGTTCGTCATCTAATATTAATGTGGTGAGGGGACCCATTGATCAGCTCCATTCTTTCAGTCATCTTGTGTTCATTGAGCACCTACTTTACATTCACGACAGGCCTTCTGCTAAGGGATTCATAGGTGAAGATACATATGTCCCCTGCACGTAAGAGCTGGGTCCACCTAATCAACTGTCTCATAGATCGATGTGTGTTGTAAAAGGTAGTCAGTATGGAAATGGAAAAGTACACTGTGCTCTGAGAGCTTGTACCAGGGGATTTGCCAGCCGAACGAAGCTCTGAAGCATGGCAGCAGCTAACCAGGTGAAAGAATAAGGGTGGGTGGGTACCAGCATGAAGCCTGTAGGTGTTGCAAGGTCCCTGTGGCAACAGAGGGCAGGCTTATTTGAGGACTTGACAGTGCTGACATCCCAGTGAAGTCCAAATTCTGTCTGGGCAGGAACCACCTCGTCCTGGCGGTGCCCATGTTAAGGGTTTTTATCCCAGAGCAAAGGGAAGTGGGAAGTGTGAAAGTGTGGAGACTTGCTCTTTGATATGATCACTTTAGACTACACAGGTAGAATGGAGTGAAAGGGCCAGAAGAATTGAATACCCATTGCTGGGCCATCTGGGAGGCCTACATGAGAGACATGGTAGCTTGGACTAGAGTTTGATGAAGAGGTTGAGAACATTATTGAGGGTTGAGAAGTTGGTAGCACTTAATGTGATGATTGGATAGAGGAGAGGCAAAGATTGTTCTGTTCCCACGGCAGGCAACAGAAGTACAGGGTCAAGAATTCAAAATAACCAGAATCCAACAAGCCATGTGTTTTGTTCCCTTCCTTCCTCCCACCTTTCTCTTCTCTCTCTCTCCCTTTCTCCTTTCCCCTCCCTTTTCCATCCCCTCCCTTACCCCTTCCTCTTTCACTCCCTCCCTCTCTTTCTCTCCTTCTCTCTCTCCCTCTTTCCTTCCTTTATAATTTTCTTAATGTTTTTGTTCAACTCAGGAAGAAAAAAGAAAGATTGGGTACTTGTAAAGAAACTTTGATCAATAACTTGGAAATGACCAAATCTTGATCAGTTTCTATTACTATGAAATGGGGGGTTGATGTGAAATCATTCTAGTATATATTGTCTCATTCAAGTTAAAAGCATACAACTTTTGAGCACTTTAAAATCACTGTCGAGATAAAACATGAGCTGGCTGGGTGGTTTCTGGCTGGTACACTGAATGTCTGCTTGAATTGCAGTGTTGCTGTAAATATTTCCGGGCACAGACAGGTAGATGCAATAGGAAAAACCAGAACAAATTCTGAAGATGCCAATATTGTCACAGAGTCTCCGTGCAGAATGACGTTATTTGACAAAGTGTTTCCCTGGTGATTTGGCTGCAGATGAAAATGTCTTCAGCAATAAAACTCCATGCTTGCGCTGCTGCTCTCTGCACTCATCAGTCAGCAGATGACATATCAAGGATCTTCTTTGCAGCATTAGTTAATATGCTGGCAGAAATATGTGAAACGTGGCTATGCCCCTGAATTTCTGTGCATGATTTTTGTCTATGTTTGAACCTACATTAATTTACCAAAATATTTGCCAGGTATAAATCTATGATTAATCAATAGGATTGCATTAAAACAGAGATGGGAAGATTTTTATTAGAAGGGTTTTCTTAGATACCAGGATGAGAAGACTTATAATAGCAAGAGCTGCTGTTTCGCCATCATTTGCAAATAGTTTCAGGGAGATTTAAGGATTGGTAAAGCGATTAAGGGTGAAGCATATTTTAATTATAGTTATTGGAATAGCTCTATACAGCTTTATGAATTAATACATTATTGTTTAATAGGTCACAGTCACGTGTGACTTTAACCACACTTCTTATTGCAGCCGGTTTCATTAGCAGTGGTGTTTTATAACTTATAATAATTTATACATAATGAGTTCAGAAGTTGTATTTGCGTGATATCAAAGAAATAATTTACCCCATACATTATCACTCAGCAAAGGAGCAGAGTCCAGCAGGATGCAGTACTTCCCCTAATGAGGTCATTTTACACTTAATTCTGTGGATGCCAAGTCTGGTTTCACAAAGTCTTTTTAGAAACTGGAGGGAAGACGAATCACAATCATTTCACAGGTATTTAATGAGCATGAATTATCCAGTGAGGTAAACATCCATTTTTTCCGTTGTGAAAATTATGCAGGTTTTGAATTCCTGCTGTACTGGAGAGTTTTCTTATCCAACACCACCCCGCCCACAGGCCCGTCAGGCCTTGGTGCGTGTCAGAAGCTATTCTGTGCACTCGATTGAGTTGTCTGTATTTGAATGGCATGTGTGTCGGACTTTAGCTTAGGTTTTGCAAAGCCTCCATGTATCCTCGCTTCTGGGTGTCTACTGCCACCCTCAGGGACAGCCCACCCTCATCCTAAACTAACCTCTTTAAGGGCCCCTGTGGGAACACCTCAGGGCCCTGTCCTTGCGCAGAAGCCAAGAAACGCACTAGGTGGCTGACAGGCTTTACAGCAGGCACGGGGCTCATTTACACTTGTCATTTCATAAAGGTTTTATTTAAAATCATAGGCCCAATGGGGCTTTAGTTCTGGAAATTCTTTTGAGGCCACCAAGTGATATTGGAGAATCTCCAGGCTAGAGCAATCTGCATAAGATGCAAAGATAGGAATAGGTTCTGAGCTGAAGAGGGTGTTACATTTAAATAAGCTGGCAGAATCTTGGGGAAACTTTTCTCGTATGTGAGTGCTCAGGTTCGGTATCCAGCCGGGGCCGGGGCAGACAGAGTGCAGTATTTTCCAAATGTTATTGACATAGAACCCTTTTGGGGAGAGTGCCTTACCTTGGGTTTTTTCCTCTATAAAGTATATAAATATGTAAATGTATAAAAAGTATACAGTTACACTGTTTAGTCCACAACGGATTTTGTCAGGGTAGAGGAAATATTGTATGTTCATATGATTTTCAAGCTGTAAAGTGCCATAAAAATGTAACAGATTATGGTTATTTTTCTCCCTTGACCTTGTTGGAAATAGTGTCAAAAAAGCATGTGCCACATTCTTTACTTGTTCAGAGTTCATTGATGTGGAGACTGCCGTTTGTGTCTTCTGCCCTCCGCACTGGCAAATCACTTCTTAGTTTGAGGGTTCATGTTATTAATTACGGAAAATGATCATTAGTCTGCGGTTGATCTGAGCATTCATTTTAAGTGGATTTTCTAGTTGTGTTTCTGCTGCCTTCGACATGTTTTCTGTCAGTTCCAAAAGCCTAAAGTGGCTTTACTTTATATTAATGCAGCCCTGTAATTATCTGCATGTTGCCTCAGTTTTCTGCAGTCAGCTTTTCCAGGTTGGTTTAAGCTTTAAAAGGGGGAGGACGGGGAAGTGAGGCTCACAACAAATTCCTGCTACACAGATATGTAGACTGCCAGCCCTACAAGAAACCTCCTTCTGGCTCCAGCTGCCTGATTTTTCCTCTTTAGTTTATGCTCACCGTAGCATATTTGTAAATGCTTATTAAATTAATAGGTAACTTTGCATGCCATAAATGCTCTTTTGATTTCATGTGGAGGCAAGATTGAATTTCTTCATGGTTCGATTCAATGCTGTTGATTCTATTATGTGATTTGGAGGACATACAGCTTTTCCACAGTGGTCTCAGTGAGCTAATTGGTTGACAATGTAAGTTATTTATAATGCTTTGGTTGCAGAAAGTAGAAGGGACAAGTTCCACCAATCCAATGCATAGTATTCTTTTGCTGTTTATTTATTCACTTAACCAGTATTTATAGCTCCTATTATTGGCCTGGATACGGCAGGGAATAACATACAAGCCCTTCCCTCCTGAAGTCTGCATGCTAGTGGGGAGAGACAGTGAGTAAACTCCAGGGTATGTGGTAGATGGTGGTAAGAGGGAGGAGGAGGGAAGTGTCACGGAGGCTCAGAGACCTGAAGGATGTGCAGAAATTTAGGGGAAGAGTGCTCCAGAGGAGGGTTGGAGCTGCACAGGAGTGAGGCCATTGTGGGGTCAAGGAAGTGATAGGAATCAGAGTTTGGTTTTGTTCTCAATGAGCTAGGAAACTACTGTTGTATTTTGAGCAGAAGAGTGACAATATAGGTTATCCATTTACAAGGACCACTGTTACTTGAAGGTTAAAGAGGGGAATGAGAAAACAATTTGGAGGCAATTGCAGTGACCTAGGCAGGAGATGATGGTAGCCTGGCCCAGATGGCAGTGGTGAAATGATAAGAAGTGGTTCAACACTAGTTATTTACTTCAAGGGGAGAGGCTGACAGAATTTGCTAATGAATTAGATGTGGACTGGAAAAGAAAGAAAGGAATCAGGTTTGACTTTACCTTAATAGCTGAGCACCTAGAAGTATAAAGTCGGCATTACTCAAATGGAGGATCCTCATATGGGGTGGATTTGAGAGAGGGCGCAGTTTGGGAATAGTTAAGGGAAGGTGCATTCAGATAGCCAAGGGGAGATATTCAGTTGGCAGGTAGCTCTCTGAGTTTGGAGGGAGGATTGGGATCTTGTCTGGAGATGCAAACGTGAGTGTCAGTGTGTATAGAATGACTGGTGGTCATGAATCTGGAGGAGATCATCTGGGGAGTGAGTATAAAGAGAAGTCCAGAGGCAGAGCTCAAGGCCCCCCCCTCCCAATGTTTAAGAGTCAGTGGGGTGACAGTGAGGGGAGGCAAAACAGTAAACTGAGTTATGCAGTGAAGGAAGAGAGTATAGTGTTCCAGGAACCATGTGAATGAAAGAGTCTCAAGAAGGTGGAAAATATCAGCATTGCCAATGTCATTGGTAACCGGAGTAAGGTAAGATTGAGATGGGCCTTTGGGAGTTAACAGTGTGGAGGTCTTATCAAGGCTCAGCACTTGCTTTTGTGACAAAGGGGAGTTGGAATAGACAGCTTACATAGCTTGGAATGGGTTCAACATAGATAAATCTTGAGAATTTGCTCCAAGTAAAGGCAGGAAGGTGGGCCATAGCTGGAGGGGGATGTTGAGCTGCGCGGGGGAGGATGTTAGGCTGGGGGATGGTGTTTTAAGATGGGCAATAATACAATGTCTTATGGTACTGTGAATGGCTAGCAGAATTAGATGCTGTAGGATAAAGGGACAGTTGCTGGAGCAATGTCATTGTGTAGGTAAAGGGCATTGGTGTCTGAAGTGGAAGTGGAGGGTTGGCCTTGTTTAGGGGTCCAGGCAGTTCATGCGGAGTGAGGGGGAGAAGGCAGAGTGTATGGCACAGACACAGGTGGGTTGGGAATTGGTGCTGGAAGTGATGGACTTCTCTTTGGAGTATTTGTTTTTTCAGTGAAATGGTGAGCAAGGATAAGAAGGAGGATGGAGGAGCAAGTATTTTATATAGTATCAAAGACGAGAGAGAGAGAGAGAGAGAGAGAGAGAGAGAGAGAGAGAGAGAGAGAGAAGTATACCATACAATAGTTGTCTAGGAAAGAGAGAAAGACTGGCCTGAAGAAGTGAGGATGGCCAGGGGTACAAAGGGCTCCTGGTAAAACCCAAGAGAATTGAAAATTTTCCTTTACTTGCCCGGGATATCTACAGAAGTGTTCCATTGTAGAAATATACCACAATTTGTTTATCCATTTGCCTACTGTTGGATATTAATGTTGTCTCCAATTTTGGGCTATTAGGAATACAGCTGCTATGAATATCCTTACACAAGTCATTTTGTGGACATATGTTTTCATTTCCCCTGAGTAATATTCTAGAAGCAGAACCACTGGGTTGTAGAATAGATATATATGTAACTTCATAAGAAACTGCCAGTTGTCTCAAGTGGTTCTGCAAAAGTAACCAGGCAAATGCTTCACCCTTGGATGGAAAATAAGCTCTAGGGAATGGAAAGTGCAAGGTAGTAGGAATTCAGTCACAGCTTAGTCATTAGTTAATCTTAGGAAAGTTGCTGAATGTCTATGGACCCAGTTTCCCCAAAAGCTACATGGAGGACATAAGCTAGATAATCTACTAGGTCCAGTTCAGATCCCAAACTCTGCATTTTGGTGAAATTCAACTACATGGTAATAAGTAAACAGAAAGCCATATCTCTGCACATTTTTATTCTGTGGGAGTTCAGCAACATTTAATGTACTGGACACAGGAAGAAAATCTTAGAACATAAGGTGCAGAGGCAAAATGATTAGGCTTATATGAAGCACACAGTTGCCTGTGAAAATCACATATTCTTTTAAAGAAAACATCATAAGGTGATAGAGGATTCAACTCAAAATTTGATATAAAGAGTTGTAATAGCTATGAATAGCTCCCACTCTGTTTTCATTAGAACATATACTAGGAGATGCAATTAGATGGTTCAAGAAAAAAAAAAAAAAAAACTGCTTACACATCCAATGCTTAGATTGTGTGGCTTGCTTTGAAACTAGAGAAACAAAACATTAGGCTTCTCTCACTTTTGCAGAACTACTGGGTAAGAGTTCTAGTCATCTGTGCTCCCTCCAGCCAAGAGCAAAGTAAATGTCTGTCCTTCCAGCTCCAGGAGTGATGGCCCATGGCCACCTTTCCCTACATCTTGTGTATAAACAGATCTAAATGCATGGCTGGTAGGTCTTTGTCTGCCACTTCTTGGCTGCCTGTCCCTGCACCTCAGCAGTCACTGTAAAGACTGACGAGTCACGGTTCACTTGGTTGAAGCCGTCTGATAAATAGAGGAAGCTAGAAAAGACAGATTGAGCATCAGTGTGAGATCACGTACTTCTGTAATTTGTCTTTCGAGTTAATGAGAATTCGGGGTGGGAGGGGGGGGAACCAGTTGGAGATAACTCTGAGCCAGGTGGGGAATCTTGACTCAGCTGTGATTGGTGGGGAAGATAAATGCCCATTTGGTGTCCATCACCCTCCCAGATCCCGGGGTTATGAAATCCTGCCCCCACAGGGCAGGACTAATGTCCTTTCTCAGAAGGGTCTCTGAAGAGTCCGAGCATTGCAAGGCAGATGCAGGCCCATGGAGAGTTGGATTTGAATGTGAGAAAGGTCAGTTACGCCAACCTCTTGTCAAATGCAGATTCCCTTCCACAGCATCTCTGGCCTCATTGCCTTCTGGCCTCCACTTGAATGCCTACAGTGACCAGAACTCCCTGCCTCAGCACAGTCACTGTAGGACACACACATGTGCTTTTCAGACATTCTCTCAGGTGCAGCCTCACCAAGCCAGTGCCATGCAACCTTTTCTCCATGATGTGATCAGAGAACCTAAACACAAAATCAACCCACAGCTCCATGGGTGGCAGTTCTGGTTGATTTTGTTTCTCTCCTCAGGTGGAGATGGAGATGGATCGTGGGCACCATAAGCATTTTATTTCTGATCTTTCTTGGTGGTCTGAAGAAGCACAAATAAGGTCACCCCCTCCCCCAGTCCCCCAGGCAGGGACTATTGTATCCTAAGTGGCCCTGATATATCCTTCCATTGATCTAGAAAGATGACTCCTTTCTCACATTGGGCTTGTATTTTTTCTTATCTGTTCAAAAGTCTGTCTTTTATAATTCTAATGCAGAGATTCTCCACCAGAGCAACCTTGTTTATTGGGGGACATTTGGCAGTCTCTAGATGTTTCAGTTGCCACATCTGGTGTAGGGGGTGCTGCTGGTATCTGATGGTTTGAGACCAAGGATGCTGCTAAAGTCCTAAAGGATGCTGCACAGGACAGCTCTCCCCACCCAGCCCCACCCCAGACAAAGAATTATCTGTCCCAAAATGTCTCTGCACTGGGGTTGAGAGACGCTGGTCTAAAGGAATCAGTCATCCCAGCCAACAACCAGTAGAACAGTAGTACCGTCCAGTGGTAGCCAGCATTGTTGACTCTCCCGCCCCCCTCTGGCACAAAGCTTTATGAGGACCTAGGAAGATTCAAGAGTTTTAATTCATAAGAAGAGCTTCTGCATTTGTATTTGTGTTCATGCTTCTTACAAAAGAGTTAGAGTAGACTCAAGCAGCTTGCCACAGAAAAGATTCATTAAGAATCAGTTGTTGGGGACGTGGTTGTAATATGATGCTAGTGTCAATGCGCTTTGCTCGCTTTAATCCATAACTGTCCTCATGGAGGCATGGGTATCTTTGAATCTTAAATGGGGATGTATTCTTTAAAGGCCTCTGGGTTTTTAAAGATCTTTCCTATGTACTGCTAATAAACCAAGTTGGTACAGGTTGTTTGTTGTTACCTGGTCAGCTCCGACTCCTGGTGACCCTGTGCCTGCGTGCTGTCCACTGCATCCTGGACTCAGCAGCCCTGCTTGGCTTCTGTAGGCCCCTGCCTAATGCTCTCTTATGGAATCAATTCATCTCATATAGGCTAAGCCCAATCAAGAGAAGAGTGGGCAGTCAAGAGCAGAGTTGTAAAGGGCTTTGCTTTTCCAATTGTTTAGGTGCCAGCTTTCAGAGAGCATTTGTTTTTAATAAATTACATAGAATTCTAAATCTGTTGTATCACTGATTGTTGGTAGGGGTTTTGTTTCAGTGTTTTTATTTGTGTAGGAGGGAAGACAAAAGAAAAATTTTTGAATAGAATCTTGTGAGGTTTTTATTTCCTTCACATTGTCTTAAGAAGGCAAAATTACTTTTGATATATAACAGCATAACAGACATAAACATTGGATCATTTCCCCACCGCCACCCTTTCTGGGGTAGAACCCCTGCTGAGAGGGGCCTCAGAAGAGCTTGTCAGCCAACGCAACAGCTAATTAGATGAGCTCCAGTGCTTCCCTGGACAGCTTTCAGACACACGCCCTGTCACATGTGCCATGAGTGTCAATTCAGGTCCCTTCTTCCTCAGCTCCTTTGACTCAAACCAATCCTAACTTGTAAATGAATGGGGTAAACATTTACAGGTTGCCCACTCTGTGCTGGACTCTGTGCTAGGTGTGGGTATTAGAATGGGAAATAGGAAACACATTCTTTGGGGCCATAAAAGTAGGTGAAAGAAGGGGGGCCCTGATTCACAATGAATGTAACTCCCTGAAATAACACAGTACAAACAAAGAAATTAATAGCTCCATCAAGTGAGTTCCTTTTTTTTTTCTTTTTTTCTTTTCCTGGCTTGAAAGCATAATTATTGAATGACTCTTACTTTTAAATGAAAATTGGCAAAACTAAAGTTAGTGAACTGTTTTAAGTAGTGGTGGACCCATTGGAATTTGAAGGTGTTCTAGAAATCCTCCTTTGGTGGTGGAGATACACACACACACACACACACATCCCCTTCTCCATTTTCTTTTATTGTGAGGCTCACAGAAACACACAGTGGTGGATGCCACTGGGCCAGTGTGCTCTCTGAAGAGTGACTGCTCCCTGCTGTGCTAGCAGCACCAGCCCCCATGCGCCAGGCTTGTTCCTGGCTTAACTCATCTCAGTGCTCTGAATTTCTCCTTCTGGAGATGTGCTCTGAGCCAGCCCCCACCCAGGATGGCACTGCAGCTCTCATGCAAAAGCTTGTCTTCTGATCCTCCCTTGGAACATGACAGTTTCTCTGTGATGGCCGTATTAATGATCAGAAATGGTTTCCTGCAGACAGTTGGGTGCTAATTATGATTGGGACCTTTGAGGCTCTTAAGCCCAAATCTGTTGTTTGTTGTTGTTAAAAATGAAAGACCATAACATATTAAAAGAATCGTCTTGGTGTTTTGTTTTTAACAACTGAAAGTGATGCAGATTAGGCCAGAAAACTTTGTGCTAAACTGTGATCTCCATTAAAGCTATTTAATCTTTGATTGTGAGGAAAGGGATTTAAGAAGTGGTTGATTAATTGCTACTTTCTGGTAAAGAAGGGATTGAGTTTGAATATTTCAATGCAAAGCAAAAAAAAACACACCAAAACTGACATTGATTAAACTGGAGGTGACGTTTGGGGAGGTGTTCTCAGAATTTCTAAGTTTGATTACCTGATTTGACTGCATGCTGTGTCCCAGGTTTGTGAACTCTTTCTAGCCAGTTCTACCTGGGAAGAACTATTTTCAATTAAATGGATCATGACCACTGGAGAAAGAATCATGAAACGCACCTGTGGTGTGGGGTCATGGTGTGAACAAAACTGCCCAGCTCACAAAGCCACAGTTTAGGAGTGGGCCTGTTGCTAATACTGGCCTTGGATATCATTTCATTCTTCCCATCAACTGCTTCATTAATGAGGTAGAGAGAGGAAGGTGGGTGGGTCCTTCCTGGAGCTCTGTGACACCAGAAGGTGGATGCTTTCACTGGATCTCACTGGGGGCAAACAAGGAGGCCCACAGACCCTTGATCATTAGAAGGGATGATATCTATTGGGATACTGTTCAAAAAGTAGGAAGAGGACCAAGTATTAATGGGAAAGCAGAAAAGTAGAGAAAATAAGAACAGGAAACTTCCTAGTCAATTCACATAGGTATGTGAATGAGCTGGTTTCCTTCCTTCCTTCCTTCCTTCCTTCCTTCCTTCCTTCCTTCCTTCCTTCCCTCACCAGAGGATATTTTTAGAGAGAGTGGAAGGAAGAGAGAGAGAGAGAGAAACATTGATGTGAGAGAGACACTCTCACATCAATTGGTTGTCTCCCGCACCTGGTCAGCCAGGAGCCTGTAACTAAGGTACATGTCCTTGACTGGAATTGAACCCAGAACCCTTCAATCTACAGGCCGATGCTCTATCCACTGAGCCAAACCAGCCAGGGCTAGGCTGGTTTTCTTTTGCAAGGTCTCAAGGCTTAAGATGTGATATAGGCAATGCTCCAAGCATAAATCTAGAAAAATCTTGAATAAATATGTAAACAAAAGGCACCCAGAAAATGAATACTTTTGGGAGATTCCATAGTGTTTTTATACAAATAGGGTGTGGTGTGTGTTTTTTCTCAAAAAAAGTTCAATGATTCATCATTTTTTGTTAAATCAGGTGGCTGATAAAAAATAAAAATACGAAAAGTACATGTATCGTATGTTGCATCTGAGACATTACTCGTCAGAATAGACTGTCTGGCAGAAACATGCACTGCCCTTTAGGTCTTACTTATGGACATGGCAGTGCGTTGAGTCCCCACTCATGAACCACTATCAGTGCAGAATCATTTCTTGGGGAAATTAACAGAGGTAAAGACAGGAGTATAAAGTAAACGGCAGTGTTCCATGTAAACAGACTGTAGTGGAGGACACATTTCTGTATAAGGGGCTATTTTAAAGGCTCTGAAGTTTTCTTCCAATTACACTTTGGTTGAATTTCCTGATACTTTTTCTTGCTTCCAATGTATGAATGCAAGATAAGACAAATGGAAGTGTAGAGAATTATACTTATTAAATCTCATTTCTCTTTTTCTCTTCCAACTTCTTCTTGATCATTTTAATCTTACCATGCAGCAATTCAGGACCCCAGTTTTCCCTCTCACAAGCTGGAGGGCAAAGCCCTCCGTGTTTAAAGAGACTCAGTGCCCCCAGTCTGCCCTAGTTCTGCTCCAAGGAAGCTGTGCTGTAGCAGAGCGGCACCTGGCACAAGTAGAGATTGGGAGCTTGGCTCTGTTGGAAAGGGCGAGGAAGGTAAGGGCCAAGCCAGCAGCATGGACACCTGGATTTGTTCACAAGTTTCCTCATTCATTTAGTCACACACTTGTTCACTCACTAACTGGCTCCCAGTAACTTGCTGAGTGTAAATTGAGTGCCAGAAACTGTACATCCATCCTTGTGAAGAAGACATGGGTCCCACCCACAGGGTGCAACTCCCCACCAAACATTGCAGCAACCATGTGGCCTTATGACCTCACACCAGCAACTTCCATAGACATGAAGCACGTGGGAACCAGGTTAATACAGTCCAAGAGCTGGGCACACCCTTTTATGAATGGACACAGGAATTACAACTTTACACTCCCCAGTTTTTGAATATTAGAAAACTACAGCTAACATCAGTGGTTTGATCAGTGTGTCTCTGGACACTGTCAGCTTTTGTGTGAGACCTTCCGGGTGACTTTGGGTGGAGTGATGTAGTCAGTCTGAAAATAGCCTGGAACAGGCTTCCAGTAGTTTTTTTGCTTTGTTTTATTTTGTTTTGAAATCCCACATGAGGATGTTTTCTTTTAAATTGATTTTTTGGGGGTAGGGAGGGGGAGAGAGAGAGAGAGAGAGAGAGACATCGATCCGTTGTCTCCTGTTCCCGTATAGGCCCTGACTGGGAATCGAACCCGCAATCTGTTGGTGCACAGGATGACACTCCAGCCAGCTGAGCTGCCAGCTACGGCACTTCTAGTAGTTTTGAACATGTTTCTGCCCCGGACCATCCCTGTCACCTTAGCTGACTGTTGCCCCTGCCAAGGCCCAAGTTCTCATCCTATCTAATAAAGAGAGAATATGCAAATTGACCATCATGCCATCACAAAGATGGCAGCACCCACAGTGGAGGCGGGGTTTCTGTAACACAAGATGGCTGCGCCCAAAACAGAGGCCGAGTTCCCTTAACGAGCCTTAATGAGCAATAAGCAGGGACCTGAGGTTGCACCCCCCTTGCCTGGTGGGGCTTGACGGGGGACCTCAGGCCACACACCCCCACCCCAACGCCAGGTTGGAGGGCCTCAGGCCGCGCCTCCCACCCCAGCGCCAGGCTGGGGGACCTCAGGCCGTGCTCCCCACCTGGCAGGGCTTGACGGGGGACCTCAAGGTGTGCCCCCACCCTAGTACTGGGTCAGGGGACCTAAGGCTGCTTCCCCTGCCCTGGGTTGGGGGACCTCAGGGCACCCCCCACCCCAGCACCGGGGGACATGAGGCTGTGCCCCCCACCAGGTGGGGCTTGACGGGGGATCTCAGACCATGACCCCCACCCAGTGGGGCTTGATGGGGGACCTCAAGGTGTGCCCCCGCCCCAGTACTGGGCCAGAGGACCTCAGGCTGCTTCCCCTGCCCCGGGCCAGGGACCTCAGGCTGCGCCCCCCACCCCAGTGCCGGGGGACCTGAGGCTATGCCCCCCACCAGGTGGGGCTTGATGGGGGATCTCAGACCGCGACCCCCGTCCATCGGGGCTTGATGGGGGAGCTCAGGCTGTGCCCCCTGCCCTGGTGGGGCTTGATGGGGACCTCAAGGTGTGTCCCCTGCCCCGGTGCTGGGCCTGGGGACCTCAGGCTGCGCTGCCTGCCCTGGCACCAGGCCGAGGGACCTCAGGCCACGCCCCCCACCCTGGTACCAGGGGCCCTGAGGCTGCAACCCCCACCTGGCAGGGCTTGACAGGGACCCTGAGGCTAAGCCCCCCACCCGGTGGGGCTTGATTGGAGACCTGAGGCTAGAACCCCTGCCTGGCAGGGCTTGGCAAGGGTGGGACTGGCTGGGTCTGGATCTCTCCCAATGGGGGTGGGGCTGGCTGGGGCTGGGTCTCGAGCATTTTTGAGGCACCACAGGTGGGTGAGGACTTGACTCTGGGTCCCGCAGTGTGCCCCAGACTCTGACAGGAGGAAGATTTTCATATACATTTTACTGATTTTCTTTCATCTCTGACACTTCTGTTATAGAGAAAGGGCAAATAGCAATATTAAAATATTTTCTCTAATTAATCCCCTTTTAATGTACACGGATTTCTTGCACCGGGCCACTAGTTTGTAAAATAAGACGTTTAAACAAAGTAAATTTAAAGCCCTAATTTTAAAAATCTGTGCTTTTTACTTTAATGGGTAATATCATCCCAGTGATTTTAAAGTTTAACCCAACGATTGTGTTACCATAATGGGGAAGAAAACCCAACCAAACCCTTTTTTCCCCCATTTAGGACAAGATATATTTCAAAAATATCATCTGAGCTGCCTGAGAAGCAGTATGTCAGTCATAACACCTGCAATCTATTGAACAATTAAAATGTGTTGACCTAAGAGACCTGATCTCACTTAATACAACTTAGGAGGGAGGTTCTGTGATTACCTTTGTACCATTAGAGTGTTCATACTGTCCCCAATGTAGAGATGAGGAAATCGAGGCTCAGAGATTAAGTAACTTCTCAGAGATCAATGAATATTAAGATGGGGTTTGAATCCAGACCTTTTATGTGCCTTAAAGAACCTGTACACTCATAGTCTAATCAGCTTTCTAGCCACAGTGCCATCACAGAGGAGAGCTCCAGTGCCTGCTTGGTGGTGGGTAGAATAAGGTTGAAAGGATTTAATGTGATCAACTGCAGCAGACGTACTTATGTAGCCTTTTTGTGTATTTCCTGTTATTGACTATTTTGTGTCACAAGGCACAGAGGAATAAGTGTTTCCAGTGTTTTAATTTTCTTGCCAGTGGTTCTAGTGATAAACCTTCATTAATTAATATATATATATATATATATATATATATATATATATAAAAGGCTAAGCAACCATCGCATCAGAAACAACTGAACATGCTATGTGGGGCGACCAGGCTGGCAGGGGGGTTAGTGAGGGACGACCAAACAACTGAGCAGCAGGCTGCATGGGGCGACCAGGCCAGCAGAGGGGGGCAGTTGGGGATGACCAGACCGGTGGCGGGTGGGCAGTTGGGGGTGACCAGGCCAGCAGGCGGGGGGGAGGCAGTTAGGAGCAATCAGGCAGGCAGGTATGTGAGCAGTTAGAAGCCAGTGGTCCCGGATTGTGAGAGGGATGTCCCCCAAGGGGTCCCGGATTGGAGAGGGTGCAGGATGGACTGAGGGGACCCCCCCATGCACAAATTTTGTGCACCGGGGCTCTAGTAATGAATTAATCCTCTGGCAGCACAATACTTAAGTGTAGTCTCTTGAACCAGCGGCATTGGCATCGCCCAGTAACTCCTCAGGGCCACCGAATTAGACTTCACACGTGCACAGCTTCCTTCCATGTGCATGGGTTGGGGAGTTCTTTGTGTCTAGCAGGTCCCAAGAGAACCCTGTGCTGCAGGCAGAGAAATACACCACCGCTCACGATCGCAGTGCTAGTAGCGCTGTGACCAAGGGTGAAGGCGGGGAGAGCAGGGCAGTCAGGAAGAGTGAGGATGGCCTCAGCACAAGAAAAGCTGTAAGATAAAAATCTATTTCCATGGGCCTTTTTACATAGCGGAGGAACAAATATTCTTTATTCTTTTGGAAAGAATCATTCTAGATTGTTTGGAAGGTCAAACAATGAAGTCCAATTAGTGAAAAGTAAGAATTAATAGAAAGAGAGAAGATGAAAACTTAGTTATAAAACACTTAAGGCTCTCATTTTAAGCTCACTGCAGGACTCCTAGCCCCTTTGTTTTTGGGGATTTTTTTCTCCCCTAAGAATTCACATTTCCTATAAAACAACTCCAAAGTGAAAAATCATACATGTCATATGAAATAATTACCATATTTGTTGTTAAGAAGAAATACACAGCATGCAGCCCCAAATGCCTTTCCTACCTGTCTCATGCACTACATTTTATATTATAACATAGAGTAAAATATGTAAGATTTCTTGCAATCAGTTTATTCTAACCTACAAGTGAAAATTGAAGCTTAGCTTATTTAGAGAAGGTAAATTATGTGTTCAGTGAAGTTTTTAGGTTTACATTGAAAAAACTAAGAATTGTGTACAAAACATAAATGGATTATAGTGTAAATCAAATCTGTTGTGAACTGTGCGGACCTAAGTGTGTTAATATGCGTGTGTGCATAATGTGCTCTGATGCGGAGGAAGAGTATTACAGACTCTTTGACCTTGTGATATGCTGATATGTTATAGCAGGTGAAAGCACATGACAGTGTTGCCAGGATTCCCAGAGGGCTCCATTCCAACGTTGAGGCTCATGTTCTCCAAACTGCTAATTAATGTAAAGTCAGCTTCATATATTGAGATGTTTAATCAATTGGCAGACTCCTGTCAATAAATATGTCTCTTAAGTGGTTTGTAATAGACAGGCTAATGAAGTCCTCTTGTGCGTGTCAGAGCTATTGGGAACATCTCTCCTCCTCCTGAGCGTCCTGCCACACGTTGTTAGTCTCCCTCCGACTCATGGGAAGAATGTCCTTCAGCATCGCTGTCTGACCCAGGGAGGGGTATCTGGAGAACTAGAAAGTGAACTTCATTTTTTTTTAATGTATTTTTATTGATTTCTGAGAGGAAGGGAGAGGGAGAAAGAGAGAAACATCAAGGATGAGAGAGAATCACTGATCAGCTGCCTCCTGCACGTGCCACCCTGGGGATTGAGCTCGCAACCCAGGCATATGCCCTGACTGGGAATCGAACCGTGACCTCCTGATTCATAGGTTGACGCCCAACCACTGAGCCGTGCCAGCTGGGCATGAGCTTCATTTTATGCCAGTGGTTAGTCAAGCAACGCAAGGATGGTCACTGGCGATACGAATGATTTTAATAGTAACATTCCCTGAGCAGTCGCTGCATGCAGGGCTCTGTGCTCAGTACTCTGACTTCAGTTACTTCAATCATTCAGTCTTAGCAGCAGCCCTGTGAGGAGGGGCACATTTCTCAAACCTCTCGTACTCTTTTTGTAACCAATGTTTTTGTCAGGCCACTGCAATCCTGAAACAGATTGCGTTCCACATGTCATTGTTTTTAAAACGTCATTGTCATTCCATTTTTCGGATCTTTGAAGAACGAAACATCACCAGTTTGTCAGTGCTGCTCACATGCAGAGCTAGGGAAGGGCTGCCGCCTCCATCAGAGCACACGGGGCCTCTGCCCTTACAGGCGCTGACCACCTTGGAAGGACAGTAACTTCTGTCTTGAGATCTTTTCCAGTTTAAAATTTCCAACTCCACCCATCCCAAGAGCTCATAGGCCCGGACAGGCAGATCTGGAAAATGCAATATTAGGTTTATTAATAATGAGCAATGGTTTATTTCTCTGCCTGCAGCACTGGCCATTGTGAGAGTAGACAGACGGCAGGCCTGGTGGGGACCCCAGACCCAGGGGACAGAGCTCTTCATAGGTGGACACTGGGAGAGGAAGCCTGCTTCCTGCTCGAACCTGGTCCCCATCCTCTGGGAAGCAGGCAAAAGAAGGCTTCCTTCAGCATGTATGGAAGGCTTATAGTGAAGGAGTACAGTGACTGATTCTTCCTGAATTTCCCCAAGCTCCTCCACTTGTCTTTGTTTATTAATAAATAAGGTGCAACTAATGTTCCCATCTGGCAGCGCACAGAGAGGGGCATCAAAATGAAGCAGTGGTTATAGCTCCTAAATACTAATGAAGGTGAGATCCACTTGGCATGGTAGAAAGGTGGGTCTTTATTTTAGAGTTCTTAATTAAGAATTGCCAAGTGACTAATATTAATTAGGAAGCCAGCTGTATCCTTCAGTTCTGCGGTATATTTCTTCTTAGGAACCTTTGAAGGGAGTAATTCTGAGCCTCTTTTAATCAATCAGCCCATGAGCAGTTATCTATTAAGTATATTCTGTCTGTGGGCCCAGGCCATGTGGACAGAGATTTATAAGGTACAGTCTCTGCCTTCAGAGGAGTGTGCACCAGCAGAGCAGTGCTTCAGGACAGTGAAGTGTAAGCCGGCTCTGTGTCATAGGGGCTGGGTAAGGAGTGTGGCGGTGCAGTGGCAGGGAGCTCCCACACTCCACGGGTGCCCTCTCTCTGCCAGGAGCGCAGGGGCCCGCCAGTCATGGGAAGGTCTGTAGCCCTAGTGTGGTAGGTGCACAAAGGCTGAGGGCCACCCAGCAGACTGGAAAGTTGGAGTTCAAAAGAAGGAATAAGGATCATGGGCTGAAATAGTGGGGATGACTAGAATGGGCTGCGAAGAGAGAGGGACAAGATTTTCAATGGATGATGAGCCCTGGCCAGCCCCCAGTGGTGGAAGGAAAGGGAGCAAGCCAGTTGGCCAGAAAGGGAAGGAATGGGCAGTGCTGGGACTCACCCCAGCTCTTCAGAGCCCAGCCTCTCCCCAGCTGTTGGGTGATGGTTCTGTTGGTGCTGTTCATGTCTCCACACATATACTTTCTAATATGCCAATATTTCTGCAATGTTTTCATGCTGGACACAGTGCAGTGGCCGTGTACTAATATACTTTTAAATTCCATCTGCATTATTAACACATTTTCAGTCACTTTCTTTAGTCTAGATGTTCAACAGTACAGTATATGAAACCCATGATTTGTAGTGTTTTCCAGTTTCCTACCATGGCCAATCTCAAGCTGCCAATATGATGGCATTGGGCATGGAGTTGGGAATAGTGGTACATACATCCATTTATTCTATTTCCAGTACACTGACCCAGTAGCTGCAAATAACCTAAAGAGCATAGAAAAGAATAAAATGTATAAGCATAGGAAAGTGAGAAGTTTTTGCTTTTTGAGACAGGTTAATCCTATCTAATAAAAGAGTAATATGCAAATTGACCGTACCTCTGCTACACCAACAAGCCATGCCCACCAGCCAATCAGGAGGGAATATGCTAATAAACCCAACCAAAATGGCTGTAGCCACAGAGAGCAGGAGGGAGGCTTGGGTTTCCCTGGTGATGGAGAAAGCCAAGCTTTCCACCTGCCCTTGCCAGCCCAGGCCTCCACTCAATGCTACAAAGTTTCAATGATAGAAGATACATAAACCCAAACAGAAATGGCGGCAGCCACGGAGCTAGCGGAAGGCTTGGCTCCACTCCAGGCTACAAAGTTTCAATTGTAGAAGATAAATAAATCCCAGATACCAGGGCCTCCGCTTGGGTCGCCGAGGGGCATGGCCAGCCTGCAAATCACCACAGGCCCCTCGCCCAGGCCGCCCCACACCCCAAGGGAACCCCCACCCTGATCCGGGACACCCTTCAGGGCAATCGAGCTGGACCCCACCCATGCACCAGGCCTCTATCCTATCTAATGAAAGAGTAATATGCAGATTGATCATCACTCCAACACACAAGATGGCTGCCCCCATGTGGTCAAAGATCCTGCCCCCATGTGGACACAAGATGGCCACCACAAAATGGCCAGCAGGGGAGGGCAGTTGGGAGGAACCAGGCCTGCAGGGGAGGGCAGTTGTGGGTGATCAGGCCAGCAGGGGAGAGCAGTTGGGGTGTACCAGGCCTGCAGGGGAGGGCAGTTAGGGGTGACCAGGCCTGCAGGGGAGGGCAGTTAGGGGTGACCAGGCCTGCAGGGGAGGGCAGTTAGGGGTGACCAGGGCTGCAGGGGAGGGCAGTTAGGGGTGACCAGGGCTGCAGGGGAAGGCAGTTAGGGACAATCAGGCTGGCAGGGGAGCAGTTAGGCATCAATCAGGCTGGCAGGGGAGTGGTTAGGGGTGATCAGGCTGGCAGGCAGAAGCAGTTAGGAGCAATCAGGAAGGTAGGCAGGCTAGCAGTTGGGAACCAGCAGTCCTGGATTGTGAGGGATGTCCGACTGCCCATTTAGGCCCAATCCCTGGCAGTTGGACATCTCTCGAGGGGTCCCAGATTGGAGAGGGTGCAGGCTGGGCTGAGGGACACCCCTCCATGCACAAATTTTGTGCACCGGGCCTCTAGTGTATGTATAATTGATTCAAAATAATCTGCACATACTTAAAATGTGATTTTTTAAAAAATCCTCCAATGTGGCCTCCTGCAGGGATTTAGTCCCCTGAGCTGGAGGGTGGGGGGAGTGGCAGAATCATGGACTCATACTCTCAGGTCTTAGAAGGAGGGGCTTTATATGAAACACTTCAGTATCTCTGTCCACATCCCTGTGTTTAAGTCTCTTGACATTGATATGTTAATATCCATCAAATTCTAGTTTCTTGAACCCCTAGCAATTGAAGATGGATTATATGAAGATGAAGTTGTAATATACTTACTTTTTATTTTGCCTGGCGTAATTTTAGCAGGGTTTGTTTTTTGTTTTTTGTTTTTTTGTTTTCAAACTCAAATGCAGATCGGTTTGTAATTCTCTCTTTTACTTTTTAATCTAATATGTACACATTTATTTTATTTAATATTATTTTTTAAATTTATCTTTATTGTTGAAAGTATTCCAGATGTCCCCTTTGTTTTTGTTTTTCCCCATTGACCCCCTCCACCCCGCACCCGCCCCTCCCAAGCCTTCACCACACTATTGTCTGTGTCCATGGGCTAGGCATATGTGCATATAAATTTCCCAGTTAATATCTCCCCACCCACTCCCGCCTTCCCTCTGAAATTCGTAATTCTCTCTTCCTTTCATCCTTAGAATCTCAGATGGCTGAGTTGAATCTGGGAGTGAGTGCTGTGGGTCTTCTCCTGCAAGGGTCCTGAACCCAGAAATCTGCAGCCCTCCATGCTCCCTCACTCTCGGGGTAGCTTTTCCTTCAGATGACCTAGGAGAGCTGCAGGTCAAGACCCCCTAAGTGTGAGCCCAGCCATGCTTATTCGCGTGATGTTCTCTATAGCCTTGGACTCAGCTTAGGGAGCAGTTTGATGTGCGCGTCTATCTGTAAACTCTGCTGCTGACCTCTTTCTTCTTCCATCTGTTCTGCTAGTGCTAATTTTCCTCCAGGTTGCATGGTGTGTGTGTGTGTGTGTGTGTGTGTGTGTGTGTGTGTGTACAGCCTCTAGCCTTGGTTTATAAACAGCCGTTTTCACTAAATTCCCACATCCAGAACAAGTTTTTTTTCTTTTCCCAAATAAAACACTTCTCACTGAGGGTTTTCTGGAACCCTACCTGCTGCTGCTTTGGTGAAGTCCGGATCAGCTGCTGTGCTTGGAATGCTGCCCTCATTCTGTGGCTCTGAAATTTTGTTGTAACAGTTTCCTTCCGAAAAGAAGCAGCCTTAGAACTAGTGGACCCCTGCTTTTCTCTTTATTTTGTAACTTGGAGAATTTTACTAACTTTGTGTCACCTTCTGCCTCCGATTGAATCTGTTAAAATAGCTACATATGAGCGGGATCTATACAGAAAATAAAATAAGTACAGAAACACTGTTCGTGGAGAGCGATGTTGCCATATCCACATAGCCCTGTGTTGTTATAAGGATTAATGTTTTTCCTGAAATCAATTCACATTCTTAAATTAATTTTTAAAAGAAACTATACTGCTATTGAGAAAAATAAGTACATAGAAATTAAAATGTAAAGCTTGCATCACTCATCTCACTGAACACCTCTGAGAAACATGCTTGGGGGAGGTGGCATATCAAAGCGGGCTGGGTGGGGTGAGGGAAGCAGCCATTTATCCCTTGCTTTAATATACAAGTTTAATTTCACTTGCTAGTTTTGTTTATGCCAGGATGTTTCAGCCTCAGCACTGTTGACCTTTTGGAGCAGACAGTTCTTTGTTGGAGACTATCCTGTGCATCATAGGATGTTTAGCAGCATCCTTGGCCTGTAACCACTACATGCCAGTAGCACACCCCCAGTGTGACAACCACAGGTGTGTCTACACATTGCCAATCCGGCCCCTGGTTGGAGGGCAGATCTGCCTGGTTGACAGCCACTGTGTAATACATAAGTCATTATGTTGCTTTTACTACTGTGGTGGTCTTGAATTGTTACTTTAGTAAGTGTGTATATTTAAAATACACTGCAGCTTTTGAGACCTTGTTTTATAGCATTCTTATGACTATGCGTATAACTCCCCTGTTATAGGAAAATGGAAGTGGCCTTGGCCTCTCTCTCCTGAGACTGCCTTGGGCACACTTTGTCCCTTTTCTATTGAGGTGAGCTGCTTCTGCCCACTATTTGTCAGCTCCCAAAGGACTCCTTGGTGAATGAAAGACTGGTTTTTCTAGCTTATATGCAGACTAGAGGCCCGGTGCATGAAATTTGTGCAGGGCGGGGGGTGTCCCTCATCCCAGCCTGCACCCTCTCCAATCTGGGATCGGGCCTAAACGGGCAGTCGGACATCCTTCTCACAATCCAGGACTGCTGGCTCCCAATTGCTCGCCTGCCTACCTGCCTGATTGCCCCTAACCGCTTCTTCCTGCCAGTCTGATCACCCCCTAACCACTCCCCTGCCAGCCTGATTGATGCCTAACTGCTCCCCTGCCAGCCTGTTTGCCCCTAACTGCCTTCCCCTGCAGCCCTGGTCACCCCTAACTGCCCTCCCCTACAGGCCTGGTCCCCCCCAACTCTTCTCCCCTGCAGGCCTGGGTCCCCCCCAACTGCCCTTACCTACAGGCCCGGTCGCCCCCAACTTCCCTCCTCTGCCGGCCTGGTCACCCCTAACTGCCCTACTCTGCAGGCTTGATCGCACCCAACTGCCCTCCCTTGCAGGCCTGGTCCCTCCCAACTGCCCTCCCCTGCTGACCTGATCGCCCACAACTGCTGTCCCCTACAGGCCTGATCCCTCCCAACTGCCCTCCCCTGCTGGCCTGATCGCCCACAACTGCTGTCCCCTACAGGCCTGATCCCTCCCAACTGCCCTCCCCTGCTGGCCATCTGTGGTGGCCATCTGTGTCCACATGAGGGCAGCCATCTTTGACCACCTGGGGACAGCCATCTTGTGTGTTGGAGTGATGGTCCATTTGCATATTACTCTTTTATTAGATAGTATAGAGGCCTTGTGCACAGGTGGAGGCCGGCTGATTTGCCCTGAAGGGTGTCCCAGATCAGGGTGGGGGGTTCCCTTGGGCTGTGGGGCGGCCTGAGCAAGGGGCCTATGGTGGTTTGCAGGCCGACCACACCCCCCGGCGACACAAGCGGAGGCCCTGGTATCTCGGGTTTATTTATCTTCTATAATTGAAACTTTGTAGCCTTGAGCGGAGCCAAGCCTCCTGCTGGCTCTGTGGCCACAGCCATTTTTGTTGGGATTTATTTATCTTCTATAATTGAAACTTTGTAGTCTTAAGTGGAGGCCAAGGCAGGCCAGGGCTGCGGAAACTTGGCTTCCTCCATCACCAGGGGCAACTCAAGCCTTCTGCTCTCTCCAGCTCTGTGGCTGCCGCCATTTTTGTTGGGATTTATTTATCTTCTATAATTGAAACTTTGTAGCCTTGAGTGGAGGTCTGGGCCAGCCAGAGTGTGCGGAAAGCTTGGCTTCCTCCATTCCCTGGAAAACCCAAGCCTCCTGTTTGTTCCATGGCCACAGCCATCTTGGTTGGGTTAATTTGCATACTCTCTCCTGATTGGCTGGTGGGTGTGGTTTGTGGGTATGTCAGAGTGATGGTTAATTTGCATATTACTCTTTTATTAGATAGGATATGCTTCATTTTAAGAAAATGCAATGACACGTGACTTTATTCACTATTTACATCAATGGAGGCCTGCATTCTTGTGAGATACTACTTTAAATGTATTATCTTTTTTACTTTTACAGAAGTCATTTTTTATTTCTTGTGAGAAAAACTAAGCTTAGATAGGTTAAGTGGCTTGCCCAAAGCCACAGTGCTGAAGTTACTTTTCTAATAAAGGGGAATACTGGAAGCTATGTGTCCCCAATAGGGAAATGTTTACATTAATGATGAAATACAGCATGGATTCACAGGTACCCTGTCAGTAATTTTGTTTATGATTATGTGGTAAATACCGATGCTGTACTTTTGTTTAAAATCATAAACCTATTATAAACTATGATAATTACTGCTTAAAAAATACTCTGGATGTAAACTTGAAATAAATTTACCAAGATACTAGTAAAAGTTATGTTTAAGTAGAAGACATCTGATTTTCTAAATGGGTTGAAGTATGTTTCTATTTCTTTAAAAAAAATGAAATTTTTAAGTTAAAAACAAAAAAAGATATAGTTTAAATTACTGCCGAAGTTTCCTTTTCTTATGATTCTAGCTAAGAAATGTGTATTTTCTGCACATGTACAAATGTTCATGTGTCCATATGTCTGAGATCAGCATTCTCTCACAGCTGATTTAATTTTTGCTTTATCTCTGGCCAGCTACCTCTTACTGACAGAAAGAAACTCGGGATATTTCGATGGGGTACCCAGCCAAAATAATATGCAATAATGGAAGAGGCAGTTGGTCTGCTCCCTCTGTTTTTGGTGGTTGGTTTTTTTTTTGCTTGTTTTGTTAATCCTCACCCAAGGATATTTTTCCCATTGATTTCTAAAGAGAGTAGAAGGGAGCGGGGGGGGGGGGGGGGAGGGAGAGAGAGAGAGAGACATTAACGTGTGACACATCCATCGATTGCCTACCACATGCACCATGACAGCACCAGGAATTGAACCTGCACCCTCAGTGCATGCCATTGACCAAGAATCAACGTGAGACCCAATGCTCTAACCACTGATCCACACAGGCCAGGGCTGTTGGTTTCTTTTGGAGTGAGACTAAGCCTTACCTCCTGAAAGACAGGGCAAGTTTGGTTCGCTCCTAGTGACAGCCATTGCTCATACTGCTGTCATAGAGGGTTAATGATTGTAGGCCATGTTGTCATCAAATTGATGAGCCTGAATGAAGTGCACACATGGCATGCTCTGTTATGTCAGCCAAATAGACACCTGTTGTCCTGCAGGATTCATAGTACAGGCAGTCCGCAGGTTATGTCGGACTCGATGTACGTTGTTTCGTGGTTACCTCGCCATCTCCCATCTATACTAATAAAAGGGTAATATGCTAATTAGACCCGGAAACCTTCCGGATGTCCTTCCAGACAAAGCCATGGTGGCGGGGCCGAGGCAGAGGCAGGTAGGGGCAATCAGGCCAGGAGCGGCGGGGGACAGTTGGGGGCGAGCAGGTCATCGGGGGGGCATTTGGGGGCGAGAAGGCCAGTGGGGGGGCGGTGGCAGTTGGGGGCGAGCAGGCCGGCAGGCAGAGTGGTTAGGGGCAATCAGGCAGGCAGGTTAGCAGTTAGGAGCCAGCGGTCCCAGATTGTGAGAGGATGTCCGACTGCCCGATCCTTGTGGGATTGGGCTTAAACCGGCAGTCGGACATCCCTTGAAGGGGTCCCAGATTGGAGAGGGTGCATGCCAGGCTGAGGGACACCCCCCCACACACACACACCGTGCACTGGGCCACTAGTTTATTTATAAAAAAAAAAAAAAGTTCTGTCATTTTGACATATGTACATATGTGCTTAATGTTTTTTATTATTTATTTACCACAAGTAAAGGTCAGGAATTGTTATCTTTCTTTTAATTTTTTTTATGTAGGTGGGTTCGACTTACAGCGAAAATCGCGTTACATCCGCTGTAAGAACGGATCTCTGACGTAACCTGAGGACCTACTGTACATTTTTTAAAAACTTCATGGGTGTTATCGCACATGATATTTTTATTTAAACTTCTTCCCTCAATGTCTTTCCATTCATTTTTAATTTCTTAGTACTTCATTATTGACAGATGTGCTTTGAGTGGAGTATTTGGGTAACAATCGTGAACTTTGTTCTCAAGATTTGCTAAGTATCTTTCCTTTAGTCCTCATAACCATTGTGTTGGTGATAAGGAGAATGCCCATTTCATATGTGAGTAAGGTGAGGCTCAGACAGTGTAACAGTCCCCACCTCTGTGGCTCTATATGGTGGTATATCCCACAGTGATTCCTTCTGAATATGGGGTAAGTCAGTTCCATTTTAGGGAGCTTTCTTTTAGGTGTGTATAGTTCTTGTTAAATGCTATCAGTTTCTTCACTTAATATCTGCTAAAAGTTTGTAATGCTTTTTGCTTACTGACTGTTTCCATGTGTTACACCTAAATTGAAATTGAGATTTTGGTTAAATAATTGCCCTAGCCAGTTTGGCCCAGTGGATAGAGTGTCAACCTGCAGACTGAAGGATCCCAGGTTCGATTCTGGCCAAGGGCACATGCCCAGGTTGCGGGCTCAATCCCCAGTAGGGGGCATGCAGGAGGCAGCCGATCAATGATTCTCTCATCATTGATGTTTCTATCTCTCTCTCCTTCTCCCTTACTCTCTGAAATCAATAAAAATATATTTAAAAAAAAATAATTGTTCAGCAGGATTCTTTCCCTTAAGTACGGGAGGACGTGGTTTATTAATGTTGTCCCTGTTCATAATGGGAGGGTGCATACAGCTCATCTCAACTTTAAAGGAACTCTTACCCATAGTTGGAACTCCTTTTTTTTTTTTTTTTTTCTGGACTTGATTCTAGGCCTACCCTCCCCATAACCACTCAGTTTCCAGGAACTATCACCTGGTGTGAGGTTGTTTTATATATGTTTGCATACCAGTACATGCGGTCCTCACACTCATAGTTAGATATTCTTCTGCACTCACCAAAGCATTGTGTCCTGACTGGAAAAAGTTTTAAAATGTTGTTTTTAAAGAGCTGTAGGCGTTTTAATAACAGTTTCTTCTCAGCTTTTCTCTGATGTGTCTCAGAAGAAACGTACAGTAACAGAATGTGGCATTACTGCAGCATGCCTGTCTAAATAGACTTCAGCCCATCGAGCTAGATTTCCCTGAAAAGGAAGCTTTCCTAGCCATGTACCCACTAAAAAGATACCCCAGGTGGCAAGCCCAGACCTTTGGTGCCTGCAGGTGTCATTTTTTTTATTTAGCACTATTTGAAATTATTCTCTGGCTCCATGGCAAACAGGACCAGAGCTCATGGCCTTAATGAAAAGGAACACTGCCCAGTATCCGGTGGGTGTGGACTGAAACCTCAGGCCCAGTAAGAGTGTAAAGTTGGCACGTCAGTGGCCAAGCGTCCAGCCCGTGTGGTCTCCGAACCTTTGTGCTGGTGGCCTGAGGCATAGCAGTGACGTGGTCTCTCCACGGACTCACAGCCTACTCATAAGTAATTCCAAGTGCTTGAAGCATATGGACATTTCACTCTCAGGCTTAATATGCAACATGCAAAATGAATTTTTCACATTGGGTTTTTAAATATTGGAAAAATTCCAGCTTTTCCTCACTGGTGTGCCTTTTGGAGTTAGCGCCCTTCAGAGCAGCTGGAGAGGGACAGACTGTAATGTAAGCAGAGTGGCGTTTGCAAGTGAGAGCTGTATGAGAGGATGATTTTGGAAACACTGCTCTGGGTGTCGAATTGAACAAAGAGTCATTACTGAGGGAAAAAATAACCAGAAACACATTGTTAATACTCTCTCGGATTTGGGGCTGGAGAGCCATACTGTGAAATGAGGGGAAGATAAATAGAGAGAAAAACAGCCAATTAAGAGGACAAATAACCTGGGGGGAGGTGGGCTGCCCACTGGCATTGGCAGGGAACATATAACCAGCATCTGACTCATTTCCTTAAGATTCAGTGTGTTTGCAAATTGCTCCGTTGCATCTTACAGAATCTAATCTGAGCAACGAAGAGCTGACTAGTGAACATAGTTGGTTGAATTCCCTCAGTACTCCTGAAATATAACAGAGCAAGGAACAGTATAATGAAAAATAACAGAGAGAGTAGCTAGGGGCTTAACTTATGATCAGTGTTCATTACAACAAATGACACTCACTGCAGAGTTACCATAAAGATTATTGACTCTTACGTAATGTGGTTCCCATCTGAATAGATTCGGGAACAGCTTAGCATGAGAATGGGAGAGCTGAAGCAAGAGGAGGATGGAAGATGCACTCAATGCCCTTATTCGTTTGTTCAGTTAGTACCAGTGAGCTGCCCATTCAGAACCCTGAACAGAGCAGAGGCTGGCTCTGCTTCCGCAAGGACTGCATGGTTGTCTTGGGCGTTGACCAGCATGTGATATGAAGACCAGGCTCAGAAAGTGACTAAACTTTTTTAAAACTTATTTTACAATTATAGTTGACATTTAGTATTATATTAGTTTCAGGCACACAACACAGTGATCAGACGTTTTTACATAGTTTACGAAGTGATCAACTAGATAAGGAAAGTGACTAAACCTGTTGATAGCTTTATATCCAAAGTTTATATCCATCTTATGTTCTCTGCCATTTTTTGTTTCTCTCAAGCATACATGTTACAGCATTTAAAAAATATCTCTTTGGAAAGAAACTGTCATTTATGTGAGTTCATCGCCTAATGACTCTGTGAAGTATGTACTATTACTAACAGTCCCATTATACAGATGAAAAAGTATGCTCAGAGAGGTTTAGGTCACTAGGTTTACTCAGCTGCAAATTATTATAGATGAACTCCAAACTAGGCCTCTCCAGCAGTCTGCCAGACATTCCACATAGGTGCTGAGCAGAGATTTATGTCCTCTCTCTCTCTCTCTCTCTCTCTCTCTCTCTCTCTCTCTCTCTCTCTCTCTCGGCTGGATTTTGAAATCAGACAAATTGGAGCTTGGACCTTTCCTTTTCTATTTGAGATGAGACCCTGCAAAGTGGCTGAGTGACTTGACCTCTCTTAACAGTGGTTGTAATAAAAAAGAAAGTTTATGTTTAATGTGTGGCTAGACATAGTGCCAAGCTCTTTACCTGGTTTCCTCATTCAGTCCTCCCAACTGTAAACAGTGTAGGCCTGATTATTATACCTGTTTCACAGGTGGAAAAACTGAGGCTTAGAGGAGCCCAGACTGCCCAGCCAGTGATCAGGAGTCATACAAGCCTTGCTCACTGTGGGCAGTTTGTAAGTCAGCTCTGCAAAATGGCCTTCAGAAGAGAGGCCCCCAGTAATATTAGCCACAGGTGAGGGTGGCAGCCCTCAGTGACGTAGGAGATGCACGCACAGGGGATCCCAATGAGGCTAATGGATGAGGGGCTGTGTTGTTGCAGGGAAAGGAGCAGGGGCATTTGGGAACAGGTCAATGTTTGTCAAAAGAATAATGAAGGCATCTGTGGGAATTCAACAGTTGGATGGGTCTTTGGGTCTTCCCTTCCTTTAGTTTTCAGTTTCATATTTCTGAGTTTTATGGGGAAAAAATATCTTGAGAAGGAATGGGGAATTTAAAAATAATGTTACCTCATTGTAGTCAACAGGCTTACTATATGTCCCCTATCTCTTCTGAGCACCTTGTTCTCTCCTTTGTAAAAGCCTCATGGCTGCCCTAGCCAGTTTGGCTCAGTGGATAGAGCATCAACCTGCAGACTGAAGGGTCCCAGGTTCGATTCTGGTCAAGGGCACATGCCTGGGTTGCGGGTTTGGTCCCCAATAGGGGACTTGCAGGAGGCAGCCAATCAATGATTCTCTCTCATCATCAATGTTTCTATCTCTCTCTCCCTCTTCCTTTCTCTCTAAATTAATATATATATATATATATATATATATATACACATATATATGTGTGTGTGTGTGTGTGTGTGTGTGTGTGTGTATATATATATATATATATATATATATATATATATACATACACATATACATATATATATTAAAAAGCCTTGTGTCCACCTGCAGTAAGATTCTATAGACCTCCTGGCAGCCCACCACCCACGCTGGCCCATCAGTTGGAGATGGACAGGGGACGGAGCAGGAGAGGTTGGAGTACCAGAGTCCAGATTTAGTCTTTTCCTCTTCAGAAGGAGCAGAGCTGAGTGACAGGGTCTGGCTTGCCTAGGAAATGGCAAATCTTATTAATGTGCTCAGCCTATAGCTGCTGCTTCTTGGACCCCTCCTAGCATAAGTCTCTGGAATATGTGCTCTGGCCAACGTCAAGCTGAGCATTTTTGGCTTTTGAGGGTGTTTTTATGTTTTCTTGCTTTGGGGAAAGAGAGGGACCGACTATACTTTCCTCCAACCAAGCAGTGTTCATGGGCTTTAGGACTCATTTGTATTGGCCTAGAGACCTTCCCAGGTTCATACTCAGAATTATTATAAACAGTTAAAGATATTGGAAGGACCTCTAGATAAGTGAGATTACTTTTAAAAAAATTATGTGGTAGATATATTCATCCTTCCTTTCCCTAAGGCACTAAAAGTAACCATGTGCCAAGAAAGGGCCCCTCAGCTTTCAAAAAGTACAAGAAGGTGGCTCGATCTCACCAGACTCCTGTGTTCTCTGTCTGTGTTGTACAGAACGGTGACTGTGACAGTCTGTGGCTCCTGAATTCTACCTTGTCTGATTGGGATGTGCCTTAAGAGTAAAATACTCACCAGATTTCAAAGATGCTTAGTACCAAAAGATCATTACATGTATATGACATACTTAACAAATCATTTATCTTTAAATTGAGGATATACTTGATCGTTAATTGTTTATATTGATTACATGTTGAAATGATCATATTTTGGATATACTGGGTTAAATAAAATATATTATTAAAGTTCATTTTATCTGTGCCCTTTTACTCTTTAAATGTGGCTACTGGAAAATGTAAAGTTATATGTATAGATCTCATATTTTGGACAGAGCTATTGTATAGATATGTGAAAATGTGGACTATGTTTCTATAAATTAGAAGTACTACTAATGTGTTTTAAAATAAGATTTTAAAAATACCTTTTGGAAATATTTATGAGGGGGAAATTAACTCGCTGTAAATATTCAATATAACAGTAACTACTCACTAATAAGAGGGGCTTGTTTTACTATTCTCTGGAAAATATGTTGGGTTCATGGTTATTAATAGCCATTCAGGGAGAATATTTTCCCATGAGAACATAGGTGAGCTTGAGTCCATTATTGCACAACATGGTTTGTTAATATTGGAAGGAACTACTGTGCATGTGTACCCAGGCGTTGTCGTGTCAGCCACCTCATGACCACACCCACTGGAGGGACTGGAAACCATAACCCAGGGGCAGGCCCAGGCAGTATTCCCTGGGTCCTCTGGTCCTCTGGCACCTCCACCTTATGCTCTGACTCTCACCATCTGTATTTACGTGCTCTAACACCTTCCAGGAGTGTTTTGTGGGTGAGATTCCTAGATGAAACACTTGAGATTCTTGGATGACAAGGTCTGTTGTGACAAGCTTTAGCTCTTCACTCCCCACCCACACCCACAGTTGTGCTCTGAGTTGACAAGGTCTCTGGGGGGCATCAGAAAACTAAGGCTTTAGTCCTGAAAAAGAGTCAGACCCTCCACTTGATGCATTCCCAGAATCCTCACCCAGATTTAGTGCTGATGCATAGAATCTTCTGGAATATCGTTTTTACATCAGGCATAAGCCACAAGCATCTTAGTTTTTAACCTGTTTTCACTCGAAGACCATACGTTTCTGAAACTCTTAAAAATCTGATTTTAAAAAACTAGGCGGAAATGGATGGCATAGCTGAACATTTGCTGAATATATCAGGGTTAAAAATATTTTTTTAATCCTTAATTCCTTTTGGAGTATATTTTTCCACAAAATTCAAAAACATGAAAGTGAAACTAAAGGAAGGATGGGATCCAAAGACTTGAGCTCTCACAGATGTCTTCGCCATGATTCTTTTGACAACTGTTGGCTTGTTCTCAAATACCACTTTGCCCATGAAAACCTCATTCCTCCCATTCTGCCAGTCTCTCCTTACCATTGGCCAGTAGTTCAATGATTGGGATCAGGAATGGAGGCATAGAACAAATCAACTTCATATGCCATGTCCCAGGTATGGGGTTTGGGCACTTCAGAGAGAGAGCCCAGCTTACGTGAGGGAGTTTGCTTTGCCAGAAAATGATAAGATGTCATGCATGGATTTTACCTGTAGCTGCTTCTTCCTGACATTCACCGGGTCAGAGCACCAGATAAGTCCATCTGTAGGTAGATGGATGCTTTCTTGGTTTTGTTTACTAAGTTGTTTTTTTTTGTTTGTTTGTTTGTTTTTAATCTCTTTCCTCTGTCTGTGAGTGAAATGTGACTCACCTCATAGAAAACCAGTGGAGAAGGGGGAGGGGCAAATGATACAGTGCTGTCTAAAATCTCAGGCCTCACGCCATAATCTGACCAGAACATACAAAGAACCTTAGAGATGTGAGCCCTGAAGGTTTCAGTTAACATGATTTTGCTTAAGGTTAAATGAGCTGATAAACTTAGTGTTGTATAATTTTTGTATGTAAAGTGTTCCAGTTCCATTCAGATGCCCAGCTCTGACCAGGTTGAGTGCTCTGTCAAGGTGGGTGCATTCTGATATAGCACCCAGTCAGTGTGTGAGGGCAAGCGGCGGCATGCGTACTAGACGGTTACAACCTGTGTAAGTCCACATGCCCCATTTTCTGACTAGGGAAATGCAGATTGTGGATTAATTCCAAAGAGCCTCATTCAGTGTTATTTGCCCTGCACTCGGGAGCCTGTAGGTTTGTACTTAAAGAGATGTTTAACTTCCCACTAACCTAACCATGAGTCACCTGCCATGGTCAAATCATCAGGTCCCCTGGACTGAGAGAGACTGAGGGAACTATAATCGGTCCCAGGAACAGAGTCTAAAATGTGAGCCACAAACAGGAGGAAGACGAGGAGGAGTAATACCTCTATATTTTACCATTTGTCCTTATCTGCAAAAGGAAAGGAAAGGAAAGGAAAAGCCTTCTCTGTTTAGACAATGTCATTTCTAGCTCAGTGACACTATATATTTGTGACATCACTTATATCTAGAGCCACAGGAAAAATATGTACCCCACAGGGTTCCTTTGATTCATGTGACATTGTGTAAGGTTTAAATGAGTTAATGTATAGAAAACTCCACAGAGCCTTCATGTGGAAATGCTACAGTATAGTCAGTGCTGCGAGCGTTTTGCTATTGTGATCACTAGCTTAAAAATGTTAGAGGTTGCGAACAACCTGGAGCCATTCATGAAGGAACCATGTGTGACCAGAAAGACTCATATAGCCATAATAAAAATTGATTCTGATTTTTAACTTGTCCAAAGGAAAAGAAAACACCCACTGGTTTTATGATGTTCATTTTAACATAATTCTCTGTTATAAGCAATTACTATCTTCAGCTGTTTCTTACTAATAGCAGATATGATGAACACTCAACAAAAGCCCATTGTACCTTAAAGGAATTTAATGGAAACCCTGGTCACAGTACTGTGAAAGAGAACCTCCATGAGAGGATGACTGACGGGGCTCCCAGTGGCCTCACTAAATAGTGCCAAGATGCATTTACTCCATTCCCAGTCCTACCTTTAGCCTTTCAGACTCAGAACCCTTGCAGTAACTGAGGAAAACACTTAAGAAACTGATGTAGGAACCAGACTAGAGCAGCCCCTTGGCCTGCATGGCACACATTCTTTCAGTAGACAGCTCTAAATGTGAAAGGGATATATAATCAACTGATGAGCACGGAATTGGGATATTGGGAAATGTTCCTTGGCTAAGATATTCTCTCAACTTACCAGTAAATATTTACTAGGTGGGCTAGTGTGTGGCAGGTACTGGAGAAACAAAATGATTAAGATAGTCCCTGTTTCAGAGTGACTATCTGACACTCATATAGTTGGACATTTCCAATACATCATACAGTCATTCATTCAGTCAACACACATATATTGTGTGCCTATGGCATAGCAGTCACAGAGGATACTAAATAAGGCAGGCAAAGTTCCTACTCTCTTGGGATACAGGAAACAATCACATAAACAAAATAATTATATTGTGACTACTTGTGTGAAAGGAAGTGCATATGGTTAAAGTTAGATAACGTGGGCAAAAAAAAAGACTTCTCTTAGTAATTCATATTGGAAGCAGAAATATATTTTAAAAACTCTTGGGAGACTTTAAGGGAAAAATTGATAGCATTGCAGTCATAGTAGGGGACTTGAGCATCCCACTGACCTCACTCAATGTATCTGGAGAGAAAAAAAATCAGCAAGGAAACAATGACCCTAAATGACACACTAGATCAGCTGGATTTAATTGATGTTTACAGAACATTTTCATCCCAGAGCAGCAGAATATGCATTCTTCTCAAGTGCACATAGAACATTCTCAAAGATAGACTATATGTTAGGGCAAGGAGATTGAAATCATATCAAACATCTTCTTGTATCACAATGGCACAAAATTAGAAATCAGCTACAACAAAAAACATTCAAAAACATGGAGGCTAAATAGCATGTTATTAAATAATAAATGGATTTCCAATGAGATCAAGGAAGAAATCAAAAACTTCCAGGAAACAATTGAAAATGAACACACAACAAACCAAAATCCATGAAACACAGCAAAAGTAGTCCTGAAAGGGAAGTTCATAGCATTACAGGCCCATGTAGAGAAATAAGAAAACTCTCAAATAAACAATCTAACTACATCTAAAAGAAATGAAAGAGCCCGGCCGGCATGGCTCAGTGGTTGAGCATCAATCTATGAACCAGGAGGTCCCAGTTTGATTCTCAGTCAGGACACATGCCCAGGTTGTGGGCTCGATCCCCACTGGGGAGTATTCAGGAGGCAGCTGATCAATTATTCTCTCTCATCATTGATATTTCTCTCTCTCCCCCTTCCTCTCCAAAAACAATAAAAATTTAAAAAGAAAGAGAATGACAAGAAAACCCAGAGTACGTAGAAAGAAGGAAATAATAAAGATCAGAGTGGAAATAAATGGCATAGAGACTAAAAAGCAATACAAAAGATCAATGAAGCCAAGAACTGGTTCTTTGAAAAGATAAACAAGATTGATGAACATTTAGTCAGACTCGTTAAGAAACAAAGAGAGAGGACCCAAATAAAATCAGAAATGAAAGCAGTGAAGTAAAAACTGACATCACATAAGAATTGTGAAAAAAAAATTACTATGAACAACTATATTCCAACTAGCTGTACAAGCTGGATAGAGTGGACAAATTCCTAGAAACATACAATATTTCAAAACTTAATCAGGAAGAATCAGAAAAGAATAAGCTATTAACAAATAATGAAATTAATATTATAATAATAATAATAAAACTCCCAGTAAACAAAAGTCCCAGTACAGATGGCATCACAGCAAAGTTTAACCAAACATTTAAAGAAAAACTAATAACCTGTCCTTTTCAAATTATTGCAAAAAATTCAAGAAGAGGGAAGACTTCCAAGCTCTTTTTATGAGGCCTGCATTGTCCTAATTCCAAAACCAGATAAAGACACTACAAAGAAAGATAATTACAGACCAGTATCCCTGATGAACATTATATTAGCAAATTGGATCCAGCAAAACATTAAAATGACCATACACTACGACCAAATGGGATTTATTCCTGGGATGCCATGTTGATTCGATATTTGTAAATCAATAATCATGATACATCACATAAACAGAGGATAAAAATCACATGATCATATCAAAAGACAGAAAAAGCATTCTTTAAAATCCAGCATCCAATTATGATAAAAACTCAGCAAAGTGAGAATAGGGATCATACCTGAATATAATAAAGGCCATATATGACAAACCTGCAGCCAACATCATAATCAATGGGCAAAAACTACAAGTGTTCCCCTTAAGATCAGTAACAAGACAGGGATAGTCACTTTCACCACTCTTATTCAACTTCCTACTGGAAGTCCTAGCAAGAAAAAAGGACAACAAGAAAAAAGGCATATGAATTGGAAAGGAGGAATAAACTTGTCATTATTTACAGATGACATAATATTGTGCAGAGAAAACCTTAAAGACTCCACTAAAAACCTGCTAGATTTAATAAATGATTTTAGCATTTTAGCAGGATACAAAATTAACACCTGGAAATCAATGGCATTTTTATACAACAATAATGAATTCTCAGAAAGAGAAACTAAAAAAAATTCCATTTACCCTTGCAACAAAAACGATAAGATACATGTTAATAAGCTTAACCAAGGAGGTAAAAGACCTGCACTTAGAAACCTATAGGACATTGAAAAAGGAAACAGGAGGATACAAACAAGTGGAAGCATATACCATGTTCATGGATTAGAAGAGTTAACATCATTAAAATGTCCATACTACCCAAAGCAATCTATATTTTCAATGCATTTCCTATTAAAATATCAATGGTATACTTCACAGATCTAGAACAAATATTCCAAAGGTTTATATGGAGCCAAAAATGCCCGAATAGCCACAGCAATCTTGAGAAAGAAGAACAAAGTTGGAGGAATCTCAATACCAAATGTCAAACTATACTACAATGCCATTGTAATTGAAACAGCCTGGTAATGGCATAAGAACAGGCATATAGATCAATGGAACAGAACAGAGACCCCAGAAATTGGCCCACACCATTATGGTCAATTAATATTTTACAAAGGAGGCAAGAACATACAGTGGAGTAAAGACAGTTTCTTCAACAAATAATGGTGGTAAAATTGGAGAGATACATGCAAAAAGTTGAAACTAGACCACCAACTTATACCATACACAAAAATAAACTCAAAATGGATAAAAGACTTAAATGTAAGTCATGAAACCATAAAAATCCTAGAAACAAACATAGGCAGTACAATCTCAGACATCTCACATAGGCAGTACAATCTCAGACATCTCATGTAGCAGGATTTTCACTGATACATCTGCTAGGGCAAGAGAAACAAGGGAAAGAATAAACAAATAGACTACATCAAACTAAAATGATTCTGCACAGCAAAGGAAACCATCATCAAAATAAAAAGGAAACCCAATATATGGAAGAACATATTGGCCAATGATACATCTGATAAGGGGTTAATTTCAAAAACATACAAAGAACTCATACAACTCAATACTAGGAAAACGAACACTCCAATTACAATATGGGCAAAGGATCTGAACAGACACTTCTCCGAAGTGGACATACTTATGGCCAATAGGCATGTGAAAAATTGCTCAACATCACTATTCATCTTAGAGATACAAATTAAAACCATAATGAGGTATCATCTTATACCTGTCAGAATGGCTACTATTAATAAATCTACAAACAATAACTAATGGCAAGGATGTGGAGAAAAGGGAACCCTAGTACAGTGCTGGTGGGAATGTAGATTGGTGCAACCGCTGTGGAAAGCAGTATGGCGTTTCCTCAAAAAATTAAAAATGGAACTGCCTTTTGACCCAATGATCCCTCTTCTGAGAATATAACCTAAGAATCTTGAAATGCCACTCAGGAAGAATGTATGCACCCCTATGTTCATAGCGTTGTTATTTTACAATAGCTAAGATCTGGAAGCAGTCCAAGTGCCCATCAGCAGATGAGTGGATAAAAAAAGCCATCGTACCTTTATACAATGGGAAGTATATGACTGAAAAAGAAGGTCTTACCCTTTCAACAGCATGGATGGATCAGGAGATCATTATATTAAGCAAAATAAGCCAGTGAGAGAAAGACAAATATCACACAATCTCACTTATATGTGGAATCTAATAAACAAAATAAATGGACGAACAAAATAGGTCCAGAGGCATAGATGCATGGGAAAAAAAACTGGCAAATGTCAGAGGGAAGGGGCGTGGCGGGGGGGGGTTGTAGGAGGAGATTAACCAATGAATTTACCAGCAATGTGTATATATTCATAGCCCATGGACACAGACAATAGGTGAAGGCCTGTGGTAGGGTGGGGGCTGGGTGGAGGGCGAGAAGGGGGGGAAATTGGGGACATCTGTAATACTGTCAACAATAAATAAATAAAAATAAAAAGAATAAATAAATATATTGAAATTTTGAGTAGTGCTTCATACTTGCCCTAACTGTTGTAATCTCTCCAACCAAGTATGTATTGGCAGAATATGAAATTTAAAGTGGGTTATGTGATATGGACAAAAGAAGTAATTTGTAATTATATAGTATTAACATCCAGCTATCCATATTAAAGGACCTATTAGGTAATTATTATTTAGCTTTTGGAGGACAGATTTAAGTTAGTGAATTTTAAAGTAGTAGTTTGTTTTGTTTTGTTTTAGGAATCATTTTGAAGAATGTATGCAAATATAAAATTGTTTTTCTTTCTCATTTATGAATAGGTTTGTATATCTGTGTATTATAAACACATAGAAACATGCGGTTGGATCTTTTTATAAAAATCTCTACAGTTGCAAGTACTAGATTACTTAGTAATTCTTCTTATAAATAATATTATTTAATCTCCAGATATGAAATCTATTAAGGAAGTAACTTATTTGGGAACTTAAACAATCCATTAGACTTGTTCTCTTTTTCCTTTTAGTTTATTCTGGAAATTGCAACATTTCGCATTTTGCAGTTAAATTTAAAAGGATTACCTATTTTCTTAATGCTTAAGCAGGGAAGCAAGTTGCAGTTATTGATTTTTCTCTGCATGTATTCTGGGAAAGTTGTATTCGTTCCTTCCCCAGGGACCATACCTCTGAACTGCATGCTTGCTGGTGACGGCTCAGACCTCTGATACATAACCAAAGACCTTGCCTAATATCCTTGCAACTGCTCAGGGAATTTTTATTAAGTAAAAGCGTCATTAAAGTAGACAGGATGATGAAGTTTAATGAGAATCTTTTGTGCATGAGATTGTTAGTTTTGGTCTGCCGGAATCCTTGTTTCTGTCCTTCAGTGGGGCAGATAGCGAGTCTAGAATATACGGCGTATTTTAAAATCTGCTTTATATTTTATATTTTTGTGTAGGTTAACATCTGTTCTAAACAAGCTGTTGTATGGTTTTTTGGCTATTTATATAGATGCCATTGACACATGTATGGTTATACTTCTTTTTTATACTGTGTGTTGTTTATAATGTGAATGTGAAAGACATATACTACCATTAGTGAATTACAAACCATCACTAGGAGGTTTGATCTCCAAAAACCATTGCTTTTTGAATTAATGAGACTTCTCATGAGAATATGCTAACTGTTAATATTTTTTTTCTTTAAGACTCAGCAGTTTATGTGCTAAGGTCCTGTCACCAGCCCCTCATAGCTTCTAGATGGGATAAAGTTATTTCAAATGCTTATTAATAATCTCGGCCTCCCACTCTGTCCACAGATTTATTTGTGGAGATTCTAAATTTAGCACCCTACCATAAGATTACAGAGTATAAACAAAATTATTTCTCTTTATCATTATCACTGGCCATATACTTAGACTTTAAAATTGGTTCTTTTCCTGATCTGTGTAAGGACTTTCCATGGAAACCCCTAAAACAACATGAGGGAGGCAGATGACGTGAGCACATGACTTAAGAACAGCATATTGTACCTCTCACATACCTGGCATTCTGAAACACAATATTTACCTAGCACACATGTGCTTCTAGCAGTGCCTGAGTATACAGAATACTGTAGCAGTGAAGTCAGCTTTCAAGAAAGTGGACAGCTTATTAGGAAGACAAAACTGAGAAATCCACAAAGTTGGGAGACAAGATAACTTGGTGAATCAAGAGTTTGATCTTTGCGAGTGAATGCCTGGGTTTGATCAGGGCCTAAACTTGCTAAACCTCGGTTTCCTCATTTGAAAAATGAAGACAATAAAGCCTCCACTTCGTTGGATTGCTGTGACAGTGAATGTTGAGCGAATGGTAGCCATATTTTAATGTGTCCCTGTAAAGGCACTCTACTGATAGTTCGAAATAACAAGCAAGGAGCTGGAATCACTTTATGGATCATCAAGGACTTAATGGTGAAATCCTGATAAATCCCACAAATATCGGGGGTACAGGAGAGTGAAGGAGGCTATGGAATGCCTAAAAATATGAATGAGATCTGAATTACAGAAAGGACTCTGACAGGCATTCCAAGAATAGTGATGCAGATCAGCAAAAAACGGACCAAAAGGGGTACAGGCGGGCAGGAAGTCCAGTCCCAGGCCTCAGGTTGATTTAGCACTTTTATGTTTTTTACAGCACTTCAGTGAACTGAAGCAAGTCCGATGGTCAGATACACCTGAAAGGCAGACGTGCAGGTACTCCCATTTGCCAGCTAGGATAATAGATATTCTGGAAAGAAATGCAAGTCTAGGTTCCTCAGCTAATACGTGGCAGAACTCGCGCTCAGTCCCTCTCTCCTGCACTCCACGCTGCCTGCCTCCAGACCAGCCTCACTATACTCAGGTGTGTTAGTGAACAGAGATGAGGCTGGGTAAGTTAAGTATGACATGGCATGTTTGTGGCAGCTGTATGCATATACCAGGCTGGGTACTTGATCCCATGGGCAAGGGCTGCTGATTTTCATGAGTAAACCAAGGAGAGATTATTCTGTCACTTGTGTGTAGGACACATTAGAGGAGGGAATGGATCAGCATCAGGGAGACAAAAACGGGACCCATTATAATAATCCAGTGGCCATGTGATAGGGGCCTGGATTGGCATAGGAGGAAAAGAATGGATAAGATCATTTGGTGATGAAAATAAGAATATGCACCATAAAGCGACTAATTAATCTACTGAGTTATGAATCTTTTGAGAAGCTAATGAAAACTTCCCCTTCTGCTGAAAAATTCAGCTTTGCTTGGAGTTTCAGATACTTTCCTGGTCCCAGGCTAAGAATGTCTTTTGAAGAGGAAGTGTCGGTCAAACTTGACTCATGTGGTGATGGGAAAAAGAAGCAGACGTCAAAATGACTTCAGTGACTTCAGTTTTGACCCTGAAGGTCTGGAGACATAGAGGGACAGACTGGAAGTCGGGGTAGAGACCTGTTATATGCTTTGTTTGCGTTTTAGAGCATCGTGTCCAGGTGGGAACAAGGCACAGCAGGGGTTGAAGGTGGCGGTGACTTGGAGGGCTGCTGCTCAGAAATAATAGTTGAAGCTATACAATTAGATGTTTGTTCCAGGGAAGAGAACACAAAGAGATAAATGAGGAAACCCAAAAATCAAAGAAGTGTCCAGAGAGAGAATAGCAGCCAGGATAGTGCATTGTAACCAAGGAGGCAATTTTGAAGAAGGAATGCGGTGGTCCACGCTGGTCCTCATTGCTGCAGCCAAGAAGGGATTGAGGGTCTGCAAGAGACCCTTGGATCCAACAGAAACGATAAGACATACAGATTTTTTTCTAAAAATGAAGATACACGTAGTAAATAAAATTTACCCATCAATAATAGAAAAGCATGCTTACCATCCTGCTTAATATAATAATTGTTTGCAAAATGTATTCTGGTTTTGGCATGCTGGAATTTCCTGCTGTGCAGTCTCAGATGTTCACAGGCAGTGTTCAGCTGCATGGAGCTTAAAGTGGCCATTGTGCGGGCTGCTTGCACGAGATGCCTCAGAAGGGATCAGGCTGGTGACCCCAGCAGTCCCTGAATCATTTCAGGATGATTCCTCTAGTGCTGGTCTTTGGCAAGGAGTCTTGGGGTGACTGCTCAGGGCAGGGCCCATCCCAAAGGGACAAATGGAGAGCCCTCGGGGCCTAGTGGTACTGGCTCGCTCATGGCCCCCACTGCAAGGGCATGCACACACATCTTGCCCTCCGTATTCTCTTCAGCCACAGGGGCCTGTTCATCGGGCCCCTAAGCGTAATGGATCCTTTCCTGTTGTTTTAGATTGTTCTTTTTTGGCTTTTTTTTTTCTCCTCCTTAATCATCTCTTAGTGATCATCTAGAAACCTCAGATTTCAGGGGAGAGATTTTCTAAGACTCTGTGCCATAGGTTTCTTTCATTTTCTTGGTTAAAGAGTTTGCCCACTGGCGGCGGCTGCCCCATTGGTGACCTTGAGCCAGGCTCCCTTTGCCAACATTCTCAAGCTGGCATGGCCGATTTCATTGCCCACCAGAATCCCCACTGAGAAGGGATCGATGGCAGAGCAAGCGGCATTCCTGGCTGTGCTCTGTGCATGAGGCAGCGGCTGAGAAGTGGAAGGAACTGTCCGCCTTGGCCTGAGTCATGGACCTTCATGAGAGGTTAAAGTGGCATAGCAACCTGGAACACCTGTTATGTGCCTGAATAGACAAGACCTTGTCCAGTTCTGAGTTAATCTTCTCCAAAGCTTTGTGAGATAGCTGCAAATTTTTATCCTCATTTTGCAAATGAGAACATCAGTGACTATGGCAAGTTAGTCACTTGCCCAAAGTCAGACATCATTCAGAGCCAGGCAGGGTGTGGGGAGGAGAGGTAAGTGAAGACTGTGGGGAGAAGTAAGGGAAGACTGGGACTGTTCTCCGGGATCCTCAGGGCAGGTGGGACAGTCCACCTGAGCAGAGTGTGGAGGGGATGTGCTGGTCTGGGAAGCGCCTTGTGCCAGGGTCTCAAGGGTGGTTGGAATTTCCCAGGTGGAGGAGGTGGAACAGGTCCAGCAACTGTAGTCACCAAGGCCCTAAGGGGAAATGTACTTCACAAGAAGAGGGTATGGGTAATCAGGAGGAGAGAAATCCATCCCAAAGGCTGGGGGCTGTACTAACTAATCGTGTCTTTTCTATATTTTATGAGACTTTGACATATGGAGGTCTTGCTGGCTGGGGGGAGGCTGCCCTTCCCAGGTAACTCCTAGAGACAGCAGCCAGCATGCATGCCTGCAGGTGCCTTTCACATGCAAACCAACCACTGCAAAGCCCATACCCCTAACCACCCCCTTTATCTAACAATCACTCGCCAAGACAACGTTTCCCCTCCCCGTACCAGACAACTAGACCAGCCCTGTGGCCCAGAGACCACTGAAATTATTCAAACTCTCCAATTCCAAACTCGCTCAAACCTGCCTACTCTGCCTCACCCATTCCTTTCCAGGCCCTGCTCTCTCCTACACTCCTTCCGTCTCCTGACCGACCCTTGTACTTCCCCACGTGGCCCTGCATGGTGTGATGTATCCCCCTCCTCTCAGGAACTACACAGAGTAAAACTTCTTTCAATGTTATTGACCTCTCTGTGTCATCACTCAGTGACCCTCCATGACCCTCTGTAAATTAATCCCAGATACATGCAAAACATGAGCCGGGCGTGTTAGCTTCAGAGAATAGAGGGGGCCAGGACCATCCAGTCTAACTACAGTAAAGAGGGGACAGTTTGCCAGCCTGTTCCCCTTCTTCTGGTAGAAACAGTACCCATTATTCTTTTGGGTACCTCTCGAGTCTTTTCTGAAACGTAGTTTTTCACTTCCCCTTCTTTTCAGTGCTACCCCAGACAGTTTCTATTTTTTTTTTCTGCTTAAATTAAGCAGCATCTTCCTGGTAGACTGCCCTGTGTATGACCCACAGGGTTTCACTTACTGTATGAGTTCCCTATTGCTGCTGTAACAAGTGACCATGAACTTGGCATCTGGAAACACAACAAATGTGTTATCTTATAGTTCTGGAGGTCAGAAGTCTGAAATCAAGGGGTCCACAATGTTGCTTCCTCTGGAGGCTCTAGGGGAGAAGACATTGTCTTGCCTTTCTAGCTTCTGGAAGCCACCTACATTCATTGGGTAGGAGCCCCTTCCTCCATCCTCAAAACCAGGAGGGTCACAGGCTCAAATATCTCTCTAACCTTGACCCTCCTGCCTCCCTCTAGGACTCTTGTCATTCCCTTGGGCCCCCCCTGGAAAATCCAGGTTAATTTTTCCAGCTCCAGATCCTTAACTTCATCACCTCTGAAAAGTCTCTTTTGCAATGTAATATATTCACAGGTTTCAGGGATTAGAATGTGGACATTTGGGGGCCATTATTCTGACTACCACACTTCTCAAATGGAGGCCTCATGACTAATCACTGGTAGGGCCAAAAATGGAGTCTGAGGCTCTGGACCCTGAGACCCTTGTCCTGATTGCTCTGCCACAGTGATGTCTCCACGTGGGACTGTCCGCTTAGTAAGGCGGTGACTTGCATCTGCCCACAAAGCTGGAGGAGTGAAAGGATCACGCAGAGAAGGGAGGGCAGTGTCATGCCGGCTCTGCAGTGACTCACCCAGGAAGTGGGGCGCTGCATTTAGCTCTGCCGTAGTTGCTTTCTTCAAAGGGGATTAAGACCTTTCTTCCAGAGATGCTTGGGGATTTGCGTTGATAGAAAACACCTTGTTATTTTTTTCCAGAGGAAAAATCCCTTAAGAAGTAAAGTAATCATATAATTATCTGTATTTAATCTCTCTGACTATAACCCCACGTCGGCCCTGTTTTTCAACAGGCATTTGCTGGCCACTTGCAATAGGCTTGTCATGGTGCTGGCTCTTCTGACCACAGCCACTCTGCAGGGAAAACCACATCATTTGGTTTTTACATATGGAGAAACCGAGGCATGGTGAGAGTGAGAGATGCTAATCATTTGACCAGAGTCAACAACCAGGGGGTGACACAATTCGGATTTAAACATCAGGTTCAGCACTGCTGTGCATCTGGCCCTTCATAGTGACTTGCTGTGCAGCCCCAGGAAGTTGAGACACAAAGTGGGGTCTGCATAGAAAAAGGCAGGAATGGAAACTTTGAAACATTCCAGTTCCTTCCTAAAAAGAGGAGCCTGGCTGAGTCCCGAGAGCTTTTGCACCCTCTTCTGAAATGACTTTGCTAGATGACCGCTGTCAGGGTCCAGGTAACCCCCATCCCTTCTGGGAAGCCTTCCAGGCCTACGAGGGAGGACATGGTATAGCAGGCCCTTAGCAAATCTTGTTTCTCCTTCCTCCCACCTCATTTTTGTCATTACCACTTTCTAGTGCCTAAGTGCTCCTGCATTTCCAAGTGAGGATCCGTGGCATTGTATTCATGCAGATTTTTGTAACTTTTAAAGTTTTTTGTTTGTGAGTAAGAACATGTATCTTTTTTTCCCTTATGGGGATAAGGACTCATAAAGTAGAGGAGAACTACATGAAGCTATAAGAAAACTGGAAAACCAGCGATCCTGGGGCCATGTGAATGCACAGAGTAGACTCAGATCTTTGCTTTGTGCCCAATGAGAGGAGCCTAGAGACCAGAGGCCTCCCTCCCGGCACATCACACTGAGCACAAGCCCCTGAGCTTGGGAAGGTCAGGCTGGTAGTCCATAAGAATGCGTCAGAGAGCGTGTGATCAAGGACGATAATCAACAAGTCTACTTTGGCTCAGGGTTTCCTCTCCACGTTAGATGCACCTGGGAGGGATGCTGGAGGAATGAGAGAAGTGGGTGTGCAGGTTCCCCTCCCCTCTGTCGCCCCAATAATGCAGGATAATATTCCTATCTCAAGATCTTTATTTAATCACCTCTGCAGAATCCCTTTTGCCATGTAAGGTGGCAATCATAGGTTCCGGGGATTGGGACAAGGACATCCCTAGGGTTGAGGTGGCCACGCCAGTAAAGCTGAACTGGCTGGACTTGCCTCTTTGCCTAAACCAGTGGTTCTACATCTGGGATCCAGGGCCCCTGGTGTCCATGATGTAGACTTCAGGGAAACCAGGGCATTTGTAAAGGGTGAGGGAAAAGGGGCAAATGTGGGTTTAAGGGTCTGTTTTTCTTGGTAGCAGAGTCTCTTGAGGAAGGAGTTTTTCCTGTAGAAGCACAGGGTGGGCCTCTGTTGGCCTGGGTAGGCCTGGGCCTCTCCATTAGATTTAGCAAAAAGTCTAAGCACTTATAAAAGTTGAAAGCTAATTTGCAGGCTCAAATGTTACCTGTCCAGGACATGCAGTACCTCTTTTACCCAACAGATGGCCCTCTGCTGCACCTGGAGACCATCCCGCACCTGGCTGGGTGTATGAGCTCCAGTCTCTGGTCTGTCCCCAGCCAGCTCCAGGCTCTGCATTCTGAGCTCCTGGGAGCAGATACCTGTCTTCAGATCACTATTGGACTTTAGACCACTTTTAAGGAGATACTTGGAAGCTTCTGGAGAAGACAGAATACAGGATCACCTATCAAAACCCTAGTGTCCAGCTTTTCCTAAGCACTGGATCAGTTGACCAACTTTGTGTGCCAGGTCCACCCCTCAGCTGGCCCACCAGTGTCATCGAGAGATACGTACATGCCAAGTAGTGTTGCACTGTGCGCTGGTGAAATGTGAGCGTCCGGGAGGGCGTCGCTTCCTTGAATGGGCCTTAGAACAAGGGAGAACTTGAATATGGAGGTCAGTCTTTGTGTCAACCCTCGTCGGTTGGCACAAGTCAGTTGCAACAAGCAGAGTCAGGCAGTGCCTTTCCTATAGACACTGGACACCAGCCGGGCCCACTGGGACACAGTTACATCAGTAAGGGGAGTTGAGGTTGGGCTGTATTTATTTTAGGGTGGCTTTTAATTCAGTTTAATCAGAATTACTCATAAATTATCGATTAATTACTATCTGCTGTTCATTTCAATCCTCTCAGCCGCAGAACTAGCTTGCTCTGCGATGAATGCCATCGCCGTAATTGCAGGGTGCTCTGTCAACATTTAATCAGCGGTACTTATTAACGCGACACTGATGTGTGGTCGCCACCCCAGCACTATCCATCAGGCCTGAGCAGCCAGCGCGGGCTCGGACACCATTGCTCTCTGTCACATTATCCAGCCCCTGAGCTTTCGGGCCAGGCAGGATGCTCACTTCACTAAATGGATACTCTGTCTCTCCAGTTCTACCCAATTTTTGTCATTGTCTACTTAAACACTCACAGCCTTCGGAGATTCTCTCTGGGATGTCTGGGCTAAGCATTATCAGTTCTCACAGTCCCGTGTCTCTCTTCCTTCAGTGTTTTTGCAACCCACCCAATTACTGTGAAATTCCAGAACTGGACCTCCTGGAGTGCTGTGTGTGAGAGTGTGTGTGTGTGTGTGTGTGTGTGTGTGTGTGTGTGTGTGTGTGTGTGAGAGAGAGAGAGAGAGAGAGAGAGAGAGAGAGAGAGAGAGAGAGAGAGAGAGAATTTTTAATTCTTAAATACAGTGTATGACCCAGAGAAAGCAGTTGATCTTTTGGTTTTTTATTTTTTTGGCTTAGTGAGTATTCTTGGAGAGGAATCTGTTGTTTAAAGCTCTACCAGTACAAGCGTGTCTTGTGGTAGGAAGGGAGACCTCACTGTTTCTCTCTCTCTTTTCAGTCTCTACGGCAGACACATGCAGGCAAATCCAGAACCACCGAAGAAAAATAATGACAAATCGAAAAAGATCAGCCGGAAACCCCTGACGGCCAAGAATAAGTAAGGGATTCGCATGGCCTGGACTTCTGGTCTCTTTTTTCGTTATTGCTTCTGTTCTCTCTTGCTCTGTCCCACGAACAAATACAGTTAACCCCTGAACAACACTGGTTTGAACTGAACGGGTCCACTTATTCATGGAATTTCTTCAATAAATACTATAAATGTATTTTTTCTTCCTTATGATTTTTCTTAATGAGACTTTTTCTCTAACTTTATTATAACAATACAGTATGTAATACATATAACATATAGAATATGTGTTAAACTGTTTATGTTATTTGTAAGGCTTCTGGTCAAAAATAGGCTATTAGTATTAAGTTTCTGGGGAGTCAAAAGTTATATGTGGCCCTAGCCGATTTGGCTCAGTGGATAGAGCGGCAGCCTGCGGACTGAAGGGCCCTGTGTTCGATTCCTGTAACCTCTGTTGCAGGCTCGATCCCCAGCCCTGGTCGGGGTGTGTGCGGGAGGCAACCAGTCAGTGTATCTCTCTCACACTGATGTTTCTCTCTCTCTCTCTCCCCTTCCCTTCCACTCTCTCTAAAAATCAGTGGAAAAATATCTTCAGGGGAGGATTAACAACAACAAAAATTATATGTGGGTTTTCAGCTGCATGGGGGTTGCGAGGGGTTGGCACTTTTCTTCCTAGTGTTTACCACCTTACCTTTTAATTTCTTTCGGTAGGTGGTAGATTTTTATAAGTCCTTAAAACCATTTCCATTTGTTTCCTTAAATTTACCAAAGGTAGGAAAGAAAGCTCTAATTCAACTGCAAATTCCATAGTAGGCACAGGTTTCAGTTCCTTGAATAGATGTTCACAAAGCTGCTTGTTATCCAAAGAATAATTAAGTCATGTAATCATTTAATGTCACAGTTAACACTGTTCACTCTTCTGTTTATTCACATAACTCATTCTTTTGCGTTATTAAAAATGTTCCTTCACCACTGAGATATTATGTTAACTTAACTTACAAATGATTTTAATAAAATCTTGAATTTGTATCATGTGTTGCTTCTTGAATAAAGAAGAATCTGCTCTTATGTATATACACAATTTTTTTACTTTTTCCTGCAAATTTTCTTGTCCACTTTTATTGGTTATAGATAATAAATTCTGAAACTTTCCATGAAAAAATGCAAAATTAGAGCTAGTTTCTTCTCACATTGATTTGTCAGTTGTTTTGTTTTTTTTCTTTAAAGACTGTTGCTAATTTAGGAAGAAGCAGAAAAACAGATCTTGGGGAGATTCTGCCAAAGGATTTTGGAAAGGAGCATTTCTTAGCTGAAGAAATGGTGACAAATGGTGACTTCTGCCCATGGCTGGCAGTGAAGAGCTGTGAAACGGAGAGAGAAAAAAGCTCAAGTATGTTTCTTGTCACTGCAAAAAATCCACTCATATCAAAGCATTCTTCTAAGGGGATTTAGTGATGCCAGAGAAGTGTAAATGCACACACTGTACCCCACACCCGTGTAGAAACTGCACTTGCAGAGTCATCCAGCACTGATTGTTTAACAGCTGTGACAGGCAGCTTTGTTCTTATCAACAGTAACACATGTGTAAGTGAAAATACATCCAAGCAGAATTTTTGTGCTTAAGAGGGCTGCCAACACCGGAATGCCTAGAAACAAAAGGTGTGTGAAGATGTAACGTACTCAAGAATGGTGGTGGATCTACACCAGCATCATCGCCTTTCACAGTGGAATCCCCAAGGCCAGGGACTGGAACATGTAAAAAGCCAAACTCAAAATACAACAGAAAATCCTGTTACTTAGGAAATGTATGAATGAGAGAGGCTGCCAATCAAGATCTTATTTCTGGATCAGTCCCTGGTGGAACATTGGCTGTGGGAAGAGGAGTCCCCAGTTGCCACCACCTGTTTGGGAGTAGAGTTGATGTAATTTTTCTAGGTGCAGACTTTGCCTCAGCCTAATTTTTTAAATTGATTTTTTAGCTCATGAAATTGTAAGAGGAAAAGCAGTGCATCACTTGTTGATTGGAAAGACATCTAAAATTAAACTAACAACAAAGCAAAATAAAATATATGATACTTAGTTTAATGTAATGTTTAATAAAAATATCAGTATACTCTTATGAATAATTTTTTAAAAGATGAACACTCTAGGTAGAAATATGGGTAATACACATAAATCCACAAGGAGGAAATATCTCCAAAAAATGTACAAAAAAGTCCAGACTCACTAGTAATAAAAAAAAAAATACAAATCAAGCCAAATAAAGCAATGTGTAACAATGGAATATATGCAGTCATTTTTAAGATAGTATTAAGTGCTAGAGGAATAACATGAGATAAACATTCTTATCCATTGCTATTGGGAATATAAATTTCTCTCCAGATTACAAGTAGCAAAACTTTTTTCTGGAAAAAGATGGGACATTTCTATTTGAAAATATTAGTTTTGATAACTGGGAAGAAGAATTTAAAGGAATGGAACATAGGGGTGTGACTTTTTATTTAAGAGTTTACAATATTTTTTCTATCTGATTCAATTTTCTAGTGTAAATTTCTTTTTTAATATTCCCATCCCCTATCCTCTCCCCCATGGCATCCATCAATCAGCCTGTTCTATGTATCTGTGGGTCTGTTTAGTTTTGTTTATTCATTTATTTTGTTAATTTATTTTTAGAATTGACTTAAAAGTGGGATAATACAAATTTTTTTTCTCTCTCTGACTTATTTCACTTAGCATAATATCCTCTAGGTCCATTCATGTTGTTGCAAATGGCAAAATTGCATTCTTTTTATTGCTGTATAATATTTCATTGTATATTTATACCACATTTTTATTTCTCTGTTGATCTAGTTTGCTTTCATCTCTTGGCTATTTGGTAAATGATGTTGCAATGAACATAGGGATGCAAATATCTTTTTGAATTAGTGTTTTTGTTTTCTTTGGATAAATGCCCAGAAGTGGAATTGGTAGATTGTATAGCAGCTGTATTTTTAAATTTTTGAGAATCCTTCATACTGCTTTCTTTAGTGGCTGTACCAGTTTACAATCCCACCAACAGTGTATGAAGATCCCTTCACATCCTTGTCAGTACTTTTTTAAAAAATATATTTTTTATTGTTGACTGTATTACAGATATCTCTCATTTCCCCTCCTCCTCCCAGCCCATACTGATCCCCTCAGGTCTTCACTAACCTATTGCCTGTATCCATGGGCTATACATATAAGTGTGTAAGTTCTTTGGTTTATCTCTTTTTGTCCCTTGTCAGTACTTTTTATTTGATTTATTGATGATAACCATTCTGATAGGTGTAATTTGATAGCTCATTGTGGTTCCAGTTTGCATTTCCATGATGATTAGTGATGTTGAGCATCTTTTATATAAGTCTGTTAGCCATCTATATGTCCTCTTCAGAGAAATGTCTATTCAGGTCCCCTGTCCATTTATAATCAGATTATTTTGGTGTTAGGCTGTATGAGTTTCTTTTTTATTTTATATGTTAACCTTTTATCAGATGTATCATTTGTAAATATCTTCTCCCATTCATTAGGTTGTCTTTTCATTTTGTTGATGGATTCCTTTGCTGTGCAATTTTTTTTAGTTTGATATAGTCCCATTTGTTTATATATTTTTTTTGTTTCTCTTGTTCAAGGAGATATATCCAAAAAGACATTACTAACATCAGTGTCAAAGAATTTACTGCCTATGTTTTTGGTTAGTAGTTTTATGGTTTTGAGTCTTAATTTAAGTCTCTAGCCCATTTTGGGGTATATTTTTGTATAATAAAGTGGTCCAATTTCATTTTCTTGCATACTTGTCTAGTTTTGCCAACACAAATTGAAGAGACCGTCTTTACCTCATGATGTATCCTTACCTCACTAATTGACATAAAGTGAGGATTTATGTCTGGGTTCTTCATTCAATTTCATATGTGTGTGTGTGTGTGTGTGTGTGTGTGTGTGTGTGTGTGTGTGTGTGTTTATATGCCAGTATCAGACTCTTTTATTACTCTAGCTTTGTAGTGTAGTTTGATATCAGGGAGCATGCTACCTTCAACTTCATTCTTTCTCAATATTTCTTTGGCTATCCAGGGTCTTTGGGGTTCTATATGAATTTTAGGATTTGGTCTAAATCTAAGAAGAATGCTGTTGGTATTTTAGAAATTGCATTGAATCTGTATGTTATTTTAGGTATAGACATTTTTCCCTTATTAATTCTAATCTATGAGCATTTATTTGTATCTTGTTTAGTTTCTTTCTTCGGTGTCTTTTATTTTTCAATCTATCATCTTTTTAGTTAAATTCATTCTAGGTATTCTTTTTGATGCAGTTGTGAATGGAATTGTTTTCTTAAGTTCTTCTGATTGTTCACTATTGGTGTATAGAAAAGCAACAGCATTCTGTACATTGAGTCTGTATATTGCAACTTTACTGAAGTCATATATTAGTTCTAATAGTTTTTTGGTGGAGTATTTGGGGTTTTCTATATGTAGTATTATGTTACCTGCAAATAATGAAATTTTTACTTCTTTTTTTCCAGTTTGGATGCCTCTTATTTCTTTGTCTCATATGATTGCTGTGGCTAGGATTTCCAGTACTGTGCTGAATAGAAGTGGTGATAGAGGGCATCCTTGTATTGTAATAAGTAGCAAACCTTTTTTAGAATTTTCATTTCTAGGAACTTATCCTGAGGAAATTATCAGAGATCACACACAGAACTATGTTTGAAAGATGCCCTATAACACTGTATATACAAATGGAAACGGAGAAAAGCCAAATGCTCAACCAATGGAAAAAGGGTTAATTGTGGTTTATCCATACAGTAAACTTTTATGAAGACATTGAAAAATCATTGAACAATATCTAAGGGCAAAGGGCAATAGTTATATCATCCAGTTAAATAAAACAGGATTTATAAAACTATATAGGAATGTCCCTGGTTGTGTAAAAAAGAAATTGTATTTGTAATATTTTTGTACAGAAAAATTAAATAGAAATACACTGGGATTTTATGGCTGGTAAATTATCTCTGTGTGGTGCTTTAAGATTTTTTAAATGTTATTTTTATACTTATTGTGTTCTTTAAATTTTCTATAATGAGCATGTATATTTTTAAATAAAGTACTAAATGCATATTTTTTTAAAAAATTGGTATATTACACAATCCAGAAAACATGATTATATATTTAAATTCAAAGCATAATATAAAATCTCAGGATGGTTTTCTTTTTTCTTTTGTCACTAAAGTTGATTCCCACATGTTTTTATACTTGTTCTAATTATTTAATAAATGGATTAACAACAGACCCACAGTTTAGAAGGTAGGTTTTCCAAAACCCCCTTGATTTTATTGAGATATATTTGACATACACTGTGTAAGTTTAATGTGTATATCATAATTACTTGACACATATTGATTCCACAATAAGTTTACTTAACATCCATGATCTCATACAGATATAAAAAAAGAAAAAAATTTTCCCTTATGGTAACTGTTACTCTTCACTTTCAAGTATACTGAACAGCACTGTTAACGGTAGTCATGATGTTGTACATTACATCCCTAGTACTTATTTATAACGGAAGTTTGACTTTTTGATTGCTGTCATCTCTCACTTCCCACACCCTACCTCTTATCCATAAATCTTACCTGTTTTCCTATGAGTTAGTTTTTGGGGTTGTTTTTTTTTAGATTCCACAAATAAGTGAGATCATACTGTGTTTGTCTTTCTGCATCTGACTTGTTTCACTTAGCATAATGCCTTCAAGGTACATCCACATTGTCACAAATGGTAGGATTTCTTCATTTTTGGTGGCTGAATAATATTTCATTGTATATGAAATGTACCACAACTTCTTGACCCATTTGTCTGTTGATGGCCACTTAGGTTGTTTCCATGGCTTGGCTACTGTAAACAATGCTGCTATAAACATGGAAATGCAAATATACCTTTAACATAGAGTTTTCTGCTTCTTCAGATGTATTTCCAGAAATGGGATTTCTGGATCATGTGGTACTTCTATCTTTAATTTTTTGTGAAACCTCTAAACTGTTTTCCATATTGCCTACACTAATTTACATTTTCATCAACAGTGCACAAGGGTTCCTTTATCTCCACATCCTCACCAGCACTTACATCTCTTGGATTGTTTTTTATGGTAGCCATTCTAGCAGGCCTGAGGTGATACCTCATTGCAGTTTTGAGGTGCATTTCTCTGATAATCAGCAATTTAAGTGCTTTTTCCTGTGTCTGTTGGCCATTCATATATCCTCTTGGAAAAATATCCATTCAGGTGTTTGGCCAATTTTTAAATTTGGATTATTTGTTTTGTTGATGTAGGGTTATATGATTTCTTTGTATATTTTGGCTCTTAACTCCTTAGATATATGGTCTGCAAATATTTTTCCCATTCCATAGGCTGTTTTTCATTTTGTTGATTGTTTCTTAAGCGGTGCAAAAGCTTTTTAGTTTGGTGTAGTTCCATTTGTGTATTTTCTTTTAATAAGAGAGTCATCTTTTTCTTCTTTTAATATATTTCTTTATTGATTTTTAGAGAGAGAGGAAGGGGGAGGGATCGAGAGATAGAAACATTGATGAAAGAAGAACATCATATACCTACTGGGGATCGAACCTGCAACCCCAGTCATATGCCATGACCGTAAATCGAACCAGCAACCTCTTGGTTTCTGTGTCAACACTTAACCACTGAGCCACACCAGCCAGGCCCACTTGTGTATTTTTTGTATTTTGTTGCTTGTGTTTTAGGTGTCAGATCCAAAAAAAAAAAAAAATTGCCAAGAACCATGTCAAGGAGCTTTTTTCCTATCTCTTCTGGGAGTTTTTTGGTTTCTGGTCTTACATTTAAGTTTTAATCCATTTCAAGTTAATTTTTGTGAGTATAAGATAGGAATTTAGTTTTACTCTTTTGCATGTGAATATCCAATTTCCCCAGCACCATTTGTTGAAGACACTGTTGTTTTCACTGAGTATTCTTGACTTCCTTGTCAAATATTAGTTGAACATATATGCATGGATTTATTTCTGGGCTCTTGATTATGTTCCCTTGGTCTATACTTCTTTTTTTGTCAGTACTATACCATTTGATTACTATAGCTTTATCATATAGCTTGAAATCAGGAAGTCTAATGCCTCCGTCTTGAAATAGCTTTGGATATTCAGGGTCTTTTGTGATTAAATATAAATTTTATAATTGCTTTTCCTACTTCTGTAAAAAATGTCACTGGAATTTTGATATGGATTGTATTGAATCCATATATATATGACTTCAGGTAGTTTGGACATTTTAAAAATATTTTTCCAATTCTAGGAAAACTTTCTATTTATTTTTGTCTATTTCAATTTCTTTCATCAGTGTCTTATAATTTTTAATATAGAGATCTTCCATTTTTTGTTATATTTATGCCTTAAGTATATTATTGTTTTTTAGTGCTATTGTAAATTAGATTTTTTTCTTTTTTTTCAGATAATTAATTGTTACTGTATAAAAAGGCTACTGATTTTCCATGTTAATTTTGTATCCTGCAACTTTACTGAATCCATTCATTAGATCTAATAGTTTTTGTTGAGTCTTTACAGTTTGTATATACTATATCATATGTAGTATGATCTTACGATCATATTCTAGATGGAGAGAGATATACATGAATGACTGATGCCTAATTTGAGGTCACAATGTATCTGGGTAGAACAGAAACCAGTAGTACTTTGGCTGCTGGCCCTGCCATCTTTAAACATCATTTCTCAGAGTGTATTTTGGTGAAGATGTGCAGGTTCTCTTGCAATTAACTCACACTGACCAGAGCACTTGGGGTTTTGCATTTGGGCCCTTTCTCTAGACTCATAAAAAGTAAATTGGGGGTACAGGGCCCTGCCAGTTCAAGCTGCTACACAAGAACTCTCCAGTTATCTAAGGGCGGCTTTTAAATAATTAAGTATGCAGCAATTAAGTCATTACAAGAGAAACCAAAAAGATGAAACTTTGACATTTTAGAGGTTTGAGTAAGGTGTCACCTGTAATATTTAAAGCATACTAGACATCTAGATATCGTTGGATGTATGGATGCCATTTCCACTGGATAAGTCTAATGTCTCGCTATTTTATCTAAGCATCAATGCATATTTTATAAATCGATAGGCCATGTCTAATTAGGGATATGAGGAGACCTGAAGAATGGGGCAGTACATCTAATAAGTTTGCAGGCTCAGGAATCCTGAGTGAGCTAAGTAAACAGGATTGGGTAAGAATGTAGTGTTATTAGGAAAGATCTCTAATTAGGAAAATTGCTCATCACCTGCTACTTATGGAATGTGTCAGCTCCTCGTGTAAGAACTGAATAAGCTGTTGGTTCCACAGCTGACAGCACACACTGCTGCCTGGGGTCAAGGCCTGCTTTCCCACACCAGAGAGCATCCCAGTTTCCACATTCACAGAACCAGCCTGGTCCGTCTCTGGAGGCACCGGTTCTTGATGCTTCTGTCCTGCATGCTCTGAAGCTGGCATTTTCTGTGAAACGTTGTGGTCAGCATAACTGGCTGGTTCCTGCCCAGGAGGAAAGCAGGAGCCAGCCCGTCCATTCATAACTCCCCCTGAGCACCACCCAAAATATCCCTGCCACGCCAGGCGCCGGCCGGTCTTGCTGGCTGTGTGGGCTGCTGTATTTGTCACTGTGCAACCACTTCTTCAATCACTGCAGCCATGAGACAGAGGCTCCCATTACAGAAGGCCCTACCCAGAGGCACTGTCTGGGCTCCAGATTGTCTAACCCCGTGGTCGGCAAACTGCGGCTCGCAAGCCACATGTGGCTCTTTGGCCCCTGGAGTATGGCTCTTCCACAAAATACCACAGCCTGTGTGAGTCTATTTTGAAGAAGTGGCGTTAGAAGAAGTTTAAAAAATTTGGCTCTCAGAAGAAATTTCAATCGTTGTACTGTTGATATTTGGCTCTGTTGACTAATGAGTTTGCTGACCACTGGTCTAACCAATTTAAACTCGTGTGGGCTGCAGCTTTGTGGTGGTTGTGTGGTTAGCATCAGCAATGGAGAGGGTTTCGGTGAAAGGCAATAGAAACCATTCTTGATCTAAAAGTAAACAGTTTGAGAGAGGTGGTTTGAATTGCAGGTGCGTGGAAGACACAAAGATGTCTGGGGTCCCAAGGGCTGGGAGGAAGCTGCAGTCGGAGGAGCCATCTGTGTTAGTGGAGGCGTTCAGAGGGGCCCTGGCCTTGGCTTGCCTTGGTCACAAGTTGCCTGCCTTTGCTACTAGGCTGGGTTGAATAGTGTCCCCCCCCCCCAAAGATTCATGTCCCCCTGGATCTTCAGAATGTGACCTTACTTGGAAATAGAGTCTTTGCAGATATATTAGTTAAGATGAGGTCATACTGGATAAGGTGGGCCTCAATCCAATAACTGTTGGATTAAAGAAGGTCATGTGACAACACAGGGTGGGGGGCATACTTGGGAAACATGGCCAGGTGACCAGAGGCAGAAGCTGGAGTGATACAGGGGCAAGGATTGCCAGCAACATCAAAGCTGGCAAAGGCAAGGAAGGATGCTTCCCAAAGCCTTCGGAGGGAGCACGGCCCTGCTGACACCTTGGTTCGGACCTCTCACCTATGGACCTGTGAGGTAATATATTGAACCAGCACAGAACTGACATGGCTGACCCCTGGGAGAGCCAACCTCGATTGCCCCTCTCATCAGACAGTAGCCAAAGCAAGCAGGGCATCTGCGCTTTTCACTGTGCTGTAGGCTGACCCAGAGGAGGTGTGGTCCACTTTCGAGGCTCCCGCCTGTGAGCCTGGACTGGGACCCCAGGACTGCCCTAGGGAGATGCCGCACCCCATTCCCGGCTGTGCATCCAGTTCCCCAATTAAGAACCCTGTTTTATCAGGTAGCTTCTCTGCCTGCAGAAATGTCTAAAAATGGAATTATCTCTTTTGAGGAAAGAGACCTTTTTGGTTACCTCATTAAAGAAATCTCATTTCTTTATAGGTATTGGTTGACAGTCTATTCATGCTTATTTTCCAGCCCAGAACTGTAAACAAAGACAAAAGGAATCAATATGAAAAGGGGCTTTTCTGTGCTGCCAAGTTATTTTTTTTTCCTTTGTTGCCTAGGTAAGACTTGGTTTATACAGTTTTGTGCACAGAATTAAAAATGCTCATCTAGCTGCTCCCTGGAAAACTTTCACAATGGCTTTGTGCTAATAGAGGTGATTCATTAACTCGTTCATCAGAGAATACTTTTGGATACGTGTGGAATATGTGCTAATTCTCACAGAGCATCTCTGGCAGGACACATAGGTAATGAAGCAGAGGTTGCCTCTGGGGATGTAAATCGGGGACACCTTTTTCACTGTCTGCCCTTTTTAGAAAGTATCTACATGGATTAAATATTTAGAATAAATAAATATATTTAATTTTAGAATGCCAGTGGCTTCTCTAAAATATCTGTTGAGCATGCAGTATATACGGACACTGTACTTATTACAGAGTATGCAGTTTTAAACAAAGCAGACACAATCCCTGCCCCAGGGAATTTTATAGTCTAGTCCAGTGGTCGGCAAACTGCGGCTCGCGAGCCACATGCGGCTCTTTGGCCCCTTGAGTGTGGCTCTTCCACAAAATACCACGGCCTGGGCGAGTCTATTTTGAAGAAGTGGCGTTAGAAGAAGTTTAAGTTTAAAAAATTTGGCTCTCAAAAGAAATTTCAATCGTTGTACTGTTGATATTTGGCTCTGTTGACTAATGAGTTTGCCGACCACTGGTCTAAGGGAAAAGAGATCAGTGCTCTTGACTAAATAGTCAAGTATTGCATGTTTTAAAAATTTTTGCGGGACACCAGTTGAAAATCACGAGTCTAGTCTAATGGAAAAACCATCTATGCTTTAATAGTCACACGGATAATTATATAATCACAAATTTCATAAACCTCTGTCAGAGAAGAATTGGGTACTATAAGAAAGAATAATATAAGGAACAAAATAAGATAAGGGCATCACTGCAAGCCTGAGAGAGTGGTGTTTTATCTGAACGAAGGAGGGAAATCGAATTCAGGCTGAAGCCTTGAGCAGACCAGGAACTGGGGACATTTCTCAAACCAGAACAGGCCAGAGTGGCTGGAGATGAGTAAAGAGGGGTAGGAGAGGTGAGCAGGGACCAGATCCCACAAGATTGTCATCCATCCAACAAATGATAAAGCCTTGTATGGTCCCAGGAGTAAACAAACATTTGGCTCTATAAGCCATCTGTGAAGTCTGGATTTCATTAAAAGCTCAGATGGAATCCACTGAAGGATTTGAATTAGAGACTGTATGTGATCTGATGTAGACATTTAGAAACCACTTTGGGGAAGGGGAGAACAGGTGAACAGACCGCTTTGGCAGCATCTGGACAGTGAGCTTGGTCAGGCCACTTTGCTGTGTGGATTCCAAAGTTAACAAAACCAGCATTTATTTCACCAGCTTTCGCGAAATGGTGGTCACCTGATCCCACAGTCTTGGTGTGTCCATTCTGAGAAAGTTTCTCTAGGAAACGAAAAACTCAGAAGGTGGCATTTAATCTGGTTGTTTTGACGACTAACTTTCAAAGGAGCTAATAAACTATTTCTCCAAGACGATCAATTAGCATGAGTTCCCCATCGCACCATCATTTAACAACCTGTCATCAGCGCAGGGCTGTGTAACGAAGCCAGGACAAGACGAGGCACCAAATCATCACACTGGATCAATTAATGATATTTCTGTTATAACTTTTATTTTGCTATTTTACTCTTCAAGGACACTAACACAGCCCTCCTAGCAAGCAGCTCGTTGATTGTTTTTTCTTTATGATTTATCACTGCAGGAGAACAGAGACCACCAACTTTATAGAAATCATATGTGTGCAGTATAAAAGAGTTCTTAGCATATTTATATTTTTCATGTTTTCAAAAAAAATGCTTTCTTACATATAGTTAGCAACTTAAGCTGTTATATCTGGAGTAGAGAGATACCAGTTTCCTATTCAGCTAATTTAGTTTAATCAAAGGTTTGGGAAGTAAAATATTGCCATCTTCTCTATACCCTCCCCCCTCTTTAAAAAAAAAAAGATCATAGTATGACAACAAGATGTCAGAGAACCTTGGAGATTCATGCAGGCACAGTTTTTGGAGATTATCTTACCCAAACCCCTGCATTGGACATATGAGAACACTGATGCCCAGGGAAGTCAGGTGATCCCAGAAATTCAAGAAGATCATGGTCAACTAGCAGCAAAATCAGACAAGAATAAGGATGTCCAGATATAATTTGGGGATCATTTAAAAAATGCTAATGGGGAAGAATAGAAGAAAAGCAACAGAAGGTATGCTAACACTGTAATCACCACACTTAAGTGCACCTGAAAAGTGAGAATGATGACTGCCTCTTCTCTCTTCTCTGAGGAGTTGAGTAACTTAGAAGCTCTGATGTTCCAGGAGTGCTTGGAGATACCAAAGGTCAACAGCGTCAGTGGCCTGAGAACATGGGAACCATTATTTTGCCCTGGAGCAGAACCCTCAGCCCCACCAGCACACATGAGCCAAACCTGGATCCACTCGGATCCAATTACAGCTTCCTTGAAGGCCACATGGCGAAGCCCCTTGCCTGGAATAGAACAGAACAGGATATTTATATGTATAATCCCAGAGATTTGTTTGGGGGTGGGGAGAGGAGAACCCAACCCCCAAAAGCAAAAACAAACCCTCTTCATTAGTTATCTGAACAAAATAGAGCAACACTCTTTCAAAGATGATTATTTTGTTAGAAAAAAAACTAGAGAAAGATCTAAGTACAGTCCAGGTATAGTGGAATGAGACTGGTGGTTTCATATACATTTTGAAAACTGCCTGAAGCAGAAAACTATTTGAGTAAAAATCCATCTAAGCTAACTTAACAGAGACATATACCATCCACAGGTCTCTTTGGGCCACAATCTGTTCAGGTTGGGACTAGATTTCCTTCTAAAGTAACAAAGAGGTAGAAGACAATCTCTTCTTTTTAATGAAAATGCTCATTTTACCTGGCCCCTAATGTGTGCCTGGAAATGTGTAAGTTGTTTCACCTAAATTTCAATAATCCCAGCATCATGCATTAGTGCTAAATATTAGCTTTGCATATCTCTGGTTGTTGCTCGTTTTCATTGTTCCAAGATGGCTTACACATTAAACCTGGTTGACATTCACAGAAGCATCTTATTGTAGCTTTACCGCTGTGCTTTCTCTCTCTCTTCCAGCCCTTTGCACCCTGTCTCCTCCAAGAGAAGATGACAACAAGCCCTAAGCAGCTCTCCCTAAGTAAGGGGGAGCTTGAGTAAAGGAAAAACAGGGGTGACCAGAATAAATGAGCATGAAGGATGTTCCAGTGAAAACTCTTGAGCAGACTGGTTCATGGGCATCAAAACCTAGAACCTAGTACAATAGCATTAAGGAGAAACAGAAGCATAGCAGAAAGATGGTCATGAAAAATCCACAGTAAAATAATTCACCATTAGCAACTGGAATGAGGAGATTCACATTTTTATTCGGTATTATTTGAAGTAACAATAAATAATAACTAAGTGTCCTTCATCATACCTCTATTTTCAACATGCTAATTAGCCTAAATCACTGTTTTATTTCCATCTATATCAACTGAAACCCTCCTGTTAAGGGACACAAAGCTCTTTACAAGTGTAGTGTTGTCTTTCGGGAATACGTAGCAAAGCAGTGTACTTCCAACCTCTTTTCCACAGCAAAGTTTAAAATGTAGACGTTTATAGAATGATGTTGTCAACCATAATTTTGGCTTAGATCTGTGTGTGGGGCAAGCAGTTGTTAAGATCATCAAAGGCTGTGCCGAAATTCCACTGTTTACAAAGGTGCCCAGGGGCTGGGATCTGAAGCATTCCAGTCACAAAAGGGTTCTGTGCTGGTGGAGGGTTTATATTACGGAAGAGTCTATAATAGATGTGAACCTATGGCTGTATTTCAAAGGCTGTGTTTCTTGAAACATTTTAATGTCCTCCCTCAGTTGGAAGTATCTGTGTCCAAAATAATAAATTGTCCCATACTTTTCCCTTCTGTACCTCAGGAGGTTTGCTTTTTTGAAGTAGATGGAAATTGGTGTGGAAATCATGAAGGAGGCCCAGGGGAGACTAAAATCAGCCATTCACAGCTGCCAGCCACCGCTGGACCCCCCTCTAAATTGCTATTTCCATGTCACAGAGTTTTTTCATTTTAAAACATTCTGAGATATTTTCCATGGTGTTGTGGCTAACCATTTTTAGTCAGTTAAAAAAAATGCCTTTATCACCTCCCACCAGGAAACTCATGGAACACACTGTTGGAGATGCTAAAACTTTGTTCATTTCTCCTTAAAAAATATTAATGGCAAGCATTAAAAAAAAAAGGAAAAGTATTTAATTTGGTTTTCTGAAAGCTAAGTTTGAAGTTAAAAATTGTACATCTAACCGTGAATAAAGCCTTTGTGAGTAATCGCAATTATTAAACCTGATCATTTTCATCAGCAAGACAAGTGCCAGGTTCTCCATCCGGCGGGGGTGCAGAGAATGTGCCCGGGTGCACGAGTGGAAGCAGCTTGGCTTGGATGGTTCAAATGCACAGCATTTAAAGCTCTGGTTCCCAACAACTAGTAGGTCTGGTGGAAAAGAATGATGAACGGAGAGGGAGGTGGACAGGAGCTGGGGGAGTGAGGGTGCTGAGACCAGACTGCTGCTCAGGTTGGCATAACGAATGAGACTGCTGTCCTGCCGAGGAGCAGGATGGAGAGGCCCTATTAGTCCCCTCTCATCTTCCATCTCTTTCCAGAAATGAAACCCATGGCCCTAGGTGAGAGCAGGAGAGACGGTGCAGATGGCCTTGGTGTTCCCCTCAAGCAGCTGAGAGCACTCACTGAACGTTTAATAATTTACAAACTCTCCCTGCACCTGGGAGAACATGTAAGCTGTAACAAATATTACGCTTTGTTTACTCTGTGGTCCACGTGAACCACATTCCAAGGACAACCTTAGCAGGAAACAAGAGGGCAACAAACAGCACTCTCCCAAACTCTTGGTCATTGGTTTTCTCCCCCATGTTGGGAAGAAATGCAAATCATTGTAATGGGATTTCTTTTCTTAAAAAGGACAAGGAAATAAGTGAGATGCAGTTGAAGGGGTACAGAGTAAAGGAATGAAATCAGGGAAGACAATATAATCCTATCTAATAAAAGAGTAATATACAAATTAGCCATCACTCAGCTACACCCACAAGCCACACCCACCAGCCACGCCCACCAGCCAATCAGGAGCGAATATGCAAATAAATCCAACCAAGATGGCTACGGCCACAGAGAGCAGAAGGGAGGCTTGGGTTTCCCCGGTGATGGAGGAAGCCAAGCTTTCCGCCTGCCCTTGCTGGCCTAGGCCTCCACTCAAGGCTACAAAGTTTCAATGATAGAAGATACATAAACCCAAACAGAAATGGCGGCAGCCATAGAGCTGGAAAGAGCAGGAGGCTAGGGTTGCCCCCGGCAATGGAGGAAGCCAAGCTTTCCACACACCCTGGCCAGCCCAGGCCTCCGCTTAAGGCTACAAAGTTTCAATTATAGAAGATACATAAATCCCCCCCAAAATGGCTGCCACCACGGAGCAAGCAGAAGGCTTGGCTCTGCTCCAGGCTACAAAGTTTCAATTGTAGAAGATAAATAAATCCCAGATACCAGGGCCTCTGCTTGGGTCGCCAGGGGGTGTGGCCAGCCTGCAAACCACCACAGGCCCCTCGCCCAGGCTGCCCCACGCCCCAAGGGAACCCCCACCCTGATCTGGGACACCCTTCAGGGCAAACCAGCTGGCACCCACCCATGCACCAAGCCTCTATCCTATCTAATAAAAGAGTAATATGCAGATTGACCATCACTCCAACACACAAGATGGCTGCCCCCATGTGGTCAAAGATCCTGCCCTGTGGACACAAGATGGCCACCACAAGATGGCCAGCAGGGGAGGGCAGTTGGGAGGGACCAGGCCTGCAGGGGAGGGCAGTTAGGGGTGACCAGGCCTTCAGTGGAGGGCAGTTAGGGGCAAACAGGCTGGCAGGGGAGCAGTTAGGCATCAATCATGCTGGCAGGGGAGTGGTTAGGGGGTGATCAGGCTGGCAGGCAGAAGCAGTTAGGGGAAATCAGGAAGGCAGGCAGGCGAGCAGTTGGGAGCCAGCAGTCCTGGATTGTGAGAGGGATGTCCGACTGCCCATTTAGGGCATCCCTTGAGGGGTCCCAGATTGGCGAGGGTGCAGGCTGGGCTGAGGGACACCCCCCTCCCCTGTGCACGAATTTCGTGCACCTGGCCTCTAGTCCTATATAATAAAAGCTCAGTGACCAAAATGCCGGAACGACCAGAACGACCAGAGACCAGAACTACCACGGCCCCTCACCCCAGCTGGCCACCCCCCAGCGAGTGATTAGGGGCAATCAGGCAGGCAGGCAGAGTGGTAAGCGGCGATCAGGCAGGCAGAGGAGGTTAGGGGTGATCAGGCAGGCAGGCAAGTGGTTAGGGGCGATCAAATAGGCAGGCAAGTGGTTAGGGCTATCAGGCAGACAGAGGCAGTTAGGGGTGATCAGGAGGCAGAGTGTTTAGGGATGATCAGGCAGGCAGGCAAGTGGTTAGGGGTGATCAGGCAGGCAGGCAGAGGCAGTTAGGGGCAATCAGGCAGGCAGGTGAGCAGTTAGGGGCCAGTGGTCCCAGATTGCAAGAAGGGTGTCCAACTGCTGATTTAGGACCGATCCCACAGGATCGGGCCTAAACTGGCAATCGGACAATTCCCAAGGGGTCCTAGATTTTGAGAGGGTGCAGGGGGGCTGAGAGACGTCCCCCCACACACAAATTTCGTGTACCGGGCTATGCAAATTGACCGAATGACCAAACAGCAGAATGACTGTCTGGATGACATTCTGGACAATCACGCTATGACACCTAGTGGCGCCAGGCCAACCGAGTTGGGTGCAATGCGATTGGTCAGAAGCCGGACCATCGCCCCATGATCACCCTGCAGAGGGAGGCCCAGGCCATTGGCCAGTGGGGCAATTAAACAATCAATCCGGGGGCTCCACAGTTGCCCCAAAGAGGGAGGCCCAGGCCACCCACCAGCAGGCTGTGGCAGGTAGGTGGGGCTTCCCTCTGGGAAGGGGGCAATCCATTGCAGAGTCTCGGCCAGGTAGATAGGGCCTACCTCTTTGGGGCAATTGATTGCAGGGCTCCCGGACTGTGAGAGGGCACAGGCCAGGCTGAGGGACTCCCCCCTCCCCTCCTGAGTGCACGAATTTCATGCACCGGGCCTGAAGAGCCAGGTATATGCACAATTTCCCACAATGGCTTTCACCTCCAAGTGGATCTTAAATCCACCCATAGTAAGAGAAAAGGAGTTTGCTACTTAGAAGGGAGATCTAGTCCTCTTAATAGTTGGCCCATTTCTTACTTATTTTCTCTCTCTTAAAAGGAAAGGTCTTTTTAAAAGTATTAGTAGATAAAGACACCTGGACTAAAGCAAATTGATGGGTTGAATTTCCTCCCCCCCAAATTCATATGTTGAAGTTCTGACTTCCTCCAGTACCTCCAAATGTAAACTTTTTTGGAAATAGAGTCCCTGCAGGTGTAGTTCGTTAAGATGAGGTCATACTGCAGTAGGATGTGCCCCTAATCCCATATGACTGGTGTCTAGGCAAAGAATGCCATTGAAGAGAAAGGCACAAGAACAGAGGACAATGCGAAGAGAGTCAAGGAAGGGATAGATGTCTACAAACCAAGGAGACAGGTTAGAGCAGAGCCCAAGCAACCAAACCTGCTGACACTTGATTTCAAACTTTATCCTCCAGAACCCTGATACAGCAAGTTCTGTTTGTTTACACCACCTTGTCTGTGACACTTGGTTATGGTAACAAACTAATATAAGCAGTTTTCTGTGGAGCAAAATAGTATCACATAATACCAAAAAGAATAAAAGCTAACATCCATTAAAAAATCGCTATGTGCCAGGACCTATGCTTTATGTACGCATTGCTTAGTCCTCTAAGTCTCTATCTCAGTTGCCTTGGGATGTGCTGCCGGAGCTGTGGCAGCCATTGGTGTAGGTGAATATGGACAAGCCAGTAGACTGAAGCCAATGTTCTGAGGATGTCAGAGGGGAAAGACAGAAAGCACCTGGGTCCTTTGTGATGAAATTGGGCCATGGAATTAACCAATCCTAAAACCTTCTATCTTGAGACTTTTTTATGTGAGATAATATTTTTATTATTTAAGGCACAACTTTTTAGACCTTTTGTTACATGTAGTCAAGAGCATCCTAACTATACAGTTTTCTCCTATTACATGTCATTTTACGAATTTCCTCTGAAGGTAAGGGTTATGTTGCTTTTATTTTCATGTTTGAAGAGCCACTCACAGGGATCAACATGTAGAGGTAAAATTCAATCAGTGTTTGTTGAATAAGCAAATAGAACAATGTGTCCTTAAACAGATAATATCATGGCATTTAACAGATGGAGAGATGAAAACTCCATGAATTGAACTGCTTTGCTGAAGATCGTGGGCGTGATCCCATGAATCAGTGGGCTGGGGTGGGGGGTGGGGGTGTCTCCTAACCACCTCATTTTCACATTGCCCTGCTTTTGGTGCCATCTGGTATGATTACAGAATTCTCTACCCAATACTACTCTCCTCTTCAATGCTTTCAACTTGTATACAATGTGCAAATTTCCTATTTCTGCACTGTTTAGAAGTTTTGATTCTGTCTGTAAATACTTTACCTATTTGTAAAGTAGGAGTCTAGAAGCCAGGGACCACATCTGTGCTATTATCTTTGTGCAATACCTGATATAGCTCAAGCTTAATTTGGCAATAACGAAATCCTTCTGGATAATGATGATATCTGAAAATATAAAATGAACTCCTCAGAGGCATAATCCTCTCTTCTCAGCCTATATCCTATATGCGCTTTAGGAGGGAATGTCTAAATGAGAAATTAATAGGATTGGAAACTTTTCATACCTGGTGTTTTTTGTTTTGTTTTTAAGTTTGTGAATTCAGTTTCTTTGTATAAGTTGCAATTATATGGAAGAGATTCATGGCTACCCTCAAAACTTGTCTCACCATTTTGAAGCCATACCTCGCAAACAGTAGGCACTTGGATCATTTTAGGGAAGTGATGGATGTGGCTCAAGCAAGCATGAAACCTGTTACTGAATACGATCCAGTGGAAATGCCGGACCAGCAACCCTGTTCCACATCAGGTAGGGTGTGGGTGGCGGTTAACTCCAGAAGACTCTCAAGTCATCCCTATCCTTCGGTTTCCTTAACAGCTGCAAATAAAAACAAAGGGGAAAGCAAAAAACCTGCATCACTGGTGCTGCAACCTGCCGGATCCTGGGGCCAACGGGGACCTTTTCACCACATGTTGGTTGATAGGGTGAGAGTCACCACCTTTAGGATAAACCATGCAAGGAACATTCTATAAGGAAATGTGGTCTTCCTTGGGTGACTAAAGTGCTGTAACCAATACTCTGCAAGTAGCACAATTCTTGCTCCCCCAGAGCACACAGAGCTCAAACTTGTCATGAAAAAGTAATGGCAAGAAATTCCGCAAAGGAATCGATGATGGTACTTGGAAATAATTTGAGTAGAAGGGACATGAAAAAGGTGCTTTTTATTATTAATTATCTTTTTATAATATAAATGATCATTTGTAATACATTTATTTTGACAGTACTCCAAGACTTTAAAAATATTCTCAGGTATCAGTTATAAACTGTGATAACCAATTTCTTGGAGATTATACCGATTAAGGAAACTATTCATCTACTGTATTTTTTATCTCAGATATTTTTCAAATGTCACTTAAGTCTCTTAAACTTAAAAAACCTTGCTGTTAGCCAGTGTGCACAATAAATGTAAAACTGATGGCACAAATATTATGAATAGTATCTCTTAGGACAAAATTTGATTTGTTTGAAGGCAGATGACATTATAAAGGATAGTCAAGATGTCAGGTGAAGGAGTTGATATGCTACTTGATTTACTTAGCATCTTTGTCACTTTATAGATTGAGATATGATTGATGGTAACATTAATATAGAAAGTATGTTAATATTAGAACAGGCTTTAAGATTCCTCTAACTAAAAAACTATCCCTGCCCTCAAGCTGATGTAATTTGGAATAAAGTGCCCTAAGGATACAATTCTTCTTAGACTGCAAGATTTTGGTGTAAGAATTCTTTCATTTTTGTAAGTTAAATCAGTTTTATTGAGGTATATGTTATATACAATAAAATGTACCTATTGAAAGCATGCATTTCAATACATTTTGACAAGTTTATACACAAATGTAACCACCACCACAATCAAGGTATATGGGACCTTTTCATCTCCCCAGAAGTCCTCCTTTCTTTTTTGTCTTTTCCTAGTCTGCTCCCCCTCCTCCTCCGACATAGGCACCTGCTAAACTATTTTCTGTCACTATTGTTATTTTGTCGTTTCTACAGTTTTATATAAAGTGGATCTTATGCATTATGGTATATTGTGTCTGACTTCTTTCACTCAGCATAATGCTTTTGAAATCCATCTACCTTGTTGCATGTATCAGTAGTTTATTCCCCCCTCCCCTTTTTTTTGGCTTGTTAGTTCTGCAGTATATGAAGATAGTGCATGTGTGTATCCATGCACTTGATGATGGTCATTTAGTTTGTTTCCCCTTTTTGGCTCCCATAAGTGAAACTGCTTTATACATTCATGAGTTAGTCTTTCTATGAATATATGTTTTTACACTGAGTGGCCAGATTATTATGATCTCTGAACGCATAATAATCTGGCCACTCAGTGTGTATATATATATTAGAGGCCCATTGCATGAATTCGTGCATGGGTGGGGTCCGGCCAGCCTGGCCAGGGGGAGGGGACATGGGCAGTTGGCCGGCCTGCCTGCTGGTTGAACTCCTGATTGAGGGGACAATTTGCATATTAGCCTTTTATTATATAGGATATACACTGAGTGGTCAGATTATTATGTGTTCAGAGATCATAATAATCTGGCCACTCAGTGTATTTCTCTTGGGTAAATATGCATTAGTAGTATGGTAAGGCACATGGTAAGTGTATATTTATAAGAAACTGTCCAACTGTTTTTGAAAGGGGTTGAACAATTTTATATCCCCACCACCAGTTATTCCCTATATTTGCCAACACTTGGTATTGTCACATCTTTTTAATTTTGGTCATTCTAATGGGGTGGAGTGATATCTAAGTGGATGATGACTACTGATGTTGAGCATCATTTCATATGCTTATTAGCCATGCACAGATCTTCTCTGGTGAAGTGTCCATATCTTTATCTAGTTTTATACAATTGGGTTGTGCACCTTGTTATGTAGTTGTAAAAGTTCTTTATATTTTCTAGATATATTTCTTTGTTGGATGGATGGATAGATAGATAGATAGATAGATAGATAGATAGATAGATGATAGATAAAGTCTTGCACCCCATAACAATGTTTCAGTCAATGACAGACTATATACAACAGTGATCTCATAAGATTATAATGGAGCTAAAAAAGTGTTATTTGCAGATTTTAATGAACAACATAAACGAATGAACAAAAACAGATCCAGAGACAGAGAAGCATCGATTAGATGTTCAAACCTCAGAAGGAAGGTAGGGGAGGGTGGGGGTAAGGGCTAGAGGTTAACCATACATATAAGCATAACCAATGGACATAGACACCAGGGGGGTGAGGGCATGAACGGGAGTGGGGTGGGGGGCAATGGGTGGATAAGGATACATATGTAATACTTTAATCAATAATAAAAAAGTATTATTGCCTAGTGACATCATAGCTGTATATAACATTGTTAGGTAGGAAGTTAGACATGAGCGGCTGGGGTGGGGCCTTCCCTGGGGTCCTGAACAGGGGTCAGACCAACATTGCCTTTAGACTGCCTCTGTGTGAGTGGCCCAGCAGCCAGCAGACTGACAGCGAGCAGGTTTGGAACCAGCCAGTAACCTATCCTCTTCTAGCATATCACTGGTCATGTGGTTTGGACTCCTAATCTTTCATATCACAGGTCAGGCAATTTAGACGCCCCAGACCTTTATAACATCCAGACTTCAGTTGTATTCATCTCCAGGCCCAGAAAAGCACCAAAACCAGACAGATGACACCATGGCTGCCTCAGGACCAGCTACATTGACTAATGAGCCCCTGCCCTGGCACCGACCAATCAGTGGAGACCACAACCTGAAAGAGCACACCTGGAAAGCTGATGAATATTCTATTGAGACCTTCCCCTGAGACCTACCCTAAGATCTCCACTTGCAAAAGAGAGATAAATAGCCAGGCTGGTGTGTCTCAGTGGTTGAGTGTTGACCTATGAACCAGGAGGTCAAGGTTTGATTTCTAGTCAGGGCATGTGCCTGGGTTGCAGGCTTGATACCCAGTGTGAGATGTGCAGGAGGCAGCTGATCAATGATTCTCATCATTGATGTTTCTATCTCTCTCTCCCTCTTCCTTCCACTCTGAAACCAATAAAAATCTACATTTTTTAAAAGAGAGAGAGAGAGAGATAAATACACACAGGACAAAGGACCCAGGGTGCGTTCTCCCTCTAAGGAGCGTGCCCGTGCCATTCCCCCGCAGAAACATATCCCCCAACCTCTAAGGGACCCCAAGAGACTGCAATCAGGGGAGCAATGGGCAGTGGCAACTCTTTCTGGGCTCACCCCCTGAACCTGTCTCCAAAGCCCCCTTTTTTCTGACTTCCCAGTGAGCTAAAGCAGCCCAGCCATATTCTCTCTCTCTCTCTCTCTCTCTCTCTCTCTCTCTCTCTCTCTCTCTCTCTCTCGTCTACTCCTCAACTCCTCATTTGGAGTGTATCTTCAATAAACCCCATTTTGCTTTCCATTTTCGTTGACCTTAAAATCTTTTTGCATCCATGAGAGGAACCAAGGTCCCAGCCAGTAACCCAAATTGGTAGCAACACTGTAGCTGATTACTCACGAGTGTGTGGAGATGCTGGTGTAAGCAAACCCTTGCTGCTGGGTGTATAAAAGTGTAGCACATGTAAATATGTACCCTACATAATACTTGGTAATGATGATATGTAATACTTGATTATGATAATGACAACCTATGTTAATAGCTTATGTATTTACTATACATGTTATTATTATTTTAGAGTGTACCCTTTCTACTTATAAAAATAAGTTTTCTGTAACATAATATGCTGAAACAGCAGCAACATTACACATCTCCTGTTTATTGTGTCTCTTGGTTACATCATTTTTTCCTGTGTTTGATTTAATCTTGTGTTGTTTTGTATAGTTGATGCAGCACAGGTCTGTAGCCTAGGAGCAATAGGATATACGATATAGCCTCGGTGTGTAGTAGGCTATACCATCTAGGGGTCTGTAAGTCACTCTATGATGTTCACACAATGACAAAATCGCATAACGATGCATTTCTTAGAATGTATGTATCCCCATGGTTAAGTGGCACTTGACTGTATCCTATATAATAAAAGCCTAATATGCTAAGAGTCCGGTCGTCCCATCATCCGCTCAATCAATCAAAGCATAATATGCTAATGATATGCTAAGGCCACTCAACCGCTTGCTATGATGTGTACTGACCACCAGGGGGCAGACAGTTGACCAGTCGCTATGACATGCACTGACCACCAGGGGGCAAATGCTCCGACCAGTAGGTTAGCTTGCTGCTGGGGTCCAGCCAATCAGGACTGAGCGAGACAGGCCAGACACACCTGGAGCCCTCCTGTGGTCTTTCCCCAGCTGGCCAACCTCCTGTGTCCCTCCCAGACCCCAACTGTGCACCGGTGGGGTCCCTTAGCCTGGCCTGCACCCTCTCACAATCCGGGACCCCTCAGGGAATGTTGGAGAGCCAGTTTCGGCCCGATCCCACTCAACGGTAGGAGCTGCCCCCTGGTGGTCAGTATGCTCCCACAGGGGGAGTGCTGCTCAGCCAGAAGCCGGGCTTACAGCTGGCAAGTGCAGCGGTGGTGGCAGGAGCCTCTCCCGCCTCTGTGGCAGCGCTAAGGATGTCTGACTGTCAGCTTAGGCTCACTCCCGGAGAGTGGGCCTAAGCTGTCAGGTGGACATCCCTCGAGGGCTCCCAGACTGTGAGAGGGTACAGGCCAGGCTGAGGAACCCTCTCCCCTGAGTGCACAAATTTTGTGTACCGGGCCTCTAGTATATATACTTTCAGTCTTCACTTAATATCATTGATAGGTTCTGTGACTTGAAGTGAAACAACACTTAATGAAACCTATTTTACTATAAGCTAATTGATATAAATAAGAGTTAAATTCCTACTGCATCTCATCAATGTTAAAGCAAAATGATACTGAATGAAATTATATTATTTGAGGACCCACTAATTAATATTTTCTCCAATTGGTTTATTGCCTTTTCTTCTTTCTTTTTTTTTTCAAATATTTATTGTTGAAAGTATTACACATGTCCCCTTTTTTGGGTGGGAAGAGATTAACCAAAGAACTTCTATGCATAGATATACATAACCCATGGACACAGACAATAGTGTGGTGAAGGCTTGGGGTGGGGGAGGGGGATGGCCTAGAAAGGGTCAATGGGGCCTTTTTATTTTTTTAACATGGTTATTTGAAGACCAGAAGTTGTGAATTTTGATGTAAAGGGACTCTTTTTAGTACCTGCTTTGTGTTTCCTCCACAACTTTGAATAGAGCTCTTTGAACACAAAAGTAGACCCTTAGTGAATCTTTGTTTATTTACACACTAGGAAAAACAAAATCATTAGCTCTGAATTGAGAATTCTGTTTTAAATGTTAACATTCTGGCTTCCTTCAAGTAAATTATACAGATTTTAAAAAATCAGCCTTGTGAGGTAGAAATAAGATCTATGCTCCCATTTTATGGGAAAATTATCTCTGGGTGACAAACGGATAACTGAAGTACCTGACCCGTGGTGATGGGAAGTGGCTGAGTGAGCAGGGAATGCAGTGCAACTAATTGGTCACAGTGATGGTTCTAATCCAAGCCCTTTAGGGTGACTCACTTGGTGACCAAACCCATTGAGCTAAATAATTATAGCAAGGCTAGGGCCTGAAGGGATCAACCACTTCTGCTGGTATTGATTCTTTTCATTTTATTTTGTTTCTTTTCTTTTCCTACCCGCCATCCCTTCCTTCTTTCCTTTTTTTCTCTTGTTCTCAGCGCCATTATGTGCTTCATTCAACTATGCTTAGTTTTGCTGTTCCTTCTGTCTCCTTTTCTTTCTTCCTCTCTTCTCCCTTCCTCCCTTTCCCTCTCTGCCAGTCTTAAATGAAAAACTCACTTTTTTAAAATATATATTTTTATAGTTGACAGTATTACAGATGTCCCCCATTTCCCCCCTCTGCCCAGCCCCTACCCCTCCTTAGGCCTTCACTACACTACTGTCTATGTCCATGGGCTATGCATATAAATGTATGTCTTTTTTGTTTTTCTCTCCTCATCTCCCCTTCCCCCCCTTCCCCTGAGATATGCCAGTCTGTTCATGCCTCGGAGACTTAACGAAGGATCTCTAAGCCTTTGAGACACAGATAGACCTGGCAGAACTCACTTTTCATAACTAAGCAAACCCTGGTTTCACAGTGTGCAGGAGAACACCCATTTGTCTATATACTCTCCTGATGGTGGTAGAACCAAATGCGAAGACCATACTCCCCTCCAGTGCCACATGCCAGCTATGGCGGACGTGCTGGCTGCATGGGTGAGTCGAGTAATACTGAACAAATTCACCTCATTTCAGGAGCAAGCCCTGATTTTTTTTTTAATTAACTCCACTGGAAATGATTTTTTTGCTATTATTAAGCCTCTGTACAAAGCAGCCATCTAGGTACATTTTTAAAGGAGTGATCTTTGTATCATACAAATCTTATCATATTTCCCTGTTTCAAACTTGGATAAAGTCCTCAATCCTTACAGCAACCTGCAAGGTCCCACATAACTAGGATCTCTCTCTGTCCTCACCTCATCTCTGGCTACTCCCTCATATTCCAGGGAGAGAGAATGTGTGTGTGTGTGTGTGTGTGTGTGTGTGTGTACGTATGCACTTATTTATTTGTTTGGTTGGTTGTGTGTGTGTTTGTTTTCACTCCAAGCCCCTCCTACTGCAGGCTGTTCCCTGTAGGCCTCTCCTTGCATCAAACCCTCTTCCTCCCTGTCCAGGTGACCCTCCTTCTATCCCTCTCCTCACCCTCCTTTTTCTTCATAATAACATAATAACTAGGTTTATTTATGAAAACCATACATGCTTGAAATGAACCCAGCCAATACAGAAAAGTTCAAAATATAGGTTTTTAAAAATTTATTTCATATATATATATCCTATATAATAAAGAGGTAATATGCAAATTGACCATCACACCCTCACAAGATGGCTGCCTACGACCAGGCTGGCAGGGGGGTTAGTGAGGGATGACCAAACAACTGAACAGCAGGCTGCGTGGGGCGATCAGGCTGGCAGGGGGACTGTGAGGAGAGACCAGGCCGGCAGGGGGGGCAGTTGGGGGTGACCAGGCTGGTGGGGGGGGGGGCAGTTAGGAGAGACCAGGCTGGCAGGGAGGGGGCAGTTGGGGACGACCTGGCTGGCAGCAGGAGGCAGTTAGGGGCAACCAGGCTGACAGGGGGGGCAGTTAGGGGTGATCAGGCAGGCAAGCAGGTGAGCAATTAGGAGCCAGCAGTCCAGGATTGTGAGAGAGATGTCCCGAATTGGAGAGGGTGCAGGCTGGGCTGAGGGTACCCCTCCTTCCCATGCACAAATTTTGTGCACTGGGCCCCTCTAATATATATATATATAATGTATTTTGTTTATATTTTTATAAGGATGATAGATAAATGCTTAACATTTTATTAAAATATGATTGTATTATATAAAGATTTTAAGTTAAAAGTTTTACATTTATTTGAACTTATAAAATAATAAAAAGAAACTCAGGGAAAACTGAAAGATAAAGGTTTCTTCGATCATAAGTAACATTACTTCCTAGAAAATCCTTCTAAAGTTAATAAAAACTCAAATTATTAATAGAACCATTCTGTTTTATAAACATTTATTAAAATATAATTGGAATGCAGTGAGCTACACATAAAATGTGCCATGGTATATACTGTGCAAATTATACAATTACAATGTCTGATTTGGTAAGGTTTGCATGTATACACACCCATGAAATTATGGCACTCAAGATAGTGAACATACCTTCATCCACAGAAGTTTCTTCATGTCCCTTTGCAAATCCTCTCTTTCACCCCTCCCTGCCAACCTTGCCCCATCAAAGGGATGTGCTTTCTATCATGTAGATAAGTTTGAATTTTCTAGAGTTTATATAAATGGAATCATGCAGTATGTACTCTTTTTGCCTGGCATTTTTCTTTTTTATTTTTAAATATATTTTCATTGATTTTAGAGAGAAAGGAAGAGAGAGGGAGAGATAGAAACATTAATAAGAAAGAATCATTAATCAGTTGCCTCCAGCACACCCCCCACCAGGGATTGAGCCCACAACCTGGGCATGTGCCCTTACCAGGAATCAAACCCAGGACCACTTGGTTCATAGATTGACGCTCAACCACTGAGCCACACCAGCTGGGTTTGCCTGACATTTTTCACTCAGCATAATTATTTTGTGATTCCTCTGTATTGGTGTATACATCAGTGATTCATTCCTTTATATTGCTACACTAGAGGCCCGGTGCATGAAATTCGTGCGTGGATGGGGTCCCTAGGCCTGGCCGGTGATCAAGGCTGATTAGGGCCAGGCCAACTGGGGCAGGGCTGATCAGGGCCTGCTGACCAGGGGGCAATGAACCACAGGAGGTTGGCCACTGGCCCCAGAGAAGAGCCAGCTCTTGGTCTTCCTGGGAAAGGAGCCATGTCCAGTGCCACCCACCCCCAGTTCACCATCTCAGCCCGGGGCCCTGCCAGCCGGGGGAAGGGACCACGGGAGGTTGGCCGGCTGGGGGAGGTTGGCTGTGGGAGCACACTGACCACCAAGGGCCAGCTCCTGTGTTGAGCATCTGCCCCCTGGTGGTCAGTGTACATCATAGCAACTGGTCATTCCAGTCGTTTTGATTGTTCAGTCATTCTGGTGGCTTAGGCTTTTATATATAACTAGAGGCCCGGTGCACGAAATTCGTGCATGGGGGTGTGTGTCCCTCAGCCCAGCCTGCACCCTCTCCAATCTGGGACATCCCTCTCACAATCCAGGACTGCTGGCTCCCAACTGCTCACCTGCCTGCCTTCCTGATTGCCCGTAACCACTTCTGCCTGCCAGCCTGATTGATGCCTAACTGCTCCCCTGCCAGCCTAATTGATGCCTAACTGCTCCCCTGCCAGCCTGTTTGCTCCTAACTGCCCTCCCCTGCAGGCCTGGGTCCCCCCCAAACTGCCCTTCTCTGCAGGCCCGGTTGCCTCCAACTTCCCTCCTCTGCCAGCCTAGTCACCCCTAACTGCCCTCCCCTGCAGGTTTGATTGCCCCCAACTGCCCTCCCTTGCAGGCCTGGTCACCCCCAACTGCCCTCCTCTGCTGACCATCTTGTGGTGGCCATCTTGTGTCCACATTGGGGCAGCCATCTTGTGTTTTGGAATGATGGTCAATTTGTACATTACTCTTTTATTAGATAGGAAGATAGTATTCCATTGTATGTATATGCAACAATTTATTTGTCAGACCCTGTTGATGGGTATTTGGGTTGTTTACAACTTGAGGCTACTACAGTGATGAATTGGACTTCATCAAAATGTAAAACTTCTGTCCTTCAAAAGAAATTGTTAAAAGCATAAAAAGACAAGCCACAGACTTGGGTGAGATATTTGCAAATCATGTATCTGATAAAGGATTTGTGTCCAGAATATAGACAGACCTCTCAAACCTCAAGAAAATAAACAACCCATTATGAAAATTTAACTACATATTTTGATTTTAACAGAATCTGCTAACTCCTTGCTACAACAATGATGAAATTAGAACTTACACTTCCTCCTACAATTTCCCCCTTCTCTTCCTATTTTTATGGTTATCTTACTGTTTTTATATTGTCAAGGTTTATAACATGTTCAATGTGGTCTGTAACCATAATTGCCACTATATTTATCCTTAGTTCTTTATCTAAATAGATTCAATGCTTACAGCTAGCTCTTCACCATATCTGCTTTATACCTAAAGTTTTAATTTTATTCATTTACGACTGGCTGGATCTTGTCAGCAAGCGACACTGTTCTGGAAGGGCTCCTGTGCTCCCTGCATGCCTGACTATAGCTCTGTTGCCATTGTTCTTGATCATTTTTGTGTCCACTTACCTCTCAACCTAAAAATCAGTGTCTTCCATGACTTTAAAGTTAATACCCCTGTACTTTTCCTTCCAATTGAACAGAATTATAATTAATTAGTTGTGTAATTTTTGTTTAATGTCTTTCCTAGATGATATCAATTTTAAAGATAAAAATCATGTCTGTTTTATGATGACTACACATTCCTAGCACAATATATGGCTCAAAATAGGTACTTGAAGCATTTGCTCATTTTTTGACAAGTATTTATTGTTTGAGGAGCTAGAGATATAACTGTAAGTGGAATAGACTCCCCTCTCCCCCCAAAAAAAATCCCTACCCTCATATAGCTTACATTGGGGGGGGGATGGCAGAGGAGGCAGCAAATGAACATATAAACGTATATAGTATTTGGAATATTTTAGAGAAAAATATATAAATTTTATAGAAATAATTTATAGATAAAATATATAATATGTAGAGAGTTTTAGAGAACATTTAAAAAAGGGTAGAGATCATGGTGATTTGAGATAAGGACTGTTGGTGGCCAAGGAAGGCCTATATTACAGCAAAGTGATATTTAAGGAAAGACCTGATGGAGGAAGCATTCACTTAGGACTGGAATGAGGATGGCAAAAGGGAGAGAAAAACTGTAACTGATACAAATATGAAGAGGAAGAAGGCAAGTTTAGAAGGGATTAGTAATCCCTTTCTCATCAACCACGTTCAACCAGGAATTTATGGTGAACTAAGGAGCAGACATGTAATTTGGATTTTCTGATTCACTTTTTTCCTTCAACCATCCCTGTTCTTGACTGAGGAAGGGGAAGGTGTTGGAAGGCAGCCTTAGGCCTCTGTTGGGGTTGCCTTATCTCAATAACAAATTGGGAACAAAAAGTAACAATAAACTCTAAAACAAGGAATTTTAAGAAAGAAACTACTGAAAGGTTAGGAACTTCTGTTTTCTATTTATTTCAGAATAGGGAAGATAGAGAGGACTTATTCATCCTTTAAGTGTATTTTGAGCATCTACCATGCATGTGCCATGAGCTGTACTAACTCCTGATGTGCAATATCAAGTCAGCAGATAAGGCTCTTCGTTGCTCTCATTGAGCTTCTAGCTTAGTGATTTACATTTGAGGATTACATTAAGATTTACACCGGAGAAATTGGCAAGCATCACACATCTGAGGTTGTTTTATTGATTATCTGGATTTAAGATTAAGTGAAGAATATTAAAGAGACAAGTTTGAGAAAGCATTGTGGGAATTGAACTGTGGGTGGGTGGACCAGGAAACCCCTTTGTCACTCAATTTCTTTCTTTTTTAATGTATTTTTATTGATTTCAGAGAGGAAAGGAGAGGGAGAGAAAGAATCATTGATTGGCTGTCTCCTGCATGCCCCTGATTGGAAATTGAGCCCCCAAACCAGGCATGCACCCTGACTAGGAATTGAACTCTGACCTCCTGGTTCATAAGTCGATGCTCAACCACTGAGCCATGCAGGTGACCTGTCATTCAATCTCTTCATCTCTAAAATTGGAATAATAATAGCACCAAGTACATAATGTTATTATGAAAAGTCAATGTTTTAATACCTATGAAGTTCTTAGAATACTTTCTGGCTTATAATAACTGTTCAATTAATGTTAATTACTATTTTAAAAGATTAAGTGATGGATAAAATGTTTACCATGCAGATGAAATTTAAAATTGTGTCATATTTGTAGCTAATATATTGAGTAGCACAAAAATGAGGTAGAATTCTAGTATTTAAAATTATTACCTGATTCAGCAGAGAAGTTACTCATGTCATTGATAAATGAGTGAAATTCCAACATATGTCTTCTTTGTTGTTTCATTTTCCTCTTACTCATTAATGTAAATGAAAATATCAACCACTTTCATGTCAGAACTAAATTCATTTATCATTTGCAGCCATGGCTTGCCTACAGATACAGGAATTTATCAGAAGTCAACAAAAACATGCTGTAGAATCAGTCTGCTCCTGTTTGAATCCATTGTTGTCATTTGTTTCTGTCCATAGCATCATTGTGAGTTCAAAATCAAAGGTCAGAGGGCAAATGCTCTGTATTGCCTGTTGATTATAAACAAACATCGTCTCCTGTGGTCTGCTCTCTCATGGCCCACGGGGGATATGGCAGAGGCTGATTGACACCACAGCGTTAATGCTTCTCCCTGGCAAACTTTCATACGAGGAGTTGACTGTACTGATCTTCCACTAGGAGTTGGATCACATTGAATAGTTCTTTCCGTCTGTCTGCCTAATGCTTTCATCGGGCTACTGATGGGATTGGCAAGTCTAGTAATTGGGTCGGCATTCACAAACAGCTTTACCTCTGTGAGACACTGAGAGCTGTATGGACACCCATTCACAGTCCAGGCTGTGGACTGGCCTTTAATGCATAACACATGTTAAGTAAAGGAGTGGAACAGCACTGACACTTCTGTTGGTTTACTGAGACTTTGCATCTGAGTGTCTCACCCTCTGAACATTTTCTTTTTGTAAATTTAAGTCATATCTAGCATGTCATAAAGGGGGAAAGAAATTTGAAATTTTATAACAGTCTGGAATTCACCTCTTTGAGGAAGTGTTTCTACTTCTTAGGGGAATTTGCCAGCATGATCAAATAAGTAGGATTCTGAAATGTCTCATTTTACTATAGATAAAATATGTTGTTAAAAAACTAGAATACCTTGTATATCTCTGCTTCTGATACTTGCTAATTCTGGACTTTGTGGATTTAGGCCAGTGATACAAGTCAATATTGAAGACATGAGAAGATGATAGGGAAGAAGGAGGGGGTAGAAGTTTCTTCATACTCCCTTTCTAGACTCAGTTCCTAGTAGGGAAGGCTCGGGATACCCAAAGATTGGTGATGCCACAGATTAGATGGGCTTTCTAATTAACTCAAAGATCTGTCCATGAAAGCCTTCAACATGTTGTTTTGCTAAATGCAAACAGCAGTATTCTTTTAGAAGTTTATTACCAACCTGAAAGCATTCTGGGAGTAGTGATAGTCCATCCACTGAATCTGCTTGGTTGATTCTTTTACTTACAATTTTCAGACAGATGGATAGATAGATAGATAGATAGATAGATAGATAGATAGACAGACAGATGGACACACATGACTCATGGGATGTTTTATCAGTCAGGGTCTAATCAGAAATCAGAAATCATTAGAGTTTTTTTTTTAATAGGGGCTTTAATGGGAGTGGGTTACCCAAGTATAGAACAAGTGAGAAGCTAAAGGTGGGGCAGTAAGGTGAGCCTAAAATTGGCAACATCATGGAGCAAGGACAGTGCAAAGAGGTGGAATCACTGGAGATTGCAGGCAGGGTGAAGTGTGATGCGCTTCTTCTCTATTCCCCCCTCCCTTACTTGTCTACTTGCCTTCTCCATCTTGCCTATAGCAGTTTTTGATATCTCCAACCCCTAGAAGGGGGAACAAGAGGAGGGGCAGTTGAGGACAGTTCTTACCTCATGGCAGCTGGACCACCATGGGAACACAGTGATTTTCCCAGAAGCCATCTGCAGCAGAGAAGCAGGGAAAATATCCTGTTTTCTCCTAACACCTCCATTTCCTGCAGTACCTCTTACTGACTGAACCCAGCTAGAGCCCAGCTTACACAGGAGCCTAGAAAGCAGACTCCAGAATTAACTCTCCTGTATTAGTTTTCTATACCTGTATAACTGGATATCACAAACTTAGATGCTTAAAACAATACATATCTCCCAGCTGGTGTGGCTCAGTGGTTGAGCATTGATCTATGAACCAGGAAGTCATGGTTCGTTTCCGGTCAGGACACATCCCCAGGTTGAGAGCTTGATCCCCAGTACAGGGCATGCAGGAGGCAGCCAATCGATGATTCTTTCTCATCATTGATGTTTCTATCTCTCCCTTCCTCTCTGAAATCAATAAAAAAAATATTTTTTAAAGGAGAAATCCTATTTAAAAACAATAACAACACATATTTATTATTTAATACTTTCCCTGGGTCAGAGTCCAGGCATGGGTTAGGAGGGTCTTTTGCTTAGAGTCGCACATGTTGAAATCAAGGTGTTGGCTAGGGTTGTGGTCTTATATGAGACTCTGGTCCTCCTCCACACTCATGTAGGCTATTGACAGGATTAAACTCCTTTTGGTTGTAGGACTGTGTTTTCTGGCCTACTGTGCAATCTCAAGAAGCTCCTGGAGGTGGTGCTCATGTCCTAGCAATCAGGCTATCTCACAACATGGCAGCTTTCTTCTTTTAAGCCAGGAGGAGATTCCCCCTCTCCAGTCTGCTAAGTCAGAGTCTAATACAACACAATCTAATCAAGGGGTAACTATCCCATCATTTTCACAAGTCCTTCCCCAGGAGTGTATATACCAGCAGTTGGAGATTTGGAGGCCATTCCAAATTCTGCTACCACAGCTCTGTGATACTAAAGACAGTGGATGAGGCAAAACATGGGCTTGGGGGCAACTAGATTCAGGACCAGTACAAATGCAATATAAAAGCAACTCTATTTCCCTTTTGCTGAAATACCATTAGTGAGGATCCTTAATTGCTTACCTTTGATGAAGATGGTAGCAGACCCATGACTTCTCTGATCATTCTTAGGCCATAAGACACTGAGTCAGTTAGTGGTGTGAATGTCCAGTTGCGTGGAAGAGTCAATACTTTAAAGATGATCAGAGTTGATGCTTTTCCTCTTTCCATCTGGAGTCCAGATGCTGTCGTCTGGGAAGGTGGTGTGATTAGTTTCTGCTCTGTTTCCTTACTTTGCTCTTCTTCTCCTCCTCCCCGCTGCTGCTAAGTGGAGGTTCTTACACCCCCACCATTGGAGCGGAGAGGAGGGTGGGGTTTCATAGTGAGGGTGGAAGGTGGGCTGGAAGGTTCTTATTTGACTGGGACTGTTAAAGGTTGGTTTCATGTTCTCTAGACTGGCAGATATTGAGTGCTTTCTCTTGTGAATGCTTCTGTTCTTTGGTGACATCTTCATGGCTGTTCCACCTACAGTTCCCTGAATGCAGGAGAATGAATCTCTCTTCCCTGTGGTTTCCTCAACCTCTGTGAATCTGGATTCACCCTCAGCCTCTTTCAACCAATGCCCCTTCATCTGCTGTGTGGCCATCTTAGACTTCATTCAGATTTTTGCTGCTCAGCTCTCTCCCACATGGCCCAGCTCCAGTCTACAAGAGACACTGGCAAATCCTTTTACTCTGATAAACTCTCATAGACAGGGTAATGCCCAGCTAAACCATCCTTCTTTGAGCAGCTGGCCTGCTCTCCACCCTTTAGGATAGGAGTTAGGAACCAGCCAGCCCACTGAGCCCACCATGTCATTCTAACTGTGGGGTTCCTGATGGACCCCAGTAAGTTCGAAGTGCAGGGTACAGTCTCTCCACCCAGATCCCTTGGGTATGTGTGGAGAAGTAGGTCTCAATGTAACCTAATAGCTCATTTTTATACCTGTTTATTCCTTAGATATGGGTAAGGGCTTAAGAATCTATAATACCTTTTGATTTTATCTTTTGAGAAAACTTGTACCTTTGTCTGGCACCTGACTTAGAAATATCATCTAATTAACTTGATGTCTCAGTTATAAAAACAAAAAAAACAAAAAACAAAACTTTATTTTTTTCCAGATGGAGAATCTTAAAATCAAGAAAGGACATACCCTTGTTTTGAAGAAAGCTGATTTATTTTTCAGCCCCATTCCTTTCTCCCATAGAGAGACTCAAACTGTTCTGAGAAGCTGTCCCACATATACTCCCAGGAAGATCATTTGATTTTAGAAACTGGAATCCAACACAATATTCAATAGCTTTCAGACCTATGCAGTCATTCTAATAAAGTTAATAGCTTGGACATGTGTCTGTGAACATTATAAATCATGTTTCATCAGCAAGCTGTCATAAGCAACTTGAGTTGACTTACAGCCCAAGAAAAAGAATGGAATCAATGTTGTTTCCCTGCAGCATTCTTGTAATGCCGCTGGTGTTTCAGAGATTTCTCATGTCTCGGCATTGAAACATCCATCTTGACTAATGGCGAAATTAGACCCACAGGGTTTCACAAAAGACAAAAATTTGTCCTCATCTTTACCTGAGTATCTCTTAGAATGCTACAGTCTGGCATCTCTAAAATACCATGTTTCTTTGACCATGTTTATCCATGTGTAGATGGTAGACCCACTATGATTTTTCTTCTCCCTATTTTACTGATAAAATAGCACATGGAGACATTTTCCATGCTAGAAATTAAGAGAAAAATATCAAATTTGTATCAGGGGAAGACAAACAAGTTGTTTGTGCAGGAAACAAAAAGCACCCCCCCCACACACACACACACAAATATATATATATATAATAAACTCCACGTTGAAAGCAGACATTTCACAGTAAACTGTTAACAAATCCTCCTTTCCAAACCCATTTTCTGCCTTTGTCTTATACATCTCTTGTCACTCACAATTTCACATGTTTCCAAATATCCATTTCTATCAGATGTCCCCAGTTCTCAAACATGTTTCTGTCTGCCCAGAACATCCTTCTCCTTTTTTGATGCCTGATAGCCAAGGCTTAATTCAAATGGCTACCTCTTACCTGATGCTCAATTCCTTGTTATCGCCTAGCAAAGAGCATGGAGGTAAGCAAACTATAGTCCTGTTGGTCAAACCCAGCCCATACCCTGTTTTAATCATTAAAGTTCTATTGGAATACAGACACCTCATCGGTTTACATGTTGTCTATGGCTACTTCTTGCTTCTAAGATGGAGTTGAGTAGTTGCCACAGGAACACTATGACCCACAAAGCCTGAATATTCATTATCTGGCCCTTGATGGGAAAACTTTTCTTACCCCTCCCCCAAATTTGTATATGTATAATAGGGTCTTTGACATCTTGGGCTGAAACTGTTTGCTTAGTTACTATTTTGCCCATACACATCATCAGTCTTAGCTCTTCAAGATACAAACCCTGAAGAACAGGGGCTCTGGAGGCAGACCGCCTCATTTCCAGTTGTAGCTCTGCCTCCTGTGATCTGTGTGACCTAGAGAAAATTGCTTCAACTGTCTGGGTCTCAGGTTTCTCATTGGGAAAACAAGGGTGATAATAATAACTTCACAGGGTTGCTTTGAGGATTAAATGAGATATTATAAAAGAGCTTCAAATAATGGAACAAATATGTCAGCTATAAAGAATCTTGGTATTCCAGGTGCCATTAACATGCTCCTCGCTGTGAGAGTGCCTAGAATCTATTGTGTTCTCCATGAAGTTTTCTGGCACTTGTTGAAAGGGTGAATGAAGAGAAAAAGACATAAATATTCCTGAGAGATTAAAATAATGGTAAACAACCAATGTTGTAGAATAATTCCATGCCCAAAGCCAATGTTTGACTCAACACACTTAAAGGAGGGACAGTAAATACAGGACAAGGAACTCTTCATAGAAGAAAAAAAAAAAAAGGACAGATTGGAAAGCTTTTGTTAAATAGTAGAAATTATCCTCCAGCTACATGGTTAATTAAACAAAAACACACAGAAGAGACAACCGCGGCACCCACCGAACAGCTGCAAGCCCCAGAACACCAGTCCCCAATTGGCACAAACACGGGATTCAGAGGAGCTCTACACTCCACCACAGAAAGGTCAGATTTTGCCTGGGATAAGGTGAGGTCTCTGGTCCTGGTGGGAGAGAGAAACGTGCATTTTGTGGGAGCTGGAGGACCAGGGAAGTCTGTGCCTAGAAAAATCCGTGGCTGTTGGGGCTGGTGTGATCCGTGAATGTGGAAGGGGGTCCTCAGAGCTGCTAACAGAAGGGATCTCTAAAAAGCAACCCATTTTGATCTGACATGCAGGAACAGCCTAAGAATTTCAAAGGTGTGGCAGCTGCTTAGACTTGTGCGCAGACCCATTGTTTGCACACTTGGGCTTTTTCCTCTTCAAATCCTTGCTTCTGATTACTAAGCCCAATACATAGGATCACCCAGTTGTGGACACCCTGAGAGACTTCAGGGGAAATCTGTTTTTCTGGAACCCGGGGATCGGAGCAGGGAGTGACCATCGGAGAGCCAGCTCTGAGGCAGCCCACTTCCACAAACCGGTATTGAGTGCCACAGGGAAAGAAGGATCTAAATACAGGCTAGAGAGTCCAAATAGATCTGGAAGTCAATCCAGAAACACTGCCACCCAGGGGCTGAATCACAAATTGACTCTTGTGTAATCAAAAATAAAGGAATACGAGAAATTAAGACACACTGCCTGCTTAAAAATCAGGACTGGCTTACAACACTGAGGAGCAGTGGAACGCAGGGAACTGCAATACTGTCTGGACTGAGAAACAGGTGTGCCAAACAGAACAATAGAGGAAGTGAATGACGTTCACTACTGCACATTTTATTTTTTTTATTTTTATTTTTTTATTTTCATTTTTTGCATCTTTTACTCAAGAAACTTTTTTTTTCTTTTTTCCTCACTTGATTTTACCTTTTAAATTATTACATTTTTATTTTCAATCAGTATTATTACTACTACTATTTTACCCTTTTTTTAAGTATCATTTTATTTTCTCTTTATTTTACTTTGGGATTAGTGTTCTACATTCTATTTTCATCTTTCCTTTAGCATCATTTCACTCTATCTCAACTCTACCTTTATGCCATCACTCTCTTCCTATCCTTTCCCCTTTTGGTGTCCTGTTTATCTTACCCCTTTCCTGCTTTAGATTTTCCCTATTCTTTCTGTTTACCCCCTGTTAAAATTTCACCTTAGTTATATATCTAATCTCCAATCCCCTGCTCCAGATCCATACACAACTCTCTCTTCACTGTCTTAACTATCCAAAAAATTGTTTTTCTCTCTGTCCTTTTGTTGTTGTTTGCTTGAATGTTGATTATATCGAATTTTTATGTTTTTTTGTGAGATTGTTATGCTTATTCTTTTTTTGTTTGTTTGTTTGTTTTGTTTGCTTTGTTTTTGTTTGTTTTTTGCTTCTGTTTTCCCTTGCCTCACTCAATATTAGTTGCGGTTGTAGTTTGTATTAGTCCCCAGGTACTTGTTGCTGGCATTTGCTGGAATTAGTGGTTGTTCTATTGGAGTTTTCTCCCCATATATACAGTTTGTTCCCCTTTCTCTCTTAGTCCCTTTCTTGTCTCTCTTACTTTTTTTTTCCTTTTCCCAATTTCATTTTGACACTCCTTTTTTTTTCTTTCTTTTTCTTCTTCTTTCTCTCCTATCCCCTAATTGGCCTTTCTCTGGTGGTCACCTTTATTGGGGGTTATTAATATCGTGAATACATTTCTGTTCAGTGCCTTGTGTGTTGTACCTGATTGTGTTGTATTTTGTGCCTTTAAATCAACGCAGGAGAGAGAGAGAAGTACATAACCAGACACCCGGAGAAGAGAGACCATGGGGAGACAAAGAAACAGCCCGTATATGAAAGAAAAGCAGGCATCACCAGAAAAGGAAGTAAACGAAATGGAGGCAAGCAAGCTTCCAGAGAAAGAATTCAGAGAAATGGTCATAAGGTGGCTGAAAAGAATGGAAGACAAATTTGACAACATGAGTAAGAATGAAGAGGAAATGAAGAAGAACCAAGAAGAAATGAAAAATGACATCACTGCTGTAAAGCACTCAATAGAAAGCATCAAGAGTAGACTAGAAGAAGCAGAGGACCGCATCAGTGAGCTAGAAGACAAGATGGGAAAAAATACCCAAGTAGATCAGCTTCTAGAAAAAAAATTAAAAAGCAGGAAAGCCTTAGGGAACTTTGGGACAACATGAAACAAAATGACATCTGCATAATAGGGGTTCCAGAAGGAAAGGAAACTGAGCAAGGAATAGAAAACCTGTTTGAAGAAATAATGACAGAAAACTTCCCTGATATGGGGAAGAAAAAACCCACACAAATCCAAGAAGCTCACAGAGTCCCAAGCAAAATGAACCCCAAAAGACTGACTCCAAGGCACATTATAATTAAATTGGCAACCACCAACGACAAAGTAAGAATCTTAAAAGTGGCAACAGACAAAGGTTACATACAAAGGAACCCCCATCAGACTAGCAACTGATTTCTCAACAGAAACTCATCAGGCCAGAAGGGAATGGAATGAAATATACAAAGTCATGCAAAGGAAGGGTCTGAATCCAAGAATACTGTACCCAGCAAGGCTGTCAATGAAAATTGAAGGTGAAATCAGGAGCTTCACAGACAAAAAAGGACTAAGGGAATTTATTACCACCAAACCAGCAATGCAAGAAATGCTAAAGGGTCTGCTGTAAAAAAAAAGAAATAGGAACCGAAAAAGGAACACAGGTGTAAAGAATAGGAATGGCGACAAATAAGTACCTATCAATAATAACTTTAAATGTAAACGGATTAAATGCCCCAATCAAAAGACATAGGGTAATGGATTGGATAAGAAAACATGACCCATATATCTGCTGTCTACAAGAAACCCACCTCAGAAAAAAAGACACACACAGACTGAGGGTGAAGGGATGGAAAAAGGTTTTCCAGGCAAATGGAACTGAAAAAAAAGCTGGGGTAGCAATACTTATATCTGACAAATTAGATCTCAAACTGAAGGACATAACAAGAGATAAGGAAGGCCACTTCATAATACTAAAGGGAGCAATCCAACAAGAAGAAATAACTCTGGTAAACATATATGCACCCAATACAGGAGCACCCAAATACATAAAAAAACTCCTGGAGGATATCAAGGGAGAGATTGACAGCAATACAATCATAGTAGGAGACTTCAATACCCCACTATCACCATTGGACAAATCCTCTAAACAAAAAATCAGCAAAGAAACATCAATCCTAAATGACTCACTAGACCAGATGGAATTAATTGACATCTTCAGAACATTTCACCCCAAAGCCACAGAATATACATTCTTCTCAAGTGCACATGGGTCATTTTCAAAGATAGACCATATGTTGGGACATAGGCAAAGTCTCTTCAAATTCAAGAAGATAGAAATCATATCAAGCATCTTCTCAGACCACAGTGGCATAAAACTGGAAATCAACTACAATAAAAACAACCCAAAGAAATCAAACACATGGAGACTAAACAGCATGCTATTAAACCATGACTGGGTTACCAGAGAGATCAAAGAAGAAATAAAAAACATCATGACAACAAATGACAATGAAAACACTACAATCCAAAATCTATGGGACACAGCGAAAGCAGTCTTGAGAGGGAAGTTCATAGCTCTAAAAGCATTGCAAAAAACAAGAAACAATGGTAATAAATTACCTAACCTTACAACTCAAAGAGTTAGAAAAAGAGCAACAAGAAAAGCCCAGTGTAAGCAGAAGGAAGGAAATAATAAAGATCAGGGCAGAGATAAATGACATGGAGACCAAAAAAACAATACAAAAGATCAACAAAACCAAGAGCTGTTTCTTTGAAAGGATAAACTAGATGGATGAACCTCTAGCCAGGCTCACCAAGAAGCAAAGAGAGAGGACCCAAATAAACAAAATCAGAAATTAAAGAGGTGAAATAACAACAGATCCCACTGAAATACAAAGGATTGTTAAAAAATACTATCAACAACTCTATTCCAACAAACTGGACAACCTGGAGGAAATGGACATATTCCTAGAAAAATATAACCTTCCAAAACTCAATCAGGAAGAATCTAAACAGCTCAATATGCCAGTAACTATGGAAGAAATTGAAGCAGTCATCAAAAAGCTTCTGGCAAACGAAAGCCCAGGGCCAGATGGCTTCACAGGAGAGATTTACCAAACATTCAAGGAAGAACTAAAACCTATCCTCCTCAGACTATTCCAAAAAATTCAAGAGGAAGGAACACTTCCAAGCTCCTTCTATGAAGCCAGCATCACCCTAATACCAAAACCAGATAAAGACATCACAATGAAAGAGAATTACAGGCCAATATCCCTCATGAACGTATATGCCAAAATCCTCAAGAAAATTCTAGCAAATCGGATCCAGCAGTACATCAGAAAGATCATACACCATGACCAAGTAGGATTTATCCCAGGAATGCAAGGATGGTACAATATCCGCAAATCAATAAACGTGATACATCACATAAACAAATTGAGAGATAAAAATCACATAGTCATATCAATTGATGCAGAAAAAGCATTTGACAAAATCCAACACCCTTTCTTGATAAAAACTCTCAACAAGGTGGGAATAGAAGGATCATACCTCAACATAATAAAAGCTATATGATAAACCCACAGCTAACATCATACTCAATGGGCAAAAACTAAAACCATTTCCCCTAAGAACAGGAACAAGACAGGGATGCCCACTCTCACCACTCCTGTTTGACATAGTACTGGAAGTATTAGCCATTGCAATTAGACAAGAAGAAGAAATAAAAGGCATCCAAATTGGAAAAGAAGAAGTAAAGCTGTCCTTATTTGCAGATGACATGATATTGTACATAAAAAACCCAAAAGACCCCATCAAAAAACTAACAGATTTAATAAATGAATTCGGCAATGTAGCAGTATACAAAATTAATGCCAAGAAATCTATGGAATTTATATAGACCAATAGTGAACTTACAGAAAGAGAGACTAAAAAAGCAATCCCATTTACCATCGCACCAAAAAAATTAAGATACCTAGGAATAAACTTAACTAAGGAGGTAAAAGACCTATACGTGGAAAACTACAGGACACTGAAAAAAGAGATAGAGGAAGACATAAACAGATGTAAGAACATACCATGTTTGTGGATTGATAGAATCAACATCATTAAAATGTCCATACTACCCAAAGCAATCTATAGATTCAATGCACTCCCCATTAAAGTACCAATGGCATATTTCACAGACCTAGAAAGAACTCTCCAAAAATTCATCTGGAATAAAAAAAGACCCAGAATAGCCACAGCCATCCTGAGAAAGAAGAATAAAGTAGGAGGGATCTCAATACCAGATTTCAAGCTGTATTACAAAGCCACTGTTCTCAAAACAGCCTGGTACTGGCACAAAAACAAACATATAGATCAATGGAATAGAATAGAGAATCCAGATATCGACCCAAACCACTATGCGCAATTAATATTTGACAAAGGAGGCATGAACATACAATGGAGTCAAGATAGTCTCTTCAATAAATGGTGCTGGGAAAATTGGACAGATACGTGCAAAAAAATGAAACTAGATCACTAACTTACACCATACACAAAAACAAACTCAAAATGGATACAGGACTTAAACATAAGACGGGAAACCATAAAAATACTAGAGGAATCCACAGGCAGCAAAATCTCAGACATATGCAGAAAGAACTTCTTCACTGATACTGCCCCTAGGGCAATGGAAGCCAAAGAGAAAATAAGCAAATGGGACTACATCAAAATAAAAAGCTTTTGCACAGCAAAAGAAACCATTTACAAAACAACAAGAAACCCCACTGTATGGGAGAACATATTTGCAAATGTTATCACTGATAAAGGTTTAATCTCCAACATCTACAGGCAGCTTATACAACTTAATAAAAGGAAGATAAATGATCCAATAAAAAAATGGGCAACGGACCTAAATAGAATCTTTTCGAAAGAAGACAGAAGGAAGGCCAAGAGACACATGAAAACATGCTCAAAGTCACTAATTATCCGAGAGATGCAAATCAAAATGACAATGCGATACCACCTCACACCTGTCAGAATGGCTATCATCAACAAATCAACAAACGACAAGTGTTGGCGAGGATGCGGAGAAAAAGGAACCCTCGTGCACTGCTGGTGGGAATGCAGACTGGTGCAGCCACTGTGGAGAACAGTATGGAGTTTCCTCAGAAAACTGAAAATGGAACTCCCATTTGACCCAGTAATCCCACTCCTGGGAATATATCCTAAGAAACTAGAAACACCAATCAGAAAGGATATATGCACCCCTATGTTCATAGCAGCACAATTTACAATAGCTAAGATTTGGAAACAGCCTAGGTGCCTGTCATCAGATGACTGGATCAGAAAACTATGGTATATCTACACAATGGAATACTATGCTGCCATAAAAAGAAGGAATCCTTACCATTTGTAGCAACCTGGATGGAATTGGAGAACATTATGCTAAATGAAATAAGCCAGTCAATGAAAAAAAAATACCACATGATCTCACTCATTTGGGGATAATAAAACACATTATAAACTGATGAACAAAAAGATAGATACAGAGGCAGTAAAGCATCAAACAGATTGTCAAATTACAGCGGGAAGGTTAGGGAGAGGTGGGGAAAATAAGAGATCAACCGAAGGACTATATGCATGCATATAAGAATAACCAATGGATGCAAAACATTGGGCGGTGAGGGCATGTATGGGAGTAGAGTGGGGGAGGGCAATGGTAAGATATGTACACATATAATACCTTAATAAAAAAAACACACACAAAAGAAAAAGAGAGCAATGTTATAGAAAGTCACCCTCCCATATTCCTTTGAGTTGAAAGGAAGGAATCCCTGATACCAACATAACCTTCGCCTGCAGTGTATGCTAAGAGAGGAGCCCCTGTAAATCCTTATTACCATGGCTATTTAATGAACCGAATATGTACCTACAAGAAATACCTTCACCCCGCCCTCTGGCTCAGTGGTTGAGATCAAGGCGTCAGGAGGGTTGTTTTCTTCTGGGAGCCCCGAGGGGATAGTTTGTCCTTTTCTCTTGGCTTGTAGATGGCCATCTTCTCTCTGTCTTCACTGGGTCTTCCCTCTGAGTGTCTGTGTCCTCATCTCCTCCTATGAGGTCACTAGTCACATTGAATCAGGACCCACCCTCATGACCTCATTTCAGCTTATATCTCCAAAGACCCAACCATCAATAGGAGAAAATTCAACTCATAACATCACCATTGGCATATGAACCAGGAAGTCATGGTTCAGTTCCAGTGAGGACACATACCCTGGTTGTGGGCTCCATCCCCGTAGAGGACATGTGAGGCAGCAGATCCATGATTCTCTCTCATTGGTGTTTCTACTCCTTCTCGCTTCCTCTCTGAAATCAATCTATATATCTATATCTATATCTATATCTATATCTATATCTATATCTATATCTATATCTATATCTATATCTATATCTATATCTATCTATATCTATATCTTACCTCCCCCCTGGCCCCAGATGTGGCAAGGTCCTCCTCTAGCTTGTGAATACCCAGGGCTTCCCAGCTACTTCTTCCTGAGCGAGTGCTTCCCAGGCTCTATGATCCCTCAGCCTCTTAGCAGAAGCCAGAGCCACGGCACTGCAGCTCTGTCACTGCTAAGGGGACCCGTGCTAATCTGCCATGATTAGAAGATCTTTGAAGGTCTTTGCCAGTTTCTATCAAAGCATGAAAAGTGATTATTACAATTAATGCAATCTACCATGTGTTGCTCTTCCAGAGAAGCTATTTCAGGGTAGGTCTGCCATCTGTCCCTTTCAGAATTATAAACCTTATCAATTAACTCTGTCCAGAATCCCAGGTTGTGCATGTAAAACCTCAGAGAGCATCCTCAGCGGGATCCACTCCAGCATTTGCCTGTTGGGTTGTCCGAGGTCTCAGGTTCATTGACCCTCCCCACCGCCATTGTGAAAAGGCTTTCTTGGCTGGGCAGGAGGATGGGAGAATCCAGCCTCTAAATGAATATTCAGGCATTTGTTTCTGCAGAGGGAGCCCACAGCCGGCAGAGGGAGCTTAATTTTTGCAGTCAGCAACCCTTTCCTTGGCACAGCTCTGATGCTGGAAGATGCAGCCTACCAACAATGCTCTTGAGAACCAGGAAGTGTGGACAAAGCACCCTAACTGGCACACGTTGTCGCCCAAGCCAAGGGCATAGAAAAATGCTTGCAGCGGGATCCAGGCTGATCAGGAAAGAAAGGAGGTGGCAGAAACATGACTCAGTTTATATCGGGTGTTTAAAAAATAAAATAAAACTCGACATCAAAGATCAAAATTAAGCTATCAAAGATCAAGATAATATGTAAAACAACTGCTTGTTATTGTTATCCATTTTGAAAAAATAAAACACTTGATTTCTGTCTTTCTCTTTCTCTCGGGAACTGTGAAGTGATATAACTGATTTTCAAAAGCAGGGTGTCAACCAAATGGCTGGAAAACTCCCACTTTGCCTCTCACCATCTCCCTCATTCCTTGGAAAGAAGGCCGGCTGCGGAGCTGCCAAGTGTTCAGTGGAAAGGAAACAGGACCGCCTTATCCCCGCTAAAGCAGGAATTCTACAGACAGTGGGAAACAAATAGACTTTTCTCCCTGTTCACACATTTGGTGGAAGTGGCCATTTCTCAGATTTGGCACCTCTTTTCTTTCCCATCATCAAGCAAATTTTATATAAGATATACATAATCTATAAAGTACCAGCTCAATGTGTTTCTAATGACTAAATGTTCCTATGGTTTTTCTAATCCCAATGCTTTGGCTTGTACAATGACTGTTCTTTTACACTGGGATCCATGTAGCTCTTGGGTGTTTGTGTGGCCGCTGGAAAATGAGTTGGGTTCTTTGAGAGGACCTTTGGGACCTTCAGAACTTGTTTTTCAGGAGACAGACTCTTTCCTTCTTCCCTAGCTTCAGATGAGGCCCAGGGACCGGGCAGGTGTAGTAAAAAAGGGCGTTTGTCTGAGCTGTAATGACGGTGTGTCCTTCTTCAGTCCAGAGGCTGTGGCGGGCAGTTACACTGGCTGTTGCTGGGAACTTTCCATTTTCTCCAAGTCCCTCAAGCCAACACCGTGCTCTTGCTTATGTGGCGAGAGAAATACAGACCTCACTCTTCCTCGTCAGTTTCTTAAACATCATTTTCCTGACACTGTTTTCACCATGTATTTACTGTAACATTTAATATTTACTATCAGGCTTTTGTTTACCAGTGACGATATATATTTAAAAACTACTATCAAGATGTTACATTCAACTTAAGATATATTTGAAGTTTTTACACAAGACTGGGTTTTGCATATACTAGCTTACTATTATGTGCAAATGAAGTATAATTTGCAAAGTTAAATCAAGTTAATAGATAGGAAAATAACCAATAGAAGTCTTCGTTGTTATCTAACGCTTATTTCCAACCCTTATGTACCATTTCAGACTGTGAACTTAAGTGCAACTGAGATTCACATGAATGGGATGCAAAAGCAAGTTGTCCCAGACATGCCTGTCATATCCCAGACACTCCAACTATTCCTTCTGAGAGAGTGGGCTCAGACGGGACCAGTGTGTGCATGTGGCCCAAGGTAGCCCTGGAGTCACTGTGCTCAGCCTGACGAGCCTTGTGACATGGCCCTGGGCAGCCAGGCCTTTAGTCCGTGCAATGACATGACATGGCCTCATACAAAGGACTTCTTCCAGAGTTATTATATCAATGAACTAAACAAAGAAGACAAGGTTCCTCCAGAATCCGGGATTACATAAAGGAATGACCAATAGGACCAAGGGGATAGCTGTGCCCACACACACAGAAAGTCAGGAAAACAAGAAGGAATACTTCACAGGGAATACAGACAGGAGAAAATCAAACCTGTCCTTAAAGACACCTTACTCCCTGATGTTGCTTCAGCCCCGGTATATGATTGATACATACCCTTTGCTTTAGTTGTGAAGTAAGCCTCTGTTTCTTCTTTAAGAATAACCCTGGAGCCTTTAGATACGACTATGATGGGCTACTATAAAAGCCTCATTTAATCCATGGAAATTATTGTTATACCTAACTATCCATTCTTGTCATTCTTGAATAGGTCACAAATGTCCTCTTACACCTATGAAAAACAAAGATGGCCACTTTTCTTTCTCACTCGGTGCCTTGTACATTTGGTCTCTAGGACTAGAGTATTTCTGCCACACTAGCACTCCACGGCAATGAAAGAATTCTCTAGGGAAGGCCAGACCTGGTGCACACCACCTAGGGAATCAGTGTCCTGGAGACTTCCCTGGACAGAGTGATGAGAAAAAGCTGACATCTATTTTCTATGGCTGTACCTTTTGTTTAGGTGTTTATATATATATGTAACCTTGCAGAAACTATAAATGGAGAGACTGTTAAAGGTTAGATGAAAAGGAAACACCGGGAAGCATGTGGCATTATTCAATCCCATGGAAGATGGGGGCATGAATATAGGACAGATTTGGGATGGGGTTGATGCCCATTCCCTGTGACTTTTTTATAGAAGACTAGAGGCCCGGTGCATGAAATTCGTGCACGGGGGTGTGTGTCCCTCAGCCCAGCCTGCACCCTCTCCAATCTAGGACCCCTCGAGGAATGTCCGACTGCCCATTTAAGCCCGATCCCAGTGAGAGGCAGTCAGACATCCCTCTCACAATCCAGGACTGCTGGCTCCCAACTGCTTGCCTGCCTGCCTTTCTGATTGCCCCTAACCGCTTCTGCCTGCCAGCCTGATCACCCCCTAACCACTCCCCTGCCAGCCTGATTGATGCCTAACTGCTCCCCTGCCATCCTGTTTTCCCCTAACTGCCCTCCCCTGCAGGCCTGGTCACCCCTAACTGCCCTCCCCTGCAGGCCTGGTCCCCCCCAACTGCTCTCCCCTGCAGGCCTGGGTCCCTCCCAACTGCCTTTCCCTGCAGGCCTGGTTGCCCCCAACTTCCCTCCCCTGCTGGCCTGATCGCCCACAACTGCCCTCCCTTGCAGGCCTGGTCCCTCCCAACTGCCCTCCCTTGCTGGCCATCTTGTGGCGGCCATCTTGTGTCCACATGGGAGCAGGATCTTTGACCACATGGGGGCAGCCATCTTGTGTGTCGGAGTGATGGTCAATCTGCATATTACTCTTTTATTAGATAGGATAAGGGAAGACTATGAGGTCATGCTTACCTTTAACCGAGGTCAAGTGGCACCGAATTTTGTAAAGGGAACATGGAGTAAGAACCTTGGGATAGATTTGTGTACATGGAACAGTGTAAAGCCACATGCCTATTTCATTTATTTATCAAATATTGAATTCCAAGCACAACTTCAGGGGCTGAGGTTATAGCAGCGCCAAGAACCAAGTCCCCTCCCTCCCAAAGCTTCCATTCTAACTCAGGGTGTCCCACAGTGTAACCTACGGTGCTACCCCGTGCAGGGTCAGTAATAGCCAAAAAGGGAGCCCTCTAATTTTAAATCTTGAGTGAAATTAAACAGGTTTTTAAATAGCAGATCTTTATAGCCATATTAGTTTGCTATGTCTGCCATAACAAAGTACCGTAAACTGGGAGGCTTAAGCAATAGACATTTATTGTCTGGAGGCTAGAAGTCCAAGATCAAGGTGTTGGCAGGGTTGGTTCTTCTGAGGCCTCTCTCCTTGGCTTGTAGATGACCAGCCTTCCTGTGTCCTTACATGGTCTTCCCTCTATGTGTGTCTGTGTCCTAATGACTTCTGAGAAGGACACTAGTTATACTGGATTGCAGCCCATGCCCAAAGACTTCATTTTACCTTAATTATCTCTGTAAAATCCCTATATCCAAACTCAGTCACATTCTGAGGTACTTGGGGTTAGGACTTTGACATATCAATTTTGGGGGGAGAAGCAATTTTGAACCTGAGTTTTCCAAAATTGTATATCAGACCACACCCATTCCATTCCCCTGCCTATGCTAAGGCCCCTTTAATGAAAGAGTGAACCCTAATATAAACTATGGACTTTAATAATCATAGATCAATATTGATCCATCTTTTGTAACAAATACCCCACCTAAAGCAAAGACATTGATAATAGGGAAAACTGTGTGGAGGGCAAAGAGGCTATATTGGAACTCGGTAATTTCCACTCTGTTTTCTGGACACCTAAACCTGCTCTAAAAAATAAAGCCTATTGATTTTCTTTCAAAAAAGGGCAAATCCTATATAAACAGGAGGAAAAAGGACCCCTTGAATCACCAGAGATGTTTCGTTACCAGGGACCTGGAGAAGTGGTCCCCTTCTCGCCTCCCTGACCTCTTCTCCCCTCGCTTCACTCTGTTCCAGCCACCCTTCTGGCTCATCAGCATGTAAGGCTTGTTCATATCGTGGGGTCTTTTGCTAGATATTTCCTCAGCCTGTATTCTTTTTTCCTCCCCAGAGTTTCCAGGTCTCAGCTACATTTTACTTCCCTGCTTCCTTAACCTACGGAAGCACCCAGAGCCCTGTCCCATCACCCGCTTTTATTTTCTTCCTAGAACTCCTCATTGCTGGGTATGTTTTGTTTCTGCGCCTATGATCGACTTCCTTCCCTGGCCCCTGTTTCTTTGCTCACTGAGCCCTCACTGACCACTTATCACCATTTCCTCTGAGACCTGATCTAGGCTGCCACCTGCCCTGATCTATTGCAACGACCTCCTAATTGGTTATCAATAGGATACAAATGAAGATGGGTGGGAATCCTTGAAGATGATTCCCACAATTGGTTCTTTCAGTCCACCTTGGGTTTAATTTTATACACAAGGATTCCGCGCCCCCCACCCCCCACCATTTTCTCTTGAACAGTGTAGCTGTAAACACAAGGGAGGGAAGATGAACGCCTTTCTTCCCGTAAAGATCTTTGTTTAGCATTTCAGATTTAACATCTTGGAACTGTCAGGGCAACCACCTGAGTTGATCTCAGCTGGTGTCGTTGAGAAAGGTGAGCCTGAGAATGGTGAGAACTTATGAGGCAATTTAGAAAAAGATAGATTTAAAAACATTGAGTGCTCCTGGTAGATCTGAGAGCGCAGGTGTACTTCCTTCTATTTGGAAAGAATTGCAAAGAAATGCCGTCCAACCCTGACATTGGCAGATGCTTGCCAATGCTCCTCGGTTACCTCAAAGGACATGGCTGTGATGTGTGGTTTGAGAGGTAGGGGAGGGGGGCAGAGATTTTCATGCCTCATTTTCAGAAGGGAATGACCCACATTTTTAAAAAAATACCTATCACAGGGTGAGTGAGTTGATGGTTTTGTTTTATTTTTTGTCCTTTTTTGGTTTATCTTTGTGTGTGTGTTTTGTTTTGTTTTTATAAACAACAGAAACAAACTCAAACCAACTGAAGCAAAGATGGGGGGACTGATGACAGAAGCAGAGGGGTGTCTGGTGGAAATGATGGGCAGAATAGAAGTGGCTCCAGGAAACGCCTGGCAAGCTCTCAGGGCTCCTGTCACGGCTGCTCTCTGCCTGACTACGTACTCTTTCGCTTTCTCTGTGAATTGCCCCCCCCTTCTCTGTACCAAACCGTGGGCACCCACTGCCCTCTTTCCATTGTCTGAGAATATAAAAATTAAGTCATGCAGCCAGAAGAGGCCATCATGAACCTCTTGGTCTCAATCCAAGTTCTTGGGAAAAGTCATCTTACTGGCACAGTGCCCATCTCTGGCCCAGTGTCTGTGGCCAAGGGGAATGGGACAGAGAGACTCAAAGTAAAAACTCACCTATTTCATTCTGTGCTCTGTATACAGTGGAGGAGAGATGAGGGGTAGGGAAGTGAGAAAACTCTCAGAGAAGGGGACTCTTTGGGAGCCGAGCTAATATTCCCCCAGGGCTCCCGTGAATGGGTATACTGGTCTTTCAATAATTAAGGATTTAATTAGCCACTACTACAAGAGGGCAGAAAGGTGGGCACTGAGGACAATCTCTACCCTCAAGTAGCTGGGAATCAAAATATACATGTGTGGAAATTGTCAGGAAATATGCAAGCAGGGTAGTTTTGGATAAATTATTCATTGGTTACCTGCCGTTTGCAAGATGCTGCAGAATGTTAGGGAGCGAGGGCACTGGTAACTGGCATTCCTCCTGGCCCAAGTTCTAAACCAATTGAGAAACAATATAAAGCAATCAGAAACTGAGGGTCGGCGTTTGTTACCAATAAAGGCTTGGTTGGGGATGTGGTTTTTATCTGCGGGCAAATGGACATCCTTTGCTAAACCCCAAGATTAGGCAGCAGTGGCTGGGGCCAGGCATGTGGAATGGTATTCCAAACCCCATATATTGAACAGCAACTGTATGCCAAGCACTGCTCTAGATATGGAGACAGAGGGGAGCAGAATTAAGTTTCTGCCCTTATGTACTTGACTGTTTAGTGGGGGCAAGAGACCAAAAAAAGCTAGTAGTAATGACCACGCTGGTGTTAGTTTGCTAGGGCTGCCATTACAGTACCGTGGGCTGGGTGGCTTCAATAACAGAAACAAATTTCCTCACAGTTCTGGAGGCTGCAAGTCTGAGATCAAGGTGTGAGGAGGGTTGTTTTCTTCTGAGAGCCCCGAGGGGAGAGTTTGTTCTGGTCTCTTTCCTTGGCTTGTAGATGGCCATCTTCTCTCTGTCCTCACTGGGTCTTCCCTCTGTGTGTCTGTGTCCTCATCTCTTCCTATGAGGTCACCAGCCACAGTGGATTAGGACCCACCCTCATGACCTCATTTAAGCTTATACCTCCAAAGACCCACTCTTCATATAGGAGAAAAGTCAACCCATAACAGCATCACAAAGCACCATAAAACAAACAACCAAAAAAGAAGGGTTATGGGATTTCAATGGCAAATGGAACAGTCTTTTAGATGGAATGTTCAGGGAAGACATTTCTGAGGAAGTAAAATTTGAATAAAAGTTTTCTTTTAATAAATAGTATGTCCCTTAAGAGCTGGAGCCTTTGAAGATATCCAAAATGGGGTAACATAAGCAAGGACCTGGTCCTGGGAAAGGGTGAGAGATATATGAGCGGAAGGTGAGGAAATAATCTAGGTAGTCAGAGGACCTTCATTCGGTAGTAATAGAAATTAAAGTCATAAGCAGGATGTAGGGAGTTGATAAAGTACACTTAGTGTGAAGTTGGGATTTGGGGATTTATCTTGAGGCAATTGGGCTGAGAATCCTTTGAAGATTCTAAGAAATGGGAGGAACGGTGGAACGTGGTCTCTTGGGAAGAAAAATGAATGACAATGAATATAGAATGAATGAGAACAGGGACAGGTTGAAGGCCAGGAGATCATGCACGAAGCTATTATGAGGATCCCGGTATGTGGTCATAATGACCTGTTGTAGATAGCAGTTTCAGGAAGAAAAATTCAAAATTAGAGATAATTTTAAAGGAAGAATCCACTAACATGAAATAAGGCAGACTCATTAAACTCCCTGAAAATGGTAACCCAGAGAAGAGCTATGCCCATATCTCTAATTCATCTGTTGCATCATTGAAAATGCAGAAAATGCAGTCAAACTTGAGTTGCAAATGCTGAGTAGGTCTCAAGTCTCAGGAGATGGCAAGTTCCTGGCTCAGCTAACGATTGGAATTTTCTTTGTTCTTCTCCCTCTCAGGCATGTCCACATCACGACCACTAGATATGGGCTGAATCATGTCCCCTCCCAAAATCCATATGTTGAAGTCCTAACCCCAAGTACCTCTGAATGTGACTGTATTTGGAGACAGGACCTTTAAGGAAGTAATTGAAAGAGGTAAGAAAAAATGAAGCCATATGGGTGGGCCCTAATCCAAAGTGACCAGCATCCTTATAAGAAGAGGAGATTAGGACACAGACACACACAGAGGGAAGACCCTGTGAAGCCACAGGGAGAAGACAGCCAGGCATAAGCCAAGGAGAGAGATTTCAGAACAACCAACATTGCCAACACCTTGATCTCGGACTTCCAGCCTCGAAACTGTGAGGAGATAAATTTCTGTCATTTAAGCCACCAGTCTGTGGGAGTTAGTTATGGCACCTAGGGAATTACTACACCATTCTATTCTGACGGCCACGTCTGAGCATGCCAGAGAGTTCCAGGAACCTTCCTTGATCATCTTGTTCTCAGGTTTTGCTCACCGTTAATGTCTGACCTCATCGCATCTGTTTGAGTCCATTTCCTTTGTTCTGCCCCTAATAGAGAAAGAGTTCTGGACATCCTCATCATAGCACCCTATGCAATACATAGCCACCGGTCACTTGTAGTTATTTAAATCTAACTTAATAAGATTGAATGATATTAAAAAATCAATTTCTCTTTTGCACCTGCCACATTTCAAGTCTCAGTACTACATGTGACTAGTGGCTGCCTTATTGGGCAGCATGAGGACAGGACATTTCTATCATCATAGAAAGTTCCCCTGGACAGGGCTGGTATAGGAGAGAGCTTAACCGTTCCTTGAAGCTCCAACCAGGCTGTACTGATTAAGGTTTTCTCAGCAGTAGCAACATAAACTCACTTTAGGTAGAACAAGTTTAGAAAATAAGGGGGAGGGGGGTGTAGCAAGGTTGAGCTGGGCCTTGGTGGGGATATAAAATATCTCAAAATGATCAGAAGGACAGTTGAAAGAACCATGAGCAATTCCAAGGATGCTGGCTTTTCTGGGACTTTCCTCTGTGGAGTTGTGAATTTCCACACCTTTCTATTCTACATATCCACCTAAAGCATGAAAAAGAATCTGAATGGCCCGTTTGAGACAAAGGTACAGAGATGGCATTAGGGTCCAAGAGGATAAAATGGCCACGGGGTATCTCCCCGGTGTCTTCCCAAAGATCCAGAGAAAAAGGAGTCATTGTGGGTGGGGTTGCCATGTCAGTCAGAGTCCACCGCTCTGGATTACAGTGTATCTGTTATCCAGAACCTGCCACTGCACATTAAGCATTGCATATACTTTGATCTTTACGTTCAGTAGTGCGGAAGCAGCAAATTTGATTGTTCCCTTTACATATTTTGACAAACATAGAGGACTTGTTTGGTGCCCAGGTGCTGGTACAGATGCTATGGGAGATGTTAAAAAAGGATAAGGTATGTTTTGTTAAAAATATATCTAGCCCCTTAATAGAAACTTGCCTATGCAAAACGGAATCATTTCAGAATGGACAGGAGGCTGGTTTCATTGTATTCTTTGCCCCTTAACCTCACAACGTTAATAAATATTTTGATTCTTTTGCTGCGTGATCACTATGAAAAAACTACACAAAACAAAGGAATAAATAGCCCTTAAACCTAAGGTCCGATCTCATTTGCTTTAAGTAATTCTTATTGCCAAGGTCAGCTATAAAGACATCTTGCTGAAGCCCACAATTTATGTCAGTGAGAAAAATCCTATAAATTTCCACTTTCATGAATAGTTCCCCCCAAAAGAGTTTTCCAAATGCAATCTTGTGCATCTTATTTAAGTCAGTGTGCAGAGAGCCCAGCCATCCCGCCACACCGAGCTCTGTGATTGCAGCTCACTGCCACTCAGGCTTCAGGGCCCTTTAAGGTATGCTCTCTACCATAAAGAGGCCACTTCATTGCAGAGAACTCGGTGCAGAAGAACTCTCTCCTACTATAAATTAAGAAAATGGTACACAAATGGATCATTAAAATAATTTCATTTGTGGTTAAAAATTAAATCACTAATGATTCCACAATTAATAATCAGGAAACAATACAAGGGGGAGTATACTGAGTGCATGGCAGCAAAAATGAATCTTCAGGTCAGCAAAACAGTGGAGATTTTAATTTGGAATTGCCCCACTCCCAGCTATCCATTCACACGCACATCCCTCAAGCTCTGATGACTGTGAAGGACCACGGTTTATCATGCCCCCAGAGCACTGGCCTAGGGTACCAATAGAGTCTGAGCTGGTCCGAGGAAAGCCCGGCACCTGTATGGTGAATTTTCTGGCATCCTCCCATTCCTCCCTATTGCTTATTTGCAATAGCACCCGGTAAATACTGTAACTGTTGTTTCAAAGGGATTCCAATTCTTTCGATATGCTCACATTGCTTCCAAGTCTTTCCTTGACCATGATGAAATTTAAACTACAAGCTTCAATGTCTGCCCCACTCAAAACTTGAGTTATTCTAAGAAAGCTGGTGTGGAGAAGCCCTCAGAGAAAGAACATCAGCAAGTCATTTTTCTCTCCTTCAGACTCTCCTTTCCTAGTTTAAGCCCCCTATATTTATTCTTGCATTTTTATCTCCCTGGCTCCATTCCCTTCTGTGTCCTGAAGGAGTATTCCTTTTTCCGCTTTTGTATTATGTCCTGTTGGTCACTTTGTAAAAGCAGTTTGCCTTTTATTTTTTGCGGTGAGAGAGTGTTAGCTTTTGAATGGTGTCTGGTCCCCAGTGTTAATGTACCCATCACAGGGTTGTATTACCATCCACTGAACCCACTTCAAGTTCATTTGCATTGCACAATATTTCTTGCTATATTGGTGTGCAGATCTAAAATGAATAGAAAATCATTAAAATTTATTCTCTACTGAATGCTTAAGATCTTCAGAAAATTTATTGATTGTCTCGGAGTACTGGATTCTTTCACCATGCATATACTTGTCTATATTTTAGAAATTGTGAGTCAATATCCATTGACCTACTATAGGCTAAATGAAGGAGTTACTGGAGTTGAAATAAGTAATCTTACTTACAAGTAACCAATTAAATATGAAGGGAGAAAAGAGATTTTTATATTTACAGTGAGTAAATCAGTGCTTGCAATTCACAGGGGCACAGATAGTTGTTAATTTTTTTATATGAGTAGTTTATGGTGTTTGTGAATATTGTTATTAACTAGTATATACAATCATTTTCTATTTTCAAAATTGGAGATTTAGGTGTGACTTAGTTAGCTTCCTAGTTGTTCAAGATTATGTTTTTATAATACGAGCAGTAATACTTTTATATCTATAGTAATTCACTGGTCAAAATGTAGTAGGCATGACTTGGGAACAAATCTTCCAAATGGGTTTTACTTTCTTTGTCTGCAGCTAGTCACATTGGACTGAAAATTACATACTAAAAAGCAGCAGAAATGCGGAATTCATTTGCATCTGTTTTCCCTGAGCTCGGTCCCTCCAGCGATACCATTTACTGCACTTCTGATTTTGATTTGAAAGTCAGTTGTTACCTCTTGTGGTTTAAACTCTACTCTCTGTTTTTTTTTGTTTGTTTTTTATCTCATTCATTTTGTTCTTGTTCATTGTGTATTTTCTAGGAGTAGTGCTTGCCTCTTATCCAATGCATCTACTTTCTTTGAATGAATTTCAAGGTGTACTAGTGGTAAGCTGAATTAGATTTGGGCTACTTTAGCTCCTCATTGGGGAAACTTTCTTCATTTTCTTAAAGTTGCCTTTGACTGTTAGCCATGACATTGTTTAATACCCCTCACATGATAAGCTCTTCTTAGAATTCTGTGATAGGGGAAATTCTTTCTCCTGAAAGACTGACATGTTTCTTTCTTCTTCTTCTTTTTTTTTTTTAGTATGTGTTTGTATTTTTTTTATATATATTTTCATTAATTTTAGATAGACAGAGGAATAGAGCAGAAGAGAGAGACATTGATGTGAGAGAGCAACATAGATCTATCGGCTGCCTCCTTGCACGCCCCCTACTGGGGACCAAGCCTCCAACTTAAGCATGTGCCCTGACCAGGAATCCAACCTGCCACCTCTCAGTGCATGGGACTTTGCTCAACCAACTGAGCCAAATCAGCCAGGGTGACATGTCTCTTTCTTTCTTTCTTTCTTTCTTTCTTTCTTTCTTTCTTTCTTTCTTTCTTTCTTTCTTTCTTTCTTTCTTTCTTTCTTTCTTTCTTTCTTTTTCTTTCTTTCTTCCTTTCTTCCTTTCTTTCTCTCTCTCCCTTTCTTCCTTTCTCTCTCTCTCTCTCTCTCTCTCTCTCTCTCTCTCTCTCTCTCTCTCTCTCTCCCCCTCCCTCCCTCCCTCCCTCCCTCCCTCCCTCCTTCCTTCCTTCCTTCCTTCCTTCCTTCCTTCCTTCCTTCCTTCCTTCCTTCCTTTTTTCCTTTCCTGTCTCTATTGCTCCCATCACTTAGGAAATTCCAAGGGTTTAGGTCGGAGCTCTGTGCCAGATACCTAGCTGCTGATATGAGATAAAGTACCCTTGGCTGTTGGGGAACAAAAAAGCACTTTATTTTCTATGCAGCAGCTCCCATCCTTGATGGAACATTTCTGCTGCAGTTCTTTTACCCTTGTCTCCAGGCTTTCTTTCAGTCAAATATCTAGTTCTCTTATTTTTATTTTAAAGGGAACTATTTTGTATGTCTTTTTTTTTTTCTTGTAAAAAACTTCAACCACTCCTTTGGAATAGGGGAAGTTTAAAAGAATTAATATAATCATTCTGTATTTTAGAAAAAAAATATGTCTCTGTTTCTTGAGAGTAAATAGATATAGACAGAATACTTTTCCTCAAACCTTAAAGAAATGAGTAATGCCCTCAGAGATCCACTGTGGCATATGGTGTAGGCGGTTCACATGGCCATCTTCTTGGGGACAGTCTCTGAAGAACTCACATTCCCCTTCAGTAATCACAGGCTAATTCCTGCTCCCCACCATACACATGATGTAAGGCATTTGGAAAAGGCAGTGGTTAGATAAATCTAATAGTATTTTCAAACTATTGGAACTGGTCCTAAATATCGAGTCTCCAGGCATCCCTTCCTGCATGGTAAGCACATATGAGGCATGACATCTACGTCCCTAATACTTTTCAAACTCCGTCTCTTATACAGGCTCTTCCTCTGTTCTCATCTTTACTTCTTTATGAGAATCTATGCTAATCTGGTCTTAACCTAACATTTTAGGCAGTGTAAAGAGTGTTCAGTCCTTGGAAATGTCTATCTTTCAACCCAGGCTTATTCACTACATCTAGATGTCTTATATCTTTAAGAGTTGTGTTTTGTTTTTTTTTTAAATGATGCTGTTTATTCCCAATTCAACAATTCAATCAAGAAACTTGTATTTAGCTCCTAGTAAACATGTCTTTAGTGCCTCTGGGTGGGAGAGAGGGGGGTGGGGTGGGAGACCACAGATGAAAAGATCAGGTATTCCTTTCAATAATGGGAGGAAGGACAAGGGCCTCTGACAAAGCAGAGGAAGGTGAGGGCTGTTAGAGAAGTGGAACACACCGTGTTTGAGAAGAAGATGCAGCAGGAGCGGGGAGGGGATGCAGGTGGCAGGGATCCCTGGGAAGGAGGGATGAAGAAGGTGGCTTCGGAGTAGGTCCTTGAAAGAGGGATATGTATGGAGATTAGGAGAGAAACGAGGAAGTGGGTAGGTTGAAAGGGTAGAGGAAAGGCAAGAGGAAAATGAGGCATGACTATGACTATGCAGTTTCAGGCATGATTCATTGATAATAGGACAATGGAGTAAATAGGTGATCATTTGTGAAAATTAAGGCTGGGAAGTTAAGGAGGCCTTGTAGCAAGTTGTGCAGCACCTAGCAGCCCATGCTTAAGTGACTGTACTTTCTGTTCCTGTGGACAATGGGAAAGGTATTGTTTCTGGACAGAGTGTGACACGCTCAGATCAGGGGCTGAAGAAAGATGATTTAAATGTCATGAATGAGATCCTTCAGAGATGGGAGGGACTGGAGGAAGAGGAAATGGACAGCAAATCCACTTCTCTTCTTGCGTGTTTCAAATTAAATTAAGTTGAACTAAAAAACTGAACATATTAATGAGAAGATAATAGAAGTGACTTATCCAGAGAATTCATTCTAATGAAGTCAGTCAAATAGTAGATAAACCACCAGATTAGGGCTTTCTCCGCTTGTTCTGAATTTCTGAAAAAAATTAATTACGTAATTTAGACCTAATGCATGATTTTTCTCTGAGAACCACCACACTTCTAAAACTCCTTTTAATTAGTTCCTATTTTTCTCTCTTTTCTGTTCAAAGCCTTAAAAAAAGACCATATGGATGCCACACTCAGTCCTGGGTGAAACGGGCAAAGGGGCCAATCAGTGGTCTGTGTAATTCTAGAACAAATGTCCATATGCCCTGGAAGGCCAACATCATGTGCTGCGGTTTTCAACAAAGAAAAACGATCACGAATTGTCCATACCTGGCTTTCATTATCTGGCTATTAAGACCTTCTGCGCACCCACAAAAACAAACAAATCCTTAAGAGGAAATGTAAATGAAATCTCAGAGAAAGATAGATAGATAGATAGATAATAAATATAAATACAAATATAAATACATGATGGCAGCTATTGGATAATAGAAAGGTAACCCTCTAACTTAGCCATTTCTTTCATGAAAACTTACCAAAAATTCACAGCCATTGCTAATAAAATAAACAATTTGGCTGCTTTCCCGGCCCCTGTGAAGTTGCTGGCTTGCTAGAATGGTCCAAACAAGGTAGCAGCAGGTGATAAAAGGCGAAAACCCCCAGAATGATTGCCGTCTGTGGAGTGGCTCACACTCAGAGTCTTCTTGTCTGCTGCGAGTGTTAGAAGTGCCTGAGTGAAAACACAGAACCTTGGTGGTATTGACGAGTGAAAGGAGGACCACTCCTATCTGGAGCTATATTGGGAAAAAGAAATTAAAAAGAAAACAAAAAAAAAAACAAACAAACCCTGATCTAAGTGAGACCAAGTTTACTTTTTCCACTTCCCCGAGCCAAAAATAAAGTAATTAATTAACTTATAAATTGTTACAACTATGTTCAATGGGAAACATTAACGTATACAATTACTTATATTGAACATTACAACTACCTACACCTGGTTAATTGTTTCCCCCACCACTGCCACCCTATTACAAATCTAAACTATCCCCACAACTTATTTTTAGGATTATGGCTTCAAATTCTATCTAATTTTACATAGTTTAAGACTATTCCTGAGAGATTGCATGTATTATGGAGAAGCTGATATGCCTGTTCACATACAAAACCCCAAGGGACACAATGTTTATTCACAGGACATACTCCTCATATGTGAAGGTGAGTTGCGCTGGGGTTACACTCGCATGGGAGTGGGGCTGAGTGCACTTTCATTTGGTGTTTGTTCATGCCTACTCCAGCTAAATTATTCCTAGAGCCAGGTTCTGAAATATCGGCTGCTCTTGCCAGGGTCTGGCTCTGTTGGTGGCTTTCTGTAACATCTTCTCTTAGATACATGATGATTTAAATATTTAATACAAAACAAATCGGACAAAACATTAAGACTACCACAGTCCTTATCACTGCCTCCCCAGCAGATCAGTCTGTTGCACAGCTTCTCAGCTGTGTTCCCATCATATATTTCTGCTTAAAAGTTCCCAGTAGTCTAATGGTGGCTGCTTTTAGTTTTTAGGATTCCCCAATCTACCTTGTATTACTGAGTTATCATGACCATACTATAGTCCACCCAGTAGTCTACAGGGAATACATTCCCAGACCCCCAGTGGATGTCTGAAACCACAGATAGTAGCAAACCTATATATACTATGTTTTTTCTATACATACACACCTATGATAATGTTTATATATTAAGCACAGTAAGAGATTAACCACAATAACTCATAACAAAATAATAATTATAACAATATCCTATATAATAAAGAGGTAATATGCAAATTAACCCTCACGCTGTTATGCCGTCACAAGATGGCGCGCACACAGCGGGGGCGGGGCTGGCTGCTCCGTGCGCCTGCTGCCACAGTTCCCACGGCCCCGCAGCGGGGTTGGGGGAAGCCCAGCGGCTGCTCCATGCGTCTGCTGCCGGGGTTCCCGTAGCCACGCCAGGGGGCAGGGCCCGGCGACTTCCCTGGAGTTCCCTCAGCCCTGCCAGGGGGTGGGTCCTGGCTGCTGCTCTGAGCAGCTTCCCCCGGGGTGACCAGGTCTACAGGGGAGGGCAGTTGGGGGCGATTGGGCCAGCAGGGGAGGGCAGTTGGGGGCCATCAGGCCAGCAGGGGAGGGCATTGGGGGCAATCGGGCCAGCAGGGGAGGGCAGTTGGGGGTGATCGGGCTGGCAGGGGAGCAGTTAGGGGGGAGCAGTTAGGGGGTGATAAGGCTGACAGGCAGAAGTGGTTAAGGGCAATCAGGCAGGCAGGCAGGTGAGTAGTTAGGAGCCAGCAGTCCCAGATTGTGAGAGGGATGTCCAACTGCCAGCAGTCCCGGATTGTGAGAGGGATGTCCGACTGCCGGTTTAGGCCCGATCCCTGTCAGATATCCACCAAGGGGTCCCTGATTGGAGAGGGTGCAGGCTGGGCTGAGGGACACCCCCCAGTGCTTGAATTTTGTGCACTGGGCCTCTAGTCTAAATAATAAAAGCCTAAGCAACTGTTATGGTGGAACAATCAGAACGACCGTTTGCTATGATGCTCACTGACCACCAGGGGGCAGACGCTAAATGCAGGAGCTGTCCCTTGGTGGTCAGTGCGCTCTCACAGGGGGAGGGCTGCTCAGCCAGAAGCCGGGCTCATAGTTGGCGAGAGCAGCGGTGGTGGTGGTGGGAGCCTCTCCCAACTTCGCGGAAGCGCTAAGGAGCCGTGAGCTGAGCAGTAAGAAGCAGCAAGCAGGTGAGTGGTAAGGAGGGAGGGGTCCCAGACTGTGAGAGGGATGTCCAACTGGGAGCGGGCCTAAGCCAGCAGGCAGACATCCCCTGAGGGGTCCCGGACTGTGAGAGGGTGCAGGCCAGACTGAGAGACTCCCCCCTAACCCCCCGTGCACGAATTTCGTACACCCGGGCCTCTAGTACTGTAATAAAAGTTATGGGAATGTGGTCTCTCTCTCGCTCTCAAAATATCTTATTGTACTGTTCTCATCATTCTTCTCCTTATGATGATGTGAGACAATGCAATGCCTACATGATGAGATGAAGTGAGGTGAATGATGTAGGCATTGTGATGTAGTAGTGTTAGGCTACTTTCAGGGTTACTTGAACACCAGAACTGGGATACCAGGACAGTCAATCTGATAACTGAGACAGACGCTGCTGAGTGATTAATGAGCGGGGAGTGTGTACAGCGTGGATATTCTGGACAAAGGGATGATTCATGTCCTGGTCGGTCAGAGCAGGTTGGTATGAGATGCCATGGTGCTACCTAGAATGGTGTGTGATTTAAAACTTAATGTGTTAATTCTGGAATTTCCTCTTTAATATTTTCAGGTAAGTGCAACTGCAGAAAGGGAAACCTTGGATGAAGGGGGACTACTGTAGCTTGGAGGACTTGCAGGGTCAAAGGACCAAACATTCAAGCAAATATCTAATATCATATCCATACTAGTAAGAATTTAAGACCAACTTAAATCCACATATTGTAACCGAGTCTTAGGCAATGCTTTAGCTTCCATTAATAAGCCTTGTTTCTACCATCCAAATTATGAACATACACTCTAATCGGTACTCCTACAATATGCTAAGATGAACATTGACATTTCTTGGGCTCTCATTATACATTGAATGTCATTGTAATGATATGCCCTAACTCAGTTGCCACAACAACCCTATGATTTAGGTTTTAGTGTTATTCCCATTTTATGGAAAAGGAAATCAAGTGTCAGGGAAATTAAGTAACTTTCATAGCTACTAAAGGAGGAAAGTAGGATTCAAATTAAGACCCATCCGGTTCCAAAGCTTCATGTGATGATTCCATATGCCAGACAGACTGACCCTTTCTGGCTGGAAATCTACAATTCTTCAGTCAAAGAGTGTTTGTTCTGAAACACAATTTGGAGACCCAGAAATTAAAGAGAAATAGCTAATCCAGTCCCATTTTTTATATTTTTTGTCTGTTTCTCTAGATAGCCCTTGAACTTGTTAATTTTTTTCCTGTTATAAGAAATGCTATTTCTGTTTAAGTGCTCCTGGATTTGGAAATAATTCTCATGACTAAATATTTGTTTGCCTGGGAAGAGCCAGTGTAGAGCTATGCTGCCAGTGGGTGCTCAGTGAAGATTAATGGATGGCCCTGCACGTCTGTGTGGGAGTCAGCTGCTTAGAATCTGCTCAGTTCTCCGAAAGAGACAGAAATGGTGTAGGAAGATGAAATCACAGGATTGTCACCCAACCCAGATCCTGGGTTTTTGTACTGGACTTTATCATTTAAGGGTCCCAAAGGCCCAGGGGATGTGGGGCCTGGTGTTTTCTTGATAAATGATCGGGAAGTACGGTGAAGAAAAATTAGATACTAAGGCCTACTTCCAAAATTAATACTATCAAATATGAGAGAGAGCTTGGTTCTCTGGTGAGGACTGAAGAAAATCAAATATTTTTTTAATTGACACATTTTCTATTATTATATACATGCAAAGATGATGAGTAATATGCCATATCAGATGGTTTATTCAAACTGTCAGAATGAGGGCTAAAGTGTGAGTAACTTTCCAAAGAACCTTCTGAGAAATTCAAGCAGTGGAAAGTGGCAGTATCCAGCCATACTACTCAGTCATCCCTGAAAATCTTGGGGTGGGGGGAAAAGTTACTTCCAAAGTACATGGTGGGACATTTCTAGAGAAAAAGAAGGAGACCAATAATTTAAACTTCACTAAAAAAACAAATGTCCATGCACTGGCTGGGTTTGTCCATTCAACTGAAAGACTGGGCCAGCCGTGTGACCTGGGAAATGAAATTTTCACTGAGTGATGACTACTGAGCACCTTTCCAAACCTCAGCAGAACTGTGAGATGTTAGAGCCCTCACTTGCAAAATCAAGCTTTGCTTTGGCATCAGAGAAAATGGAAAGAGGAAAGGCTCAATTACTGGGACTGGTACCATAGGTCTTGGGCTGGGATGGGATGTGCTGATACCATGGTGTACAGGAAGTTCACAGACTGCCTTGGAAATACTGTGGGTTTGGTTCCAAGACCACAGTAAAGCGAATATCATAATAAAGTGAGTCACACGAATTCCTTGATTTCCCAGTGCATACAAAAGTTATGTTTACACCATGCTGTAGTCTATTAACTGTGCATTAATCTAAAAAAAAACCCAATATACATACCTTAATTAAAAATACTGTATTGCTAAAGCATGCTAACCATTATCTGAACCTTCATTGAGTCATAATCTTTTCCCTGGTGGTTGCCGCAAACCTTCAACGTGTACAAAACACAGTATCTGTGAAGCTCAATAAAACGAGGTATGCTACACTGGCATTGGATGGCCTGACTCTGCTCTGAGCTCTGTCTCGGTCTCACCATTTGCAGAGTGAGCAGGTGGAGACTGGCTTGCGAGGGTCCTTTCCAACTGTACTATTTTATGTTATCTGAGGGTGGGGGAGAAAGTTACTTTCCAAAGTGCATGGTTTCTCTATGAGATGAGCATTCTTCAAAGAGGAAACTCCATGTGTCTTGAGATTCTTGATGAGAATTTATTTATACAATCCTACCTTTAGAAACTCTCTATTTTATCCCCCACTGAACCCTCTTTAGCAATAAAGAGGTCTCATGAAGTTTGATAATTTGGTGGTATCAGAGAACAGTTCATGTCATTAACTCACTGCTCTCCATTGCTGACACCATACTTTTTACCACCTTGTCCTCCAAAAGGAAGGTGACTTTTGAGAAGCAACCCAGAAGATGTGTTAGGAAAATAGGTATTGTGTCCAGGACAGAACTTAATTGTGTCTGCTGCTTGAACATCTGAAAATAAGGTAGCTCATGTGAATTGAAATATTGTGAAATACATGTATAATTATACCCAAGGTATAGACACACATTCATAAATAATAAAAGTGAATGGTTGGAGAAGTGGGAAGGAGTATTTCCCGGCAGCAGGAGTGTCTCATCAGCCAGGCTGAGGTGCTGTGGAGACCTGGACCAGGCTTAGCCCCACTGCCCGACACTCACAGTTGTTTCTCCCAGGAAAGACCTGCAGGAACCGCTGACATTTCTTTTAAAAGAATCAATGGATCTTTGTTTCCTTCTGCCTGCTCACTTGACCTTATTTAGTTTGGAAGCAGGAAAGAAAGAATGAAACCAGTAGGGTGGGGTCAGGGTAGGCAGAAGAACCAGGGAAGGAGGTGTCCACGCTGTGGAGCCCACAGACAAGATCGTCACCCAGGGTGTTAGTGTTTTGTTTGGTTGCTGTAGTCTTATTTGTTCCTGTTTCTCATTTCATATTCTCGCCCTGATGTAATAAATCTCCATCTTCCCAGCCATCATCCCCATATTGACAAGCAAATGTCATCCGTGTTTGATTGACATCCATTGCTCCTGAATGCAAAAGTGTGATTTACGAATCAATTCTACTTGTTTATTTCAAGCCGTTCTTGTGTGTCTTATGTATGTGTTGATGGGATAACTTGCCTAATATCTACTCCTGGGCTTTCCATTAATATTATAAATCCAGGCTGTTCCTTCTCCTGCTCTCTCACGGTATAGGGCTCTTCCTTCTCATATTTTTTCTATTTTCCTCATCTCCCATGTACAGGCAGGAAATGTGCTATGGAGCTTATAGGACTTTTTCCATATCTTTGGAAAAAATCTTGCCCGGTACTTTGGTAAATGCTACTGAGACTTTTGAAGTCACTTTGACCAGTGATCATTTCTCATGCATGTAACACCTTTAGGCCTAATGGTTTTATCTCCTGAAAGACTGCTGGAATTGTAAGTAGAGCATATATGTATACATTCACCATTTGCAACACTTTTAAAAAGAACCGATCCCTCCCCGCTTTGTGTGGTGGGCACGTTCATTTAAAATAATTGAGAAATGTCCTTTGGCTTTTCAACACACCTTTACTGTTCTCCAAGTAACATCTTATATTCCATTTTAGAAGGCTGGTGAGGAAAACCATAAGGTTAAACACACACACACACACACACACACACACACACACACACACACACACATCTACCATCTGGACAATTCTAAAAGGCCCTCCTTGTGTTAAAAGTGGCATTTTAAAAACACCTGAAGCACTGACTGTGGGTGAGCCTGTAGAGAAATATTGTCAACCAAGCCACCCTCCTTTCAACCTTCTCCTCCATCTTCCAATTGGGGCTGCTGGCATAGTGACACAGGGGGCTGAGGTGTGACCCTTGAGTTCTGAAGGCTATTACAGGTCTGTCTCCCTCCCCCACTGACGTCCAGTGAGAGCGCTGCCATCCTCTGGGTTCAGCAAGGGAGTATTCAGGATCTCACTGTTCAATCTTGTGCGGGGGGGGGGGGGAAGGGGGGGGGGAAGAGGCCGAAAAAAAAAATTCCCACATTGTCAGAGTAATGCCAAACTCTGCCTGAGTGGGATGAGCAGAGCAGATGCTGCAATGAGATGCCAAAGCGGCTCCCCTTCCTCTGCGCCTTGGGTGCCTATAAATTGCTCCGGCGCGCGTTTTCAGCCTCCTCTTCTGCTGGCAGGTGGTACCCAGGCAGAAGTCTACGTTCAGTCTCTCTCTCCCTCGGCTCCCGGCCGCGAGGCACTCGCTGCTGCTGCTGCTCCTTAGCTTCTCCAGCTCCTGCGCGCTCCAGCCCCAGCCTCGCTGAGCGACCGCGCCTGCCCCTCCGAGCACCCGGGAGCCGCTGGCCTGGCTCGCGCGCCCTGCGCGGGTCTTTGAGGGTGCGCTTCTATTAGAGCAGTGGTGGTTACAAAGGAGGAAGAAAAAAAAAAGCAGGGGAAGAGCGAGCGAGAGAAGAGAAGAGGCAGAAAAAGGCAACTTCGGAGGGAAAGTTGGTGCGAACTGGCGCAGTCTGCAAAAAACGGAAAAGTCGATCGCAGGCAGTGGCATAAAAGTGTGAGCGGCCCGGCAGGCGCAAGAGGCGGCGGCTGGCTCTGCCCTCCTAGTGGCGGGTGGCCGCTCCGAGCGTCGGCAGCCACAGGTGCGAAGGGGCTGGAAGGAAAGAGGCAGGAGGGCGCACTGCGCACCCCTCCCCCAGCCTCCACCCCCCAGCGCGGGACTTCAGCTCAAGTCACTAGGCGTCCGAGCTCCCTCCCCAGCCGCAGCCTCGCGGGGGGAGCGGGAGCAGCCTCGGAGCGGCCCGCGCCCGCCCGCCCAGGGGAGTTGGGGTTCGCAGGGGGTTGTTTTCGGCTCTGAAGAGGTCCCCGCCCAACCATCAAAATTTTGTCCAAAAGCAGACAAGAGGATCGCCCCGCGCTGAGCCGGCTGGTGGGCAGCAGGAGGCGCCTGATCGCCGCCGGGGCGCTGGGGGTGGTGATGGTGCTGCTGCTGGTCATCCTCATCCCGGTGCTGGTGAGCTCCGCCGGCACGTCGGCGCACTACGAGATGCTGGGCACCTGCCGCATGGTCTGCGACCCCTACGGGGGCACCAAGGCGCCCAGCACGGCTGCCACGCCCGACCGCGGCCTCATGCAGTCCCTGCCCACCTTCATCCAGGGCCCCAAAGGCGAGGCCGGCAGGCCCGGGAAGGCGGGCCCGCGTGGGCCCCCCGGTGAGCCTGGGCCACCGGGCCCCGTGGGCCCGCCCGGCGAGAAGGGCGAGCCGGGCCGCCAAGGCCTGCCGGGCCCACCCGGGGCGCCCGGCCTGAACGCGGCCGGGGCCATCAGCGCGGCCACCTACAGCACGGTGCCCAAGATCGCCTTCTACGCCGGCCTCAAGCGGCAGCACGAAGGCTACGAGGTGCTCAAGTTCGACGACGTAGTCACCAACCTCGGTAACCACTACGACCCCACCACGGGCAAGTTCACCTGCTCTATCCCGGGCATCTACTTCTTCACCTACCACGTCCTGATGCGCGGCGGGGACGGCACCAGCATGTGGGCTGATCTCTGCAAAAACAACCAGGTGAGTGCGGGCGGGCGGCGGGGAGGGCGGGAAGGAGCGCTGGAAGGTGCGGGCGAGAGGGAGGAGACCCCGGAAATGGGTGGGAACCCGCGGAGAAAGGGCGCTGCGGCTCGGGGCTCCCGGGAGCAAAGTGAAGGAGTGCGCTGCTCCACTCTGGGGATTCGGGGATTCGGCGTCGGAAGCCAAAGGGGACTCCCAGCGGCCCCAAGAGGGCGGTTTAGTCTGGGACCCAGCGCGACCCTCGAGGGACGGTTAGCCGGGAGCGGGGAGTCCGGAGCAGCACTAAGCGACCCCCGGCTGTGGGGTCCTTGCTCACACACTTTGGCGGGAATGGGAGGGCTGGGGGAGTCCAGAATGGGCGTGTCGGGGCGATAAACCCGCACCCGGGGAGAAAGACAAAGGGGCCCAGGGAGAAAGAAGGGTGTCGCTGGAGCGAGTTGAAGCGAGACCCCGAGACCTGCAGCGTCCCAGACCGGGAAACATAGTAGTCAAATCCAAGACAAATCCACTTTAGTTTTCAGCCAAGGAGAAGAAGAGGGAGAGGTAATGAGTGCTGATAACACAAGAAAAAAGTTGAGACTCATGGTTTAACACCGTAAAATAGGATCCCAAACACACAACCCAAACTCCACTTCCTGAAGTGGGTCCTAGGACGCACAGGCAGGTGGAAAAGGGCAGGAGCGGAGCCCAGCCGGAGACTATGGGCCTTGGCCAGCAAGCCCCAGGGCACCTGCGTGAAGATCTTTCCAACCCCAGCCTTTCAGCTCACAGGGCCAGTGGCCTTGACCTCGACTGTGAAATAGCCCCCAATTAGCCCTGGGCCAGGAGGACTTGCTCTCCTGAGCTGGTTGGCGCTGCCACAAGGGCTACATGGTTGCAGTTTTATAATGGAGCAACTTTTCCGTTTGCTTGAGAAATTCGCAGTCAGTCACTGCAAAACCAAAATGTGTCTTATCTCTTAGTCAGAAGAGGAAAATAATATTTGTAACTGCCTGAAAGTGGAATCAGACCCTCTGCACATGTTGAATCAGTGGCCACGGGGGTGAGGCCTTGCAGCCTGCAGTCTGGACAGAGTTCATGGGCTGTAAATATGTTTATTGGGTGGCACAGTGAATGACCCCTGACCCTGCCATGGCCAACTTTGATTTAACAAGGTCTGTGGGGCTTGGCTACTTGCCCCTTGAATTCAGACCTTTTAAACTATAACCCAGGCTTCTATCAAGCAGCACTGAAGTTGGAATACTTCCAAAAAACCAAGTCATTGTCAGAATTGTTTCAAAAACAAAAGACAAATATCCTAACTGTATAAGAGATAGAAAGGACAAAAAAAATCCCATCCCTCCCCCTTCCTACCACCCCTCACTTCTAAAGGAATTTAGAAGAAAATAGCTTGAAGGACCCTCAGGATTGAGGACTCTGTAGAACAAAAAAAGAAGTAATGGCCACCAGGAGGCACTGACAGGGTTACTATAGTTATTATGCATGAAAATAATATTAAGATAAATAAAAATTATTTGCAGAGCCATGGGATAGTTGTAGGTAAATGGCTAAAAAGGGCATGACTCACTGTACCAAGAGAGAGACCTATTGTGTCACCCTTACAAAAGGGTGCACAAACAGCCCTCAGCAGGCAGGGATGATGCACCCATTTATTTACAAATTGGCTGTCTTTAGACTCAAAGGTTAAGTCTGGGAAATACTACCATGCTAAAGAGATTGTTTTTAGGTATTCATTAAAATGGAATAAGATTCAAGTTTAATCAGCCAATGTATAAAAGTGTTCACATCTTTAAATATCTGGAAATTGCAATTGCATGAAAAACTAGGGAACAATATATTTAAAATACTTTACATGTAGCTATCTAGACTGCTGAGCCCAAGAATGTCGCACTGATTCCAAGAACACCATTCCACATATGTATGCTATGTGCATTTCGTTTTTAAATTATTTCATTGTTCAGAATGTAGAATGCCCCTTTGTATCACCCTAGCGGGTACATTCTTTGAGGATCAGGAAAAAAGAACAAGGCAAGACGGCTGACCTTAAAGGTATAATGCTTTCAATTGACATTATTAAGTTGCTACTCTGCAAAGGTGTGCAACAAGTAATTCAGAAAATAAATATCATAGCAAACAATATATTTTTGAATTCAGTATGGGCTATTTTGGAAAATGGTTATTACAATGTTAGTGTTAAGGAATTTTATCTCTAGACTAGAACTCTTTTGCAAAGTCTAGTCTGCACACAATTCTAGATGAAAAATCTTATAACATCTTTATCAATATTGAATAAATAGTTTGTCCTCGTTTTCAATTATGCTCTTGTCTAATCACTTCTTAGAATGGCAGTTTCCCATTCTAAGCTGAGCTGATCTAATTTGTTTTCATAAAACAGAAACTCAGAGATCCATGTCAGTGTAATGTTCTGTGGATTAAGTGGATTAGAGAAACACAAAAATTGAACTAAAAATCCAGTTCACTCTAGGCTAGAGGAATGCCTCTGGGCCATCACCATATGAGAAACATTTTATTTATGCTTTGTGTTAATGCACGATCACAGATGGAAACATCAAAGGCCAGTAAATTAACCTGATGCGCCACTTAACCTTTTGTTTATGATTCCACAGAAGTACAATGAAAATGAAATTATGAGAACATCAGTAGCAATTAATTAAATTAGCAAATGTTACCATAAATATTGTCTCTAATGATAAACCCTCACTAATACGATAATGCTAAAGCTACACAACCTATTAAATTCTTACAAACATGCCACTAAAAGCACCATGGTTCTCATATTCGCAATGAAACCATCAGCCTAAACTTAATCTTACCATTTGTTGAGAGCCCATGACAGTGCATATTAAAGGTAAAAATTGGACTCAAATAGCTTTACATAGAGACAGGAAATATTTTAATGTTTCAATGCTTTTAGCAGAAAACCTGAATAAAAATATTGCTATTTGAATACAATCACTATAATGCTACTATAATAAGCCACTATAATGAAAACTTAAACAGGCTCAAAATTAGAATTATAAAATAATTAAAGACCAATTTCTACTCCGAGAATTTATTTGTTATGGCACCAGTGAATAGAGGTATATTGGGAACAGTGAATTGTGATATTCATTTATTAGTGAGATTAAGAAATGTCAGATTAATTACCTTTTCAGGGGCCACAAAACATGCACTAAAGATCAAGCAGAATCTAAATATTTAGCTTATAATATGAAAAGATATTAGAGTACATTTAGATAGAAATGGGTCTATTAAGCTAAGGGAAAGATGCATCATATTCCTGGAGAAAATGCTAAAATCAGTGCAGATTTAGGAACCTGAAAATAGGCTCCAAGGTGGATGCATTACCTTCCTCAATGGTTTGATGGCTTAAATGAAGAACTGTTGGAAGTCACTGAGCTAGAGACTAGAGCTCGAGATTTCAAGTGCCATTATACCTTGAGCGTACAAGCAGGTGAGCAGGAATACTAAAGCCACGCAAGTGCACGGGCATGTGGCTGTTATCTACCTGGGAAGGACTTGCAGTGCAGTATAGGTTAAAATCTTAGAGAATCACGTTCATTAAAAAGCAAGCACACTGGCTTTTTTTTTTTTTTTTTCCACAAAGGGAGTGAAAACTATAAGGGTAACTTCCAGTCTGTGGTGTCACACTAATATATTTACAGGTTTTTGTGGTTGCCCTACTGAATAAAAATGGTAATAATGACATGGGTTTGTGGATGTACCCTGCAGAATAATAATTTATAATACAAACTGCATTATATAGATTTTTAAGATTATTGACTCTGAATAAGTGATTTTAATGAGTCCTGGTTCCCAAATGCCTTCATATAGAAAACAGTGTTAAAGCACAATATCCATGGAACATGTAGTAAATGCCTAAAAGCAGCAAATAAATTGTGTTTGGTTATTAATAATAGCTGAGAAGTATATTAGGGATTGATAATTAATATATTGCTAATATGGTTAATTACTATTTTCTATTTAATTTTTCTCACCCATTAAAAATCCACACATAAAAAAGATCAGGTCATAATCATGCTATCCTCCTTGTAGATTTTTTCCCCCTGGGAATTAATGACTAGATGAAATTAATAAATCAAAGCACTCAATTCCTACAAACTTATTATTAATTCCTAGGAAATATTATTACATTAAGTTGTATTATTATTTAATGGTCAAAACAGATCACCTCACTAAACTGGTGTATACATTCTTGTCAGTGCTTGTGAGCATAATTGAGTGGTATATTGCTATTATATTAGTGTCAGCACAGTGTTAAGGAATTCTAAGTCCTATAAGCCCTTTTCTCCTTTTGCTATATGATAGCCAGGAAGAAAATTTAAAATACTACTCAAATTACTTTATAAGTTCAGCAGTGTCAAAGAGCCTTCTTCTTTTTTTTAATATTTCAGCATTAATGTGAGAACATACCCCATGAAAATTTAATTTGAAAATCTATCATTTACATTTTGAAAGAAATGCATGGAAATTCTTGACTTATGTCTCACTTTCTTCATTTTGTCAAGTGATAAATTCTGGCATATTGTACCCCAAGTCATGCATTATTACATAGTGCAGTTTTACAAACCACTAAATCACTTGCTGTGTTATTCAGGAAAATATCATTATACTGGAATAGAAACAAGCCACAGAGTAGATGTTTTATTAAAATAAATAAAATACAAGTCTGCCTATTGAAAAAAATTTTCAAAGGCAGAATCGAAATCTAGCTAAATGGACATGAAGCCTAATGTGAGATGAGGATGTGACAGAACGTCCATGTTACTTGATATGATAGGCAATTTGTTTGCAGATGTCTATCAACTCAGTGAGATCACAGGCTCAACATGAGTGGATTTGTTTATAAGCAAGCAAAGCATACATTTAGATTCACCGAAATGAGACCATTCAAAAACTCTAGCAATTTGAGAGACTTCAAATCATGGACTTTTAGTTCCTTCTATAATTTTAGATATGTTGAAGTTAAATAATTTGTTTAATTTCACACATCACAATTAAGCGATAAAAAGGCACAAAAAGAAAAAAAAAAAAAAAAGCCTGAAAAGTTTGGCTATCTACTTGAGATAGCCAAAGATGTTTAAAAGAGTTAAGCTTCTGGTAAAAGGGCTTTTACCTGCATTAAAATTTGAAAGCCCCAAATCAAATGGTTTCTTTCTGTTTCCTTCCTATTCAGTGGAGTTAGAGTAGTGGTATTTCTCCGGCTCTTTACCTAGTGGATCTCATGTTCTAGTAATTGTGAGGACTAGAGCTGAAGTTTGGATTGAACTCATGTGCTCATCAACAACTGGTTAGAACATTGCTATTTGGGTAAATTAAAATGTTAGAAATTACTGTTATTTCCACTTCAAGAAGTGACTGGGCCTAGAGACATAAGAATTAGAAAAAGTAGTGATTTAGAAAGAGAATAAGTTGGTGTGCACTTTTGACAGCCCGTAGTAAGGAAAGACTGCCAGAATCACCCTCACAAAAGCACCCTTTCCTCCTTCCCAATCCTCCTTTCCAATAACACAGTTGAAAGGATAGCCAAGATACCCGCATAAAGCTCCAAGGCTAAGGTGGGCATTTCTGTGTCAGTTCTCTGACTGCTATGGCAGCACGACAGCTTCTGTTTGCTCTGTGAACGGCCTAAAAGAAAACTTGAAGATTCTCTTGGACGAATTCTAATTCTTATCTGTTTCACGTAGGTACGGGCCAGTGCAATTGCCCAGGATGCTGATCAGAATTACGACTATGCCAGCAACAGTGTGGTTCTTCACTTGGAGCCAGGAGACGAAGTCTACATCAAACTAGATGGCGGGAAAGCCCATGGAGGAAACAACAACAAATACAGCACATTTTCTGGGTTTATCATTTACGCTGACTGATAATGCAGGAATTCAGCTCATTGATCTGAGTTTGGACGCTGGATTCGTATGGCTAACATCAGTGAAGCAAGGATCCCGGGGAATGCCAGTTGTGGGGCACCTCAGTTGTGTATATGTGGGGAATTCAAATGCTACCTGACTCACATCTGCATTCTCAGAAACATTATGTAAAAAAATATTAAAAGCAAGATAAGCAGATGTATGATCCACTACCGCCAAAGCAAATACTCCTTGTTATTAGTGTCCATGTGAATGAAGTCCTATATAGATCACAAATTTTTATAGAAAAAATCTAAGACACTGAATTATTTCTTCAATATATATGATACTTTGGTGTACTGTGATCCTGCTGCTCTTATCCATGTCAGCTTTGGTTCTTGTGAGTGTACCTGCTTATTATGATACTTGGATTCCATTCATAGTGTAGGAAGGAATGATTTTACCCTGCAGGAGGAGGTCTAATCAAAATAATGCTGCTTGTCCCCAAAGAAATTGTTTGCCTTGTACTCTTGTGAACTTTAGAGCTAGACCTGGGAACGATTCAACTTCAAGCCTTAACCTGGAATTTTCTGGATTTGACGGAATTCCCAAGCCTATGGTTATTTTCCCATTTTCTTTTTCTTACGCATTTTCTTTTTTCTCTTTAATGGTGATAGTCTTTTCAAGTAGAGATTGAAATTGTATCATAGGATTACCCTATAAGTGTGAAAATGTGTAATATGTATGGTATTTAGAAAATCCCCTATGTGCCCATTTTGTCACTAGAATGTGTTTAGATTTACTTGGGAAGTCAGAGAAATTTATTCTTTGATGTTAAATCAGACTGAGGCTTTTGCCTTCTTTGGAACAAAAGATTATTCATAACCCAATGCACAAAGGTTAAATTTGAGCTACTGCATGCATCACCAAAGGATCTCTAAGTAAGGCTTTCAAATAGTAACTGACTAAAGTTGTGGCCTGAGGTTATTTCAAAATGAACAATTTCACATATAATGAGTATGACAACAAAGTGTATATATTTTATAGAAATACCTGTTACATATATGTGTGTGTTTTATACACATATATATAAGCTATATATATATATGGCTTTAGACCATAGGCACAGTGACTGCTATAGCCTCAAAATTTTAATTGAAAAAATTATATGTGTATGCACACACAAACACATACATTATTTGAATTATTTTGGATTGAAATATATTTTGGATGACAAAAATATATGGGATAGCAAAATAATTGAAATGGCTTCTCTTTTAAGAGTTATCCAGAAAATTAAATTGTATTAGGTTAAAATGCCCTATCTGTCACATGTCTGTAAATTAAGCCTGTGACTTCTCTGTTACCCTCTGCCAATCAATACTTTTTACTGCATTCTGTGGCAGACTGTTAACATTAGGACTGCTGAAACAAAGTGGCTCTCCTTTGTAATGTTTGTGAATTATACACATCTAAATTACCAATTTTTCTTTTTTTCTCAGGTGGATTGAAGCTGACAGTAAAGTAGATTTTGTGAGTAGTGAAAATCCTTTCTCTCTGTTTAAAATACACTACTGAAAGCCATCTCTTTAAAACTAAGAAAAAAATTAAAAATGCATGCTGATAGATCTGAACTATCAGACAACTTCCACTATTACAATGAAAAATCTGTTCCCCTCTCAGCTGCCTTTTGAAGACTCTTTGACAAGTAGATTTCAAAAACAGATATTTAAAAATCTGCTTGTTTTACCGGTGAAGGATATTTGCATTTTCTTTTCACTTAAAGGAATTAGTTCATTCTCCTGGCTCTTTCCTCTTGGGTACTTTCTGTTCTAACATACAGAAAGCTTGATCATCTTTGATGTGCAGAAATATCTTTTATTTAGCAAACCTCACCTTTCCAAAAGAGCTATGCATCTGAAGGTACTGTTTGCTTGGTTTAAATGCCTTCGCCTGAGTAACTGTCATGATTATATGATTAAAAACACTTAGCCCATTCACTAAGAATAATGATTAGTTCCATTTGACCTCCCTAATATATAACATAACTCAGAAAGGAGTTGCAATGAATTTTATTTCTATTTAACAACATATACTTATCAAAGAATTGGCAACAGGGTTTGTAGAATTTTTATTTTATTTTTAGGTAACAGCACACTGAGAATTCAACCAAAAGATTAAGTTATAAAAAGCAGTGCACATCAACTAAGAGTTTTAACTGAGTTTTTTAAAGGTTTTACTTACACAAACCATCAGGCTTTAATCAATTATATTTTTATTTTATTTATTTATGTATATATGTATTTATTGATTGATTTATCTTGAGACGTATTAAAGCTGAAATAAAGGAAACAAAGGAAGGGCTTTGGGTGGAAAAAGCCACAGGAGAACCTGGGCAGGGCTGCTTTAGCTCACTAAAAAGTCAGAGAAAAGGGAGACTTGGAGACAGGTGCAGGAGGTGAGCTGGGGTCGAGTTGCCGCTGTCCACTGCTCCCCTGGTTGCAAGTCTCATGGGGACCTTTAAAGTTTTAAAAAATAGTACGTGCCTGAGAGAAGGTCATGGGCATGCTCCAAGGAGGGTGCTAAGGCTGATACCTTTTAGAGAGTTGGCTGTAGAGTCATATTGTCATTTCTAATATACCTGACCTTTTCTTCAGAAAAATAAGCATTATTTTCTTTAGTTAGGCCCAAGGAAAAACAAAGAAAAGGTAAAGAAAATAAAGGGAATATATATATATATATATATATATATATATATATATATATATATGGCAAACATTTCTCTTTTTTTGCATTATACATGATTAATTGATTAAATTGTGGCCTTTGTTATTATAAATGTAATGATTCATTAAAGTATATTATGTAATATATTCTGATTTTTATGATTGAATTTTTATAATTCAGTATTATGTTATGTGTTCATGCCTCCTTATACAAATTTTTCAAAGCACAACAAAAATTTATAGCAAAAATGGATGCCAGAAAAGCATAGGCAACACAATTGATTTATGATAAGTATATATAGATAGGTAGACAGCATATAATTATCCTTCCACAATATTTTTACCATTGTAAATTGGTAATTGTTTTATAGTATCTATTGAAAAAAATCTAAAAATTTCACTTCTCTTGCTGAAGAAGCTATTTTAAAGTGCCACATTACTCATTAAGCATTAATTAAAGAACAGCGGGATAATTAGTAGGATCATCAATATTACAAGAAACATTGGATTGCTCCAGAAGGGGGTAATTTAACTCAAAACACTTTAAATTCTCAAGTAGGGCAGCTGATAGATTAAGAAAACAAAACAAGACTTCACTAAAGGGATTTAGGCTGTAACTCATTGTTTGGAAGCAGGTGCTTCTGTGATTATTTGTTAAGGCAAGGTACTAGGGCTCCATGAGGCTCAAGGACGCCCTAAAGGTGCAGATTTAATAGCCAGTTTCTGAGAAGGTAAAATGCTTCTAATTCTCAAAAAAAGGAAATGACCCATGTAGCTCTGATTAATTAATATCTCAAGAGTCGGTTTGAAATCACTGAATGTTCTCTGTAAGCTTTATATTCGAGGTGTGAATTTATAACCATCTTATTGGAAAGTTAGCCATTGCTGAGGGTTCTCTATTAATATCTTATCAAGTACATTCTCGGTGATACCCCTAAGCAACATTTTAGGAACAATGTTGGTGAGTATATGAGAATAGCCGTGGCCTCCATATTTCATCAGCCGATGCTTTGTGTGTATGTCATGTGCCATCAGAATTCGGTCTTCATAGCCCTCATCCACCAGAAGACGCACCCTGTGAAAAATGTTAACTCATTACATCATTTGTCTCACATTTACAATTTTCAGGGTGCTTTAAACTCTTACTTAAAAACCTACTGTGCTTATAGATATCCCACCTTCCACTGCGGCATCTGTACTGGGAGACCTGCATGATGATGATAAAGATACTGCTGCATTTTGGTAGGAAAACAATCTTTATTCCATGAACACAGAAATTTGCAGCCTTTGATATTTAGGACAATGTCTGGCGATACTGCATTAAAGATAGCTTCTAACAGGAGGTGCGAGTTTGAATGAATGGCCACTTTAGCATTTCACTGAATAACTTTGTTCTGCATCTGTGGCTGGTTCTCCACTCTAAAAATGCCTCTCTTGGTGGGCTTGTTTTTCAGATCCCAGTCTCTTTCCTTTTTTTTCTAGCAAATAACATCAATGACCATTTGTGATTAAATAAGGAAACAAAAGGAATCTTCATACAAGTAAAACATTCTGAGAGTAAAATCAGCTGGTTTGGAAATAAGAGCATATGATTGCTAGACAGTTCTTTTTTAAAAAATATATTTTTATTGATTTAAGAGAGGAAGTGAGAGGGAGAGAGCGAAACGTCAGTGATGAGAGAGACTCATTGATTGGCTGCCTCCTGAACACCCCCTACTGGGGATGGAGCCTGAAACCCAGGCATGTGCCCTGACTTGGAATCAAACCATGACCTTCTGGTTCATAGGTCCATGCTCAACCACTGAGCCATAACGGCCGTGCTATTCAGTCCTTTTTTAAAGGTCAGCAATGGTATGTCTATATTTGGAGCATTTGTCCCTTTGAAGTCTATTAGAATTTTGACTTAGTCTTGGAGCACTAGGTTAAATTGACCAATAAAAATTTACTCTTCCTTCCATTTCAATAAAATTGCTACAAATAATGAGCCATTCCTTTAAATTTACAGTCAATTGACTAAAGAAGGGCTTTCCTGGCTATTGTCTAAACATCTCATGCTGTAATCCGTAGCATGAGTCACCTCCTGACAGCCACCATCTGTACATGTCTGGACTCTGGGCAGTGTCTGTCGTGACTTGCATGGGTCCCTGATGACAGATGTAACTTGGAGACAGTGTCTCTTCTCTGGCATTTGCTATACAGTATCGTCAGTCTCTAGATTCCCAAATGGATCTAGTTATTCTTTTTATTTTGGTGCACGGGTCATATTTAACAACTACTACAGGAAGCAAAACATGAGGCACTACACAAAAACTCAAGTACAAAACCCTGCCCTCTGAAAACATACATTTAAAAATAAATTACAATGGAAAATTAGGTCTTGTGTTTGCAGGTCAAAGGGATACAAGTGCCAGAGAAGAGGAGCAACTTGGATATTTTGTCTAGAACTCTGTATTCACATGTGTGTCCTATAAGTAAACAGAATGCTAATTGTGCCACCACAGTTCTTTGCCTCTTTAAGATTTGTGTAGTGTCCAAAAGTTCTGAAGTTACTTCTGGAACAAACTCCCTTTGAGGGAAGTATCTAAGAGAGTTATCGATCATTTATGAAAAAGAAAGATTTGACAGAAACAATATGTAATGCTGAAACTTAGTGTGACAATCCTTGATCCACAACTGAAAAGGAGTATCACACTACAGGAAATTTTAGGGTATGCTTTTCCCAAATTTTCGTCTGTCTTCTTTGAGGAAAAAAAAAAAGTAGTATCTCATTACTACAGAGGCATATCATATGGATAAGCAAAATTGTGTCATACTCTTGTGTCAACAACACAAACTTAATGAATTGTGTAGTAGTAAGGAAAGAACACAATGGATAAGATACTCATTTGAAAATGGGAACCCTTAGAACTCATTAAGTCAAGGATCTGGTGACTAGTTATCTCATGAGGGAGATAATGTTATGGCTCTAGAAACATAATTATATCCCATTAAGAACACTGCCTGGTCACTCCTAAAATGAGATCATCTCTCACGTGGTGCCACTGTAGGAAGAACAGTAGTTCTAGCGATGCCGCTAGGAGGAATGAACCACTACAGATGAGAAGACAAAAAAAAATATATCACAGTAATTATAGAAATACAAATGAGTTAGTGTTTTGAAAACAAATATTAGTGAGAGACTACAAAGTGTGAAAAGGCAGAGATATAATAAGATTTGAGAAATGGAGCAGAAGATTGAAAACAGGTGTTAGACACAGAATTTCTGGTGCTGAAAACCAGAGGTAGGCAAAAGCATACTTCTCTGTTCTTGCATTTCAGAGCTTTACAACTACCAGGGCTCAGAAAATACTGCCAATGAATGATGAAAAACAAGTGCCCAAGAGGTGGGGGACGAGGATACTTGGGCACGCACAGTCCAACAGTTCATTCAGTCATTACTGCAAGCTCTACTTGAGTCAGTGACTGAATGCATGGTTTTAATTTGAGGGAGATTAACCATAATACATACATATATACATAGAGATACATAAACACAATACACACGTAGATAATTTTTATGTATTTTATACATCGAGAATGTTTACATTTGACACAATAAAAGTTGACAAAATTAAGTCCTTGTTTTTTATTTAATAGCTGAAAGGATATTAAATATGCTAAGAAGGCATAGTGGGGGAGCTGTTGGTCATCCTTCCCCACATCTCCTTCATAGATCCCCCTCTGCAGATCTCCTGTCTTTTTCCAGAAGGTCTAGGAGCCTCAAGGAAGACATAGGGGTGCAAAAGACATACCTCACTGCCAAAAAGGAAGCAGGTCCTAGGAGCTAACTTCCTATTTCCAAGATGATTTGTAAAACGTGTGTTGAGGGTATTCATCAGGAAATCATGGTTTTGAAATAATGAAAGATGATAAAGACCTACCATGCCACCCCATTTTAAATGTCAGAGGATATTCACCTGAGTATGGCATAATCTAGAAGGACACAGGGAAACCTGTTTGCCAGTATTGAATAATGTTCCTGGGCCAGTAAGTTAAAAACATTAAAACAATATAAACAAAAATGAAACAAAAAATCTGTTTATCAAAGAACTAGTTTGAGTATTAGAAAAAGAAAAAAAGACCTAGCTTCACTGGTCAGGACAATCCAAGCAGTTCACTATGCAGAGCTGAGCCTCTACGTAACTAGTATAACCTTGATCAACTAGCTCTCTCCAGTGATGCTAAACTTGAAGCATATTTTACTCTGAATGAGGTCATCAAGGAACAGTGCTGATACATGGGGACAGCAGAAAGTTGTACAGATAGAAAGTTTGACTGCCCAGGGGAAGAAGCTAAGCCTGTTCCAACTGTGGCCACTGGCCCAAGATCGTCCCCACAACCCCAGTGTGCATGTTTACTATTGTTCTTTGAACCTCACAGTTTTTGGACATCACATCTCTACTCCAGTTTTGCTTACTTCCATTCTAACCAGTTTTCTACACTTGGAACCATATTCTGGTCCTTGTCATCATGGAGAACTACTTCCTCTCTGAAATCTGAATCTTCAGTTTCCCACTCTGACCACCAGTTACATCTTTCTAGTTTTTCACTCATCCTTTCCTACTAAATGTATTCACCCATTTCATTAAAGTTCCTGGTTATTTGCCCCTGCTATATAGCTACCATTTCTCTCTTTCCTTCAACTTGGACCTACGACCCTCATCTCAACCCCTCCCTGTTCCCATTTTTTGGATAGAATCCCAACCCTCAATCTTTCTAACTGTTCACTTTTTTTGGTTAGTTTTGCTTCTACTCACAAAGCTTCTTTGGTTCCACTACCAAACTACAAAACATTTTTTTGGGGGGAAAATAATCACCAAATCATGTGTGCATTGGTGCCAATATACGGTCATGCAGTCATGATTTCTAGCCTCACCTGGGTCTCGCACACATCTTGTCCCTAGCCATATCCCTCTCATCCCCAGCCTACATCCTCTTTTCCAAGGTTCTGCCCAAAATCCACTCCTTCTTTCTCAGGAGATGACTGTCATGGGCACACTAGAGACCATATGGGGCCATATGTTCTCAGTTTCCTGTTCCTCCCGCCAAGATTTATTTGTATTCACCTCATTACTTGCATCCCCTCATTTCAGTGGAGAAAGTATATCTCATTTTAACCAACTTTTTATTTGCCTCTCAGATCCCATCTATTTGTCTCCTTGGGAGCCTTTCTCTGTATCTCTTCTCTCTCCAGATTTTTAAAGAAACATTAATTGACAGTTCCATATTCTGCTCCAAACACTCAGCTAAAAATGTTGTATACTTTATTTCATATACATTCTATAACAACCCTGTAGAATAAGCACTACTTACTTCTCTGGATTCATTCTCTCTGTCTGTCTCTCTGCTCTCACTCTCAGCTACATCAACATTGTTCAACTCCTAACAAAACCTTTCCTCGATCTGTCTTGTCTTCAAGCTTTACCCCTACACATCTGCTTCCCTTCAGTACCAAGCTTCTTGAAAGAGTAACCCCTACATTCTCTCTCTTCCTCACCTCCTGCTTATTCCTCAAGCCTTTTCTAACAAGACTGCACTTATTATTTGTGAAATGAGAACCTCCTGACTGAAATCCAGTGGATACTTTTTAGTCTTTATCTCACTTGATATCTGCCACCTATTACACATGCTCAAGCCCTTGTGCTTTCAGCATTCTTCTCCACCAACTTCCGTAATAACATATTTTCCTGATATTCTCATCACTTTGAAAACTTCTCAACTGTCCTTGAGTGTCTGTTCCTGATTCCATCCCTTAAACGTGTGTGTTCCCCAGGGCTCTGTCCTCATTCTCTTCTCTGAGTGATCTTATTCATCCCCACCCTTCCAACTATTGTATACAATCCAATGATGTCTATATTTATGCCTCAGTTCAAATTTCTAGCCTGAGCTTCACACTTTTATCCAAGGGCCCCTCTGGATAACAACACTTAGATATTCCCAAACAAAATTCATCCTTTTCAATCTCAAATCTGTCTCTTCTTTCAGGTTCCCTAACTTGCTGTGTTCACTGTTGACATCACTATATAACTAAGATAAAACAGGTAGCCATTCATCCTTGACTCTCAAAATTTTCCATTTGTACCGTTCTTTGCTTTCACTGCATGTTAGACCATTTTGAAAGGTTAGATTTTATATGATGTCTAGTCTTTAGACATCATACTTATAACACTTAAGTTGCAGCAAACTCTTTAGTGACTACTTTTAATAAAGCATTTAAAAATATATTGTATGAGGTTATGACTTAAGTGTGTTCAACCTGGGAAAGAAACATCATACTTCAGGAGAGATAAACATAGGAAAACATGTTTTATTCTCTTATTGTCATGGCAGGGGTTGGGTGTTATCTGCGTTTCTTGTCAGCTGCCCATCTGCACTGAGTGTCTAAGGCCCTGTTAAGCTTTTTGCCTACTTAAGATGACTCATTTTCTTCTTGCAATAATATATAGAGATTTTTCTCCCTGAAACAGCATTGGAATATTTTTCTCTGCAAGTCTCTGGTTCTTCCCGCTTCCTGATTTCCCAGTCTTTGCTAATACCCTCCCAGATATGAAAATGAAAAAAGAATGCTATGAGAGATTTAATCATATTTACCTTCTAATTCTTTTATTATCATCAGGCATGTCAATATCTGGGTTCAATTGGTAATTAAGGAGTTCATTACCAAAGAGATCATATTCCAAGTAACAGCCAAGTTGAGCAAACTCCAGTAGTTCCTTCTTATCAAGTATAGTCCTAGAGACAATAAGACAGACATATTGTTATTATCAAGAGCCTATTTTCCACATATACAGATTAAAAGTTTTAATCACATTATGTACTGGAACATAGTTTAAGTAACTGAACTTTTGAATTGGCTTCTATGAAGTGACTATAAAATAGTAAGTTCAGTTTATTAGCAGAAATAAGAGAATTTACCCATCCAAAAGGGACTTTTCCTTTTAAAGTACTGGGGAACTGTGGACATTTTAATTATGTTGCCAATACTCAAAAACACAATTTTGTTTTTTTTTAAATTTATTTTATTTTATTATTTTTTAATCCTCATCTGAGGATGTGTTTTTATTGATTCTAGAGAGAGATGAAGGGGGGTGTGGGAGAGAAAAAAAACATCGACATGAGTGAGAAACATCAATTGGTTGTCTCCTGTATGTTCGCCGACCTGGGATCAAATCTGCAATATTTTTGGTGTATGAAGCGATGCTCCAACAAACTGAGCCACCTGGCCAGGGCTACTCAAAACCAATTTTGTAATTCTCCTATAGAATTGTCTTCAGGATATGATCCATATACGTTTGAAAATCCTTAGTGACTGCTGTGAATTGTGGAAACTATTGCAAGAAATTTGGCACCAGGTGCCATGCATTAGGTGAGTGAAGGTACAATTGTTACAGAAGACCGGAAAAAAACAAGCCATGCTTAGAGAAAGGGAGTTACATTTTATTAAGGGCAGGGCCAGAGAAAAATGTGCCTTTCAAATTCTGGCCCGCCTCCCCGCCCCCCACATGGAGGAAACCTTTTCTATTTATACTTTTCCTAGCTCTTTTGTCTCCCAAATTTGGAATGAGACTTCTGGGCCTTCTGGGAAAGAAGGCCTACATGCTGGGAAGGGGCCATGAGACCATATCTCAAGGTCTGGCCTGGTGTCAGCACTGACAACTCTGTATGGGGCATAGTCCTTGGCCTCTCTGGAATGGGAATAGTCTTTCCTTATTATTTAAGCAAGCAAGCATTTACAGAAGCCAAAATAGCAGGGTTAAAATTTCAAACAGCAGTTTTTATATAAGATGGATGCTTCACAATAAGAGGATTAGCTTCTTGTTAAGATCATTGCCTGGTTCTAAAATTAATTTCAAAGCTTATGTGAATATCATTAAAACGTCCTTAAAAGGTGCAATCCTAATATATAAAAACCCTGGGTCCATCACGACCGGAGGCTCGACCAACCAGAAGTCAGTCCTGCAGTCAGTGCTGGTTTGCTGTGGTGACCCAGCACTGACTGCTGCTGCTGCAGGTGCGGTGACCCAGCACTGACTGTTGAGGGGGCTGCGAATCAGGCCCGGAGAGAGGCCTGAAGAGAGAAGCAGGGTCTGATTCATAGCCTGTGTGACAGCTGTTGATCAGCACTTGCCTCTCTCTTTCTCTCCTAGCTGGGCCAGCCTCCACAGGGGCTGCTGATCAGCCCTGCCTTTCTGATCAGGCCCCGTTGATAGGCCCAGAGATGCTGACTGGCATAGAAACTGACCAATCAGAACCAAATTGGCTGGCAGAGGAGGGCAGTTGGGGGCAAGATCAGGCCTGCAAGGGAGGGAAGCTGGGGGCGAGATCAGGTAGGCAGGGGAGGGCAGTCGGGGGCAATCAGGCTGGCAGGAGAGATCAATTGGGGGAGAGATCAGGCTGGCAGGTGAGTGGTTAGGAGCCAGCGGTCCCAGATTGTGAGAGGAATGTCCAAATGCCGGTTTAGGCCTGATCCCACAGGAACATCCCCCAAGGGGTCCATGATTGGAGAGGGTGCAGGGTTGGCTGAGGGAACCCCCACTCCATGTACGAATTTTGTGCACCGGGCCACTAGTATTCCTATATATATTTAAGCTCTGTGTGCTTACTTTTAAAATACAACTTATTACTTTATGGTGATTTTTGTGGGTATCTTCTAATTCAATAGAGAACTTAGTAATAATATCACTAGTTTCTGTTGCAAGACTATGAAATAAATGGAAAAGGAGAAAAATGCAAGATAAATACAATAAACCATCAGAGGAGTAGTCTGGAGCAAGAGTAAGTGATCTTAAGAAATTTATATTATAACAAGTAAAAAGGGATACATTAAGTTAGGCTCCCAAAAACATGGTAGAAATTCAAACACACAGATAAATAAGAAGGAAAGAAAAAGAAATTCCAGCAAAATACAATTAATATGGAACTAATGTGAGGGGGGAATATACCCCATTAGACATTGTGTTAAGGTAATTAAGGGCCTAGGAAAAGAATGACTGGGATCCAGGATTGGCCTGGAGAAGAGTTGGGATATCAGACAATCATTGTCTGATTAGGATTGGATGTACTCTAATATACTTTTACTTTGGCAACTACAGGATGCAAGGATTAAAACACTATTATCCTATCTAATAAAAGAGCAATATGCAAATTGACCATACCTCTGCTACACCCACAAGCCACTCCCACCAGCCAATCAAGAGCGAGTATGCAGATTAACCCAACCAAGATGGCTGCGGCCACTGAGAGAGCAGGAGGCTTGGGTTTCCCTGGTAATGGAGGAACCCAAGCTTTCTGCACACCCTGGCCGGCCTCAGCCACTCAAGGCTACAAAGTTTCAATTATAGGAGATAAATAAATCCCAGATACCAGGGCCTCTGCTTGGGTCGCTGGGGGGTGTGGCCAGCCTGCAAACCACCATAGGCCCCTCGCCCAGGCCGCCCCACACCCCAAGGGAACCCCTACCCTGATCTGGGACACCCTTCAGGGCAAACCAGCTGGCCCCCACCCGTGCACCAGGCCTCTATCCTATCTAATAAAAGAGTAATATGCAAATTGACCATCACTCCAACACACAAGATGGCTGCCCCCATGTGGTCAAAGATGGCTGCCCCCATGTGGACTCAAATGGCCACCACAAGATGGCTAGCAGGGGAAGGAAGTTGGGAGGGACCAGGCCTGCAAGGGAGGGCAGTTGTGGGTGATCAGGTCAGCAGGGGAGGGCAGTTGGGAGGGACCAGGCCTGCAGGGGAGGGCAGTTAGGGGTGACCAGGCTGGCAGAGGAGGGAAGTTGGGGGTGACCAGGCCTGCAGGGAAGGGCAGTTGGGGGGGACCCAGGCCTGCAGGGGAGAGCAGTTGTGGGGGACCAGGCCTGTAGGGAAGGGCAGTTAGGGGTGACCAGGCCTGCAGGGGAGGGCAGTTAGGGGCAAACAGGCTGGCAGGGGAGCAGTTAGGCATTAATCAGGCTGGCAGGGGAGTGATTAGGGGGTGATCAGACTGGCAGGCAGAAGCAGTTAGGGGCAATCAGGAAGGCAGGCAGGCAAGCAGTTGGGAGCCAGCAGTCCTGGATTGTGAGAGGGATGTCTGACTGCCTCGAGGGGACCCAGATTGGAGAGGGTACGGGCTGGGCTGAGGGACACACACCCCCATGCACGAATTTTGTGCACCAGGCCTCTAGTATGTCTATAAATCTCTTCTAAGAGGTCAGAAGTATTTTCAAACCTTTCGTCCAAACCATAGGAGGACCAATTAAGCCTCAGTGTGTCACAAGTGCAGGAGTTTCTGCTGTGCTGAGATGCTTTCTTCGAGTTCACTATGGACTTTCATTCTGAGCAATCACATTGGAGCTGGCTTCTATTTATCCTATTCACCAATTTAGCATAACTTAGAGTTCACAGTGTTGTTTTAGGCATACTCTAAAACGTGCATTAGTTCTGTGCTTTCTTCTATTAATACTACTCCTTTTCCATCTTCTTACTATGGAAACCATCTTTTGCTTCCAAAATTACCAGGCTAAAAGGATATGTGTTTTTCTATAGCAAACATTTTGTTTCCCCTGCCTCCCCCCTCCAAAGAACCATGCTTACGCACAAAAATATACACAATTAAAATAACATAAGGGGGAAGAGATAAGTTTAGTATTTTTCCTTTTGAGTCAATTCATTTGGTTTGTTCATTAGCAATATGGGCAAGGTACTGGGGTGAGGGTGGGGAGGGCAGGCTGGAGTCGAGAAGAGAATGGAAGTGCCAATAACAGGTTGGATCAGACTCTGACTTCTATTCCTAATACCTTTTTCCTTCTACTGGCATAATGTCTTGAGAGTAAGTTTTCTAAATTTTAAGTAGTATATTGAGAAACATATTCAATGAAAACTCCATAGTAAATGAAAAGCCATAGAAAAATTTTTAGTCTTAGATTCAATTGTAAATAATAAGTAAAGTTACTGATCATCATCATCATTATCACCATTATCATCTTCATCATCATAGCTGGGAATTATAAGAAAGTACTGGGTCTAGCATTGTGCTAAGTGCTTTATATTTATTATCTCATTCAATATCCTTCACAATTTTTTCACGTATCAATTTTACAGATGGGAAACTGGGACTTAACATATTAGATATTCAAGGTGATATGCAGAAGTATGAATTAATTTCAAAGCTAGAATCTACTCTCTTAGCTATCATACTTATGATATTACTTTTCCTATGGCTAAATATTCTGTACTCAAAGGACATTTTCCAAAATTGCATTGATTGTCTGTGTACATCGTATGTTTCAATTTTTATTTTTAAATTTAATTCCCTCTCCACAGTAACCTCATTTGCACTTGAAAAATGGGGAATTTACTTTTAAAGAGGGTGATAACCTCCAAAAGTAAGAAAAGATTGTTTTATGGCAATACTTAATTGCAAGTTCAGAGAGTAACTACTTATAACAGGATTTGACCATTGCAGTTACTTCAGGAAATTTGAATGACATGATCAAAAAAGGAGAAGGAACTATATTAATCATGACCACTGTTTACTTTCTCACTAGGAGTCTGATATTGCTCTGAGCCTTTTACAAATATTAAGAGGCATATATTAAGGGTCCATCTTTCTCCTAAAGTCCCAAATTGCATGTCTAATTGCCTGCTTGTCATGTCCATGTGGATGTCCAATAGACAAGTTTAACATGTCTCCAACTAAATGCCTTGTCTACCACCCTAAACTAGCTGCTCTAACACCCTTTCCTGTCTCAGTGGATAGTAACTCCATCCATCCGGTTGCTCAGGCCAAAATATCTTATGATTATCCTGATTGCTTGTTTTTTTTTTTTAATACTCTACATCTAATCCATTAGGGTAGACTTTTGGCTCAACTACTTTCAAAATATGACCAGAATCCAGACAGGTCACCATGTCCCTGCTACTTTCTGGTCCGAATCACCATCATCTCTTGCAGGATCTCTACAGTAGAGTATCACTGCTCTCCTTATTTCTACCTCTGTTATTTCTACTGCAGTCTATTCAAATACAGCAACCAAAGTTTGTCTCCACACCTAAGTCAGATCAGGTCTCTCCTCTGCTCAGAACCCACCAATGGCTTGCCATTTCCATCAGAGAAAAAACTGGGGTGGCCTGTGAGGCCCCACCTGATCTCTTTAGATGTGGTCTTACAACAGCCTCATTTAAGAGAGGAGTGGGGAATATAGGTATCCACATCTTCAGATGCCAATTATGTATATACTAGTGGCCTAATGCACAAAATTCGTGCAAGGGGCTCGGCCCCCCCTGCTGCCATGGCTGCTTGTGCCTCAGCCTCCACCCGCCACTGCAGTGGCTGCCTCTGCCTCAGTGCAGCAGCTGGGGGCCTCTGCCTCAGCCCCCGCCCAAGACAGCTTCTTCCAGAAGGACGTCCAGAAGGACATCTGGCAGGACATCTGGTCTAATTAGCATATTATGCTTTTATAGACTAGAGGCCCAGTGTACAAAATTCATGCATGGGGGGTGTCCCTCAGCCCAGCCTGCACCCTCTTGCAATCTGGGACTCCTCGGGTAGGGTCTCTAGGCCTGGCCAGTGATCAGGGCCTATCCCGGCTTTCCTTCCCCCAGCTGCCAGCAGCTGGCCCCGCCCCCGCTGCTGCCACTGCTTACCATCTGTGCGGCACTGCCCCCTCCCCCCCACCACTCGTCGCCTTCCTCTGTGGGTGACAGGCATGGGGTGCGATCATTTGGCTGGCCTGGGGCTCCCTCTGTGGGGCGATCTCTGGCCGGCCCCACACACCTGCCACAGTATCACTGGCTAATGGACTGGGCCTCCCTCTGTGGGGTGATCAATCACAGGGCCCCCAGATCGATTGCCCCTCAGAGGAAGGCTCCACCCACCTGCCACAGCGCCACCAGCCAGGTGGCCTGGGTCTCCCTCTGTGGCCACCAGCCGGGTGGCCTGGGCCTCCCTCTGCAGGGCAATCATGGGGCAATGGTGGGGCCCCCCAACCAATCGCATTGCACCTGCCTTGGCTGGCCTGGCGCCAGTGCATGTCATAGCATGGTCATCCGGAAGGTCATCTGGACAGTCATTCTGCTGTTCAGTCATTTGATTGATTTGCATATTATGCTTTTATTATTATAGATAATTGCTATTTATATTATAGATATAATCTGAAGAATATCACCACAGGTAGAGATAGTTTTCTAGAGGAAGACCAACATGTTCAATAAAATTCATCTACACATGTAAGTTTTAAGAGTAACCCCTGGGAATTCTTATCCTGTAGAACAGCATATAGAAAGGAGTGTGATTTTGAGGGAAATGGTCCCTTGGTAAAACATTTAAAATTTTTATAGCCATGTGTAGGGGAGAAGATTTCCTCAGAAGAGAAGCATTTAAGCTGGTATTTTGGACATTAGGAAAATGTAGTTAAAAAGGAGGCAGAAAATTTGCTGTCATTAAAAAATCCAGGAAAGCCTGGGCTGGTGTGGCTCATTTGGTTGGGCGTAATCCCATTCACCAAAAGGTTGCCAGTTCTATTCCCAGACAAGGCATATGCCTGGGTTGTGGGCTTGATCCCCAGTAGAGGGCACACATGAAGCAGCTGATCCATATTTCGCTTTCACATTAATGTTTCTCTCTCTCTCTCTTCTCTTCTCTCCAAAAATCAGTAAAAGTACTTTTTAAAAAATCTAGGATATATAAGTACATATACATAAATATATGTTATTTTTTGTTGACATGTAATGATATGACACCCTCTGGATAACAACATTAGTGTGTAAAAATTAAGAAATGAATTCATTGAAATTCTCCTTACTGAAGTGTAAAACCCATGGGGAGAGATAGTGTTAGTGCTTATGCATATTTTTCATAGGAAAGTCCTGAAAAAAAAATAGAATTTGGTATTAGATGTTATCATTTGGTATTAGATGAGCAGGATGGGAAAATTTGGTGAAGCAAGAATACTAAACACTTAATCATTATCAGTTATTTAGCAGCGCTATCTCATTTAAGTTTTACAAACACTATATGAGGAAGGTATGATTGTCCCCATCTTATAGATAAGGAAACTAAGTCTCAGAAAAGTTGAGGAGTTGTGAATAAATCCAGATTGCGTTTGTCTTCAGAAGCCATGCTGTTAGTTCATGCTTCCCTTTCTGTGATGAGAACATCCATCCATAGCAGCTCCCTTCCTTCTCACCTATTGAGAAATCCACCCCATCACGGAGACATCTGGGAGCATCCCACATCATGAATGTCTAACAATGTGACTTAACCACATTAAATTGATACTCAGTTGGATGACTTCCCAGGACTGTCAAGGTGCTACTGAAGTTGCATTTATGCAAGTGACTTTTTTTTTTTTTTTTTCATTTGGAGAAAGGATTGACCCCAGATGTCAGTATGGTATCATGGGAAAATGTACTCTACTTGACGTCTTTCAGATAAGGATTAAACAGAGGTCTTGCCCCTCCCAGACATAAATGATCTCCAAGCTCTTCTTACATAAGTATAGGTGTCAACCTCAGCCAGTTTCTGCTCATTCCATATTCTCTACCCATGAATAATTATATTCTTTCTTATTTCAATCTTCCCCAGTCTTTAAGGTAAGTATTTTTCACCTCTTGCCCTAATCAGTCAGTGAGGTGATTGTAATATGCAGAAGAGCTCCTTAATTTCACACTAGGCAAAGTCCCTTCTCCAAGGTGCACGACGTGATTGAAATGTCATTTGTACAATATTCAGGGATTTTCCAGGAGGAAGATGAGATTTTTGTATCAAATCTTTGTTGTCATTCATATTACATTATTTCTTCTGTTGAATGTTTATACTTTTGCTCTTCAACTAATAAACAAATTCTGTCTATATAAGGAAGAGGCATAAGTTTATGATAAATATATGGCCATTAACTAAGAAAATGGTATCTAAAGTGATTTGCCTATCTTTGTTTTCAGAATATGGTTATCATTTATTAGAGTTTTAAAGTTGCCCAGCCAGTTGTAGCTCAGTGGTTGAGTGGTGTGTGTGTGTGTGTGTGAGGCGGGTTGCAGGAGGCAGCTAATCAATGATTCTCTCTCATGGTTGATGTTTCTATCTCTCTCTCCCTCTCTCTTCTCTGAAATCGATAAAAATAAACTTTAAAAAATAAAGTTGACTAAAAGGCAGGGCAGTTGATTCTCTTTTTATTACCTCTGTATAGTCTAGATCTTATCCAAGTGCTGAGGGGTTTAGTTTAATGTCAAATGCACTCTGAGTGGGAGCCAGGAAGTCTGTGTGAAGTGATAATCTAGACAAGGGCCTGTGGTCTATCTAGACACAAAGAACTAAGGAGCAGAGGAAAGGATGTGATTCATAAATGTGAGCAAGATGATAATAATGCCTAATATTTGTCCTGGGCTTTACAGTTTCAAAGAACTTTCAAATATGTTACTTTATTTCATACATTCAGGCATACCTTCATGAATTAATTCACCAAATATGTGATTGTACTATCACCTACCTGTGCTAGCCTCTGAACTACAGATATGAATAAGAAATGTGTGCCACTCTCTTAAGGAACTTAACGTCTAAGGAAAGAGATAGATATTTAAACTAATTATAATTAAATGTGTTGAAAGCTTTTTATTATGCAAATAAATACAAAGTATTATAAAAGAATAATTAAAAGAGTAACTCATTTGAGTTGAGTTTTGAAGAAGACTATTCAGATAAAAGTTGGTGGGGTTGAGGTGTTGGGTGAGGGATGGACAATAACAGAAGAAAATTCTTGAGAGGCAAAACAAACAAAAAACACAAACTTGTTATTCTTGAAGATAAGGATGTAATTATCAGAGCTAAAGTACATAAGAAAAGAAGCATCCATCCATTCATCCATCTAGTAAGAAACTGTTGATCATCTACTTACTATGAGACATGAGCTAGGAAAACAAAGACAAATAACACACAGTCCCATCCTTCAAGAAGTTCAGTGTCTATTAGGGAAGAGACATGGAAACAAATTGCAGACCATACTGAGTGTAAGAGCAAAAGTACTATTAGGAACTGGGCTGGCACAAAAAAGGAGATAGCTAACACTGCTTCGTTTGTTCAGGAAAAGCTTTGCAGAGAAGCAAACCTCTCTTGAGCTTCATTTTGAAGAAGGATTCTGCCAAGTCGATAGGAAGAATGGGGTACACCCAGCTCAGGGACTAGCTTGTGTGAGAAGCATAGAAGGACAACCAGTAGAGCACCCTCAAGGTCATGGTCAGTGTAGCTTTAGCCCAAATTCCATGTCTGTTCTAGAGATAATGGGAAATGACGTGGAGGGATGGGTGGGGACCAGATGACGAAGACTTTGGCTATTGTGCTGCAGGTGAAGGGGAACCATTAAAGAGTTGTAAGTCAGGGCTGAGGAAAGCACCAGATTTGCATTTGAACACATCAAAATGGTGGTGGCAGTGTGGAGGCTACATCAGGGAGCAAGGCTAAGGAAATGATTCCTATTTGGAGACTATTACAACAGTATAGGTGACAAACAAGGACATGAATTAACAACAGAGGATGGATAGGAGGGACTATACTCTGAGATCTGAGTGAGGTAGACAGGTCTGATCACATGTGGATCCAGGGGAGGGAGGGAGGAATCTAAGCTGACATCTGAGTGAATAATGTCTCAGAATAGGACAAGCAAGAGAAAGAGTAAGCGGTGAGGCACTGTCGCCATTGTGACAGCGCTGGAGAGGAATCAAGGGCCTGTCTTGGGAGTTGATTAGATATTAATGTCCTTAAATGGTACCAAGAATAAAGCTAGAATCTTTTAAGTGATCAAGAACCCAGGTATTCCTACTCCTATCTGGTGTACTTCACTATACTGCCTGTGACCTTGTAATTCATCAGCCATGCCAATCTGTGAATTCCTGCGCCTAGAAGGCAGCAGGAGGGCAGCTCTATTTAAGACCAGACTACCTCAGGGCCTGACACAGGTAGAAGCACAGAATACATTCAATGCTAAAATTTATGAACTTGACCAAATAATTTTTAAACTGGCATACAAATGTAATAATAAATGGATGCTTATATATAACTAATTTCTTAAAAACAATGTTGAATCACTTATTATTATAAAAATTATTTACCACCTCTCCCCACTGAATTCCTCAATTTAAAGCCAATGGATGTTTTATAGATAGTATTATGTGGGATTCTTTGTTATTTTATGAATTTTTCAACAACTACTCAAAAGCATCTAGAACTATTCATGTAATAAACTAAAATGAATTTTAAAATGTTTATATCATGTCTAAAATAAATTAATATATAAATTACTATAATCTAATTAATTAAATGTTAATAGAATTCTAAAACTCTACTTATGTATATTCTTATACTGCTAATGGCAGTTCCATCTTGATTATAAAATATGAAAAAATTCTTAATTGATAAATTTTAATTAACTTATTTTACTGTCAAAATAGAAACTACTAAATAGAATGATATACATTTTTAATGGTGGCCTAAATATCATTTATGGTTAGAAAGTAAAATGTGTTACTTCAATGAAAAATTAACAGAAACTTGGGCTTCACACAAACTTCATATCCTCATTTAGGATGTGCATTCACATTATACACTAGTTTAATCCCCATTTATGTAGGTATTTTAAGGATTCATTCTTCTTTTGCATAGGGTTCTTTTTGTGTCAAGGCATTACTTTCATGGAACAGTCTTTTCAATATTAGAGAAAAATTGGGAATGAAAAACAATGGAAAATAATTCAGATTGCCATGTATTTATTTCCCTTTACCTATATTTGAACAAGCATGTTTCCCCCACACTATTCATTTCTCTGACTGCTTGGGTCCATACCAAACAGTGATGTTTAATGACATCATAGGAAGGAATGATGTCACACTTTCAATATTATGACTTAAGTGCAGGCTTAAGCAAAAGGGACAGATGGGAGAGAAACCCGTGTCTGGATTAGACTAAAACTACAAGTTGGCTCTGAATTGTGAAATGTAATTAAAACTTTATTTTAAAATACATTTTGTGGGTTATACACCCTAGGAAGAGCTTTTAACCATATGAACTTTTCAGCTGCCACATAGCACAAAAAAGGCTGCGTTTTTCATATAAGGCGATACACAGTTCAAGGAATGATGCTATTGAGGAGAGTGAAGATAAATCTCATAGACATGGCAATCCTATTTGTTAAAATGTCACATTTCATGGGAATGGTGTCAGAGTTGTAAAAAACTGCTTTAGAAGAAAAAAAATTACTAGGGAAGGGTTTGATGGGTGTAATGTACTGGAGAGAATGCATGACCAGTGCATGCGTTGGCCCTGACAGTGGACTGCTCTGCCCAAATGTCTCTATTAAATAGTGCAATTTGGGATATTCAACAAATATCAATTACAAGCATAACTTAATTGCATTTTATTCAGCACTTTTATATACATTGCAAAGCGTTGCTACATTTACGTTTCTCAAACATTTCTCTGGATTTTCTTTTTAAATAGGTCCTGTCTTGAAAGGAAGTCCAAGATAAACAATAATGGGGGGAAATTTGCATACTTAAAAGGTTAAAAATAATTTTTCTTAACCCCTTTTGACACATGAGCAAGAGATTGGGGGGATTAAGTGACTTCAAGTTTACACAGCAAATAAGTTCTGGTGTCAGAACTAGAAATGTGCACCGTGACCCCAGCACCCCCTATTTCTCATTGTCCCATGTAGACATGGATTAGACATTGTATTAATGAAAGCATAGTTGCTGCTGATATCATCACGTGATTTCAACCTGAAATGTATTCAAGGTGTGCGTTTCTATGTCAGTGAGTACTCTACAAACCAGTGTAGGTTTTTATGTAAAATTTAGTCATATCATACCCAAGTACCTATAAAAGTAGTCATGCCATGTAAGACCTCTATTTTTTATATTTTCCTATTGTCTGCCATAGTAATAGCAGATGAAATGCCAGTGGACATTGGTAAATGGGAAAGGAGAAGTGGTATTAGTAAATATTTTCTTTGAAAAAAATTCATTTGCTTTTCAGGTCCCTCTCTGCATTATTGCCTGAGTTAATTTCTCATTCTGTGGTTAGATCTGAGCCAATATGAGTAGATAAGTTGTATTTACTGCAATTAATATGTACAATGTACATACTATATAATGCACCTCACTTCCTTCACTGCATACTATACATTGTGCACATAATACGTGCATATACACAATCCTAATAACAAACGGTTAAGAAATACAGCACTGTGCACACAGGATTCTAAATCTTTATACCATTTCATGTGCATAACATTCTTATTGTGTGTTTTTTTAAGTGCTACCATACTATTTAGATATACAGTATAAAGATGTTTTGCTCAAGTTTGTCAAATATTTGTTTTTGAATAATTTAATATTATTTCACTAGTATTCATAGAAATTAAAAGTGTACAGTTCCAAGGATACCAGATAGTCATTTTTTTGTATGGCTTTTCAAAGATAACCTTGAGGTTAAGAATCACCATCACCATAATTAAATAAAAAATTTTGAAGGCAGCCGAAACCGGTTTGGCTCAGTGGATAGAGTGTCGGCCTGCGGACTGAGGGGTCCCGGGTTCGATTCCGGTCAAGGGCATGTACCTTGGTTGCAGGCACGTCCCCAGTAGGGGGTGTGCAGGAGGCAGCTGATCGATGTTTCTCTCTCATCGATGTTTCTAGCTCTCTATCCCTCTCCCTTCCTCTCTGTAAAATATCAATAAAATATATTTAAAAAAAATTTTTTTTTTGAAGGCAGAGAATGGGTCTTGCTCCCTGCTACCTCCCAGTGTCTAGTTTATGGTAATTAGGAATTCAATGAATATTTGTGAGAAGAAGGAAGGAAAGAAGGAAGGAGAGAGGAGGGAAGGAGGGAAAGAGAGAAGGAAGGAAGGAAGGAAAGAAGGAAGGAAGGAATATTCTACTCCATCTAATTAAGAGCATGAAAAAATGTTTCAAAGTTTTATTTTTTGAAGTGCTGGGTAGATTTGCATAGATAATTAGGGTTAAAGAGAATAAAATGTGTTGTTAGCCCATGGTCTGCGCCTCTGTCAGAAACCTGTGGGTCAAATTCTTCAACCTTCCACAGGGAGTAATTTTCAAAGACAGAATATGTGGTATTTTCCTGAACTTAATTATTATTATGTTCCTCCTCAAAGTCTACACCCTGGATTTCCATCAAGACCCTTTGTTTTGTTAAATAGGGAACCAAGTAGAAAAAAGAGTGAGGCATACCACCTATCTGGTGCCTTCCCCAGAGCTCAAAATGATATATGCACCCCTATGTTCATAGCAGTACAATTCACAATAGCTGAGATTTGGAAACAGCCTAAGTGCCCATCAGCAGATGAGTGGATTAAAAAACTGTGGTACAGCTACACAATGGAATACTACGCTTCTGTGAAAAAGAAGGAATTCTTACCATTTGCAACAGCATGGATGGAACTGGAGAGCATTATACTAAGCGAAATAAGCCAGTCAGAGAAAGATAAATATCACATGATCTCACTCATTTGTGGAATATAATGAACAACATAAACTGATGAACAAAAACAGATCCAGAGACAGAGAAGCATCGATCAGACCGTCAAACCTCAGAGGGAAGGTAGGGGAGGGTGGGGGTAAGGGGAGAGTTTAGCCAAAGGACTTGTATGCATGCATATAAGCCTAACCAATGGACACAGACACCAGGGGGGTGAGGGAATGAGTGGGAGGGTGAGGGGGTAATGGGGGGATAAGGACACATATGTAATACCTTAATCAATAAAGAAAAAAAAAGAAAGAAAAAAGTGTAATTGGTAAATAGTTAGTACCCAAATACCTTCTAGTCATGTTGCTTTACCCAACTTTCCTGGGTAATGAAAGAACTATGCTGAGATAAAAATACCTACAACTATTCTCTAGCACATTAAGGATAAAACTTCCTTGGAGATGAATCACAAAAAGACTCTCTGTGGGGTGTCTTCCTTGGTCACATATAGCCTGTTAGACCAGGGACAGAGGTAGTGCTGTGATTACATGCCACCTGGAAATGTGACTCAAATTTTAACAGGTAGTAGAATTATAATAAATGATTAAAAGGCATAAAGTCTTTGTGGACAAAAAGCCCAAATAGGAATAGAAATGCTGGTGTTATTTTCCAATAAATGTTGACTTTGGGTGGCTGTGACTGTCAAGGGCAGCCCCCTCTGAGTTCCCCTAGGGTTACATTCACAGCCGTCCACGGGCACTTCCACAGGCCCATATTTCTTAAAGAGAACAGATGGCTAGGGGAGGGCCCAGACACAGAAGCAGATTTATCTTGTCAGGCTGTTATCTCCAGGTAAATGACCTTAAGCAGGTCAAAAACAGTCACATGACTACAATGTGGTTCAGAGGTGTCCTAAAGTGATGGCCATTCATTAACTCTTCCCTCTCAAGGTCCCAAATGCTCCTTTTGGCCAGGCATACAGCAGTCTGTTGTTGCTGCTGCTGGTGTGTGTGTGTGTGTGTGTGTGTGTGTGTGTGTGTGTGTGAGCGTGCGCATACTCGCATGTATTTTAAGGTGAAATGCCTTATGCATGAATGCTAGTGAAGATCTATATATTTTCAAAAACATTTAATTGCTTCAATGCGATGCGGACGTCCTGGAATATTTTATTGCATATTTTTAAATGACAGAAATCCTACCTGAAAGGGGATAAATGAACGATTTTACAGGCAGTCAAAGCTGAAAGTCCCGCTGGAAAGCCCAGTGTTCTAAAGGGGCCACAGGGCTAGCCAGCACCTGGACTCGTTATGTCGCAATCACAACAGCCTGTGGGTTCAGAACCTTCTCCTTTATGCCTGAGAAAACATGGTGGGAGAAACAAAATGATTTTCTGGGTGTGTGTTTTGTTTCTTTTTCCCCCTGGAAGCCTTGTTTTCAGGATGCTTTTCTTTTTGTGTGTTGTCTGTGCATTTTGTTGCATGCAATACATGCCCTTTTGTGGTTTGTCCCCATTATAAACGCCCTTGCCCTTTCAGTGGAGATCAGATTGTGTGTGCTGCCCAGCAGACCTCAGAGAGTCTGTGAAAGGCTGACCTAGTCAGACCTCAGCTTGGCCACGGTCTTGCTGGGAATAGTCACATCAAAGAGCTAAAGGTGCCTGCATCTGCTTCCCTGATTATTTTTTTTTCTGTTACTTTATTCAATTTGTTCTTCCAAATGCGCTACTTTTTCTAAAGCCATTTCCCCTGGTTGCATCTTCACTGAAATGGTCATCTATATATATATATATATATATTTTGGCCAGGCACTGGAACATGAAAATTCCCTAATATAGACACAGAAGGGGTGGCTGTTCTAAAAATGGGCTCAGGATTTTCTAGGATGCTCAGGATTTGTCTGATTTCAGATCAATTTCTCCATCCCATCCTGAGCCATTCTGGAGGGAGGCATTGAAATGGCAGCCAGTGTAGCTTTATTGTTTAAAAGAAAATACATATAAATGTGCATATACATATATGTATGTGTATATGTATATATGCTCTTGATTTAATGAACAAGGAGTATACATATATAATGTTTTTATATTGATTTTTATGAGCCTGTAGGGGCAGTAAGAACTACGGGCTGTAAAAACCAGTGTGGATTGGGGCTCAGTGACACAGAGCAGCTGTAGGTATATGGTTTGATTCTATGAACAAGGAATTTCTACTATGCTAGGAGTTAAGATTGTTTCACAATTTCCAATGGAACCTTATTTTCTATTAGTGTCAAGCATAATTTTCTAACTTACCTATAAGTCTAACTATAAACAGCGCTAGAAAGCTTCTTCCATAATAATCATTGTGAAGCAGTTTCAGGCAGTCTGGCAGACTAAACATTCACAGAAAACCTTCCAGGATAGTACAAGTAAAATACTGAATACAATGAAAGGGAGGAAAAACATATTTTTAAATGCTTGGTTCAGATGGTGGGAAAATAAAGGACTTGCTCAGGGTACAGAAACAAGAGAGCAGGAAAAATGAACAGTAAGGGGAAATCCAAAACTATCATCATCCTGGGGGATCCTAATGGGCTCATGATAGAGAGCCAGGGCCGGAAGGGGCAGGAGATCAACTGGAGACAGCCTCAGCCAGCACATACAGGCAGCATTCCTCTCATCCAAAAACAACACTCATGTGGATGGACGAGTTAAAAACTGGCCCACAGAAGGAGTCTTTGGAGAGTATGTCATTTTAGCCTTGTCTTCTGGTGAAAGGGAGGCAGGTTGAGAAAAAGTCTCCTCTGAGAATCTATAACCACAAGCCTTGCACTCACTGAATCTAGGGGCCAGAATTCATAGCACCTGTGTGGTTCTAAACCCTTCAAATCACAAGTTTAGTTTTAAAAGTCACAAAAAGACAAATACTGTATTATACTACTGTACCGGTATAAGGTACCTAGAGCAGTCAAATTCATAAAGAGAGACAGGTGGCTGCCATGGACCTGGGGTAGAAGGAATGGGGAGTTGTTGTTTAATGAGTATAGAGTTTCAGTTTGCAAGATAAAAAGAATTCTGGAGATTGGTTGCATAATAATGTGAATGTACTTAACACTACTGAACTTCATGCTTCAAAATGTTTAAGATGGTGCCTGGCTGATGTGCTCAGTGGTTGAGCATTGCCCCATGCTTGAAGATGTCACTGGTTCCATTTCTGGTCAGGGAACATGCCTGGGTCGCGGGCTCTATCCCCAGCAGAGGGCATGCCAGAGGCAGTGGATACATGTTGATGTTTCTCATCCAGGTTTCTATCTCTCCCTTTCCCTATCTCTTTCTCTAAAATCAATGAAAACATATTTTAAAATGTTTAAGATGCTAAACTTTATGTTATGTGTATTTTACCACAAGTTATACAATTTTTAAAAAATTTAGTTTATTTTTTAAATAAATCTTTATTGTTCAGATTATTACAATTGTTCCTCTTTTTCCCCCCCATAGCTACCCTCCACCTGGTTCCCACCCCACCTTCTGCCATTACCCGCCCCCCCTCCCCACTGTCCTCATCCATAGGTGTACAATTTTTGTCCAGTCTCTTCCCGCACTCCCCACACCCCTTTCCCCCTGAGAATTGTCAGTCCACTCCCTTTCTATGCCCCTGATTCTATTATATTCACCAGTTTATTCTGTTCATTAGATTTTTTATTCACTTGATTTTTAGATTCACTTGTTGATATGTATTTGTTGTTAATAATTTTTATCTTTACCTTTTTCTTCTTCTTCCTCTGCTTAAAGAATACCTTTCAGCATTTCATATAATACTGGTTTGGTGGTGATGAACTCCTTTAGCTTTTTCTTATCTGTAAAGCTCTTTATCTGACCTTCAATTCTGAATGATAGCTTTGCTGGGTAGAGTAATCTTGGTTGTAGGTTCTTGCTATTCATCACTTTGAATATTTCTTGCCACTCCTGTCTGGCCTGCATAGTTTCTGTTGAGAAATCAGCTGACAGTCATATGGGTGCTCCCTTGTAGGCAATTAACTGTTTTTCTCTTGCTGCTTTTAATATGCTCTCTTTGTCTTTTGCTCTTGGCATTTTAATTATGATGTGTCTTGGTGTGGTCCTCTTTGGATTCCTTTTGTTTGGGGTTCTCTGCGCTTCCTGAACTTGTAAGTCTATTTCTTTCACCAGGTTGGGGAAGTTTTCTGTCATTATTTCTTCCAATAGGTTTTCAGTATCTTGCTCTCATCCTTCTTCTGGCACCCCCATAATTTGGATGTTGGTACGCTTGAAGTTGTCCCAGAGGCTCCTCACACTATCTTCATATTTTTGGATTCTTTTTTCTTTTTGCTTTTCCAGTTGGGTGTTTTTTGCTTCTTTGTATTTCAAATCTTTGACTTGATTCTTGTGTTCCTCTAGTCTGTTGTTAGATCACTGTATAATATTTTTTATCTCAGTCAGTGTATGCTTAATTTCTAGTTGGTCCTTTTTCATATCCTTGAGGGTCTCGCTAAATTTATTGGCCTTTTCTAGGAAATTCTTGAAAAACCTTATAACCGTGGTTTTGAACTCTATATCCAGTCATTTGCTTTCCTCCATTTCTTTCATTTGTGATCTGTTTCTTTGTCTCCACATTTTGGCTGCTTCCCTGAGTTGATAGAGTGGCTTTGTGTGCTAGGTGTCCTATAGGGCCCAGTGGCTCAGCCTCCCCAGTTACCTGAGGTGGATACTCTTAGTGCACCCCCTTTGTGGGCTGTGTGCACAGCCTTGTTGTAGTTAAGCCTTGATTGTTGTTGGTATCACTGGGAGGAATTGACCTCCAGGCCAATTGACTGTGAGGATCAGCTGTGTCTATGCTGGGAGAACTTCCGTGCTGGGGACACCCTTATGAGACAAGACTTGCAAAAGCCTCTGTGCTCAGCTTGGATGGGGCGGAGTCTCAGGGCTGAGCAGACAGCCTTGGCTTCCCATCAGCCCTGACCTTTGAGGCCCCTGGGTCTCAGTGTCCTGTGGTAATCGCTGCAAGCACCTCTGAGAGAAAGCCGCCCTCGAGTTTCGCCTGCTGCCAGACAGTCCAGTTTCTCCCCGAATGACTCTGGGTACCCAGAGTCTCACCTGGAACTGGAGTTCAGAGCAGTCAGGAGCTTTTGTCTCCCTCTCGATTGAGAAAGCCAGCAGCGTACTCAGTTGCCAGCCCTCTTCGCACGCGCACCTCCATCCCTCTGCCTTCCGCAGCTCCTGTGAGTCTCAGTGTGCTTTCTCTTTCCTTCTAGTTGTAGAATTTCTACTCAGCCAGCCTTCCTGTGGTTCTGGATGATGTCTGTTTTGTCTTTTAGTTGTAGTTTTGAAATTGTTGTGCGAGGCAGCAGTTTAGGTGTTTACCTATGCTGCCATCTTGGTTTCTCCCTCCTCTCCCTTCTAAAAATTTAGTTTAAAGTTTCACGCAGTAATCCCACTTCTAGGAGTATCTCCCAAGAAATCAGAAACACCAATCAGAAAGGATATATGCACCCCTATGTTCATAGCAGCACAATTTACAATAGCTAAGACTTGGAAACAGCCTAAGTGCCCATCAGATGAGTGGATTAAAAAATAGTGGTACATCTACACAATTGAATACTACATTGCTCTAATAAAGAAAGAACTCTAACCATTTGCAACAGCATGGATGGACCTGGAGAGCATTATGCTAAGTGAAGTAAATCAAAGAAAGATACTTTTCACATGATCTCACTCATTTGTGGAATATAATGAACAACATAAACTTATGAACAAAAATAGATCCAGAGGCAGAGAAGCATTGAACAGACTGTCAAACTTCAGAAGGAAGGCAGGGGAGGGGGAGGTAAGAGATCAACCGAAGGACTTGTATGCATGCATATAAGCATAACCAAGGGACACAGACACTAGTGGGGTGAAGGCATATGTTGGGGGGTAGGGGTAGCAGGGGAGAGGTCAATGGAGGAAAAAGGAGACATATGTAATACTCTATGTAATACTTTAAATAATAAAGAATGAAGAAAAATAAGTAAAGTATACTAGGTTAGTAGTGCCTCCTAACGACCTATAAGAAACAAACAAAACAAAACAAAAAACAGGGGACATTACTTAACCCAAGACTCATAATAATTTTCAAGGAATCTAAAGACCACAAAACATTTTTTAAATACAAGGAAATAACCTCACATGAACAAGAGCCAGAAGAATTAACAATCTAAAAAGTTAGAGTAAAAAATAAAATAGAAATTAGGTTTATTAATTATAAGGTAAGCATTGTATGCATAATATTTTTTAACACTTGAGTTGAAAACATGTGTCAAAATTAACTAAGCAGATTTTAAAAGAAATAAATAAAAACTATAGTTCTTAGTATTATAAAGCAAATTGATAGTCTAAGCAACAGATAGCTTTCACTGGAGAGAGAAGTATAAATAGAAAGATAGAATTGAAGAAATTACAGTTCAAAGATGAAAATGAATGGAAATATGGAGAAGATGTTAAGAGACATGGAGGACAGGTAATTAGATAATACATATATCAAGTAGGAGTTTATGATACAAATATAAAGAAAATATGGATGAAGCAATATTTGAAGATACAAGGGCTGAGGCTTTCCAGAAATAATGAAAAACACATCTTCATACCCAAGATGTACCCAATTTAGAAGTAACTATAATGTATTAATACACTTATATGGTGTTAATTCCTTAATCAATTCAATCTAAAGGCTAAGGTGTAGCCTTTGCAACACTGTTAGGCTTATTCATAAGATTAACTCCAGCCAACATCTGCTTATATAGTCAGCTACTTTGCTGTCCCCTACACATCTAATCATCCATAATTATCTGGAGGTTTGCACTAATCCTATATAATAAAGAGCTAATATGCTAATTAGACTGAAGAGTCCCATGACCGTCCAGATGAAGCCGGGGCTGGGAGGGGCTGCGAGGGCCAGCGGGGGCTACGAGGGCCGGCCGAGGCAGCTAGGGCTGTGAGGTCCGAGTCCCTTGCACAAACTTTGTGCATTGGGTCTCTAGTTTGTACATAATTTGCTTACCTATCAAGATGCGACATAACTGTTTTGGAGATGTCCATACCTACTTCTTGTAATATTCGGATAATCTGAAAGGGTGCACTTGGATTCTTTCCAGGATGAATGATAACAGGACAGCCAAGCTGAGCCTGAGCATGAGCAGTTGCGTGAAGTACCTTCCTTTCGCTCTCAGTCAGAGGCCAGGAGCAACCAATTTCTCCAATAACACCACACTTGATGCTGGTGCCATCTGCTCCGTGGAGAATTTCATTAATGAGGACATCAGTAAGCTAAGGAAGGGTGGGAAAGAAAATACTTTATAGATTGCGAAACTTCTCAACAGAGTATTGCCACTGTATGTTAATGAATTTATTCATTTAGTTATTCATTCTTCAAAAATGTATTCATCATTCATTCAATTAATAGTAGGCATTTTGCTGGCCATATCTCAAATTCAACAAGTAATTCTAAATCAAAGATTCAGTAATATCTTACTGTGACTATTTAGCAAGAAATGTATAGCTTTAGGAGCTATAGGGGGAAAATATGATTTAATGAAATTATATTCAGATGAGAAAAAACTCAGTAATTTAACCAGAGAAGCATTAGACATAAAAAGACTACCCTTGGATTTACATCAACTGTATCAAGTAATTCTTTAATTCCCCCTTATTTATGCATTCTTTTACCCTATACACCATAGAAAATTCACAGCACACAATACTAATTTACTTTTTTTTGGTCAGATCTACAGTTACTGCTAAGACTAGTTGGAAGACTGTGTAATAGTTGACATCATGATAGTCCTCAAATAATGTAAATATATAAAAAGGGAAAGGCTTGATTGGAAAGTAATGCAGATAAAGATTTGAAATACAAAGTATTTTAAAGATTAACTGAGGCTTTGTAAAAACTGCAACTGACATGCTAAGCCTGTCAAGCAGGCAATGGGAGATACAGATAAATATACACATATATGTATAAACACATACATGGATGTCTAGAAAGACAGCACATACACATGCCCCAAAGTTTTGCTGATTATTTGTTCTTTTTGTCCCTGAAAGATTTAGTTTCTTCCACCCATTCTTGCTTAAGAGCTTATGACAACAACAGGGGAATGGATTTTCTTCCGCCCCCTTCTGTTGTATAAAAGGAGAAGGAAACATATTCACAAATGTGCCAAGTCTCTCCTGCCAACTTTCACCCTACAGTGAATTTTTATGGCTGGTTATTATAAAACCCAGCAACAAAATTGAGGTTGCATAACTGAAGCTTATCATGAAAAACTGAGGTTTACAAACAGACCGGGACGCCACCACTGAGCAGTGGTGCAGTGTACACGGATCCAAGTATTAACACGTTGGGTTTCGCAGTGACCAGTGCATTAAGATCTCCTTCCTCGATGCCTTTTCTTTATGGAATGAAATGTTTCTCATTTGGGTCTCACTTGGAAGATGTCCTTGCTATCTAGCAAATTTCTGTAGAATGCTCAGCTACCTGTGAGCCAATGACATTTCCAAATGTAGATTGCATGTGGAGATAATCCAACATCTGAATTCTGGCTATTCGAAATGTCTATGCAAATATTGTCGAAGAACTTAAGGCTTCCTACCTGCTCCACGGACATGGCTCTGGTCTCTGAAGAGTGAGTTTCATCCACATAAAACCCAGCGCCTGCTACGATGTGGACACCAGTCTCCTCTGCAAGCCACTTCAATGTCTGCAAGTCCCGGCAAATCCCTGTGGTCGTGTTCTCCACCATGGCCCCTCCACCGCTGGCTTTAAAATACAACAATTCTTCTTTGATGGCTTCTGTCTCCTGATTCAACTGAAGATTCTCTTTATGAGAATAAGGGTTTTTCCGAATCCAAAACAAATTTTTCATCATAATAGGTTCCTTAGAGATAGCTTCGTGAGGTGGAGGAGGTGGGTAGTAACAGCAGTCAAAGGTCATTGTCAAATGCTCATGGGTCAGGGTGCGGCCCAGTTTGCTTGGCTCCAGGAGTCCCAAAACAGTTTGGACTTTGCCACTTAAAGAAGACATTTCTGAGGGTACCTGGAGATGCTCTAAAATGAGTATTTTCTGGAAAAAATGAAACTATAATCAGAAAATTTAACACATACATAAATTCTTTCCATAGGGGACGGGAGGCTGTGAATGTATAACTCGTGTAAGAAAGAATCAGTGAAACTAGAAATACGATCTCACTTATCATCCTGCCGCAGTCCGGGTCTGTCCCTGTAAATTGTGGGAGCTCACTGCAGTGCTCAGTGACACGCATGGTGGTAAATGTCCCGACCACTTCCACTGGGACTCCTCTGCCTGATTAAATCCCAGCCTCATCTACTGGAAACATTTCTTGATATTCAATTCATATTTTTCTTTTGCTTAATTTTATCTCATTAGTCATAGCTATGCTTCCCTGGATAATGCAACAATAATCTCCATTTAAAAACCTTTATAATCAATAACATATCAAAACCAGCCATCATGCATCAGAACTGTTTCATTTGTCATTTTCCAGCTAAATTAAATATACTGGGGCTACTGGTGATTCCATTATTCATTTACTGTCCAAAGGAACAAACTTTTGTTGAAGGTCCACCATGTGCCAGAAATTGAAGCTAGAAAGAGGAATAAGACAAAATATCTCATCTTGATGATTTTACAGATTATTCCCCAAAAGATAACTCGGGGGGTGGGGGAGAGGAGGGGGAATGGGACACCTAGGTTTAACAATGGAAAAACAAAAATAAACAAACCTCTTCGCTCTTGATGTTTTATTTTATCTATGGCACATAGAAACACACTTTGAAAATAAACCTAAAAATCCTATTCATAATGAAAGCACCTATGATTTATTAAAACTGAAATCTGCTCTCTCTAGAAAGAGTAGATACCTCTTCATTTATCCTCTATTTACTTTAGTTTGTAACACAAGTTAAGTTTTCACCAAGTTTCTATCACTAACAACAAGAACCCCAACCACTGAACTCCATTGGAAAGCACCTTTCTGAAATGAAGGGATTTCACTAGGAAGGAAGCAGGCGCTACTGAAAGTGGTGGCCAGGAGCAAACCCAGTGTTCCTTCCCCACACGGCACCAACCAGACACAACAGAGGACAGTGAACAAACCGACTGGGGACTGCGGAAAGTGCCTTTGGAAGCTCTCAAATGGTTCTTTTAGAAGACATTCTGACATCACTTTTCCCCACGTCCTTATGAGGACCTTCTCTGACTTTCTGAGCATCAGTTTTCTCATCTGTGAATCAGAATAACAACGCACATTTCATAGGCTTTCATAAGAATTAAATTAGATACCATAGACAGAAAGACAAGTAAAAGTGCATAGCACACATTGGATAAATAGTACCTTTGTTTTGCTAGTTCAAAGAACAATTATGTATGTCTAGGTTCTTTCTTTTCAGAGTGAGTGTTTGGTTAGAGAGGAGATCATTTGGGGGAGCAATGGGTACAGGACAAATTTATAATGGGCAAAGTGCATACATAAGGCAAGATGAAAACAAGTCAGGGCTAGAGAAAAGGGAGTACTGAGATAAAGTCCAATTACATCAAGCCACTGCAATTATCTGGAGCCCAGGTGTTTGATACATATTGGCCCACAATGTGTAAATTATTGATTGAGACCATTTAACAGAGAACTTTGGAGCTTGGGGCTAGCATGGGCATTTGTTTTTGGTTGATAATGGTCTTCAGCAAGACAAGCTTCAAATATCTAATAATTTTCATGGTGATGAAACAGGAATTTTAGGGGAACATAGGCAGGTTTAGGGAATTTTTAGAATTGGGATCCATGGAAAAACACATAAGGCTACAGAAGGGGAGAAGGTACATCTCCATAACACAAGGAAGCCAGGTGCGGTTACATTTCCAAAAGACAAGGGAGCAGCAACAGGTACATCTCCATCAGACAAGGGATCTGGAAGTAGCCAAAAAAGGTCTATATCTACCTAATAAAAGAGTAATATGCTAATTGACTGTACCTTCGTGATGCCCACCAGCCAATCAGGAGTGAGTATGTCAATTAACCCAACAAAGATGGCAGGTTAATTTGCATATGCAGGCCCCGAGTGGCTGGGGGCCATGGCAATGACGCAGGCGTTCTGCACCACCCCCAGTCCTCCAGGCCTCTGGGCAGCGTGGGAAGGCGGAAAGGCGGCTCCAGCCAGAGCAAAGGCAGTGCCGCCTTTCCGCCTGGAAGACCCATTCTGGCACGAATCTTCATGCATCAGGCTTCTAGTTTACAAAATAAAGAAGGAAGAAAGCCCAGAAGAAATAGGAGGACAACAAGGGAGGAGGGCCTCAGGAGTTACTATAGTAACCAATTTGAAAGGGAAAATTGACCAATCAGAGGGGATATCAGGGCACAGGAACTGCAGCCTTTATAAACCATGGAAACAGGAAGTCGGTGGGACCCTTTCCCACTCCCTACTTGGGAGTCTGTTCTGTGGGACTCTTTCCTCCTCCCCACATGGGAGTCTGTACTTTTCTTTAATAAATTTCCACCTTTGCTATACCACCTTCTGTCCATGGATTCATTTGACTCCGGTGGACAAAGAATCCGGGTTCCAGTCCAAAAATTCCATGTCAGTGATCAGGATGAAAGAGGATGGTATCTGTTTAGAGAACTACTATGAAGCTGCCAGTCACTTCACAGGGCATAGTTTTCACTGATGATGTCTAGGAACTCACTGTTCAATACTGCCCATTCCCTATTACTGAGATCAAAGTCTGCATAGCTAGTTCCTTCAGTTGATGAAACCACAGTACAATTAATAATCAATTCAATCTTCCATGAGAGTTCATTTGCTCTTTCCTTCCTTTTGGCTGATGTTTTTACACAAGTGCTCCTAGAGCAGTGGTTCTCAACCTTTCTAACGCCGCGACCCTTCAATACAGTTCCTCATGTTGTGGTGACCCCCGACCATAAAATTATTTTCATTGCTACTTCATAACTGTAATTTTGCTACTGTTATGAATCGTAATGTAAATATCTGTGTTTTCCAATGGTCTTAGGCTCTACAGCAGTGGTTCTCAACCTGTGGGTCATGACCCACAGGTTGAGAACCGCTAGCAGGGTCGCCTAAGACCATCGGAAAACACAGATATTTACATTATGATTCATAACAGTAGCCTAGGCCAGAGGCTTGGGGCCTGGGCAGGGGTGGAGTCGGGCTATTGGAGGGAACTGGGGGGCCCCTGCCCAGGCCCCGAGGCTACAGGCCTGGTAGGGGTGGAGTTGGCGATCAGAGGGAGCTGGGGGTCCCCTGCCCAGGCCTCAAGCCCCGTCCAGAGGCTTGAGACCTGGGCAGGGGCGGAGCAGGGTGATCGGAGGGAGCTGGGGGTCCGCTGTCCAGGCCCCAAGCCCGGGCCAGAGTCTTGGGGCCTGGGCAGGGGCGGAGCCGGGCGATTGGACGATTGGAGGGAGCTGGGGGTCTGCTGTTCAGGCCCCAAGCCCGGGCCAGAGGCTTGGGGCCTGAGCAGGGGTGGAGCCAGGTGCTGGGAGGGAGCTGGGGGCCCCCTGCCCAGGCCCCGAGGCTATAGGCCTGGCAGGGGTGGAGCTGGCGATCAGAGGGAGCTGGGAATCCCCTGTCTAGGCCCCAAACCCCAGCCAGAGGCTTGGGGCCTGGGCAGGGGCGGAGCCTGGTGATTGAGCTATTGGAGGGAGCTGGGGGTCCCCTGACCAGGCCTGGAGGCTTTAGGCCTTGGCAGGGGTAGAGCCAGAGATCTGAGGCGATTGGTGTGAACTATAGAGGAAATAACTTTTCTGACTGCTCATTGGCTAAGCTCCCTGTATGCCACTGGTAATATTCTTAGTAACTTGGGTATAAGAATCCCAAAAGGTGATCTATGGCTTTTCTACCACACTCCTGGAGAAAAAAAGGAAGGTCCACTGCTGGAGGGCTAAGAAATGTCATATCCTGCCCTAGCCTGTTTGGCTCAGTGGATAATGCCTAGGCTTGCCGACCGCAGGGTCCGGTTCGATTCTGATCAAGGGCATGTACCTAGGTTTCAGGCTTCTCCCTGACTGGGGCCCAGGTCAGGGCTCATGCAGGAGGCAACCAATCAAAGTGTTCCTCTCACTTTGATGTTTCTCTCTGTCTTTCCCTTTCTCTCCCACATTCTCTAAAAGTCAATGGAAACATATCCTCAGGTGAGGATAAAAAAAAGTAAAGAAATGTCATATCCTATGAAAGAGACATCTTGAAAATGCCTAAAGAAAGTTGTTATTTTTTCATGGTGAAGGGACTGGAGTCCGTGTTGATGAAAACACCTTGGTGGCTGCGGTGACTGGCAGTGGCTGCAGCAGCGGGATGATGGGGCTGGTGACTTCCCCTGATCAGCCCAGTTGCCTCAGTAGGACATCCCCTGAGGGCTCCCAGTATGTGAGAGGGGGCAGGCTGGGCTGAGGGGGACCCCCCCCCCAGTGCACAAATTTTGTGCACCGGGCCCCTAGTGTATACATAACAAGCCATAGCCACCAGGCTCTAAGGTAGACTATGTCTTTTAGTTGGATAAGATAGAACTCACGGTCACTGTGCAGTGAGGAAGCTGTCTTCCCACCACAGCCAGCCTGGAAGTGACGCTCCTAGTGCACAGGCCAGGCTGTTAGTGGCGTTCCTCCATAGAGATGAGAGTTCACAGACAAGGAGAGCAGTACTGGGTAACCGGAGCTGCAGAACACAACTGTGCAGACAGGAGTGAATCTCCGCCACCACCACCACCAAACAAAAAAGCAGGCTTCGGGCGTTCTGTGGAAAATCCATGGGAAGCCTCTTTGTTCAGAATTAGCGCACACAGAAGGTAATGGGGCAAAGGATAACTGGAGCTATAAACACATTTGTCACAGTTTTGTTGTACTTCAAATGTGAAATCTGAGCAGACAGAGAGATGAAGGATGGGCTGCAATTATTCTTACGGCCTGGTTAAAGGGAAGAGCCCTCTACTTCTAGAGGGTGTAGACTTGTTATTGGTGGGGCGCTCTCTGTATCCCCACCTGTTGCTGGTGGAAGGGGCTTCTTGTGATGTCACAAGTAATTTTCTAAGACTCGCATGGGAGAATGAGTGATATTTATTTGCATGGAATTAAACCCCTGCATTTCCAAGGCCCCCCTCCCTCTGTCCTAGCATGGAAGAAGTCCAGCTATGTCTTCAGCAGAGCTAAGATTAAAGTTACTGCCCTGAGTCTCCATTCAATATTGGCACATTCCAGTCCAGCATGTGGCTAGATCAGCATGTGTTCCTAGCTACAGTCCATTGTGGGTGGGGTCTGCATGCAGCTTTTAGGGCCACATGGCTATGGAGGGAGCATAGCTGAGTGCAAGAAAGCAGGAGCAAAGCCAGAGGAACAAGAGAGAGAGAGAATTCCTTTGTCTGGGGATTATGTATTCCCAAATTTTTGTGGGCTTGCATTCGCTCCACCCCTCTAGCCAATGATTTTTGTCCCCAGGTTAGACTAACTGGCAATCACCTTCCCTACATCACTGCTCACGCACCCATTTCCCCCTTTGATCTATCCCTTCCCACAGTGATCTGCAGGGAATGGACTGCCGGTTCCCTGGGGAGGGTAAAGTTGCAGCTTCCTGGTGAAGCTGCCCGGATGACCATGGTTATAATGTCAGCCTCCCTTTGCTCCTTCCGACTATAAATAAATCGCTAATTACAACAGTAAAAGAATAAAAAAAAAAAAACAAAAAAAAAACAGCACTGAATTGAAAACCAGAGACAATATGTAGGCTTTGTCATTTTTGAAAATACGTTCATGAATTAACTTTTATAAAATACGGAAATTTGCCAAATTGTTGGAGATTTGTTAGTGGATGGATAGTCTGGAGGCGACTTTGTTTCACTGAGATTTCATCCTGGTAATTATGCTTACAATTTTTATTTCTACTTGGGTTGAATATCCATGTCAATTACATTTCACATTTCAGAGTGTAGGACTTCCTGAATATCTTTCATATGAATGAGTGGAATTCACGGACATCTGCTCTTTTCCTGCCCCTGCCTTTGCTGCAGCCAGTCCCACACCTGGTTAAAGGACCCTGCTTTACAGTTTTAAATGCGATGGTTAAATTGGCAAGCTGATGTTTGGTGACTTGGTTTTGTTGCCAGACTAACGGGGTCCAGTTACCTGAGTGAATCAAAGCCCAGTAAGACAGGAACAGGAGGTTGCAGCAGAGAAAGTAGAGGTTTGTTTTTAGGAAGTGGCCCACAGGTGGAGACTCAGGTGAGCTCCTGCTCACGACCTGGCTCCCCATGGCTTCCAGGGGCTGGGTTATACAGAGGAAAGTCATTAGTCATGGCGGCTGGGAAGTTAGGGTCCCAATCAGGGTGGTGGTCTCTACTGATTGGTTGGCCCTAGGATCAGTGCATCGGGTGCTGTGGTCAGCCATGGCATTGTTTGTCTGGTTTCACAGCTTTTCTGGGCCTGAAGCTGAAACCAACTGAGGACTAGATGTTATCTCTACTTTGACCAAAACTCTGCCTCTGAGGTCTACAGACCTGAGATTTTGTTCCTAAAATTATTTAATGCTGATCAGAACCTCATTGTCCTGAGGGCTTAATGCTTTAGGCCAGTGGTCTGCAAACTCATTAGTCAACAGAGCGGCAAACCGCAGTTTGCGAGCTGCATGTGGCTCGCGAGCCGCAGTTTGCCGACCACTGTTTTAGGCAGTGGCCCTGCAAGAGAGAAGAAGGCAGGTGAGTCAGGGTGCTGGATGGGGCCAGTTTGAACAAAAGGAAAGAAAGGAGCAAAGGTCATATTAAAGAAATGAAGGTTCTATGTGGTTACAGTTTTCAGTTCACTTCCCTAACAACTGTGCAAGCTCAAATCCCCATAATAAATCCCTCAATCCATTTCACTTATTCTTGCTTTCCTTGCCTGGTCAAACCCTAACTGATTTTTAAAAATGGAGGCATTCCAGAGTTTTCTGCAGGAGAAGGCATGAAATGAATAATCTGGCAGCCGTGTAGAGAACGGGCAGAAGGTGGTTCAGTGGGTGTTGCTAGGATGTGAAAGGAATTAGGTGGTAGCTTGGTCTGAGATGACATCAGTGCAGATGGTGAGAAATCAGAAGCAGTAAGAGGCACAGCAGATGGAAGTTTCTAACTAGACTTGCTGGTGCTACAAAAGTTCTCCCAAATAAATGGACTCCTATGAAAAAAGTGCCGGCTGGTGCAAATCTGTGGGCACTTCTGTTTTGTTTTGTTTTTTTATGGGTTACATCACACAGAATGGCTACTCTATGAATACCGCACTTAAAGCTGACATTTGATTTATAACCAAAATATTTTTTAAACCACATAATATTTTTTAAAGCTTTTTGAGTAGATGATGTGCAGGTTCAACGTGACATATCTTCTCTCAAACAGCATTGGTCTGGTGGCTTAACAATGGTGACACAAGGATTTCTTCCTCACATACATCACCACACGGCCACTTGCCCAGGTATTTATGGCAAATGGCTCTACTGCATGGAGATCTACAACTTTTCATATTAAACATTGTCAAAAAATCAATAACCATGCCTGAATAAAGAGAAATAAATCCAACCGCTTTAGTACAGAGAACAATGATGGGACCCAGCAAGTTCCTCAAACAAAACAAAGCCACTGATGGATACAAATAAGCAGCTTGTGTCTTATATTCAGAGGGAAGGGGTGGGTTCATTCCCAAGCTTTTTTTTTTTTTTTTCCTTTTTTCTTTTCTATTTGACTAAGGAAGTAGAAGAGGAAACCTAGGCATTATTTCCAAATTCCAGATAACAAACATGAAGATGGTGGCAGAGATGTACCTGGGAAGTGACACTCCTGGACAAGGGCATTCACAGGACCCCTGCCCTGCACTCCTTGATGTGAACAGTCAGTGGCGTTTATTAAATCCAGAAATCCCATCGAGCTACTCAACAGAAGGCATCAGTCTTGTGGCTTAATTGACTCTTTAGTCAAAAGCATGTCAACTGGCCTGTGAGTCACACACACTTTGACTTTAGTAAAAGTAATATAGTCATGTGACACATAACAACGTTTCGGTCAACAATGGACCACATATTCCATGGTGGTGCCACAAGGTTATAATGGAGGTGAACAATTCCTATTACCTAGTGACGGCATAGCTATCCTCACATAGTAGCACAATACGTTATTCATGTGTTTGTGGTGATGCTATTGTAAACAAGCCCACCACACTGCCAGTTGTATAAAAGTACAGCACATACAATTATCTTCAGTACATAATACTTGATAATGATAATAAATGACGATGCTTCTGGTTTATGTATTTGCCATACTCTACTTTTAACCATTAGTTTTGAATTTCTCTTTATCCAAAAAAGTTTGCTATAACAAAACACGTTGTGTTAGCTGGCAGCAGCCTCACATATCTTGTGTTTACTGTGTTTCTTGATTGCATCATTTTCTCTTGTGCTTGATTTTATTTCAAAATGTTTTGTACAGTAACACGCTATACAGGCTTGTAGGCTAGGAGCAATAGGCTTGACCATAGGCCTGGGTGTGCAGTAGGCTATACTACCTAGGTTTCTGTAAGTGCACTCAATAATGTCCCCCCCCCCCCCCCACACACACACACAAAAAAAATCACCTAGAGGCACATTTCTCAGAATATACCTTTGTTGTTAAGTGGTACATGACTGTACTGGCTTCTTGAATTTGTTATCTGTTTAGTCAACAAACTGAAAATATTTTCTCCTTAATAAAAGAAATGGTGTGAGGGAGGAGGAGGGAAGGGGAAGGAGAGTGGACAAGGGGAGCACTGATCATGGCCCATCACAGTAACGCCCGGGAGCTGGGCGGAGAGCAGCGCTGCCAGAGCCCTGCCCGCAGAGCTGACCTTTATGTTCGTCTCCAGTTAGAAAACAGCACATCCCAGCCTTCCTCATTCTCAGAGGGTGCCGCACGCAGTGCTGTGAGAACATTTCATGTAAACTTCTTGATTTTGCTACTCACATAAGATCCTGGGAGTGAAGCATCATACCAAGTGATTCAATACAACAGTTACAACTTCTTCTTGTCCATAAAGAACCCTTCACATAGAAGTTAGTTTTCAGCTTTTTATAGAAGAAATTTTCTCTTCCATGGGTTCCTAGCAATGGGCTGTCTCCTATTTTGAGCAAACTGCACAGCTGGTCCTTAACTGTATTTAGCAATTAAATGCTTAAAATTTGTGTTTTAATTCCTGGCAAATCACAAATTACTGTTTTAAACATATAAATTATCTATATTCCTCACACGATTTCATTGGAAAGGCTATTCTTAATGTGGCTTTGTGTAGTTGAAAGAACAGTAGATTCAGAGTCAGAGCTCTTGGCTCTTCCACTAAATAGCTGTGTGACTTTGGCAAGTTATTTCATCACTCTGAGTCTGTTTTCCCATTTTGTGAAATGAAGGGATTAGACCAGATGACATCCATGCTTCTGTGATATCCTTTAACCCGAAAGGGATAGTATTGACCTTCTATAGATCATTTACTATCAAGGAAGGCTGTACTTTAACTCATTTTTTAAAATGTTTATTTTACATACATGTGCCTATGTACATATCCATGTAATGAGAGCGAATGAGTGAATTTTATTCATTAACTATCAGTCACATTCATTATTAATGAAGGCTGCATTTTAAGAATGTTTTTTTAAGTGTATATTTTATATGCATGTGGATGCATACATACATGTACATGGAGAGAGAGACAGATAGTGAGACAGAGAGATTATATGAATGAATTTAAGTTTTAGATCCTTGTAAGTTTATAAGAAAACTCTAAGAGAGATATGTAACCCTAAACTTGGAGTCCTGGCTCCAAAGTTTCCTAGCTGTGTGACTGTAGAAAACTTAACAGCTTAGGATAAATTACTTTTCTTACTTGAAAACTAGAATAATATCTACTGCATGAGATTTGGAATAAAAAACAAATACGATTATGTGTAAAAGCACAACCTAAATTATAAATGTTCAGAATAACTACACTCCAAACGTTGAATTATTTTTCCAATATTTGCTGAGTATCCTTAGGCAAATGAACCTAAACTTGTTCTTAAAAAACACTACCAATAAGGGGGTGAAGTTTCTTAATTTTGCTTATAAATGAAGGCCTCCACTGGAGGCCTGTGATTGTTAAAAGCAGATTGAGTATTGAGATTGACATCAGAACTCATTAGGCTTTTGGACGTGGCCCACCAAAGTGATTTAAAGCTATGGGAGGTCCTCAGTATCCATGATGACTGATACTGGAAATGCCTTTTTTTTTTTTTTAAATATATTTTATTGATTTTTTACAGAGAGGAAGGAAGAGGGATAGATAGTCAGAAACATCGATGAGAGAGAAACATCGATCAGCTGCCTCTTGCACACCTCCTACTGGGGATGTGCCCGCAACCAAGTTACATGCCCTTGACCGGAATCGAACCTGGGACCTTTCAGTCCGCAGACTGACGCTCTATCCACTGAGCCAAACCGGTTTTGGCTGGAAATGCCTTTTTAAATGGATGCACTTAATACAGTGTGTTAGCTGGTCTCCATGGATGGCTTTCAGTGAACCCTGCCTTCCAATATTCAAGTCCTCATGCAGCTCCCTTCCACACTGAACCTGAGCTGGCCTGTGACTCGCTTTAAACAGTGGAATGTGGCAGAAGTGATGCTCTATGTCAGTTTGGGACCCAAATCTTTGGAAGTAGTTTTTGCTTTTGTGCTTTGGGGAACCTTGAGCTGCAATGTAGGAAGTCTAGCTACCCTCCCATATGGAAAAAGAGAGACCCAAAATGACACGGGGGGTTGGGGATAGAGAGAGAGAGTGTGAGCGAGCTCACAGTGACCTCACTGAGCTCAGCCTGTGGCCAGCTCTGTGAAGGTATCAGAAAAGTAAGTGAATTATCTTGAACATTCTAACCCAGCCAACATTTCACATGACTGCAGGCTCAGCTGCAGCCAACCCAGCAGAGTCTGGCTAACCCACAGAATTATGGGAGACAATAATAAAATAGTTATTGTTTGAAACTAGTGTTTTGGGGATAGTCTGTTACACAGTAAGAGACAAACATTATATAATTAGTCACATTTTAAGGACTTGATTAAGATTTCAAATTAGAAAAATAAGATACATATAATAAAAATAAGTCATAATTATAAAGATGTCCTGATTGTGAGAACAAAAATTTAATTAAATGTTGGATTTCCGGGGGACAAAATTATAAGATACGACATCCTTCACTTGACTTTCATACCTCAGTGATAAAAAATGTTATTGAAAAAATATTTCTGAAGACTTTATTGTTTTTTATCAAGGTCCTTTATTAACCAGTTGTTAAGCAACTTATTCTCTTTGGAGGCACATATCCTGATACTTTCCATGCCAGTGTCTCTCTCTTCCTGTCACAGCCTCATGGGGCTTTCTATGCGCTTCAGCATTTCTCAAATATCACTTCAATCAACTTCATGACAAACTGCATCTTTTTAAAAACTCTCCAATTTTACTTTGCAATCTATTTGCATCACATTAGTTCATATTTATGAATATCTACAGTATTCGGCCAGAGCTGAAGGAAAGGATGCTGAGATGCTAAGCAGGAACAGAAATGAGCATTTAGGAAATAGGAATGCTTGCATGGGAATTCACTTTTGAGTGGTCAGTTTATTAGCGCATAGATTTGTTTTATCTAAGCAACCTTTTACCTGGGGCTGGGAGCACTCATTGAAGATATCATACAACGAGGTTTAACAGTATATCACAGCATGTGCCATACAGGACCTAATTGATCTATTATGGGATTTTTCTCTGTTTGACTATGTGGTGAGTGTGTGTGTGTGTGTGTGTGTGTGTGTGTGTATGTGAGAGAGAAAAAGAGAGAGAGAGAGAGAGAGAGAGAGAGAAAGAGAGAGAGAGAGAGGGGAATGGGGGTCTCTCTTTTATCTCCTATGCTTATATAGTATCCAGTATTTGATTTGCATCTGTAAAACTGAACTAAACTGAGAGGAAGTATAGTTGACCACTGAACAATGTGGGGGTGCAGACTCCCACAGAGTTGAATATCCACATATTATTTTTGACTCCCCCAAAACTTAACTACAGTTCTCCCATTGGTCCATGACCCACACAGATACCAAAATTCTCAATGCTCAAGTCCCTAAAATGATATAGAACAACATATCCAGTCAGCCCTCTGACCCTTGGATTCAACCAACCAGGAATAAAACCAGTATTTTGGATCCACAGTAGGGAACCCGAGGATGCAAACTGTGGGTACAGAGGGCCAACTGTATATTTATTGAAAACAAATCCAAGTATATGTGTATCCACACATTTCAAACCTGTGTTGTTCAAGGGTCAACTATAATTAGTTTATGCCTTAATTAAGAATGAGTAAAAGAGCCAAAAGTTTTGTTCTAAAATGAATAAGTAAAATTTACTATAAATCTGAAATTCCAATAAGATTAAAAATTTTCTTTTTTTGTTGTTGAAGTTTACAAGTGAAACGAGCACATAATATGTAGAACCGGACTCCATTTCCCATTGGATTAAACTATCCTGCAAATAATTACTTTTTATTTTATATACAAAGAAATGTCACAGACTAGTTGAAATTACTTGTTCTTAGTAATAAGTGAAGGGAGCAGTGGCTTCATACATAAAATTATCATGCCTACAAACTAAGCCTGAAGCATGATGTATTTTTAAAAGTAATTTTCAGATGATACAACACAATGGAATGCTGTCTAAATGCCCCAAAATTAAATAACTAAGATATTTATTTGGAATTACTGCTGTCAAATAAAACCCAAACATGGGGGAGAGGGATGCATGGTTTCAGTTTTGTGTAATAGTGCTAAGTAATAACATTTAAAATGTATAACATATTTAAGGTTACACTTTCAACACAGAAACTATCAACTAACCATTTGGAATTTTTCATGAATACAGATCCAGCTTCACACTTCAGAAAAAAGCTGTCCATTTAAATTATAACTTAGTCCTAAAAGCTAACAGATGTGGTCACACTGTTGGTATCCAACAGAAAGCGGCACTTGGGAGACACTTAAAACTAATACAATAGTGTCAATTATAGTTTTAAAAAACCCAGCTGGTCCACTTATTGGTTTGTGAAAGATAAGCAAGACCACAGAGTGTGGTGATATGATGGTCCTTCTACACACAGTACCGGCAAAAAATGCAAATTTGCCCAACTTTTCTGAAAAGCAGTTTAACAATATGCATCTAAAGTCCTTTAATGTTACTGTGCCACTGGGAATCTGTCTTAAGGAAACATTTTAGAGACATGTAAAAATTATTTATGCACAAAGATTTCATTATGGCATTATTTAGAACAGAGACCAAAATATTCTATAATATGGGACAGATTATGCAAATGATGGAACATTATGCAAACACTCACGTTATATTCTCAAAGACTATTTAATGATAGAGGAAAATGCCTTATTATAACATGTGAAAAATCAAAATATAAAACTACTTAAAGCATTATAAATTTATTGAGAGTGTATGTATCTACATATATGTAGAGCTTAAGTAGAAATATTAAACCATTACTTGTATCTTTGGGTGGTAGAAGGACCAAATAAGTACTTTTTTTCTTCATTACAATTTAATGTATTTTCCAGTTTTTTATGTTTATCTATTTAATTTATTAGTAAAAAGGGATAAAATGGGAAAAGATAAATGTTACCAATGTAAACCTAACTGATGCTTATACTAAGGTCACATGTAAAATAATAGAATACGGATTGTGAATCCTTCAACTAAAACACACAGGCAGGTGAGAGCTATTTTAAATTCTTCTTTATTATCACAGAATTGCTAATTTGCCAGTCATGCCCAAGATTTTACATTGTGTACAAATATTTCTGATCAAATTGCATGCCTTTACAGTGGCTGTGGTTCACTTGGATTAAATCCAAGCTGTTTGACCGAGTCCTTCATGGACTGCTCTAGACTCCAGTGGAGATCCTGGAGCCCAAGGAGGATTCTGGCAAAGATTGAGCAGCTGGAGTAGTTTTTATCACAGTCAAGCCACACAAGGATCAAGATCTCCCTGTTGAACACAGTCCTGTGTGGGGTAGACAGGCAGATGGGGATTGACAAGAAGACGTTTCATAGGAAAGTGTCAGAAATTATAAAGTACTAGAGGCCCAATGCACGAAATTCATGCAAGAGTAGGCTTTCCTTCCCCCGGCTGCTGGCACCAGCTTCCCTCTGGTATCTGGGACCCGGGCTTCCCTCCGGACATTCCCTAAGGCCACTGGCAGGCACCCGGGACCCAGGACCCAGGCTTCATCAGGAAGGATGTCCAGTCTAATTAGCATATTATGCCTTTATTATTATAGATGAGTCATCATTTATTCATAAGTGAAAAAAGAGGGACCAAACAAAATAAATTTCACGTAAAGATAAACCATATCAGGACAAAACATAAAAAGAATCTTTTTTTTTAAAGGAGGGTTAACAGTCTTTGACAGGTTAGCAGAAAACAATAAAATAAAGGAAATAAAAACAGTTATGAAGAAACCAAGATGGTGGCATAGGTAAACATCTAAACTGCTGCCTCGCACAACAATTTCAAACCTACAACTAAAAGACAAAACGGACATCATCCAGAACCACAGGAAAGCTGGCTGAGTGGAAATTCTACAACTAGAAGGAAAGAGAAAAGCACACGGAGACTCAGAGGAGCTGCAAAGACTGAGGTACAGAGATGCGTGTGCGGAGAAGATTGGCAGCTGAGTGCATGGCTGGCTTCCTCAAGCAGGAGGGAGATGGAAGCTCCCAACTGTGCTGCACTCCAGTTCAGGGTGAGACCCTGGGGACCCAGACTCATTCAGGGGGAATCTGGACTGTCAGGAAAAGAAAAAAGCACACTGAGACTCAGGGGAGCTGCGAAAGGCAGTGGTACGGAGGCACGCACGCGGAGTGGACTGACTGCTGAGTGCATGGCTGGCTTTCTCAAGCGGGAGGGAGATGGAAGCTTCTGACTGCGTTGAACTCCAATTCCGGGCAAGACTCTGGGAACCCAGACTCATTCAGGGAGAAACTGAACTGTCTGGCAGTGGGCGAAACTCGAAGGCGGCTTTCTCTCAGAGGTGCTTGCAGCAATTACCCAGGGACACTGAGACCCAGAGGCCTCATAGGGCAGGGCTGATGGGAAGCCAAGACTGTCTGCTCCGCCCTGAGACTCCGCCCCATCCAAGCTGAGCACAGAGGCTTTTGTAATTTTGCAAGTATTGTCTCAAAGGGTGTCTCCAGCACAGAAGTTCTTCCAGCGTAGAAACAGCTAATCCTCACAGCCAATTGGCCTGGAGGTCAATTCCTCCCAGTGATACCAACAACAATCAAGGCTTAACTACAACAAGGCTATGCATACAGCCCACAAAGGGGTTCACCAAGAGTGTCCACCTCAGGTAACTGGGAAGGCTGAGCCACTGGGCCCTACAGGACACCTAGCACACAAAGCTACTCTACCAACTCAGGGAAGCAGCAAAAATGCAGCGATGAAGAAACAGATCACAAATGAAAGAAATGGAGGAAAGCAAACGACTGGATATAGAGTTCAAAACCACGGTTATAAGGTTTTTCAAGAACTTCCTAGAAAAGGCCAGTAAATTTAGCGAGACCCTAAAGGATATGAAAAAAGACCAACTAGAAATTAAACATACACTGACTGAAATAAAAAAAATATTATACAGAGACCTAACAGCAGACTAGAGGACCGCAAGAATCAAGTCAAAGATTTGTAATACAAAGAAGCAAAAAACACCCAACTGGAAAAGCAAAAAGAAAAAAGAATCCAAAAATATAAAGATAGTGTGAGGAGCCTCTGGGACAACATCAAGTGTACCAACATCTGAATTATGGGGATGCCAGAAGAAGAGAGAGAGCAAGATAATGAAAACCTATTTGAAGAAATAATGACCGAAAACTTCCCCCACCTGGTGAAAGAAATAGACTTACAAGTTCAGGAAGCGCAGAGAACCCCAAACAAAAGGAATCCAAAGAGGACCACACCAAGACACATCATAATTAAAAAGCCAAGAGCAAAAGACAAAGAGAGAATATTAAAAGCAGCAAGAGAAAAACAGTTAATTGCCTACAAGGGAGCACCCATATGATTGTCAGCTGATTTCTCAACAGAAACTATGCAGGCCAGAAGGGAGTGGCAAGAAATATTCAAAGTGATGACTAGCAAGAACCCACAACCAAGATTACTCTACCCAGCAAAGCTATCATTCAGAATTGAAGGTCAGATAAAGAGCTTCACAGATAAGAAAAAGCTAAAGGAGTTCATCACCACCAAACCAGTATTATATGAAATGCTGAAAGGTATTCTTTAAGAAGAGGAAGAAGAAGAAAAAGGTAAAGATAAAAATTATGAACAACAAATACATATGTATCAACTCTATCAACAAGTGAATCTAAAAATCAAATGAATAAAAAAATCTGATGAACAGAATAAACTGGTGAATATAATAGAATCAGGGGCATAGAAAGGGGGTGGACTGACAATTCTCAGGGGGAAAGGGATGTGGGGGGTGTGGAAAGAGACTGGACAAAAATCGTACACCTATGGATGAGGACAGTGGGCAGGAGGTAAGGGCAGAGGGTGTGGTGGGAACCTGGTGGAGGGGAGCTATGGGGGGAAAAAAGAGGAACAATTGTAATAATCTGAACAATAAAAATTTATTAAGTTAAAAATAAAAAAAATAAAGACCATAAAAAAAATAAAGAGAGCCTTAATAAGAAAAAAAACAAAAAAACACAGTTATCATAGATTCAATAAAAATTCATTGGGCCCAGTACTAGGCAGATAGAGCCTATGGAAGATGCAATGATAAATAAGAGAGAACTCCCACCCTCATTTCAAGGGTAGGAACCAACAACAATGCCTTTCATTTATTTACTAAGTTACCAGTTATTGAGCTCCTACTCTGTATCAAGTTCTACAAAAGCACTTTATTTTTCTTATCTGAAATTCTCACTAAAATGCTGCTGGGTTGATATTATATGAAGAAATTGAGGCCAAGAAAAGGGAAGAAACTTATCTAGAGTCACAGAGCTGGAGAGCTGCAATTTGAACCTGGGTCTGCTAAGGGAATGCCAAATATTGATTATGATTAGCACTTCACCGAGAGTTCTGTTAGCATCAGTCAGACAGGTTAGCCAATGATTACGACAATTGAATCATACTGATTGGATAATTAATTCGTGCCAAGCACAGGACCTGGCAATGTACATGTTCTCAGGTAGAGTTTGGATGTTTGCATTCTCTAGTTTCTCTCTATCACTACCTCACCCAATTACCCATGTAAAAAAAGAACCCAAATTTCATCAAAGACTCCTGGCTCACTCACAAGTACTTGATTTCTAAGTGGCCTAAATCCCACCACTTCCACAGCTCTTTAATCCATCGTTTCCTCTTCCTCCTCATAGCCACTGCCTTAGTTAGAACAACCATGTCTCACAGGGATCACAACAAGAGCTTCCAGGCTTGCCCTGTGCCTTTCTGATGTGCCTTGACCATGCCTACCGAGGACTCTCTAAAACCCAGAGCTGGATGTGTCTCTTCTGTGGCCCTGCCAACACTGAGAAGTACATCTGAGCCTGGAGCTTGGTGTGCTCCCGGGACCCACTCTGGGTTCTGGCGTGTTGAACTGCCTGCCTGTCCTTCTCTGGACTCAACATGTCTGCACTGGTCTCATGTCTTTGAATGTGTTTTTGCCTCTTTTATTCTGAGTTTTACCAACCCAACCCACTCCACTGTCTCTCCACCCCTTTCCTCTCCTGGCTGACTTCTCCTGGACCTGTGGGTGGGGCTCTGGCACCATTTCTAATTAGAATATTTTCCTGATGCTCATCCTTATTGTTCCAGCACTCTGGGTAAGATGCTGACTCTAGGTTCTCTCCCTAAAGAACTGCAATTTAACCTTGAAACTCACCTTTTATGCTAATGTCTCTCTGCACCAGATCTTAAGGTCCTTGAGGGCAGAGCCTGTCTCCTCCCTCAGTCGTCTGCCCCTACACTGCCCGGCACTTAATCAGTACTTAATTTACATTTATATGCTTGCTTGTTTTAATCCAGCCTATTCTACAAAGGAGTTGAGGGATCTGGCACAACTGATACATACAGTGAAGAAAACAAATATTAAAGCAGGAGCACGGAAATGATACATGGAAGTAGAATCAGGACCAGAAAGGAAGAAGAGGTTAGCAGTTGTTAGCAAAGGGCTAACAGTTGTCCTGGAATATTTATTCAATATATTTCTGCCAATACATAATTCTGAAATCATGGCACACCTCTTTTATGGCATATCACATTATGTCCCAAAGTCAACACAGCTGAAAAATTTTAAAAACCATGGACAAGGTTTGCCCAAAAGTTTTTGGGCTATGGAATTTGAAGCCATGTTTGTTTTTACAACTGTCCTGTATCTTTGCACTCCCAGCACTCAGATGATAGTGAACATGCCATCATCTTAGGTCATTCTTCTGCATCCAACACAACACCACAAAGGAATACACATGATTTTTAATTTTTTAACTTTCCCTTACATAAGAGCAAGACTCCTGTGCGTATAAAAACAACAGCAACAGCACATGACTGTCTTCAAGGACATGTCCTATCTGAATTGGTAGAAGCCAATTATAAATCAGAAAACTAAAAATATGTAAGAAAATTACTGCAGGTGATTCTTTTATAGAGTAACTGAATGATGGCTTAGGTTAACTTTTTGAATGTGGAGGCCATGCACTTGAGTTTCTTTTTAAGGCAGTTTCATTTTTAAACCATCTCCTTGAATTGCAGAGAGCATTTCAGTCTCATGGATAACTATATATCTAATATATACTTCCCACAAAAACATCTCGGGTTCCTTATTTGGAAGACCAAACTGTAGATCAAGCATGTCAAACCCAAAGGCTAACACAGGCCAAATAAACAAGGTTTAAGTTTATGTGGGCCGCAAATAAAAGCTTCAATTTTCATAGAAACATAGGTTTATTTCAGTAGAGACATGTTGAATACAAAGGGCTGAAATAAATGAGTAATCGTTAATTAGTATTTGTTGTTGGCAGCATGTGGCCCGTGGTCCCCAAGTTTGACATGCTTGCTGTGTGTAGACTGAAAAGTCTTGACTTTCGCTACCTGCTTAACTAATTCAGGTGAAAATAATCAGTGCTGCGTACATGCTTTGAATTGTCAGGCCTACACCTACCCTGTTTGGTATAAAAAAAGGTGATCACAGAGAAAAGGCTGTGATCTCTTCCAGCCTGGTTCTAGCCCACCTTGTCTTGTTTTAGTGACTTCCGAGTATGACTGCTGCCTACCTGTACACCTGGATGAGAAATGCCACCCATGCTTAATGAAAAGGAGAGCTGTGTGTGTAACTGCCTCTTGTTCTGATAACCACTTTAATTCTATTCCACACACGGAGAAATAGGTACCAACTCTGAGCTATGTTAGCAATCGGCAAGGAAGCACATGGTCAAGAGGTGTCTGTTCAACCAAGGAACAGTTTCTCTTCTACCACCCTCAGTTCCATACTCATGAAACATACGTCCAGCCAGAGACAATCTGATGTTTTCACGAGCATCATGGCCTATTATTCTCCTTGAAAGCTGCTTTGATTATATGTTTGAGAGGATAGCCCTCAGATTTCACATGAATATATTTCAATTCAATGTGGCAAATGTTTGCTGAGGATCTATTTCATCCAAAGAAAGATACTATGGGAAACAAAGATGCAAAAGAACATCTTGCCATAGGAAAGAGAACATCCCCCAACACAGTGTTTGGCACAGGGCAAGCATTCAGTGCAGGACTGCTATTTTTTATATGTTAGTGGGATGCCTATGATATAAAGCAGAGTGCAGTAAATGTTAGAAAGAGGCATAAAGCACATGCTCTGGAGAACTGCATCTGTCCAGCATGCACCAATACTGGAGTGACTGGGAAGGCTCCCTAGAGGAGATGGGCTATAGGCATGGCCACAGAAAATTAAGAGGATTTTTACAAGGAGGCATTCTGGGGGCATGAACAATGAAAGGTATGTTTCAGATTTTGTAAGCAATGTATAGAAGCTCATACACAGGTTGTTCTGTACGTCTATAATGGAAAATACTGACACATTGGCTGGCCCCAGAGGATAAGATATCCATTAGGATGATAGTAGTTACATGGGCAATATAAGTACAAGCTGATGCTGGAGACAGCCAGCCAGGAGATGAGTTAGGAAACTAAAGCACCTTTCATCGTTCTTAAGGCATTCTACACACTTTAATTAAATCTCCTAATGTCCCTGTGAAGTAAGCAAGGGATCAACAGAAGGTGAGTCACCAAAAAGTACCCAAGAAGAAGACTGGACCATAGGACATAGGATGAAATCTACTTTTATTATTATCGTTCCCATTTCACCAATGAGGAAATGATGTTATTAGTCAGACAGGATGATGGGCTACCTTCCATTTTCACTGAAGGCAGAATACACTGCTGTAAGCTATATAAACATTCTCTGGGAGACCTAAAAACAGTATAAAATTCATAATCTCTGAGGTTTCTCTGTTGAGAGTCTACCAACACTTATTAATGAACACCTAAAACGCGCAACAAAGAAAATACACATCACTCTTTTCTTGCAAAAGAACACGATGGAACAAGAACCCCAATTTCTCATAATGCACAATCTCTTTTTGATTGACTGGATTTTCAGGGCATGGCTGACCTCTCTCCACAGCTTCCTTCCCTATATCCCCATGCTTCCCTCAATTCAAGAGCATGAGTGGGCACCAGTCTTAAGAGGGTCGTATTGGGAGTAGAGCTGGTTATGTTGAAGACACAGTACAGATTGCAGGGCTAGACAAAATGAAAAAGAGTACAGAATTGAACCAGTCCTGTCCCTTGGTTCTACCCTTAAGACAGTGGTATAGACTGTAAAGTCAGTCTCTGAAAAACAAACATACGTGCTGTTATCATATATGATTTAGCTGATATACCACCTCCACTTCTTATAAAGGAAAAGAAAGGGCCCAAACCATTTATTCAACTCTCTCAACCTAATCACTTCCTGACATCTTGGGAAATACACTCATGGCTCTCAGAAAAACAGAGATCCTAATAAAAAATATTATAGAAAAGATAAATGCTGCCCTAACCGGTTTGGCTCAGTGGATAGAGTGTTGGCCTGCGGAGTGAAGGGTCCCGGGTTTGATTCCAGTCAAGGGCATGTACCTTGGTTGTGGGCACATCCCCAGTAGGAGGTGTGCAGGAGGCAGCTGATCGATGTTTCTCTCTCATCGATGTTTCTAGCTCTCTATTCCTCTCCCTTCCTCTCTGTAAAAATCAATAAAATATATTTAAAAAAAAAAAGATAAGATAAATGCTGTGCCCTGGCTGGGTGGCTCAGCAGTTCGAAGGTCATCCTGTGCAGCCAAAAGTTGTGGGTTCAATTCCCAGTCAGGGAACATACCTGGGTTGTGGGTTTGTTACCTGGTCAGCACGAGTATAGGAGACAACTGATTGATGTTACTCTTTCACATCTATGTTTTACTCTCTCTCAAATTGATAAACATATCCTCAGATGAGGATAAAAAAAAAGATAAATTGTTATTAATTTCATATCACTAAAGTTGAAAAACAAATTAAGATACAAATAATGACATCCTATTGCAACATTTGGTTGTCAGGTGGTTATAGTAATCCAAAAATATGCTTAAAATTGTTTAGATGATCATAAACATGAAAACACAAAATCAAAAATTTAATTGAGACTTTCTGGATCCTCAGGTTTGAGAAAAATTGTTTTGTTTTTTAAGTATATATATTTTTATTTCAGACAGGTAAGGAGAGGGAGAGAGAGAGAGAGAAACATCAATGATGAGAGAGAATCATTGATTGCTGCCTCCTGCATGCCCCACACTGGGGATCGAGCCTGCAATCCAGGCATGTGCCCTGACCAGGAATCAAACCATGATCTCCTGTTTCATAGGTCCATGCTCAACCACTGAGCCACGCTGGCCAGGCGAGAAAAGTTGTTTTAAGATCACCTTTATTACTGGGTCTAGAAAAGAAGGCAAGATAAATTTTGCCTAATCCTAAAAGAGTATGGCACCTGACACAGAAACTTCTTTTTGAGAAAAAAAAAGTAAGTGATGTGATAAAAATAAAGTACAAACAGCTTATTTTCACTCCTGAAAAGTGGTTTACTGCAATGGGATCAAGGGCAAATTTGTAATAACTATATGTGGCATAGAGCAATCATCACTCTTTCCCTATCTGAGATGCCCCACCCTCCCGCCCCCAAATGCTCTAGTGGAATTTTGACTTCTCTAGATTAAAAAACCTTATGAAATTGGGAACATTTCCTATGGCCAAATATATTTTAATTAATACCTTGTCACATATATTTAAATATAAAGGGGATATGATTGCTTATATATCTCCCCATAAAAAATAAAGTGCTCTAAAAGATTTAGAAAGATCTATCTGGCACTATAATTTGGTATTTTAATCATTGTTATCAACCATTTCCTAAGAACTCACAGAAAGAATATCCTATCTAATAAAGAGGGAATATGCTAATTGACCATCACACCCTCACAAAGATGGCGGCGCCCACAACCAATAAGGAGGGAATATGCTAATTGACTACCATGCCCTCAAAAATGGCAGTGCCCACAGCCACAAGTTGGCAGCGCCCAGTCCACTCAGCCCCCCAGCCACCCAGGGCTGGCCCGAGGCGCAGGCAAGCCTTGGATGGAGGCTGCCCAGCCGATGCTCAAGGCGCAGGTAAGCCTCGGATGATGGCTGCCCAAGCCGCCCAGGGCCAGCCCAAGGCACAGGCAAGCCTTGGATGGAGGCTGCCTGAGGCTCGGGTAACCGGGGCCGGCAGAGGCTTGAGCTGCCAGGAGTGGCAGCAGCAGAGATGTGATAGGGGCGTTGCCTCCCCCTGATTGCTGGGTCACCTCTGCCCCTGAGGGCTCCAAGACTGTGAGAGGGGGCAGGTCGGGCTGAGAGACCCCCCCTCCCCTCCAGTGCATGAATTTTCATGCACCGGGCCTCTAGTATTTTAAATATTATTCAACATAATTATTGATGTGTATACTTTGTACAATTATGCAAAAGTTTCCTTTCATTATAGTTCTAACTGTAGTTTAACAATATTGCAGGTATACCAAGGACTATAATATTTTTTTGTTGTTGTTAATCCTCATCCTAGGATATTTTAAACACTGATTTTCAGCAATAGTGGGAAAGAGAGAGACAGGGAGGGAGAGATGAGAGAGACACATGGATTGGTTGTCTCCTACACACTCCCCGACGGGGGCCCAGGATTGAACCTGCAGTCCAAGTACATGCCCTTGACAGGGAATTGAACCCACTACCCTTCAGTGTGCTGGCAGATGCTCTAACCACTGAGCGCACCAGCCAGGGCAGGACTATAATTGTAATCTCTTCTTCGGATTGGCTTTACATTTGCAACTTTAATAATTTTAATAAATTGTCTAACTAATAAAAGAGCATTTTAAAATCAAATTACAAATCAGGTAAAACACATCAAATTATTAAATGCATCTAAATAAGGTATGATTTTGGCCCTGGCTGGGTAGCTCAGTTGGTTAGACCATCGTCCCCATCCACCAAGGCTGTGGGTTTAATTCCTAGTCAGGGCATGTACAAGAATCAACCAATGAATGCACAAATAAGTGGAACAACAAACTGATGTCCAACAAACATAAGGTATTGTTTTTAATTTAGATGAATTGTTTTAAATAGGTGAAGTAAGTATATTTATTAAATGTTAAAGTGAACAATACTGTAAGTTTGTTAAAATATGTAAGTTTCAATTAATGTTAAATGCTATTTGATTTCAGAATTTTTGAGCTGAAAGGAAATATGCAGATAGATTATTTAATTCCATGACTTCATTTTCAGATGCAAACTCTGAGCCTTCCTTGATCCTTTGAAGTCTAGAGAGCCAGACTAGAACCCAGTCTCCCAACTTGTCAGGCAAATGTTTCTTTTATTTCACCATGAAGACACTTACTACAAACATCACATACGTTATCCTGCTGCCCATTAAGGTGGAGGGACTACTCAGAGGTGGAATCCCTCATTGGCCTAAGGAAGAAGCTGTGATTTTCTAGGACCAGAAAAGCTAGTGCCAACTCCACTGTTGACTAGGCAACATGAAGCGAGCCATTTAAGTGTGCTGTGCTTTGCTTTTCCTAATCACAGAAATGAGGGCTTGGGTAATTTAGACTTCCTACTTAAATTGGTTGTTCTGTGAAGAGGTAATAAAAATAACTCTAAAGCATACAGCATATCTAAGTGAGAACTAAATACTTAACAAAAACTGCCCTTTACTATATTTAAAACAAGGAGTAATAACCACTTTGAGTCATAATTAGGAGGGAGTATATATTAACTACTGTGTGTCCTCATAACATCTGAACACGAAACTGCAGGGGTACATCTAACAAGTTTCGTCACTCTTAAATTTTCCTAGTTTCTCACAACTTGTCTTTATGTCAACCTAAGCCATACAGTAATTATCATTTGAGAACAAACTGGAACTCTATGACTTCACAAATCCACCATTCACTCCTAAACAGAGAGAGGTGCTAATGAGCTACCCATGGCGTTGCCACCAGGATCTGAAAAATATAATATGGAACATCCTATAGCTGATGTATGCAGAGCATCAACCCTGCCAGACACTGTTCCCTAGCAGTAAAATATAGTGTCCTGGGTGACAGGTAAAATCTTCCAGTCTGAGCTGACCTTTAAAAAACAAACAAAAACCTATCAACGGGATTCTCCTGAAGAAGAGATAGATCTTGCAACTAGGAGGGATAGGAAGAATTAATAAGTACATTTTAAAAGTATTGTATCATAAAAATGTTGGAAGAAAAAATAATATATGCTATACATAGAGAATAGTCTAAAGAAAATACCCAGAGGTGCTGGCTCATACAGGTTATTTCTAGGGGGGAAATTTTTTTTTTTTTTAGTTTTTTTTTTTTTCTCCTTTGAGCTTATGTTTTGTCTGATTTTGGACATGGATTAATTTTGTTATATTTTTGAAAAGGTTACTTTTCATGGAAAATAATAATATGCTGTGGGAGGTAAGATACAGTCATGCCCACTTGGGAAATGAAGCAAGGAGACTTGAATTTAAGCGGTGGTAGTGCTAGAGATGGGAGTTGTGTCCTGCTCCTGGTTTACTGACTTAGAGGCCCAGCAGAGAGGGACAGAGACTGGGGAGGCCATGGGACTGGGCTTTCACGCCTAGTCCTAGGGAGCAGAGCTGTAAATGGTTCCTGCACATTCTTAAGTTTACATTTGGCATGCATTCTCTCCCTGCAGTTTTCATTTCTGGATTGCATGTCTCCATCTTAAATTTAAACAAGTATTGCTTTCCGTGTTTAATTACAATTTAATGTTAATACTACTTGCATTCCAATTAGCTTTTAGTTTTCACATCACGACAGTGCATCCAAGTTATTATGTCATTATAATCTCATGTTATAATGGTTTCATAATGCAAGTCCCTGCAGAGTTGAATTAGTAGCTTCCTCTGGTAATCGCCCATCACTGTAATATCATAATCGCATAGCACAGCCCCCTCATGCTTCCACTGCAATCATTTTGACATTGTAAGAGCATTTTAATAGTATTAGCATAGATTCTCCAGAGAAATCATCCCATTGTCAACTGCCTTTCCATAGAAGATTAATTGTGATGGAGCCATGTTGCCATGATATGAAAGCTTTAAAAAAAAAAGTCGTACTCAGCAATAAAGCATTTCACTTCTCAAAAGGTCAGTGCATTTTGCAGGCATGTTCGCCACACAAGCCTGCATTGAATAGATGTCCTTTCACAAGATGTACAGTTTTTGTTTTGGTTGATGTTCCTTTTTGTTTGTTAGTTTAGGACTCACACTAGTAGAATAAATTAGGTCAGGCCCTCTCTGTGGTATTGAAACAAAAAGCAGACATGGCCCTTGTCTTCAAGAAGTTTACAGTTTAATCAGGTTTACAGCAAATGGTATGCAGCGTGTACGTAAAGGCAATTAAGACTCATAGGGTAAATGGAGTCCCGCGAAGGAATGGCACACAGATGTAAGAGCAGCCAAACAAGCTTGGCCCAAAGACAGGACGTTTGATAAATGACTACACAGTTAAAGATATTAAACATAAAGACTGAGCGGCACAAATAGTGTGTTATTAGGGTCCATTCACCGACCTGGGAAGGAGGAGACCACCAAAGACACTGGTAGTGGGCACCGCCCAGCCCCACCCCTGGGAGGAAGCAAGAAAACAGGTTATGGGCAGGAACCCCTCTGCAGGGATCTGCACTGTTTTCAGTGAAGAGTGGAGGCCCCCCCTCCTGGGGCCTGAAAAAGGGAAACCTTGGCTCGGAAAAGCACTGCCCAGCCCCCAGTACTCCCTGGTTTGGCGCTATGGCGTAAAACAACTGTTGTGTCCATGGCATATGGCACACACTGCAGACTGACAGGGAATTGTGTTCATTTGAGGAGCCTTTAATCCTCCAGTTCTCTCTGGAAACACCACAAGAGAACTGCAAAGGGCTTATCCTAACTCTCAAGGCACTAAAAGCAGGGCAGTTAACAACTGACAGTCTCTGGAATTATTAAAGACTTGCTTGCCTTCTTGGTTACAGCAAATCAGCGCCCTGAGGGGTGATGGCTGCTAACTTTCCCTTCCTGGGCTTGTGTGTGCCTAGGGATCTCAGAACTGCTCTGTGATTCAGTTCCCTTTAAATTGGAACACAATGAGAATAAAGATATGCTCTCTAAGCGCTCAAACGTACTTTACCAACAAGCTGTGGAGCAATATAAACTTATTACATAAACAAAATGAGCTGTCCTTCCTTTCGAAGTTATTTTTAATTTCACAGGTAAAGTCTACAGCACTTGCCACCCTCTTCTTCCTTGAATTCTTGTTTGAACAGCCCATGAAATTACACTCTCTTCCTGGCCTATTCTTCACAGTAACTCATTTCATATGGTTTTCATTACGAATTCATATTAAAACTTACTTTTATTACATTTGAATATTAGTTTATATTAGCATTTGCTCTGTTATTATACACACTCACAGATTAAAAATAGAAAATGTGGGATGTTTGACTCCAAGTGTACTCATCATAAGAACAGACATTTTATTTATTATGTAAAATACCAGAGGTCCGATACACGAAGATTCATGCAAGAATGAGCCTTCCTTTCCCTGGCTGCCGGCACCGCCTTCGCTCTGGCTGGAGCCGCCTTTCCACCTTCCCACGCTGCCCAGAGGCCCAGAACAGCTGGGATGGTGTGGAATGCCTGCTTCGTCACCATGGCTACGACGCAAGTATCCCCGGCCGCTCAGCGCCTACATATGCAAATTAACCTTCCAACTTTGTAGGGTTAATTTGCATACTCACTCCTGATTGGCTGGTGGGTGTCACAAAGGTACAGCAATTTGCATATTACCCTTTTATTAGTGTACATATCTTGACAGTGCTTAGAAAAATATCATAGTTTTCCTCTTTTATTCAAATATATTAAAGGCAACAGACATTATTCCTGATTATATTCAATAGGTTAATCTTTGATTTGCTATTAACAATAGTTAGTAGCTACAAAATACCTTGAGCGCCATCAAAAATTAATGCTAACTACCTATATTTCAAATGTAGAAGAATGCATACGATAAGAGAACACAATGCTTTCATGAACGTGTCACTATTTTCCCAAGAGAAGGGAAAGCTGGAACTTTAACTATATGTATATTAATAGAAAGTTGATTTGCCAAAAGTGTGTCTTTGGGCAAAACACTTATTCTATGGGCCTGTTTCCTCACTATTAAAACAAAGGATTGAATGAGGTAACCTCTAAAGCTCCTTCCAGATGCAAGTTCGATGATTCCACTGAAGAGTCATTAGGTGGCCTCTAAGTCACCCTTGCAGCAGCTTCTCCTTAGTTCACCTTGTTTACTAGTATATGTTAAATAGGTGGTGACATATGTGTTGTAGAAAATCAGGCAGAACATTTCTCCACAAAGATTGTGAAACCTATTGATATCTATCTCTACACTAATTCTTTTTCTGATTTCCCATCAGGGCAAACTCTAACAAACTATATTACAGTATTAACTCTAAACCTCTGATTATTAATAACAGATAAATGAAATTAAAAATAAGCAGAAGTTCTATATTTTTACTTATTTATTATCACTCTTTTAAAAAATATTTTTTATTTAATTTTAGAGAGAGAGGAAGGGAGAGGGAGGGAAAGAGAGAAAGATCAATCTGAGAGTCAAACATCAGTCGGCTGCCTCCTACACACCCACTACTGGGATTGAGCCTGAAACCCAGGCATGTGCCCTGACCAGTAATTGAATTGGCAACCTTTTAGAGCAATGGGACAATGCCCAACCTACTTAGCCACACAGGCCAGAGCTATTATCACTCTTATACTATGTATGAATACGAGTAAAATAGTATAAAATAAGGGTTGTTAGATTAGCTCTCAAATAAATGATGCTGACTGTGCAAGGAACTGAAAACTCTTGGCTATTTCTCAATTAACAGGTAAAACAATCCATTATCTATCCATGTGTATGTATATATATGTGTGCATATACACATATTAGTACATATAAAGTTTTAATAGCTCCTAATCATCAAAGTGCAGAAACTATTCTGAAAATTGTTTTGTGCCAACTTTATAACCAAGAATTATTTTGTTCTTTTGTAAAAGGTGAGATATAAAAAAGTCAATAATATGCTTGGTTTTTGTCAGTGTTTTCAGAAGGTGTGATCCATATCCTACTGGTGGTTCAAGCTGATTTAGGTGATATATGGACATTTAAAAATGTCTTAAACAAGTATTTATTTATTTTTACGTGTTTAGAAAAAAATACTAAATATTATAAGCCTGTGATTTTATGGATATTATTGCTTAGGATGAGGCTGAGATAAAACAGTGGGTAGGTTTGAAGGAAAATATTAAGTAATTAGTATTCAAGTTAGTACCTAGGCATAGTAAACACTCCTAAAGATGATATGAGATTGAATCAAATTTGACCAGTTTGACAGAAACATCAGTGATGAGAGAGAATCACTGATCATATGCCCCCCACACACCCCACACAGGGGATCGAGCCCGCAACCCAGGCATGTGCTCCGACTAGAAATCAAACCACAACTCTAGGCTCTTAGATCCACACGCAACCACTGAGCCACTTTCCTTTAATGTTAATGTTGTGTATAATCACATTATACACATATAATTACTGAACACATATTTTAGTCAAGGTATTACTAACACAAAAATAAAAATGAAGAAGTGAAAACAGGTTGACGAAAACTCTACAGTCTCCCCTGTACAATGCACTATGAAAGCCTTTTACAATTCTGATTTGGTCTATCAAAAAACAAAGGAATTTATAAATTAATCATTTTGACCTCTGTAGCAAGAATAAGTAGCAAAGGTCCATGAAGTATCCTGAATGCTAGAAATTATATATGTTCTTTTATGTATTTTAAATCTAACAATTAAATGAAATTCAATAAACAAGAACATAGAGAACTACAGTAAATCTTCATGGAGATCATTTTACTCTTGGATCTTTTAGCTTGAAATATTTTGATGTTTGCCGAAACCGGTTTGGCTCAGTGGATAGAGCATCGGCCTGCGGACTGAAGGGTCCCGGGTTCGATTCCGGTCAGGGGCATGTACCTTGGCTGCGGGCACATCCCCAGTGGGGGGTGTGCAGGAGGCAGCTGATCGATGTTTCTCTCTCATCGATGTTTCTAGCTTTCTATCCCTCTCCCTTCCTCTCTGTAAAAATATCAATAAAATATATTTAAAAAAAAAAAAAAGAAATATTTTGATGTTTGCACACTGATGGACAAAAAGTGAAAAGACAGTGCCTTCAAGGAATGAAGAAGATCAAAAAGGGGCACTGCAACTTAATTTTCAAGAAACTTCTCCCTCCCCAGACAAGTATGGCTGTAAAGTCAGTCTCAGTAATGTCGGTACTTAAAAGGGCAGACCATTGACTACTTATGCACGGAGCTGCTCCAAAACATCTAGTTACACAGGGAGAAAGAGGGCCACCTTCAAGATGTACTTTTCTGAATGATAAAGGGACAAGGTCAAAGCAACACTAGCAAAAGAGAATAGACATCAGGCCTTAGACTTATGCAGAAATGTGAGTGAAATTCACAACTGGAGCCCAGGGCAGTTCCTAAGCCTACATGTGAAGCTGGGAGAACTTGGATAGGTATCGACAGTGACAGAGCTTTGGAGTAATGTTAATGTTAATGTTGTGTATAATCACATTATACACATATAATTACTGAACACATATTTTAGTCAAGGTATTACTAACACAAAAATAAAAATGAAGAAGTGAAAACAGGTTGACGAAAACTGAGGTACATGCAGAGGTCTTTCCTTACCTAGTGTCCTCCGGTAAAAATCTTAAAATACTGGGGGATATTTGTGTAGAAAGCATTGGGCTGAAGGCATTAGCCAGGAATGGTGCTTGGAACAAGTGGCCTCTTCTTGAATTCCTGTGTTAAACAGAAAGTCTCTAAGGTTAAATGCTGAACATGGAGAAAATGCAGCCTAGGAAACTCAGTAGCTGGTAGAAAGGCACTGACTCATGATGTGACAGACATGCCATACACCAGGGAGCAGAAAAAACAATGTCAAATAATCTAGTTCAAAACTAGCCAAGATGCTCTTATAGCCTTTCCCAGATAAGGGCTTCCATAGTACTTTTCTATAGAGCAACTGATAGTAAAAAGCACATTCTACTTACACATGTCTTCTCTTACATATGAATGGAAGAGGCTGAATATTTCATTCATTTCTTCTTTTTTAAGTTTTATGTTATTAAACTTTTTAAGATGGATATTTTCAAAAGTTCACAAACATAGAGTATTGAACTCCTGTCTCCATCACCCAGCTTCAATAACAAATTCCACTTAAAAACTTCTTCAAGGGAAAAATAATGTTTTGCAGCTCATTCCAAACTATCCACCAATTATCCCAAATATTATAGGTCTGGTGCATGAATTCATGCATGGGTGGGGTCCAGTCAGCCTGCCCTGATGGGGGCCAATCGGGGCCTGGCCAGTGGGGGGGAGGAGATGTTGGAGGTTGGCCAGCTGGCCCTGCCCCCAATTGGGGTTGAGGGGGCTGATTGGGGGCAGGGCCAGCCAGGGGGAGGGGCCGCAGGCTGATCAGGGTGAGGGGGAGATCATGGTGGAGCCAGCCAGGAGGAAGGATCACGGGAAGTTGGCCAGCCAGTCCCACCCCTGGTCAGGCCAGTTGGCCAGCCACAGTGGGCATCATAGCGACTGGTTGTTCCAGTCGTTCTGGTTGTTCTGGCGTTCCGGTCGCTGGCTTTTTATATATATAGATTATTCACCTACTCCTGTATACCCACAATACTCTAAGGACTTCTGGCTATTAATTTACTATGAGAGACACTTTTTTACAATTAGTCTGAAGACACAGAGTGCTTTCCAGAATCAACTAGAGCAGTGGTCGGCAAACTCATTAGTCAACAGAGCCAAATATCAACAGTACAACGATTGAAATTTCTTTTGAGAGCCAAATTTTTTAAACTTAAACTTCTTCTAACGCCACTTCTTCAAAATAGACTTGCCCAGGCCGTGGTATTTTGTGGAAGAGCCACACTCAAGGGGCCAAAGAGCCGCATGTGGCTCGTGAGCCGTGGTTTGCCGACCACTGAACTAGAGCATGCATGGTGGATGTGGACAGGCAATGGTCAACTGAGGCCTTTGATGCTTTCATTCCCACTATTTCTTTAAATGTAAGAACTTTTTCAGTTTCTTAGGTTCATCATCTCTCTTCAGAGAGTCTTCATTTGTTGTTATTTTGACATTTTCAGTTGATAATATGGAGGCAATAATGCACAACACACTTAAGCAGTGTAAGCACCAGATGTCACCACCTACGGGGATCTAAGATAGGACCACAGTGTATTCTGTATCTCGTTCCCTTTCTGATGGCCAGTATGTGAACTAATCATAGCAAGTATTTTATTCAGAGAGGAAATTTTGGGTAAAAATATTTGCTACTTGTGATAACAAATATTTGGATAGTTGTTCAGATGGCAAAGTGTACTTGATTGTGGACATTTAATAAACTATACAGGGGTGGGCCAAGTAGATTTACAGTTGTAATACAAATAATATAATAATTAATAAATAATAATACAAGAATAAATTGTTTTGCATACTCACAACTATACACCTACTTTTGCCACCCCCTGAATAGAATTAATTTAATAAAGTTTCTTCAGTTTTTATCTAACCATATCAGTGTTTTAAGTCACAGATATAATGCTTTCCTCTTAATAATGTTAAGAAGTTCCAGAACTGATTAGACTGTTCAAAGATTTGTAGTCATTAGTTGCTTGCTCAGATTTGATAATTAAAGAAAATAATTCTTAAAAATGGTGCTTTCTGGAGACCATTATTATTAAGGGCTGACTTGTGAAAACCCCCTCCCCCACAAATTCATATGTTGAAGCCCAACCCCCACTACCTCAGAGAAAGACAAGTATCACATGATTTCACTCATATGTGGAATCTAATGAACAAAATAAACTGATGAATAAAATAAATCCAGAGACATAGAAGCATGGAACAGACTATCGAGTCTCAGAGGGAAGGCAGGGACGGGTGCGTGGGTGGGAAGAGATCAACCAAAGAACTTGCATGCATATATGCATAATCCATGGACACAAACAACAAGGTGGTGAAGGACTGGAGTGGGGAGTGGTGTGGACTTGGAGGGGTCAATGAGGGAAAAAGGGATACATATGTAATACTTTCAATAATAAGGTTGTGTTTTTTGTGTTGTTTTTTTTAAAAGAGGTTATTACATTTAAAAAGAGGTTGTTAGAGTAGGTCTTAATCCAATACGACTATTTTGTGTAGTTATAATAAGGGATTAGGAAACAGACTGACATAGAGAGAAGACCACCGTGTGAGGACACAGGGAGGAGGAGGCCATCTGCAAGCCAAAAGGAGGGGCTTTGTAAGAAACCAACTCTATCAACACCTTGATCTTGGACTACTAGCCTCCAGAATTATGAAACATTAATTTCTGTTGTTTAAGTCACCCAGTGTATGACATTTTGTTATGGCAGCCCTATCAAACTAGTACAGTCAGTAAGGGAAGTTGTCTAATTCAAGCTACAGAGTGGCCTTTAACTGCACCTGGAGGCTCTGGGTTCATAAAGTGAGTAGCAAATTTGTCAAAAGGGCTGGCCAGGCATATGCAATATAATGTAACCCTTTTTGACAGATTTTGATGATAATGAGGTGATAGATCATTGCATGGACTCAGAGTAAATAAATCATTATTGCTGTTATTTGTCAGGGCCTAATAGGAAAGCTTGCTGAAAAGTTAGGCACATTCCACACAGGACATATGTAGAAGCTGTGTAATGTGAGATACTTCTGATTTGGGGGGGGGGGTCCCACTTTATATTTCCTCCAAACTTTTAGAGACCAAGACTGATAACATTTAACTTTTCTATAAGGTATAAACATGATGACCTTGAGAGTTTATGAAAATATTTTAAATTTTCAGAAATCAATACATATATAATTTTGGAAATAATAAGCTGTTGGTATACAATAATAGTGAGGATTTTGTGGCTGCAGTGGACTTTCAATTACACAAAGTAGCATTAAATTAACAATGTTTACCAATGTTCTCTTTGAAATGCCTTTCAAACACTAAATAATTACCCAATTAAGCTACTGTAAGATAAGCTGTTATTACTCTGGATTTAGTGAAAAGGACTAACCATGACTATTTTTAACAGTTTCTGTGAAGAAAGACTCAGCATTTACTGATCACAACTGTGATAACACCCTACCTGTAGGTTATAGAAAAAAACAAAGGTTGTTTAGCTAAGTGAACTCAAGGGAAGACAGAAGATGATTAAGAACTGAAAACCATGACCAGTGAGTGAAAACAGAGATTTTAATATGCACTGCAGAGACCACAATTGGCAGGAGGCTATTTATGAACACTGCCTATATTCAGTGCTGCACACTGACAATGGAGGATCTTTGGCCATGCCCTGAACAACATAACTCATCACACTAGCGCTTGGGGCAGTCACGTCCAAGGAATTTATCATCATTGTATCACTTGTGTGAATAAGAGAAGGGGAGAACTTTGATTGTTAACCTCGAGGGAGAGTGGATTTATAGCCAACATTCCTAAGAAGCAGGATGGCACTGCTCACAGCTAAATGCTCCTGCTTCACTTCTGTTTAAGTCAAACTAAAAGAGGGGTGCATTTCCTCCAGGATGTTGAGAGCAAAACCTAGGTCTGATACTCTTAGATTCAAAATCAAATAGCCAGGAAGTCACATTTAAAATACTCTTTGAATCTGCTTTTTAAAAAAATTAGTCAATGGTAACTATTAATGATTTATTTCAAATGCCCTTTGGTGACAAAATAATTTCTGAAATGCACCAATTGATAACTACATCTGGGAAGAATTGTGTCTTAACAATGAGCCTGTGAATATTCCTCTATATTGGAAAACTTAGAGGGATGCTGAAAATTAAAAAACAAACAAAAACAAATATATGTATACGTTTTCAAAATAAAAATCAAAGCCTCAATTCCTATCCTATCCCTTCTGGGCATTGAACCTTTATATATTTTCACTTTCATACTAGCTGCCCTTACAGAATGTAATTATACATCTAAATGTCATTTTTGTGACCTTTAATTAAAATCATGAAGCTGACTTGAGCATCATGGAAAGAAGTGAACTTGCTGGTTCTCCAACAGTAAGAGGAGCATTAGTCACAAGAGCAAGCCTTGTATAGCACCTTCCCTCTTAGGTACCCAAGGTGTCTGGTAAACTGGAGACCAGTAATCTTTGCAGTCATGTGGCTCAGACTTTATCTTAGTATATTAGTCAGGATAAACTAGAGTGTGCTGCATTAACAAGCAAATCCCTAAATCTGAGGGACTAAACACAATAAAAGCTTATTTCTAGCTCACACTATGTATATTACACAGAGTGACAGGAGGATTCTGCTCACTGTCTTCATCCCATGAACCAAGCTGATAGCATAGCTACAATCCAAAAAATTGGTGGTCACTCTAGAAGAGGGAAAGAATGTGTGACAAATCTCACACTGGCTTTTTGTTGTTGTTGTTAATCCTCACCCGAGGATATTTTTCCATTGATTTTTAGAGAGAGTGGATAAACAGAGAAACATCGATGTGAGAGAGACACATCAATTGGTTACCTTCCGGCCGCGGATGAGCCTGCAACTGAGGTACGTGCCCTTGACTGGAATTGAACCTGGAACCCTTCAGTACACAGGCTGACGTTCTATCCACTGAGCCAAACTGGCCAAGGATCTCTCACTGGCTTTTACAGCTTCTACCTGCAGTAACACATGTCACCCCTCCTATAGCTTATTGATCAAAGCAAGTCACATGGCATTGTCTAATTGAGAGGGGACAGAGAAATGGTTAACACTCATGACTCCCATTATGAGCAGGCAGAGGTATTTATACTCAGGTTGATATCGTTCTCATAAAACAGGTAGTCAGAACCACAGAGCCAGTTTGTGCCAGGTGGCCAGGTAAGAACAGGTATTTTATTTTTCTTCTTCCTTTTTTATTCTAAGTGATGAGGGATATCTATGAATGAGAAGGCTTTCTATTTTTAATGAAATTCTTTAGAAAACCCTGGACCACTGAAAATACATTCTAAAGAGCAGCTAAAGAAAACAAAGGAAGGAGGCCTTATCTGGTATATGGAAAACATATTCAACAACCATCACGGGTCCCCTTATTAACAGTGAAGTTCATAGGACCCCTGAGCAGGACACAGCTTAATCAGGAATTCTCAGTATTGTTAGTATATGGTTACTGGTATATTTAAGATGTTTGAAGAGAAAGACTCCTCATATAGTAACACAAGGCATATGGAAGCAAAGATGGACATTTTCCAAGGTCAGTAGCTTCTCCCATGCTATAGTTCATTATTTTGTCTTCAAGCTTAATTTCCAATAGCAACCTCTGAAAGCCTTACATAGGGATTTTCTACCTTCTACTACTACCCCAGGGAGCTATGGCCAAACATCAGACCAAGGGGGCACTAAGTACATATAGACTTTTCAAGACTTTAAATGTTCTATCTGTATATGTGTTCTCGTGTTCTTTACTCCTATCTGGGTCAACATTTAACTATTCATACTTTATTTAAGTTATGTTAAGTTGCATTTTTTTTCAGAAAATATTTTTACTTCAGCCATATTCAAGGTATTCCCTGCCCTTCATGGGGAAGAGAAACTTGTCCAGTGAAACCTGTCTTTCAGTTAAGTCACTCCCAGAATACACACTGCCCTGGTTCCCCTCTCTCCCACTGGCCATCTTCCTTTGATGGCTCCTCTTCAGTGGATCTCTAGATGTTGGGCTCTTCAGGATTGGTCCAGGGCCCTCTTCCCTTCTCTATTTCTCTCTCTGGGTCCTCTTGTACATTTCCAACAGCTTCATATATCATGATGACTTCCAAATAATTATCTGCAGATCAGATCTCTGGGAGCTACAGTAGACTATACCTAACAGCTTCCCCTTGGATATCTCCTATACCTTCTGGTAGGCAGCCTCTGCAATGGCCCCAAACAACGCCTGCCCTTTCCAGAATTCACATCCTCCCACACCTCATCAGGGATGGTCTGTGTGACCAATAGTTACAGCAGACGTGATGGTGTGCCACGTGGAGATTAGGTTAAAACATGGTAGCTTCTACCTTGGGTTTTCTTTCTCTCTTGGATCATTCACTCTGGGGGAAGCGGACCTATGGAGAGGTCCATATAGCAAGGAACTAAAGTCTCTGGCCAATAGCCAGCTGGTCTGTCAATAACCATGTGAAAAAGCCAAAAGCAAATCTTACAGCTTGGCTGACAGCTTGACTATAACCTCATGAGAGACCCTGAGCCAGAACCACCCACAGAACCTGGGAGATAATACATGTTTGTTTTAATCTGCTAAATTGTAGGGTAATTGCTTTAATGCAGTAACAGATAGCTAATCTACACACCATGACTTAATATTTACCAAATAGAACTTTTAATCTCTCCTATACCAATTCCCACTTTATTCTTTCCTAGCCTTCCTCTTCTTAATTGATATCAATATCTATCATTTCTAAGCCAGCATATTGAGAGTCATCCTTGATTTCTCCATTTCTTTCACTACCACATCCAATTCATCAGCAAAATCTATGAATCCAAACCCAAACCCTTTATTAAATCCATTCATACAGCATAATATATTAAGAGCCCACATCAGATGCTGGAGAAACAACAGTACACAAAATAGGCAAACCATGCTCTCCTGTAGCTGACATTCTCATAGGAGGGGATAAATGACAATTTATAAACAAAATATGCATTATGTCATATGGAAATAAGTAGTATGGAGGAAAGCTAAGTGACTAGGAGGATGAGGAATGCCAGGATGTTTCAGGGTGTTAGAATGTTATTACAAATAGAGAAATAGAGCTGTCAGGAAGGTCCCACCAGTGAAGTGATACTTAAAAACTCCATATTCTGTGTCCACTGCCCCTACCCTAGCCTGAACCACTATCACCCTCCCTGTGGATTCATCGTAGCCACCTTCATGTCACTACCCTGTTGACCACACTTCAGTGGCTTCCCATTGCTATTAGATGAAAATCTAGGGTCTTTACCAGACACAAATAGCCCTGTACAACATGGTCCTACCCTGTATCTCCAACTTCATCTGGAACGAATCATGCTCTACCCATAAAGAACTTCTGGCAATTTCTAGACCGTGCCCCAATCTTTCATGCCTTCTTTACCCTTCCAGGGCCCAGTGCAGGAATAAACATCACTGGGTCCACCTCATTCTTCTAAATCAGGTCTTGGTGAGGCCTCTTTTTACCACCTTTAACAATGCGCCCCCCCCACCCCATTTTCGTTATCATACCCTCTGTTAACCATTTGCAGCTGTTTGTTAATTAACTTGTTTGTTGGTTCCTTCTTTGTTTCCTCTGCCTCCAACCAGAATTTGAAGTCCAAGGGGAACACTCACCTGGCCTGTGCTCCATTGGAGTCCCTGTGCAGTCCTGGCACACATTGCATATTTATTGAATGAATCAGCTGACCCTTCCTGACCATCCTGCAATTTCTACACCAAATGTGGCCAACAATAGCATTAATTGGTAAAAGCAGAATCTTATTTTCACTCATCTAGAGATTTTTTTTAGATCTAGGAGATACTAGAGATCAATTATGTTCCTAGGAAAGATAAGTAATTTGTACAAAGTCAGGAGCTGGAACCAGAATGAGGGTTAGGCTGTACACATGGGTCCAGAGTTCTTGAAACCAGCAACCTCTCTGACTGCTTATCTACTTGTGAAAAATAAAGTACAGGTGGCTAAGGGGGAAGAGCACAGGCTTTGGAGTTAGAAATACATAATTTTTTTTCTCTCTAAACTTTCCAGCAGTGTGGCCTCACTCCTCTGTGCCTTACCTTCCTTCAACAAGAGGTGGGGGCTGTGGAGAGGATTCAATTAGAGCACACAGAGCTCAGAGAACCCTGGTGCTTAGGTTTTACCAACTGTCAACAAATACAGGCTTGGGCATTTCTATTATGATTCTAAGATCAGGGAATAGCAACAAGATGCATTTTGCTATTTTACACCTATATTACACATATCTTAGCAAGTTTTATAACAGTAAAGCAACCTCTAGCCTCCCCAAATGAGGAAAAATTTTCATAAAGTAGCACCTTGTAAATTTTGTGTTTGAATTATCTTTTTAAAAATTAAGTTGCTACCTTGCTATCAACAGTCAGGAAGTTGTCTCATCTTTGCAGGATGCATAGAGATTTCTTTTTGAAGGGGCTGCTTATTTCTGTGGGTAGCTGAGTACACGCGTCCTGTCTATGTAAAATAAAATGTAACAGGATAAGTAGGTTTCATAAGTCTTAGGGCTCTTTTCTTACTGACATTCCTTCTGTAGACAATGAATCCCATTATCCTTTAGGCTAGGAGTAAACGCTTGTCAGTTTCCTCACTGGAGCGGTGATTTGAGGACTAACGGACTCCTGGTTCCACACAAGGCAGAAGTGTTTATCTGTAAATGTGCTCAGAGGTGTCACTGCACCGCTATATCCCAGCTTAGCAGCAGTAAATGCCACACTCGTATCCGTGGGGAAGGCTCACCTAGTGTTTGGAATACTTTATGATACTAGAACCATGAGATGGTAAAATACAAGGTGAGGCAGAGCCCACGGCTGTGATTAGGAAAGGAGGCCGAGCCAGGAAGAGGCGCCCCTCACCCAGCACAGCTGCCCCAAGAGGACCAGGAGCGTTTCGGTGACGAAACAACTGAGCGCTGGCAGTGCGGGCCCTCTGGCCTCCCTCCCCGCCGGACTCTCGGCCTCAGGTTCAGGCCAGGGCTTGCGGGGACCGTAACACTTCGGGGCACCCAGACGCCTCCAAGCCCAGGCCAGCCTCCAAGACCTCGCTCAGCCTATGACCCAAGGCTTTGCAGCTTCCACGAGCGTTGGGGCAAAGGCAGCAGCACCAGGCCAAGGCGCGGCCCGCTTTAAGACCTCCGGGGCTCCCTGCAAGGATGAAGGCGCAGAGCTGAGCCGCGATCCCGCCGCGGGGGCTCCCGGCATAGGACCCCACCCTTCCTACCAGGCCCACGGCTCCCGCGGCCGCTCAGGCTCCCAGGACCTTCCCGCTTCTCGAGGAGCGCAGCTTTCTCCACGGGGACCCTCAGCAAGGCCCCAGCTTCCCTCCTTCTTCACCCTGCCTGTAATCTTCTCCCCGCCCCCAGGTCCCAGGGTTGTGTCCCTGGCCCAGCCACGCCCCTACGGGCCCCAGGCCATGCCCCAAGGTCCCAACCACGCCCACCCTGGCCGTAGGCCTCGCCCAGGGAGCCGCTGCCCTCCCCCACCCCACCCTCCTGGAGGCCATGTCTGGGCTCCAGCTTGCTGGCAACCCCATCCTACCCCAGAAGGGGACAGCAGGCTGTAGCTGCAAGATTTTCTAAGTGGCTGTGCTGTGAACCCACTTTCTCTGCGCAAGAGTCTGTTGTAGATAGTCCCCAAATATTCTGGAGGAAGAGGTTTCTCACCTCCGTCTAGTGCCCCTGAGCTGAATGAGTAAGGTGCTAGATCCCCAAGGGGAAAGGAAGCAGCTATATTCCCCCAGATCCCAGTTCTCTGTAGAAAAGCCTGGAACACAGAGGCTTCAGTAGCTCCAAAAACCCTTCCAGTCTTCTCCAAGGATAACAAATCAGAGGGGCTGCCCTGGCAATTGGGTATCATGAACAGGATTTGGGCTTATTTATCCACTGTCTCTTGTCCTTGGGCTTGAGGTTTCTCTTGTTTAAAATAGAGTAGCAGGGCATGTGAACTGGCCCAGCATGTCATGCAGCTGAAGTAGGTTTAGTGACTACGGGTGAGTCTGTCCTCAAAACATGTGCTAGGATCAGTTGCCAAAATATAGAGTAATGCCTTTAAGCATTACAGTGGATTCAATTAATTGTATCCTGAATCTGAGGAAAAGAGGATGAACCTTCAGTTATCATATGAAAGGAAGGTGGGCATTTAATAATAATAATAATAATAATAATAATAATGGGTGGTATTTCCTGAGGCCAACTCTGCTAGGGTTTATAACAGGTTCTTTGTGTATGGTATCCTGTTTAATTTTTAGACACCCAGTGTGTGTAGGATCTCTCTTTCCTCCAATTACAGACACAAAAACAATCTTGCAAGGCCAGGACTAGACCCAAGTTTGGTTGATGTCCCTCTATCATACCATTTAAGTAGAGAGCAGGCACTTTGATAGGAGCCTAGGAAAAAAATTAATATATTTAAGTCAGAAAAAAAGGACATAAATTTTTTATTTTGTGTGGGTTCTTTGTGGTGTTTTTTTTTTCCTGTTTGTTTTTTAAGAAAGGTGAAAGTATGAGTAGTTATAAAGATGTTGGCTGGTAAGGGCTAGGCAGGGAGAAAAAACTGAGTGAGAGCAATTGTCCTAAAGAATGGTGGCTGCTTACATCCTAGACAGGGAAGGGGATAAAAACAGGGCCCAGAGGTGGGAGAGCAAGAACAAATGTAGTGGTTAAGAACTCCAGGGGGATGAGTATTGAGACAGTTAAATATTACAAGGAATGGCTGGGCTTATGCTGAGATTGTATAGTGAATAGATGGATCAAGGGAGCCTTCTAGAGCAATTTCAGTGTTGGCTACCGCTTAAATTACCAGCACTGCAGCCACAAAGCCGGATACATGTCTACCTGACAATAGTTGTTAAAGAGAGGCCTAAACGTCCATTATTTATAATGTTATGTATTTTACTAGCCCTTGCTGCCACACATGAAATTATACACAAGATTTGTGTTAAAAAAATGACTTTGGTTTTTCTTTGTGGAAGTTACTAAATTCTCCACTGCCCACTTTGCACCCGTTGTGAAAGATTTGTCATGGATTTTGCCTTCAGGCTCTTATTTCTATGGCTTTCCTCCTTAAAAACATAGTGTTAAAGAGGAACTAGTCTAGGTTTTATTTCTCTTTGACAGAAGTAGCTTCAAAGAAACCTCAAATTAACATGCAGGAGTTTTATTTCAGGAGCTGTATCAAACTATTGTGAACACATGTTTTCAAACGAGGGGAGAGAAATTCATGCAAATCCATTGTACAACAGTGAAAATATTTGGTAGCATATAGCATTTGAACACATACTGTAACTCTATTTCATATCATAAGTGATTTAAACACTACTATTAGGTAAGCATCACATGCTATCCTATTTTAAAATAATTAAAAAATAAACATTCTATAGTACTGGCCCCCAAATCTACTAGCCCTGAGGTTGGGCAGGCAAGAACAGATAAGGGGGTTCTTTTATTACGTGCTGCTGTCAAAACTAGTAATCTGGCATCAAGCCTTGTGCCCAACTTCATTATTCAGCCTTTCTTCCTGGGAAAGCTTAACTTGGACATATGTTTTGAACCCTGGAATATCAATGTCTGTGATGAAATAGCCAATTTAAAAATCACATCATTAAGGAACCAAACATTTCCAAACGAATCTCTCAGTTTAGGGTTCAGTTCAAATGCACTCTCTTTTCCACAGTACCGCCTTTCATTTTCATCGTGTGCTTGAATTTTCACAGTACCTGTCCTCAGAAACATAAAGTTGGAAGAGAGAATGAAATCAAAACCAAACATCCAAACCCCCTCACTGTTTGGGTTAAACTTATGGAAAGCACTCAGGTTTTCATCACCGAGTTAGTTGTTTTAAATATAACAGAAAGAGTCTCTACAAAAAAATCTGGAGAGGGCAAAACATAAAGTAATCCAGATAATTTGTCAGGTGAGCAGCAGAAAAAAGCACTACAATATCATCTTACTGTCAGATTTTAATTGTTAACTGAAAGTTAAAATGACAGTGCTGCAGAGTTTTCTGCTTTAATTTTTAGCCATGGTGTGGTAAACCATTCCCTTCACTTCTAGGAAATTGAATAGATACCAATGTCACAAGAGGGCTAGGGCACTTAAAAACACACATTTTTCTACAAAATTCCTATTTATTAAACCACCCAGAGAATAAAATCAACTACTCCATATATTTTATTACTGCACTTAGAGGCAAAGGAAAAATAAAATTTAAAACTATCCCAGTTTTTGAAGACCAACATTGGAAACACATAATCCCCCAATTCAAGGAACCTTTTATGGGGACTATAATGTTACAGATGAGTCACTACCTTTTGTAGAAACCGATTACAAGTTTGTCTTTAAAACTATTCCGACTTTATAGCTGCTGTGGAAAACAGTTGAGCAGTTCCTACAAAAATTAGACATGGACTTACCAATTGAACTAGCAACTCTACTTCTGGTTATATATCCAAAAGAAGTTAAAGTAGAGATTCATGTATTTGTACACCCTGTTCATAACAGCATTACTCGCAACAGCCAAAAGGTGGAAACAACTCAAGTGTCCATTAATGGATGAATGGATAAACAAATGTGGTGGGTCCATAAAATGGAAGATTATTTAGCCTTAAAAAGGAATGAAATTCTGATAATGCTACAACTTAAATGAATCTTGAGGATACTATGCTAAGTGAAATAAGCCAGACACAAAAGGACAAATATTGCATTATTTCACTTGTAGAAGTGCCTAGAGCAGCCGTGGGCAAACTATGGCCTACGGGCCGGATCTAGCCCGTTCGGCTGTTCTATCCAGCCCTCGGAGCCGAAAGAGCGGAGGGTTCTCTTGCTCTCCCCTCCGCTCCTTTACTTTGAATTTATATTAGTTCACACACACACTCCATCCATGTTTTTGTTCTGGCCCTCCGGTCCAGTTTTAGAATCCATTTTAGCCATTGAGTCAAAAAGTTTGCCCACCCCTGGGAGTGTTCCAATTCACAGATACAGAAAACAGAGTAGTAGTTAGCAGGAGCTTGAGGGAGGGGGGATGGGGAGTTAGTGTTTAACGCATACAGAGTTTCAATTTGGAACTATGAAAAAAAAGTGTGAAGATGGATGGTAGTGACATTAGCCCAACAATGTGAATGTACTTAGTGCCACTGAACTATACTCAGTGTATTTAAGTCCTCAATTTATTAATCCTCTCATGAAAAATCTACACAGTCACCACAGATAAAGTCCCTGAAGAATCTTTACTTTTTCTGCTGTCCAGTCTCCAGCTCACTTTTGGCTGCACCAACACTGGCCTTTGCAGTTCCCCTGACTCTCCACATTCTCCTCTTGTGTTCCTTTCTCTGTTTCCTTGATGTCATTTTCTCATATGTAGGCCCTGTCTTACAAATCTATGTTTTGGTTCATTTTTCTTTACCTAATCCAAGGAATCATAAGTTGTGCCAAATCCAGTTGTCTTGCCACCACCAAAATGGGTTCTGAATCCAAACACAAAGATGACATCTGGTGTGATCTTGTACATTTTGGCTAGATTTTCCCAGATTTTTGTCTTCCCAGGGAAAAGGACGTGCATGACCATTTGTTTCCGCTGAAGTAGTCTGTCGGTCATGAACCTCCTGGTCTGGATAGTTACTGTGTCGTTCACGAGGGCTGCCAATCTAAAGCATTTTGTTCTGGGTAAAGAATATGTCCTTTGCAGCCGTAGTTGCTAAAGGGTTCTTCTTTGTGAGTCGTTGGCAAAACTGTGTCACTTAGTAAATATCGCTAAGAGAAGGGTGTGTAAAAATATATTAGGGTCTATAAAAATCATGTTGTAGCTAAAATAACTGAAGAGAGGAGTTTGCTTTGATCTTCTAGCTAGATTAGGGGGAGAACCAGGGCCTTCTCTTATGACAAACCTCCTGAGAGCAGCAGCTGCATGCTCAGTGAACACGGGCACTCAGGCAGTGCCCACCAGGACCTTCAGAAGCAGCTCCAGGGTCTGATAGACCTGATGCAATTCCTGGCTCCTCTGCTGTCTTTCTGTGGGACCGCTTAACTTCCCCCAGTCACAGTGTCCTCATAGGAAATGACACTACTATCATCTCCCCCTGGCAGCTTGCTGGCTGTCCTTCAAATCATTCTCCTTTTCTTTCACTCTCATAATTTAAAAGGGTTGGGGGTCACCCAGTTAAAGATGACCCTACGCAACCCCTCTTGCAGCTAGGCATGGCCATGTGACTTAGCAGACTTGATACATGTGCCATCCTCTGGGAGATGGTGAAAACGAAAAACACCTCCTGTGTTGAAAATGGTAGAGAACCGGAACCTTCGTAGTGTTTGTAAGCGATTGAGTGATATACTATGTGAAAGTGTCTTCTCTGGAGTCTTCAGAGCAATACTGGGAGGTTGGCTAGACAGGAGGGGTAATTAGGGTTTAAGTATAGAGAATTCTGAAATAGCAAATAGAATGGAGTAAATAGTGTGCTTTTAGATGAGAGGGTAGGTGGGCCTCAGGGTGCAGCACTCTAAAAAATCTCCCCTGTGAGGACCATCAGACAGAAAAACCAAGACCCAGGGGTCAGGAGAAAGGATTTGACACCCAGGCTGGGGCAGCAAAATCAGGTATAAGAGTCTCAGGGAGGAGCATAGGAGTAAGGATATGGGAATATTGGCCAGTGTAGTGCCACTCTGGCAATAATGCAAATAATAGTAACAAAAGTAACTATCATTTAGTGACAGTCTGTGTGCCTCTCTCTATTCTAATAGCCCCTTACAAACATTTTAAAGATTTTTATACTTACATAATCCCCATTTTACAGATATGGAAACTAAGGCTCAAAGATGTGAAGTGTTTTTGCTCAAGGCCTCATAGCTAATAAAGGGTTAAGCTGAATTAGCCGACTCCAAATGCTAAGAACTGCTAACTACCTACCAATTCAAGTATGTAGCACAGTACATAGCAAAGGGATCAATAAATGTTAGCTCTTCTTATATGGACTAGAGGCCCAGTGCATGAAAATTCATGTAGGTGGCGGCAGGGAGGAAGGACCCTCAGCCCGGCCTGCACCCTCAGGCCTAAGCTGGCAGTCGGACATCCTTAGTGCTGCCGCGGAGGCTCCTGCCACCACTGCTGCGCTCAGCCATCAGCCCGGCTAGTGATTGAGCGGAGCTCCCCCTGAGGGAGCACACTGACCACTGGGTGGCAGCTCCTGCGTTAAGTGTCTGCCCCCTGGTGGTCAGTGCGCATCATAGCGACCAATTGTTCTGCCATTAGGGTCATTTTGCATATTATCCTTTTATTATATAGGACTAGAGGGGGTGTGTGTCCCTCAGCCCAGCCTGCACCCTCTCCAATATGGGACCCCTCTTCACAATCCAGGACTGCTGGCTCCTAACTGCTCGCATGCCTGCCTTCCTGATTGCCCCTAACCGCTTCTGCCTGCCAGCCTGATCACCCCCTAACCACTCCTCTGCCAGCGTGTTTGATGCCTAACTGCTCCCCTTCCAGCCTATTTGCCCCTAACTGCCCTCCCCCGCAGGCCTGGTCACCCCTAACTGCCCTCCCCTGCAGGCCTGGTCGCCCCCAACTTCCCTCCTCTGCCGGCCTGGTCACCCCTAACTGCCCTCCCCTGCAGGCTTGATCACCCACAACTGACCTCCCTTGCAGGCCTGGTCCCTCCCAACTGCCCTCCCCTGCTGGCCTGATCGCCCACAACTGCCCTCCCTTGCAGGCCTGGTCCCTCCCAACTGCCCTCCCCTGCTTGCCATCTTGTGTCCACATGGGGGCAGCCATCTTTGACCACATGGGGGTAGCAGTCATGTGTGTTGGAGTGATGGTCAATTTGCATATTATTCTTTTATTAGATATGATAAAGGCCTGGTGCATGGATATGGACCAGTTGGTTTGCCCTGAAGGGTGTCCCGGATCAGGGTGGGGGTTCCCTTGGGGAGTGGGGCAGCCTGGGTGAGAGGCATGCAGTGGTTTGCAGGCCGGCCATGACCCCCAGCGACCTAAGCGGAGGCCCTGGTATCTGGGATTTATTTATCTTCTATAATTGAAACTTTGTAGCCTTGAGTGGAGGCCTAGGCCGTCCAGGGTGTGCAGAAAACTTGGCTTCCTCCATTACCAGGGAAACCCAAGCCTCCTGCTCTCTCTGTGGCCGCATCCATCTTGGTTGGGTTAATTTGCATACTTGCTCCTGATTGGCTGGTGGGCATGGCTTGTGGGTGTGGTGGAGGTACAGTCAATTTGCATATTACTCTTTTATTAGATAGGACTAGAGGACTAGTGCACAAAATTCATGCACTGGGGGGGGGTGTCCCTCAGCCCAGCCTGTACCCTCTCCAATATGGACTCATCAGGGGATGTTCAACTGCTGGCATCGGACATCCCTCTCACAATCTGGGACTGCTGGCTCCCAACCGCTCGCCTGCCTGCCTGCCTGATTGCCCCTAACCACTTCTGCCTGCCAGCCTGATAACCCCCTAACCACTCCCCTGCCAGTCTGATTGATGCCTAACTGCTCCTGTGCTGGCCCGGTCGCTCCAACTGTCCTCCCCTGCAGTCCTGGTCCCCCCAATGGCCCTCCCCTGCAAACCTGGTCCTCCCAACTCCCCTCTTTCCCCTGCAGGCCTTGTCCCCCCCAACTGCCCTCTGTGCAGGCCTGGTCCCCCCCCAATTGCCCTCCCCTGCAGGCCTGGTCGCCCCCACTGCCCTCCTCTGCAGACCTGGTCCCCTAACTCTCCCCCTGCTCAGCCTGGTCGTCCCCAACTGCCCTCCTGTGTAGGCTTCATCTCCCCCAACTGCCCTCCTCTGCTGGCCTGGTCACCCCTAACTGCCCTCCCCTGCTGGCCTAGTTGCCCTAACTGCCCTCCCCTGCTGGCCTGGTTGCCCCCAACTGCCCGCCCCTGCCGGCCTGGTTGCCCCTGCAGGCCTGATCACCCCTAACTACCCTCCCCTGCCGGCCTAGTTGCCCTAACTGCCCTCCCCTGCAGGGCTGGTCCCCCCTAACTGCCTTCCCCTGCCGGCCATCTTGTGGTGGCCATCTTGTGACCACATGGGGGTGGCCATCTTGAGCGAGGGCATGACGGTCAATTTGCATATTACCTCTTTATTATATGGGATAAAGGAATGAGTGCCTGGCACAGATCAGCATAAGCAAGATTATAGCTAAACTAGTTCACAGTGAGGCCAGGCTTCCTATATGCCGTGTGTGTGTGTGTGTGTGTGTGTGTGTGTGTGTGTGTGTGTGTAGAGCACTGGGGAGGTGGAAGGACCGAGGGGTGTTCTGCTAGTGGGTAAGGAGAATTGACTTGCATTGGAAAGTAAAGAAGGGAGGAGTCAGGGAGCAGAGTCCCAATTCCACACCTTCTTCTTTTTCTTCAATTATTTGAGGAAGAAACTGGATGGTCTGAGAATGGGGGAGCTGGGAAGAGACAAGCTAACACGTGCCTTGATTGTCACAGAAGCAGAGACTTTTAGAGCCAGAAGAAGATCTGATAAACAATCTAGTATCTAACACTCTCCTCTTGGGAGGAGGTAAAGGACATTGACAGGGAATTTTTTTTTTTTTAAATCACCCACTGCTGAGAAATGAGCAAACTCAAAAGAGCTTTTAATGCAAAGAATCTGAAGTCCCAGAGAAAGGATTGAACTTTAGAGAAGCAGAGTGAGTTAGAAAGCACTGCACCGTCATGCACGTGTGTGAGCTTGAATACGTGTTCACAGCAACCGGTACAACAGGAAAACTTCTATATTAGGCTTTGGCGTTCTTCTTCTTAAGGTTTCTTAAAATAGCCCATTTCATTATTCTGATATTTAGATGGTAATAAGATGTGAGGATGGTGGGGCCATTTTAATAGAGAACTATCCTTTTTTTTAAAAAAAAAAAAAAAAAAGGAACATAAATGTGTGGAAGCTTTGACAGTTTTATTTAAGCATGAGGCACACAGTATTTTAATTGACACCGCTGATCGTATTCAATAAATATTATGGATGATATAAAGCCTAGCAATAAAGCAAACTTCTGTGAACCCACCACCCAACATTCCCACTATTATAGAGGCCCTTTGCACACTCTCCTTCAGTCTCATTACCTCTCCACTCACCCAACCCTCCCAGCCCTGTGCAGGGAAGCCACTCTCCTGAACGTTACATTTGTTTTTTCATTGCCACCATTCTAAGAGATACCCCAGCTTTCAGGCACCTCCACCACCACCATCTCCTGGATGTCAGCTTCCAAGAGGCGATGGTGTTAAAGGACCTGTTTCGTTATATTGGTTGGAGCAGCGTTTTGGCATCAGTGGTCTGAAAAGCAATGTTGGTTGTGTCTAATTTTGCAGCAAGCTCTGGTACACCTCTGTGTGCCTGCGGTCTGTGCTCTGGAAACGATGTTTCATTGGCGACACAGGCAAAGCTTTCAGAACGCAGATGCTGGAGGTTAACATGTGCCTGTTCTGAGACAGTTGTTGGTTTTGTGCTTTGTTTCCATGGAGCCATGTGCCATGGAGAATATGCCATAAAATTCCTCTTCCTGATCCAGAGATTGGAGAGAAGTCCCTTTGCTTTGGTTGGAAATGATGTCTTGCCCATCAATTGCATGAAAACCTAGCCTTGTTGCTCATTGCTCACACCTGATCTCTCAGATGCCCCTGACCTGAGTGATTCCTGTGGTTCTGCTCAGATTCACGATTTGAAGATGACTTTCTACAAAAGCGGAATAGATAGAATTTGCAGTTAATCAGGGATCTTTTTAAAAGGAAAGCTGCTCTGACTCACATCATGGATAGAGTAATAGAAAACAACGTAAGTTTTTAAACTTTTGGCAAATTCAGTATTTTAAAATACACCACACAGAAATAAGCTATCACTTAGACCAGTGGTCGGCATACTGCGGCTCTGTTGACTAATGAGTTGGCTGACCGCTGGGATAGGGGTTTAATCACAAGGAACAACAGCCTGTAATTATTGGAATCAAGAGTCTTAGAACTCTCAGCGATGGGATCCTTACTTTCCTTCTGGCATGGGCAAAGTCACAGACATGTTTATTTAGGAAAAACATCTTCGCTTGCCTTCTTCCCTCTTTTAGGTAACAAGACAGTATAATTTATTGGCAGAGAAATAATCTTGTCAGCCTCCAAAGAACGTGGAGGAGGTGTTAAAAGACAGTGATTTTGCCAGCCTGCACTTTTAACCTAAGCCCAGAGCTGCTCTCGATTGAAAACTAAAAAAATGTTGTAGGCTATCATGCTAATTAACAGTCAGGATACAAATATCTTAGCACATCATATAGGAGGCAGATTGCGCCTTTTTGACAGGCCATAGAAACTTCACATGAAAATAGCTCATCGAACATGAGTATTAAGGTGGAAAACATGATTTTTAGGTTGGAAGAAGAAGAAAAAAAACCACTACAAGACACATTTTTGCTTCAGTCAGAAAAAGACTCGGTTCGAAGTGACAGTCCACACAAGGATCGTGTCTTCCTTGAATGCTGGTGCTGACCTCTCCCAAAACGAAACCTCTGGCACCACTTTCTTTTGCACTGTATTTAGTTACAATGAGAGGCAATGCACAAACGTTGCTTTTAAGTTCAAGGGAATCCTTAACCATTAAAAATACTTGAGAACTTTGATTTTAAAATTAGAATGGTGTTTACATGTTAGTTCAGATTCTTGACTAAAATTTCACTTTACAGTAGAAAGAAATATATCATGTGAAATGGTTATAGGTGCTTTCCTTTAGGGGGTGAATCTTAAACCCTCATCATAAGAATAAAAAGAAAGAACTCTTACCATTTGCAACAGCATGGATGGACCTAGAGAGCATTATGCTAAGCGAAATAAGCCAGATGGAGAAAGATAACTATCACATGATCTCACTCACTTGTGCAATATAATAAACAACATAAACAGATGAACAAAACCAGAACCAGAGGCAGAGAAGCATTGAACAGACTGTCCAACCTATGAGGAAAGGTGGGGGGTGAGGGAGTAAGAGATCAACCAAAGGACCTGTATGCATGCATATGAGCATAACCAATAGACACAGACAGTAGGGGGGGTGAGGGCATGTGCTGGAGTGGGGGTGGGGGCAGCCACCGAGAGATTAATGGGGGAAAAAGGAGACTCATGTAATACTTTAAACAATAAAGAATTTAAATTAAAAAAAGGAGAACCAAAATAGCGGTGGAATAGAAAGACGTGTCCAGAGCCTTGTCCTGGAGCAGATAGAAAGAACAGCTGAGGGTAACACGAGGCATGTCTGTTGGAGAGTTAAGGGACAGCTATACTCCAGGAGAAGGTGGGGGACTGCCGGACAGGGTTCCCCTGACCGGGCAGCCTCCACTGCTGCCAGGTTCCCTCCCGGAGCCACCAGCTTGGATGCGGAGACCGCGCCATCTTGAAGGGGAAAGTGGATGTTATTGGAAACCTGAAAATCTACAACTGCGGCACCCACCGAACAGGTGCGAACCCCAGAGCACTGGTCCCCAATTGGTACAAACACGCAGATTCAGAGGAGTGCTACACTCCACCATGGAAAGGTCAGATTTCGCCTGGGATAAGGTGAGGTCTCTGGTCCTGGTGGGACAGAGAAACACATGCACTGCGGGAGTTGGAGGACTGAGGAAAGTCTGAGCCCAAAATAATCAATGGCTGTTGGGGCTAGCGTGATCCGTGAATGTGGAAGGGGTTCCTCAGAGCTGCTAACAGAGGGGATCTCTAAAATGCAACCCATTTTGATCTGACGCAGAAGGACAGCCTAAAAACTCTGGGAGTGTGCCAGCTGTTTGGACACAAGGGGGAAAAGGGGATTGCGCAGGCTTATGAGCAAACCCGGAGTTCGCACACTCGCTCTTTCTCCCCTTTGAATCCTTGTTTCTGATTACTAAGCCCAATACATAGATAGGATCACCCAGTTGGGGATACCCTAGGAAACTGCAGGGGAAAGTTGTGTTTCTGGAACCTGGGGATCAGAGCAGAGAGTGATCGTCAGAGAACCAGCTCTCGGGCAGCCCCCTCCCACAAACCGGTATTGAGTGCCATAGGGAAAGCAGGATCTAAAGCAGAGGCTAGAAAGGACCCATAGACCTGGAAGTCAACCCAGAAACACTGCCACCCAGGGGCTGAATCACAGATTGACTTGTGTAATCACAAATTAAGGAATACAAGAAAGGAAGACACACCGCCTGCTTAAAAATCAGGACTGGCTTACAACACTGAGAAGCAGTGGAATGCAGGGAACTGCAATACTGTCCTGACTGTGAAACAGGTGTGCCAAACAGAACAATAGAGGAAGTAAATGACCTTCACTACTGCACATTTTATTTCTATATTTTTTATTTTTTATTATTTTTATTTTCTTTATTATTTTTTTATTTTTCATCTTTAACTTAAGGAACTAATTTTTTTCTTTTTCCCTCACTTGGTTTTACCTTTTTAATTATTACATTTTTATTTTCAATCAGTATTATTACTACTACTATTTTACCTTTTTTTTTTTAAAAAAAAAGTGTCATTTTATTTTCTCTTTTTTTGACATTGAGATTAGTGTTCCACATTCTATTTTCATCTTTTCTTTAGCATCATTCTACTCTATCTCAACTCTATCTTTATGCCATCACTCTCTACCTAACTTTTGCCCTTTTGTTGTCTTGTTTCTCTTACCCTTTTCCTGACTTAGATTTTCCCTATTCTTTCTTTTTACCCCTGTTAAAATTTCACCCTACTTATATATCTAATTTCCAATCCCCTGTTCCAAGTTCATACACAGCTCTCTCTTCGCTGTCTTCACTATCCAAAAATTGTTTTTCTCTCTGTCCTTTGTTATTGTTTGCTCGAATGTTGATTATATCGTGTGTTTTTTTATGCTTGTTTGTGAGATTCGTTTGCTTATTCTTTTTTGTTTTGTTTTCTTGTATGCTTTGTTTTGTTTGTTGTTTTTTTTTTTTTTGCATCTGTTTTTCCTCGCCTTGCTTGATATTAATTGTTGTTTATAGTTTGTATTCATCTCCAGGTACTTGTTGCTGGCATTTGCTGGGATTAGTGGCTGTTCTATTGGAGTTTCTCCCCCCCCGCCCCATATATACAGTTTGTTCCCGTTTTCTTCTTATTCTCTTTCTTTTCTCTCTTACTTTTTTTTTCCTTTTCCCAATTTCATTTTGGCACTCCTTTATTTTTTTTCCCCTCTCTTCTTCTTTCTCTCCTATCCCCTAATTTACCTTTCCCTGGTGGTCACTTTTATTTGGGGATATTAATATTGTGAATATATTTCTGTTCAGTGCCTTGTGTGTGGCACTTGGTTGTGTTGCATTCTGTGCCTTTAAATCAACACAGGAGAGAGAGAACTACATAACCAGACACCCGGAGAAGGAGAGACAAAGAAACAGCCCACATATGAAAGAAAAGCAGGCATCACCAGAAAAGGAAGTAAACGAAATGGAGGCAAGCAACCTGCCAGAGAAAGAATTCAGAGAAATGGTCATAAGGTGGCTGAAAAGAATGGAAGACAAATTTGACAATATGAGTAAGAACCAAGAGGTAATGAAGAAGAACCAAGAAGAAGTGAAAAATGACATCGCTGCTGTAAAGAACTCAATAGAAAGCATCAAGAGTATACTAGAAGGAGCAGAGGACCACATCAGTGAGCTAGAAGATAAGGTAGGAAAAAATACCCAAGTAGAGCAGCTTCTTAAAAAGAAATTAAAAAGCAGGAGGAGAGCCTAAGGGAACTTTGGGACAACATGAAACAAAATAACATCCGCATAATAGGGGTGCCAGAAGGAGAGGAAACTGAGCAAGGAATAGAAAACCTGTTTTAAGAAATAATGACAGAAAATTTCCCTGATTTAGGGAAGAAAAAACCCACACAAATCCAAGAAGCTCACAGAGTCCCAAGCAAAATGAACCCCAAAAGACCGACGCCAAGGCACATTATAATTAAATTGGCAAACACCAACGACAAAGTAAGAATCTTAAAAGCGGCCAGAGAGAGACAGAAAGTTACCTACAAAGGAACCCCCATCAGACTAGCAACTGATTTCTCAACAGAAACTCATCAGGCCAGAAGGGAATGGAATAAAATATACAAAGTCATGCAAAGGAAGGGTCTGAATCCAAGAATACTGTACCCATCAAGGCTATCAATCAAAATTGAAGGTGAAATCAGCAGCTTCACAGATAAGAAAGGACTAAGGGAATTTATTACCACCAAACCAGCAATGCAAGAAATGCTAAAAGGTCTTCTGTAAAAAAAAGAAATAGGAAGCGAAGAAGGAACACAAGGGTAAAGTATAAAATGACAAGTAAGTACCTATCAATAATAACTTTAAATGTAAATGGATTAAATGCCCCAATCAAAAGACATAGGGTAAAGGATTGGATTAGAAAACACGACCCATATATCTGCTGTCCACAAGAAACCCACCTCAGAAAAGAACACGCACACAGACTGAGGGTGAAGGGATGGAAAGAGGTTTTTCAGGTGAATGGAAAAGAAAAAAAAACTGGGGTAGCTATACTTATATCTGACAAATTAGATCTCAAAGTGAAGGACATAACAAGAGATAAGGAAGGCCACTTCATAATACTAAAGGGAGCAATCCAACAAGAAGAAATAACTCTGGTAAACATATATGCACCCAATACAGGAGCACCCAAATACATAAAAAATCATCTGGAGGATATCAAGGGAGAGATTGACAGCAATACAATCATAGTAGGAGACTTTAATACCCCACTATCACCATTGGACAAATCCTCTAAACAAAAAATCAGCAAAGAAACATCAATCCTAAATGACTCACTAGACCAGATAAAATTAATTGACATCTTCAGAACATTTCACCCCAAAAGCCACAGAATATACATTCTTCTCAAGTGCACATGGGTCATTTTCAAAGATAGGCCATGTGTTGGGACATAGGCAAAGTCTCTTCAAATTCAAGAAGATAGAAATCATATCAAGCATCTTCTTAGACCACAGTGGCATAAAACTGGAAATCAACTACAATAAAAACAATCCAAAGAAATCAAACACATGGACACTAAACAGCATGCTATTAAACAATGACTGGGTTACCAGAGAGATCAAGGAAGAAATAAAAAACATCATGGCAACAAATGACAATGAAAACACAACTATCCAAAATCTATGGGACACTGTGAAAGCAGTCTTGAGAGAGAAGTTCATAGCTCTACAAGCCTACTGCAAAAAACAAGAAACAATGGTAATAAATTACCTAACCCTACAACTCAAAGAGTTAAAAAGAGAGAAACAAGAAAAGCCCAGTGTAAGCAGAAGGAAGGAAATAATAAAGATCAGAGCACAAATAAACGACATAGAGACCAAAGAAACAATACAAAAGATCAACAAAACCAAGAGCTGGTTCTTTGAAAGGATAAACAAGATTGATGAACCTCTAGCCAGGCTCACCAAGAAGCAAAGAGAGAGGACCCAAATAAACAAAATCAGAAATGAAAGAGGTGAAATAACAACAGGCCCCACAGAAATACAAAGGATTGTTAAAAAATACTATGAACAACTGTGCGTCGCTGCAGGTTGCCCAGGACCAAACCAGAGAGGGTCGGACCTGCATTACCACCATTTGTCCACCATTCAGAACTGAAATATCATTGCTGACATGTACACATAAGGAACTGTTTGACATTGAAATTGGGACTCAAAAAGAACTGTTGGCCCAGAAAGAAACTCTCTACAGACTGATTCATTTGACTCTCAGCATAACCATTATTGCTTGTCCCATTTTTGGTTCTTATAAGTGTATTTCTAGTATCACATGATCTCACTCACCTAGGGGAAATAATGAACAACATAAACTGATTAACAAAAACAGACCTGGAGACAGGGAAGCATTGATCAGACTGTCAAACCTCAGAGGGAAGGTAGGGGAGGGTGGGGGTAAGGGGGAGAAATCAACCAAAGGACTTGTATGCATGCATATAAGCCTAACCAGTGGTCACGGACAACAGGGGGGTGGGGGCATGCGTGGGGAAGGGTTCGGGAGGGGAATGGGGGGATGAGCACAAATATGTGATACCTTAATCAATAAAGAAATTTAAAAAATAAATAAATAAATAAAAGAATAAACTCAAAGTACAGAAATAAAATTTGTATGGTTTTGAGTACCTGACTAATGTTGTTTTCTTCCAAGTTGTTCTGTTATAACTTTAACTAGAGAAAAAAATTGATTCCTGGATGAACCACTGTTTGTGTGGAGTTGGCACACACCCCCTGTGCCTGCTCGGGGACTCTGGCTTCTTCTCTCATCCCAAAGATGTGCACATGAGGTTCGGTGGTGAGCCTACATTGCCCCGTCTGAGTGAGGGGTGGGTGTGCAATGGAAAGGCCACCCATCTTGGGTGGGTTCTGCCTTTTGCCCTGTGCTGCTGGGACAGACTCCAGCCACCCATGACCCTGAAATGGAATACAGGAGTTAGAAAATCATTCCTACTTGTTTTTATTAATCTTCCTTAAATGTATGTATAGCTTATATTTATTTCAGTGTTTAATATTAGAAGTGTTTTGGGGTCTTTACTGAGAAGTTTGGTGTTGTTTTCATGATCAGAAATATGCCCAAGGAACTTAACTCTTTTATCAGTTAGCCTCGGGTAAAACTGGTTTCGTTATATATATATATATATATATATATATATATATATATATATATATATATATAATATATATATATATATATATATATTATATATATATATCGTTTCTTTTATTTTATTTTATTATTTTATTTTATTTTATTTTTTATTTTTTTACCTTACAGCCTGCATATTTATTGAACAAATACTACTAAAATACATTGGGTACTTGTCATGAGTGCATCAGTAAAGATCACATTGTTACAAAAGCCTACATTTTCAGTACACAACTGCAACTACATAAATGCCACAGATGCAGAATACTGTTCTTGCTCTATTTACACAGCTGATAACCCTATTCTAACAAAGGAGGGAGAAGGGAAATGCATGAGAACTCAGGCCAATGAGGGAGCAAGAGGAGAACGAAGTGCAGCGCATGCATCATGGATGTTTAACAGTCAGAAGAGGAACAGTTCAGAACAGAGTCTACCCTGTCAAAGGAAGCGCTAAAAGAAAGTTATATAAAAATTAAGGCGGGCTTTCTGACTGGCTAACACAACAACATTCCGTGAGTAGATGGTATTTCTGATTTTTTGTTTGTTTATCCATTCCATTGGGAGCAAGGACAAAAATGTAACATCTATACCTTGCTTATCAAAAAGAGTGTTATATCTTTTTTTTTTTTTTTTACATTTTGCAAAGATACTTTTTCCGACCTAATATTTGGGAAAGGTGTAATTTCCCTATTTCCACTCAAATGCCAGGTTTTTTTTTGGATTTTTTTAGAGGTCATTTATTAAAAAAAGAGTTTTCCCTCCCCCCACCCCCAAATATTCTTTCAAACAAAAAGAACCAAGAGAGACACCTAAAAACGCCTGTCCAACTATTGCTTTTCTTTCTCTAGTTAGGCAGGCGAGGCTACCAAAAGGAAGAGATTTGGTAATTAAATTACAGTTTTGTGATTGCTCCCGCTACAGGGACTTCGGGTCCGTGAGTGCCAGCCCGTGAGACGTGGTCTCTTACACTCTCTCTGGTAGCATTCACTCAACCTACAATGCTGAAGAAGAAAGCCACACTGAAGACACAAGGAAAACAGGTCGATCCAGTCTAGAGAACAACATTCAGGGAAACAGAGTACCAACACCTTCTTAGAACATGGAAATAAAAAATAACTCCATCAGAGCTACCTCGCCAAGGAGCATGTTGAAAGTCCAAAATAGCACCATTCATCAGTGTCTCAGGTCCTGTGGCAGCATCTCGGTCACTTACCACAAGGAAACAGTGAGTTTCAAACTACTACACATCAAAAGAGTACATGGATAAAATATAGAGATATACAGACAATTTGTGGGAATCCTTATCACGTCCCGCGTGGTTCAGGGTTCCAGTTCAGGGTTCGGGTTCTGGAGGAGGCCGCACATAAATGAAAAGAGTCTAGAAAAGCATTAATTTGGGAATATTGGGAGCCAGGCGGGAGTCCACCTCTAGGGGGAGGACTTCACCCCGCTCTGGCTTTGCTATCCCTTTTATTAAGGTTATGGGATACACCCATATCCTTTAGGCAGGAAATTCCAATAATAGCCAATCAGCAAGAATTTACATAAGAGTAACAGGTGGAGGCTGCTTCAACTACCAATATCTCAACTAAACAATGAGTGATTAGCTCCGACCTTTCAGAGCAATTAAGGTTGACCAGCCTTCCTGATTCCCTTTCCACATCTCTCTATTAGTGGGACAATGATCAGTTTCGGCACAATTGATGAACATAAACTGCTAGGCTTGTTACATCTAAAGGGGAAAAAAAAGGCGGGGTGGGGGGGGGGAATCTCTCAGCCTCTGCAAGAAGCAGTCAGGAGCTGTATGAGTGACCAGGCAGGAGTGGACCGGTTGTGTGAGAGCAGTGGGAGTTTGAGTTGTGGAAGACGTCATCGTAGCGAACCAGGCCTGAAGGCCCACCTGTAAGGGTTGTAAACGTGGATTCACAGTGTAAAATTCTGAGCGTTTTCACTTAAGTCAGAAAGATTAAAAACTGGTTTGATGATATCTATTTGTCCACTGTAAATTCTCTAAAGCAAGGCTCGGAGTCCCATAGTTTCTTCTTATACTTGATGATTTACACAGAAAAAAATCCCATATATGATACCATAACCTCATCAATACCCATACACCAGACGTAATACAAATGGAGGTGTTACGATTAAAAAGAGTGGAGGTAACTGATGCTCGGGGAGTGGAGTTCATTGCTGCCAAGTGGAGTCAGGGAGGCAGCCTCCCTCTCTTCGTTCTTCTTGAGGTTCACTTCCTTTGGGACAGGAAGTCTTCCCTTAGGAAGCCTTCCCTCCATTTCCTTCTTGGGAAATGGTTCTTGGCTGACCCAGACAGAAAGCTCTGGGTATGAAACCATTTTGAGAATCATAGCAGCCTTGGACTTGCACCCTCCCTCTCTTCAGTCCAGGGAGACCAACAGACAAAAGCCCCGCTCACTGTGCACTCTCTCCTCTCTACACCTAGTGCTCTGTCTTCAAGAGTGTGTGTCTCTCTCTGAGCCTCTCTCTCTTTCTCTCCCTGTCCGCTCGGCTAGTGTGCTAGTGAACAATGAGCTAATTCTGATGGGGCTGGCTCAGCCACTGTGCTGCCGAGGCGGAGCCAGACTCTACATCGTCCCATTTAAAGTCACAGTTTCCAAGAACCTGTGGACAACATTAAGTAAGGACTTACTGTAATAGTTTTAAAATAATAAAATAAACTTTTTTTTTTTTAAGAAGTGAGAAGTCCAAATGTGACTGATGTTAAACTTCAGAGCACTGGAGATCACAGTATATTGCATGTTAGGCATTAAATTTTGTTTTCCTGAAGGTCTCCGTTATTTTGCATGCTATAATTTACTTGTTTATATTTGACTGCAGAAAGAATTACATTCAAAGGACTTAGAAGCAGGGAGGGCTATAATGGTTAGCTGCCTCTGGAAATATAAGACTACCAGGAAGGGTAGTCTTAGGCAAAAGATTACCATGATCAAACCTTGCCTGTAATGCCTCCCACCACTTTCCCTATTCACTTCCATTTTGGTCTGTTTGGTGACTGTCACTCATGCTCTCTTGGACTCCCCAGTATGCCCTCTGTTCTGGTTCTGGGATCCGCGATAATTCCTACTCCCTAGTGCTGCACCTGAGATGACCAGCATACTCCTCGCCCCCCACCAGCATCCTCCAGGCATCACCCATTGTCCTTCTGTCACACCAAAGTGTAAATCCCTGGCCATGCAAGTTTCTCTTCTCTGAAGCTAATTATTTTAATGGAAAAGAAATCCATGCTCTAGTATTTATGAATGGCAATCTAGAGGACATTTGCATACTATTAAGGGTGTTCTGGGAAAGATGCAATTTCTAGTGTACCAGTCAGTTAAGGTACATTATAAAAAAAGCGTCCCATGTTCAATCATGTTTGGAAAATACTGTTTATTTATATACATTATTAGAGATTCATAACACTGCAGTTTTCCCAAGCATGGTAAGTTCTACAGTGAAGACAACTATTTGTTTAAACCTGAGATTTTCCCAAACTTATAGACATTAATGAACATACCTGTGTGTATGTTTTTTTCTTAATATAAAACCTATTAATGCTCCATGGAGAACACACTTAGAAATATATTTCCTGAATCTAAAATAGTGCTTATGTCTGATGGTGAGAATTACAGATACCATGGTGGCGCATTAGGCAAGCACTTTGGATTTAGAGAGTCTTTCAATCTATGAGTAGTTGATTTTCTTATCCTGTTTATTTTGATAGATGATCAATTCTGGTTTTACTATAGCCAACACATAGAAGCAACCTAAGTGTTCACTGATGAATGAATGGATAAAAAAAGTGATATATCTATATCTATATCTATATCTATATCTATATCTATATCTATATCTATATCTATATCTATATCTGTATCTGTATCTATATCTATATATCTATGTCTATGTCTATGCCTATGCCTATGCCTATATCTATATCTATATCTATATCTATCTATCAACTGCCCACCCTGCTGGTCTGCTCATCCCCAACTGCTCCCCCCTGCTGGCCTGCTCACCCCCAACTACCCACCTCTGCCCACCTGATTGCCCCCAACTGCCCTCCCCTGCTGGCCTGTTTGGCCCCCAACTGCACTCCCCTGCCAGCCTGATGGCACCCAACTTCCTTCCCCTGCCAGTCTGCTCATCCCAAACTGCCCCAACTGTCCCCCACCCCCGCCGGCCTGCTTGCTCCCAACTGCCCCCCTTGCTGGCCTGCTTGCCCCCATCTGCCCCCCCCCCCCCCGCTGGCCTGATCACCTCCAACTGCCCTCCCCTGCCAGCCTGATCACCCCTAACTGCCTCTGCCTCAGTCCCGCTACCATGGCTTTGTCCGGAAGGACATCTGGAAGGTCTCCTGGAAGGTTTCCCGGAAGGTTTCCTGGTCTAATTAGCATATTACCCTTTACCCTTTTATTAGTATAGATGGTCTCTCTCTCTCTCTCTCTCTCTCTCTAACACACACATACACACACGCACACACACACACACACACACACACACACAACCGAGAAGGTTACTAAGTGACTAATGGACAGGGAGTGTCTACAGTCTACAGCAGTGGTTCTCAACCTTTCTAATGCGGCGACCCTTTAATACAGTTCCTCATGTTGTGGTGACCCCCAACCATAAAATTATTTTCGTTGCTACTTCATAACTGTAATTTTGCTACTGTTATGAATCGTAATGTAAATATCTGTGTTTTCTGATGGTCTTAGGCTCTACAGCAGTGGCTCTCAACCTGTGGGTCGCGACCCACAGGTTGAGAACCGCTAGCAGGGTCGCCTAAGAGCCACTGCCGTAGAGCCTAAAACCATTGGAAAACACAGATATTTACATTACGATTCATAACAGTAGCAAAATTACAGTTATGAAGTAGCAACGAAAATAATTTTATGGTTGGGGTCACCACAACATGAGGAACTGTATTAAAGGGTCATGGCATTAGGAAGATTGAGAACCACTGGTCTACAGTGTGGAGTCTTGGGACTAAAGGATGATTCAAATCATGGTTGGGGCAGAGCAGGATGGCTTGGGATTTCATCATACTACTCAAAATGTCATGCAATCTAGAACTTATAAATCATTTGTTTCTGGAATTTTCCATTTAATGTTTTTGGACTGTGGTTGACCATACATAACTGAAACCAGGAAAAGAGAAACCACAGATAAGAGGAGACTACTATACTTAAGAGTATGACTATGCATTACACAATTAAGTCCTTGCATTTTTTCTAAAAACCAGGACATCTGGTGACTTTGAAGTAAGTTTAAACACAGCCTCTCTTTTAGTATCTTGCATATTCCTGAATAAAATAGAAGAAACAAGAGAATGGCAAAAGGTATGTTTTGTGTTTTTTTTTTTGAGGAGGTATAAAAAGTAAGGGCTAGATAACTAGATGCCTCAAGACCTGATTATTTTGTAACCTTATCCCTTCATTTAGCTGGGTTTTAGGTACCTCATATATAAAGTAAGATAACAGAGCAAAATAATCTCTAAATTCCCTTTGAGCACTAATAGCTAATATATAATTGTTCTTCAGGGAAGCATAAAGTTGAGTCAGAAGCTAAAATGAAAATGAAGATAGGAGTTCTCTTAAACAACAAATACTGAAGATGTATGCCATTTTACAGCACGTTTCCTTCTTACCTGTTTTTTAAAATAATAAAACAATATAAACAGCGGTGGAAAAAATATAGCTACAAACATCAACTTGGATGCATCTCAGAAAATAATATTGAGAAAAAAAATCAAGATACAGAAGAAGACAGTAATTTTGTTTATATCAACTCAAAACATTAAAAACTACACTACAGATTGAAGATATCAGCATATGCACCAAACTACAAGGAAAAGCTTGAAAATTATATCCCAAAATTCAGGGTAGTGTGACCCCCAGGAAGAGTGGTATAGCCTCATGGAGTGGCACACAGGCACCCTCAGAGGTGCCACCCCACTCTATTTCTTATCCTGGTGGTGAGCACATGGTTGTCAATTTTATTGTAATTAGTCATACCTTATATGTGTTATATTTACTTTTTTGTATCCGTTCAGTTTTTAATAAAAAACTAAGCCGAGAGCATATATATCTTGATATATAGTAAATTTTCTCCTGTACTGTGTGTGTTTCCCACTCTTTCTCTATTTCTCTGCAGATTTCCATGTTTATATAAATAGATGTTTTATGAGAAACATGAAACAGAACCTTGTACTTTGGTAGTTTTTCATCTAAAACAAAACAGCATCAACAACACAAGGTAAGAGAACATCAACAAACACGTAACAGGTACCTTTGCTAAAGTAAACCCGGACTGTGTAAACACAGACTGTGAGGCATGCGCCTCTGCAAACAGAGAAGCGCCGTGCCAGGTTTCCAGAGCTGCCTCCTCGAGAGCCATTGTGAGCTCCTTACCTTTGAATAACACAAATTCCTTTATTCACTACTATTAAAAATGAGGGCTTGCTCTCCCCCATCTCCTGGATCACAGTGCAATCTATATATATAAAAAGCCAGCGACCTAAACACTGGAATGATCGGAACGATTGGTCACTATGACCAATTGGTCACTATGATGCCCACTGCGGCCAGTGAACCGGCCCAATCAGCAGGTGGGGCTGGCGGCCAATCCCCCTCAGCCCCTCCCCCCTGCTAGCCCTGCCCCTGATTGCCCCCCAACCCCAATAGGGGGTGGGGCCAGCCAGCCAATGCCCCCCACATCCCTTCCCCATGGCCAGCCTCACCCCTGATCAGCCCCCACCACACTGATGGGCTAGTGGCCCCACCCCCCAGCCAGCTCTGACCCTGATTGGCCCCCCCACACATCGGCACCCCCCCACACCAATCGGGGGTGGGGCTGGCCGGCCAACCTCCCACTGTCTCCTCCTCCCGACAGGCCTGGCCCTAATATGCTGATTGGGGCCAGGCTGGCCAGACCCCACCCGTGCACGAATTCGTTCACTGGGCCTCTAGTTTTAAATATCATTATACAGGCACCGCTATTCTTGGCCACACTCTTGAGCCCAGGATGCTCGCACTAGTAGATGAGTGACTTTTGAGGCTTCAGAAAATGCTAAGTAAGTCATTGTGCCCCCTTACTGAAGTTGGCCATGCTTCTCCGCTCATAGAAGATAAAATGTCTAGTGAGGTGGGGAAAGCAACAGTGAGGTCTGAGATTCTAGAACTTGTGAAATTTCCCCCAAGTCTAATAACCATCAACAATGGCACCGAGTTCCCCAACATATAAACAACTCCCCGCCCCACTCGCTCCTTCACCAAATTCTAGCCATAGTTGAGATCCTGGAGGTCATATAGCTGTGTGTGTGTGTGTGTGTATGTAAAGAGAGAGAGAGAGAGAGAGAGAGAGAGAGAGAGAGAGAGAGAGAGAGAGAGGAGAGAGAGAGAGAGAGAGAGAGAGAGAGATCAACTTCCTTAGCATATACCTAACTTCTCTCTCCCCCAGATTCCAGAGTCTATAAAAAGAAAATAATCTCATATTTTATGTGAATACCTAGTATAGGAATTTTACTCCCCTGAAATTGAGTATAGAATGCTGGTCATAATTAAAAACATAGCTAGAAAATAGAAATAATTTACTCAGTTGGTTTTGAGGCGCATGCAATAGATTTAGGGGCCAGTCCTGTCTGTGAATGTTTCAGGAATGCATTTAAAAGGCAAAAATCAAAGTAGTCGACAGCTGTTTATCCTAGAAAATGCAAAAGAAACCCATATCCTTTCTAATATCTTGTTGCTATGGAAAGTTTCACAGTCTGGATATGCACCCTAAACTGTTTTAAAAAATGAAACAGACAAGGCAATAAAAGTGAAATTCATTGTTGTTTTAACATTTAAACAGAGGTAGCATTTGATCATAAAATTTATAGGATTTCTTTTCTATTATGAGGGGAAATAAGTTGTCTCTATTTGTAATTTTTACAGAGGCAAGATCTCTTTGGTTGTTTGAAAATAGAGAGATAAAACAGGATATAACAGAGATAACATACATGACTCCTAAAAAATGGATACGGAGAGAGCCATACATAGCAGCAAAGAAACATGGCTGAAAAGATGTGCACAGAATACTGACTAGAGGCACCTCACAATTTGGCAGGTTATTACCAGATGCACATTTGTTTCAACTGAAATGAAAGAAGAGAAACAATTAAGTGTGTCGAGAAACAAGATGTCTTGTAGGAGCCCAACCTTCTGTACAAGTTAAATTAAAGGCCCCCACGATCAACATGATCAAGAGCAGCTGGCATTTCTAGCAGAAATAAGATCTGCAAATTTTGGTGGAACTGCTTATACTTCTATTCAGAGTCCCAGAGAAAGACCCTATTAAGTCAAACTTAAATTGCACCAAATGCCTTAAAGAGGTACCTGTCTGTTTTAATTTTCCTGAGACTCCTCACTGAGACTTGGTCTAATAGTGATTGTATAGAGCTATTAGAACTGCATCTGATCGGAAAATGCAATTGCCTGCTACTGCTCTATTATTTTGATGCTATACAATAACTTCTCTCATGACTGTTGTAACATAAAGAATATATTGTCTTACCAACTCAAGTCCCTAATTAAGCAACAGTGAAGTTTTATACTAGTATTGGATTAAAGGGGAAGATTGTAGATACATTTATGTTTAAACCTTACCTAATTGTTGTTCGTGTACTAGTCTAGACATAAATCTACTTTACAAATGGATTTTAACAATGTAATGCATTTTGTATTTTTTGGAAATCCTAATTCTCTAAACTTGCTGGGTTTTTAATATTTACCTTCCCTTTAAAAACATAAACTAGAGGGGGTGGGGGTGGCCAGAGAGAGGTCAATGGGGGAAAAAGAAGACATATGTAATACTATATGTAATACTTTAAACAATAAAGAATTAAAACACAGACACACACAAAAAACAACAACAACAGACACAGACAACAGTATGGTGATTGCCAGAGGGAAAGTGGGGAGGATGAGGTAAAAGAGGGTAAAGGGAGGATAAATAGATAAATAGTGTTGAAGGCAGCTCCTGGGGTGGTGAATGCACAATACAATATACAGATGATGTATTATAGAGTTGTACACTTGAAACCTATATAATTTTATTAACCAATGTCACCCCAATAAATTCAATAAAATTTTTAAATTAAAAAAAAAAAAATATATATATATATATATATATATATATATATATATATATATATATATATATTAGAGGTCCAGTGCACGGGATTCGTGCACTGGTGGGGGGCATGGCCTGCAGGGATAGGCCCGCTGTGGGAGCGCGCCACTCACCTCTGTCAGCCACTCATCCCTGACCACCAGGGGGCAGCTCCTGCATTGAGCGTCTGCCCCTGGTGGACAGTGCGTGTCATAGCAACTGGTCAACCAGTCGTTCTGCCGTTTGGTCGCTGGGCTTTTATTATATAGGATATAAACTAGAGCCTGGCTAGTGTGGCTCAATGGTTGAGTGTCCACCTATGAACCAAGAGATTCCCCAGTTCAATTCCCAGTCAGGGAAGATGCCCAGGTTTCCAGCTAGATCCCCAGTGCAGAGCATGCAGGAGGCACCCAATCAATGTGTCACTCTCATTGATGTTTCTATCCTTCTATCCCTTTCCCTTCCTCTCTCTTTAAAATCAATAAGAATACATATACATATATATGAACTAGAATGACTTTATATGCGACTAAGACATTTTCAGGCAACCTTTTTTTCATTGTTACAAAAATAGGTGCTATAGAAATGTTATATTTCATTTAGATTTTCTGTTGTTGTTGAAGTGATGAGCCAATCAGAGAAACACTGAGCAGTAATCTTAGGGAATAGAGAGCTCTTTTAAAAGGAGGTAACCACTTCCAAATTAGCTAGAAAAATCAATGAGAGAAAACAATTGGCTAGTGACACACAACAAAACAAAACAAAACAAAAAAAGGATTGATTACAATTCTAACCCTTGATTCATTTGTGTCTATTTTAGTCACACATAGTGTTTTCGCTCAACACCAGCTATTTTTATTTCCATTTTTGTTCACCATATTTGACATTTCCTGGCCCTGATCATCATAAACATTATGCTGCCTGCAAAAGCCCTGGTGATCTGTACCCACCTATGCTCTTGCCTATCTTTCCTGACCATGCCTTCATTCCCAGCACTGCTGATTTTGATTCTTATCTTAGTTGATTAAATATTACTTCAGCTCCACTGGCCTCTTGTTATTACCCTCAAATTATTTCTTTATATCTAAGCAATATGTTTCCAATTTTATAAGCTACTATAGGCCTGGTGCATGAAATTCGTGCACTGGTGGGGGGGGGCGTCCCTCAGCCTGGCCTGTGCCCTCTCATGGTCCAGGAGCCCTTAAGTATGTCCAACTGATGGCTTAGCACTGCCACAGAGGCGGAAGAGGCTTCTGCCACTACCACTGCGTTCGCCAGCCATGAGCCTGGCTTCTGGCTGATCAGCGTTGCCCTTGTGGGAGTGCGCTGACCATCATGGGGTAGCTTCTGCATTGAGTGTCTGCCCCCTGGTTGTCAGTGCATGTCATAGCAACTGGTCGTTCCACTGTTCGATTGATTTGAATATTAGCCTTTTATTATATAGGACTAGAAGCCCAGTGCATGAAATTCGTGCATGGGAGAGGGGGGTCCCTCAGCCCGACCTGCTTCCTCTCTAATCCAGGAGCCCTCAGGGGATGTCCAATCAGGGAGCCAAGTGGGCCTAAGCTGCAGTCTGGCCTCCCTCTGCAGTAGGTGGCTGGGCTGATCAGGGGAAGGCACTGCCCCCATCACCCTGCTGCTGCTGCCACTGCCAGCCGCTGCAGCCACCAAGGTGTTTTCATCAACACAGACTCCAGTCCCTTCACCACAAAAAAATGACAACTTTCTTTAGGCATTTTCAAGATGTCTCTTTCATAGGATATGATCTTTCTTTCTTTCTTTCTTTCTTTCTTTCTTTCTTTCTTTCTTTCTTTCTTTCCTTCTTTCTTTTCCTCACCTGGGGATATTTTTCCATTGATTTTTAGAGAGCTTGGAAGAGAGAGGGAAAGACAGAGAGAAACATCAGTGTGAGAAGGACACTTCAATTGGTTGCCTCCTGCATGACCCCTGACCTGGACCGTGGCCAGGGAGGAGCCTGCAACCTAGGTACATGCCCTTGACCAGAATCAAACCTGGACCCTGTGGTTGGCAGGCCAAGGCTCTATCCACTGAGCCAAACCGGCTAGGCAGGATATGACATTTTTTAGCCCTCCAGCAGTGGACCTTCATTTTTTCCTCCAGAAGTGAGGTGGAAAAACCCTAGATCACCTTCTTGGATTCTTATTACCCAAGTTACCAAGAACACTGCGAGTGGTGTATAGGGAGCTTAGCCAATGAGCAGTCAGAAAAGGTGTTTCCTCTGCAGCTCACGTGCAGAGGCAGGACTGCTGGCACACTGTGGGTGGCAGGCCCTGCTGTCTGTGGGCCTGCTCGCTTGATTGCCACAGCGCCTGGCAGCCAGACCCTGCTATCTATCTGTGGGTCCTGGTGCCTGGCAACCAGGCCCTGCTGTCTGTCTGCGGGCCTGCACGTTCACTCTCCCTGGTGCCTGGGAGCCAGGCCCTGCTCTCTGCACCTGCCTCACCCTGCCCACTGGGCTATCAGCCTTGCTGTGATAGGAGCCTGTGGGCCCAGGGGCGGGACCCAGAGGTGCTCCATGCACTTCCTGGTGACCGGTCGTCTGTCTGGTCGTGATGGCCCTAGGCTATTATTAGTATAGATTGTGAAATAAGTACCTCTAGATGCTGGTAGGGGTTTTATATACAATAATGTCATTTAATTAGCAACATTGATATAGGGTAGATATAATTGTTCTCTCTCTCTCTTTTTTTCATATAAAGAGTCAACACCCAGAAAAAAAAAAAAGACTTCCCTAAATGTCACACAGCTTCTAAATGTCAGAGGTAGGATTTGAACCCAGGGCTCAGCAACTTTGCAACAGATATTCTTTAGAGGCCTTAAAGCAATTGGGTGGAGTTGTCAAGCCTAAGAAAGCAAAATGGACTGTGCAAGGATCATCAAAGAAGAAATAAAGGTGAGTCTATACTCTATAAGGATAGGATAGATTAGCACATTTGGAGGTGAGGCCTAAGATATTTGAGAAGTTGATGATGGGGCTAACTGAGTCTTACTGGGTATCTGAGTGGACAGCAGGCTACAGATCAATGAAAAGCAAGACTGGGTTTAGGGCAGTGGTTGGCAAACTGCGGCTCGCGAGCCGCGGTTTGCCGCTCTGTTGACTAATGAGCTTGATGACCACTGACCTAGACTCTTGATTCCAATAATTACAGACTGTTGTTGTTCCTTGTGATTAAGCCCCTATCCCAGTGGTCGGCAAACTCATTAGTTAACAGAGAGGCAAACCGCGGCTCGCGAGCCGCATGTGGCTTGCGAGCCGCAGTTTGCCGACCACTGGTTTAGGGCAGTGGTTCTCAACTGGGGGTGATTTTGCTTCCCCCTTCTCCCTACCTGGTGAAATAGTTGGCTGTCACAACTTGGGGTGTTGTGGCAGGGAGGCGGATGGAGGATGTGCTACTAGCATCTACTGGTTAGAGGCCAGGATGCTGCTAAACATCCTACAATGCACAGGACAGTCCCCATCACAATTGTCTGACCCATAATGTCAATATTGAGAAACCCTGGGCTGGGATGATTTGAAGGTATCAGAGTGGGAGAAGATTGCTCAATATGGTCCATTTCACTCCACTGATTTTCCTTTGTGGGGCCAACTATTTTTACTTAATTATTTCCAATGAATTGGATTTAAATTATTTTAAAATGAATGAAGCAATTTTCAGCTGTTCATTTCTGACAGGTTGATAGCTGATTCCCTGTTACACTATGGATGCAAAGTCTTTAGTAATCTATCTTCTCTGAATGTTCTTTGACCCTAATGACTTTGAAGTTACTACTAACTTAAAAATAGCACTCCGCTTTGTCTGCAATGAAGGGAACATCCTCACTCTTTCCATTGTTTTTAAAAGAGAGGTTTTAAAAAAAGTGCTTGTTCTACAACCACCTCTTCTGTTTGCGTCAAATCCTATAGCTATCTGGATTGCTATTATGGCTGGTGACAGAAAACAACTTCTCAGAATGCGGTATCAGATCTCCAGTCTTTAAGTGGAGACACTTCCTCTTCATTCTCCATAGGTTTCTTTTCAAAACAACATAATAAAATCAGCCCTTTTCCCTCCAAGATGGAATCTTAAGATATAGGAACGTATTAGCAGCTCATATATTCATCAGACACGTTTTTAAAGATAAGGTTTCTTCTGTGTCGATATGAAAAGGCGTTTTAATGCTATCTCTCTGCCTGACTCTCCCTGCTTTTCCCTGTGCATGTCCACATTATTCACAGCAATGCCGCACATCTTCCTTTTCAATAGTGTGGCTTTTCAGCTGGGCAGCCCCTGGTGGAAAGGATCAGGGAGGATTTCACAGAAATGCTGCTTCTCCAGCACAGCTTTCGTCTCCCTCCTAACTGTGTTTGTCCTCTCTTGGCTCCGCAGCACAGAGAATGTTTATGTCTTCTTTATCAAAATCCCCTCCTCTGGAGATCTTGAAAGACAAATCAGAAATAAAGTATTTTTCCCCATTTCAGCCATTGATATGCCACTCAGTGCTAAAGGATATTGATTATCATCTTGGGTGGAGAATAGAGCAGGGCAGGGGGGAGCAGTTGGCTGCCACGCTCATTTTCCTCTGACAAGCTGCTGCCTTCACAAAGCAGTCACTCAGAGGCACGCCCCTGGGGCCTCACAGTGCCCTCATTGCTAGAGGGAATGTGAGCTGCCCCTCGGGCCTTCTCCATCCCTAGACAAGGTAATTCATGCTCCACAGGTAATGGAGGGGAATGATCAGGAAGATCTGCTGTTCAACATGTACTTACAAAGCGCTCACTTATAACCAGAACAATAAGGACTGTGCCCACTGTGCCCAGGCAGAGGATGTGATCTGACCCACAGCCATGGTTGCTGTCATTATTAAGGGCAAAAGGCCAGAAGCTGGGAACAGTATTCTAAGGATCAAAGGTCAAGCGGAAGTACACTGCACTTAAGGTCAAACCTTCTCATTTCCAGGTAACCCCATGAGTTGAAACTATATGAGAGAGGCAGGGCCTATTGGTGAGGGATTGTCTCATTTGCTCTTCTGTAAAAGTCACCTCTGTCAGCACTTTCCTCCTACCCACCTTCCCCAAAAGATATGCTCTAATGCAAACAGGCACTCTCTCTCCATTGAACATTTTCCCTTTGCTCAACTTTTCTATTGCAATGTTTTACCTTTGTTCTTCTAGTATTTATTGGGCACTAATTGCATACTAGGCTTAGGCACTCTGACATCTCCAGGAAGTAGGTACTATTATTAGCTCTCATTTCAGAGGTAAGAGATTGTGATTTGGGTAGTTAGCAACTTTCCCAGGGTTACACAGAGGGAGTAAGTGGTGGCACTAAATTTTGAGCCCCTATGGTTTAACTTCATACTCAGTTATGTCTGCACCATCTGACAGACTGGCTTATTCCACCCAACCAGAGACTGAAGCAGTGTTTGATGGGCATCTTGCTTTCTGAACCACCTGGTCATTGTTACTATGGGCACCAAGAAATAGTATGAGCCACGTCCCTACCCTCATGATTATTGAAGATTACCCTACTTACTATATGAATAGGTACTTCTTTATTTTTTAGTAGAAAGAACTGAGCCCTGACATAGTAAGGAGATGAGAAACTGGAATCAAAATTAAAATTGGGGGGAAATGTTTCACTTCCTGTAAAACAAAGTGTATCATGAATAAGTTAGGGGTCATTTTATTTATTTCTATCCTCATGCTTAGCTTTATGTGAAAGAGAGATGCAGAGGCTCCTGGCTGCCTGGCTTCCTTGCTATCATATCTCTAAGAGAGAGGGGTAAGGCAGCTTTCTTCTCCACTTTCTGAGATGCCTTTCCAGTGGTATCAACACTTTATTTCCTGGGAATTTGGGGGTGGGGGTGGGTCTTGGGTTACTGTCTACTTTTCAGATGTGTTTGTTTTCCCATGATGCTTAAGCGAAGTGAGATTTTTTTCCTTTGTTTCTGTTAAACCTTCATTTGCTTAGAGAAAATTGAAGGCTTCTGTTGCTAAAAGTAAGAGAGGTGAATCGATATTTAAATTTATTAAATAAAAAATTATACTTGGCTGAATGTGAGAATAGCAAAACATAAAATGTACCATTATAATATATTCCACTTCTCTTAATTTGACACTAAGCTGCTGGCTTTTCTTTATACATAGTCAACATCAGCTCACCAGAAGGCTGGTAGTTAAGAAACAAGCTGTTAAATATTAAAGCTGTGTCTATGTAATTGAATGTTTTTGGTATGGCTGTGTTCTAAATATATGCTATTAAAATACTGTCCTACAAAGATATTTAATTACTGACATCTAATCATGTTACTGCTGTTTCTTTAACCAAGCAAAAAATATGAAGTGTTGGAAAGAAAACAGTTTCATTTTAAGCAGGAACATTTTGTTAATCTCAGCAATAAAAATTCAAATCTCCAAATGAAATCATTCCATTTTTAAAGATAGCTCTTCTCAGTTTGGTAATCCTTGTGTAATGCTGAGAAAGATGGCTATGCTTAATGTGTTAAGACATTCCCACAAATAATACATGCAGTAAAAGTTAATTATGCCCGTTTATTCCATCAAAATGAAACTAAACTATCAAATTCACAAGGAGAATTTCATAGTCAACTGTGGAGGGTTGCTATTGATGTATGACTGTAACATTTTTAATACCATAGACAATTTGGGAAAACATTAAGGTAATAATTAAATAATATCTTTTACTTGTATAGTATTTTCACAAATCCACAAACACTACCTCATTTTTATCATAACAGCAGTGCTATTAGGTGAGCAAAATATTGTTATAATTTTACATATGGGAAAATTAAGGCCAGAGAAATTCATGTGACTTATATTCACACAAGTTAAGTGGCAAAACTGGAATTATAACCCAAGGCTCTCAATTTTAATTCCTGAGAGTTAGAAACTAGGCTAAATGTTAGTAGTTTTATAATAGTGGGTTCTGATGTTGAATCTTACTTTTTTTTTTTTTTTAATTAAAGGGGTATTTAAGGTGATATGGCAAAAATGACTTGACCAATAAGTATTTTCTCTCAAATCAAACATACTGAAAGTTCTAACTTCATTCATATACCTAAAATAGTGGCTTAAAAAAGAAGAAACCTACAAAGCCATCTATGTTAAAAGGTAGCATTTTATATATTTTTTTTAATTTCCTGACTTCTGTTTTTATCCTCATTTTATTTCCTCTTACAAATAGGTTAATTTCTATCAAGGGGAATTGAGTGAATTCTCCCTAGTGTCTGTGCACGCCTTCAGAAGGAAGTGGGAATGATGTATCTTGAATGCTGGAGTAACTTTTTAAGGGCTCCACTTTTGAGCACTGATGAGATGATTCAGTCCACATTCATAAGGAAGGTGATAGGGACTTTGATGTTTGATCATTTCTTAAGAAACTGGATACAGCCCTATCTTATCTTAGGTTTCATTAAGATATTAAAAAAAAATCTGCTGGCCAGGTTGATAATTTCATGGCTGGGTTAGAATATCAGCCTACTAATGTAACAGGTCTGGAGACACCCAGCTAAATAGGTAGGTAGGGGGTCAACTGTCATGATGGTTGAATATGTGAATTCAGTATTCAGAATGATTTAATCCCGCCTGCCTGGAACAGAATTCTGATTTGATCTTTCTCATTTTCTAGACCAGGAGTCAGCAAACATTTTATGTAAAGAACCAAATATTTTGTAAATAAATAAAAGTAAATATTTTAGGCTTTCAGGACATATTGTCTCTGTAACAACAAATCAGCTTTGTCATTGACATCCAAAAAGTAAACAAATGGACACAACTGTGTTCCAATAGCAGGTGGGCCCAATGTAAACAGAAAGGCCCTGACCAGGGAAAGAGGAAGGCAGGAGAGTCTATGATGGGGAGGGGGTGCGAGGGACTCGCAGGGAGGAGTGGCTTGAGGGAGGAACTGGGCTCCAGGAAGCGCCTGCAGCCCCTAGAACAGAGGTATGAGGCCCGGGAAACCATTTGGCCTGGCCATGACAAGGCAACCACAGGCAAGACTCGACATTCAATAAATCGAGGAGCTTTTTTCATAGCAACATAAATTTATATTAAGTGAATTATATTAAGCAAATGATGTTATAAATACCCAAATGGTCCTTGGCGGAAAAGAGGTTCCCCACCCCTGCTCTAAAAGAAGAGAGAAAAAGCAAGAAATTGGATTCTCCTCTTCATCTCCGGGAGAACCGTCAGGCCTGCTGACCTCCGGACTGAGAGAAGCTCCTGTTGTGACAGCTGCACTAGAAACGGACTGTGGGCGGGTTCATTCCTCTCAGGTGGAGTGGGATGTGGAAGGATGGTGGGGAGTGGCTCCTGAGCTGCTTTTTGAAACCTGTTAGTGTTCTGCAGGCAGGAGAGGGTTGGGGCAGGAAAGGCCCTTCCGCAGTGTGAGGATGGACTCAGATGCAAAACAGTTTGGTGTGTTTGGGCAATTTTGAGAAATTTGCTAATTCACTTTCTAATTTAACATTGAGGTTCTGTTCCAGCTGGGCCACGGAGAGAGAAGGAGGTAGTGTGGGAATGAAGGAGAAAGGGATACATTTGCAGGAAAAGTGCTACTTTCTGCTTCATGTGCCCCAAAGCCCTCAGTGTCATGTCAGCACCTCTGCTCATTGTCACTGAAATTTGGTTGCTAGAGGCTGCGGCTGTGTCCCTCAGTCTTTCCATTTTTGTTGTCTGTCAGGTGCAACTTCAGCAGCAGGGATGGGGGAATGTTGCAAAAAGTGTATTTTGATGCTAGTGTGACTTTATCGAATCAACCCTTTGGGACCTGAGGCTCTGGGAGCCCATTGGGTGGAAAGGAAAGTCAGGAAACAGGAGGGTGCTCACAGCTGAGCCACTGCCTTTCCTCAGAGCAGGTCACTGCCCTTTAGGCAGGAAAGGCAAAGAGGGGCTGGTGTGTTAGGCAAGCACATTAGCAGGCATTTACAGGCATACCTCTCAGCTTTGCTTTATTGCACTTCACAAATGTTGCGTGTGCTACAAATTGAAGGCCAGACCCTCCCCCAACAAAAAAAATTACAGCTCGCTTTATTGCAAGATTTGCTTTATTGTGGAGGTCTGGGACCAAACCAGCAATATCTTTGAGGTATGTCTATATTAAAAATAACTATGTTTCAGTTAATAAGGAGGATTTTGTAATCAAAGAAAACACGATAATTTCAAGAGAAACATCAAAAGTTCTTTATTCAAAGTAATGTCCATCGCTAGCTACACATTTCTCCCATGTTTAGGTAATTTGTGGATACCGTCCCAAAAGAACTTTTCTTGTTTTGAGGCAAACCATTCAGAAACCCAATTTTTCACTTCTTCGTACGTTTTGAAGTGCTGCTCAGAAAGTGCATGTGCCATCGATCAGAACAAGTGGTAATATGAAGGAGCGAGGTCTGGTGAATACAGCGGGTGGGTAGATACTTCCCAGGCAAGATCTTTTAATGTGGTGTCTTTAACTGGTTTTGAAGTGTGTGATGGTGGGTTATCATGAAGCAAAATTACTTTGCCGTGTCTTCTGGCCCATTCTGGTCATTTTATGATCAAATCGTTGTCCAAATTGATTGTGTTGTCGGTAGTGATCAGTATTAATGGTTTCACCTGGTTTTAGAAGCTCATAATACACCACACCTTCCTGATCCCACCAAACGCAGAGCATTGTCTTCTTTCCGAAGCGATTTGGCCTTGCCGTCGATGTTGATGGTTGACCTGGATCAACCCATGATTTTGTGCATTTGGAATTCTCAAAATAAATCCACTTTTCATAGCCAGTCACAATTCGATGCAAAAAAAGACTTTCTTTCGTGCAGTTGAAGCAACATTTTACTGATGACTTTTCGGTTTTCTATTTGTCTTTTGTTCAGTTGATGTGGCGCCCATTTTCCTTCCTTTAAAATCTTTCCCATTGCTTATAAACGATCGGAAATTGTTTGTTGAGCAATGTTTAATCTTTCTGCAAGTTGTTTTTGAGTTTGACACACATCTTCATCCAGTAATGCTTGTAATTGTTGGTCTTCAAACTTTTTCGGTTGACTTGGACATTTTTTGTCTTTCACATCGAAATCATCACTTTTAAATGTTTAAACCAGCATTCACAAGTATCCTGAGATGGAGCACGTTCACCATAAGCTTCCCAAAGTATACGATAACTTTCAGCAGCACTTTCCTTCAAAATAAAGTAATGAATTAGAACTTCCTGCAAATGCTCTTTTTTTTTGGCATGAAATTCGACATTTTTAAGTGTAAAAATATTTTTGATGTTAACACCTCCAGAAAATTGACATATGAAGTTTTGAAGCTTGTTGTCAATACAATAAAATAGCATACATATCAAATTGCATATATATATCAACATATGTGTAACTCCATCTACTGAAAAACATCCGCATTATTAACCGGTACACCTGGTAAGATGGTAAGATATATACCCCGCCCCCACCCCCGCAAAAGGCAATCTGATTATGCTACTGAAATGAAAGAGAATTTGAATGAATCAGGAACCTGGTTCCAGGAAGACATTTTAGTGGGACCGGCTGTGATTTAGGCAGATACCATCAAAATAGAAGGATGAAGAAAAATATTATTTGTGTTTAGCTCGGATATATCCTCATTTTTCCTTTATAAAGCTGGGGTTATGCCCTAACTGGTTTGGCTCAGTGGATATAGAGCGTTGGCCTGCAGACTGAAGGGTCCCAGGTTCAATTCCAGTCAAGGGCATGTACCTTGATTGCGGGCACATTCCCAGTAGAGGGTGTGCAGGAGGCAGCTGATCGATGTTTCTCATCGATATTTCTCTTTCATCGATGTTTCTAACTCTCTATCCCTCTCCCTTCCTCTCTGTAAAAAAACAATAAAATACATTAAAAAAAAAAGCTGGGGTTATGCTTCTCCAAGTTTAGTCCTGGGTGCTGTATTTGAGGATAAGCTACTTGAGGGTCAGAATCATATATATTCTTCATTGTTGCATCTTCCACAATTCCTAATGCAGTATCTTACACACTCTAGGTGTTTAAGACAGTAAACAAATGAGTGAAGAATAAAGGAATGAATGGATTTTTCTGCTTTATGCTGGTAGAGTTGGGATGGAGAAAATAATGGAAATAACAATAACATTTTAGCCCTGTTGCTTATTTCCATATTTTAGCTTTTCCAAATTGGCTTGTTGAATTGGATTTATTTTTCCACTTGCGTACTCCCTTATTAGAATCCAAGCACTCTCTTTTCTAGGGACTGCTGAAAAGAATGCCATGAAGTTCACACCAGGTTCATAGCACTTTAAGCAGGAATTCAATCCAACCATAGCACACTATTGAAATTCAGACCTCCTTCCCCATCCATGTCTGTGCTACACAGGAGGATATCATATTGCTGAACTTGTAATAAGAGTCAGTCATTCTGATAAATATAAATTATTTATCATTTTACGTCCCATTTTATGGCCTTGATGGTATTTAGAATTATATTACCCTGCATCATAATGCTCCCTTTTCCACTTCCCACAGGATTGAGCCCCTCTGCTAAAGGGGCAAGTTGGCAAATGCAGCATAAGAGTGACAGGCTTTCGAACAGATAGATGACATGATTGTATAATTTAATCTCAGCCACTTACTGCATAGAAGCCTTTATGAAGGAGAGAATCACATTAGCTACTTTTCCTTTTCAAGGATAGAAGCAAAGGGACATTAATCTTCTCTGATTGAGATATTGGTTTGATTGGTTGGCAAGAATGCAGCACCCTTCACCAAGAGTGGTGCATGTAGCATGAGCTATGTGGGTGGTTAATCTGCTCTAACTGTGTGGTCAGGAGCCCTTAGATAGTTCAAATCAGGGACTGCCTGGGAAGAGGTGCCTTGAAAGACAGCTGAGCATCTAATTCCAAAAGAGAAATATGAGTGCACTAGGAGACTAGAGATCAATATAGAGTGGTTTGCTTGCTGGGTTATTAACTCAGACACCCTCACAGTTGACCTTCAGAGCGCAGCAAGTTGATTTCTGGAGGTGAACAGGATTGCACAGAAATAAGAAAGAAAAGCAGAGGGAACATAAGGGGTCTCTCTGATTATGTAAGACTCTTAGAGCTAGAGCCAGTCACTGCCCAAGGTGCCTGTGGACAATGAACAGACAGCCTACCTTAGAAGCAATAGTGGAATTGGGATTTGGCAAGCTCTTCAAAGTTCTTCTAAAGCAAGGCAAACAGAGCCAGGGCTCAAGAAGATCATTTAGTCAGAGACAGGAAACAGCAGCTGCAAGAATCAGGCAGATGAACATGGGATTCAGGTAGATGGGTGGTCTTAGGAACATCAAAGATGTACACACTAATAGAACAAGGAATAGGGCAATTACAGAGGAGGTTCAGGCCAAAAGGCAAGGAAAATGAAATCATCTATATATCAAGGGGGACTTGTTTGCAGTGATAGATGTAACATCTGGTAGCTGGTTGACCTCCAGTAAAGAAGTCAATACTCATAGTGTCATTTGGAGATGTTCCAAAGGGGGTGTGGCCAGAAAATGTGCCATCTCTAAGGGATAGACTGCAGTGCTTCGGAGAAAGTGAAATCTAAATGTGGGCCAGATTTCATTGATATCCAACCTTGGGTTTTATTTAGACTAAAAAATATTCATTCAATTAAGCCCTCCTTGGTATAGTTATGTACCCCTTTTACTTACCATTCTCTTTACTTTATTCTGTATTCTCATAGCAGGAGGAAATTACCAAACACCTGGCATAATTGTCCCTTAACAGAATAGAAGTTTTTTAAAAAATATATTTTGTTGATTTTTTACAGAGAGGAAGGGAGAAGGATAGAGAGTTAGAAACATCGATCAGCTGCCTCCTGCACACTCCCTACTGGGTATGTGCCCACAACCAACGTACATGCCCCTGACCGGAATCGAACCTGGGACCCCTGAGTCCACAGGCTGACGCTCTATCCACGGGCCAAACCAGTTAGGGCCAGAATAGAAGTTTTATGAGGGCAGGGGTTGGGGTTGGATTTGCTTTCTTGTTGTATCTGTGGTGCCTAGAGTGGGATCTTACTACATGCTCCATCAATATTTACTGAATGTCTGTATTCCCCTTCTGTTTTTTTCTTTCTCCTCCTAGTTGTTCTCTGTTCACTGTCTCTCTTCAACGTGCTGCCGAAACACAGAGCTAGCTAAGATTTAAAAAATCATAGAAACTTTTTTATGGAATTCAAAGGGTCACCAGACAAGGACTGGGTCCAAAGCAGGTTTGTCTCAGGCTAGCCTGTGTGTGTGAGATCTTGACTTTGTGCAGGAAAATTTTCACAAAATGACTCCAGGTGACTTTGAGAGCATGTTTATTAGACCTGGAACAGTGAAACAGAGGAAGGACTTAAGGTAGGAGAAGCCACAGGAGAGGGCCTAGGTGGTGCTCTGCTTTGGTTCCCTAGAAATGTTGGAGGAGAGAAGTGAGCCAAGGAGGGGCTGCTTTTAGCTCGTTGGAAAGTCAGAGAAAAGGGGCTTTGGAGATGGGATCAGGGTATAAGCCTGGGAAGAGCTGCTGCTGCCCACTGCTCCTCTGGTTGCAAGTCTCCAGGGGATCCTTAGGATTCAGGAGGAAGTAAAAAGCTAATGCTTAAGAAGGGGCATGGGTGTGCTCTAGAGAGAGCCTGCACTGGTATCTTGAGGGTTTTTATCTCTCTTGTGTGGGCTAGAATCTTAGGGGAGGGTTTTAGCAGACTATTCATCAGTTTTCCAGGTGCCTTTCTCATATACTGATGCATCAAAATGAGTGTATAGGGGAGTTTGGTATTATTGGTCTGCTTTATTGTTTTACTTTTATCTTGGATTTGTCTGACTCTAAATGGGGTCTTTAGTTATTTGTTCCCTGACTTCGTCTATCCTTGGGTGGTAGTTGGCACAAATGGCATTAATTGGGTCTCTGCCATCTATCTCCCCCATAAGGGCGATTTAAGCTATGTATTCTCTGGTTATGGGACGGGGCGGCGGTGGAGGGGGGGAGGCGGTGGGAGGAGAGGTATAAACCATTTGTTCTCAAGTGTCTTGGTTAGAGAAGATAAGGCTTGTGATTCACTAGCTGGCTATATGTTGTTCAAATTGTTTGGCCTTGTTTAATTATCTTGTCTCAGTTTCTCCATTTCATTTGCCCAGGAATTTTCCTAGCTTCTCACTACCCTTCCTCAAAAGCATCTCAGTTTTATCCACTCTCCTCTCCAAATAATATCAGAGAGAAAATTTGTTTTGTAACAGTTCTGGCTGGGTCATCATAGTCTGTGCTTGATTACCTGAACAATGGGGAGCTCACTTCCATTGTGGATTTTTCCATTGCATTTTTTTAAATTTAATAAATCTTTATTGTTCAGATTATTGCAATTGTTCCTCTCCCCCCCCCATAGCTCCCCTCCACCCAGTTCCCACCCCACCTTCTACCCTTATCCCCCCTCCACTGTTCTCATCCATAGGTGTACGATTTTTGTCCAGTCTCTTCCCGCACCCCCCACACCTCTTCCCCCCCGAGAATTGTCAGTCCTCTCCCTTTCTATGCCCCTGATTCTATTATATTCACCAGTTTATTCTGTTCATCAGATTTTTTTATTCACTTGATTTTTAGGTTCACTTGTTGATAGATATGAATTTGTTGTTCATAATTTTTATCTTTACCTTTTTCTTCTTCTTCCTCTTCTTAAAAAATACCTTTCAGCATTTCATATAATACTGGTTTGGTGGTGATGAACTCCTTTAGCTTTGTCTTATCTGTGAAGCTCTTTATCTGCCCTTCAATTCTGAATGATAGCTTTGCTGGGTAGTGTAATCTTGGTTGTAGGTTCTTGCTATTCATCACTTTGAATACTTCATGCCACTCCCATCTGGCCTGCATAGTTTCTGTTGAGAAATCAGCTGACAGTCATATGGGTGCTCCCTTGTAGGTAACTAACTGCTTTTCTCTTGCTGCTTTTAATATTCTCTCTTTGTATTTTGCTCTTGGCATTTTGATTATGATGTGTCTTGGTGTGGTCCTCTTTGGATTCCTTTTGTTTGGGGTTCTCTGCTTCCTGGACTTGTAAGTCTATTTCTTTCACCAGGTGGGGGAAGTTTTCAGTCATTATTTCATCAAATAGGTTTTCAGTATCTTGCTCTCTCTCTTCTTCTGGCACCCCCATAATTTGGATGTTGGTATGCTTGAAGTTGTCCCAGAGGATCCTTACACTATCTTCATATTTTTTGATTCTTTTTTCTTTTCTGGTTGAGTGTTTTTTGCTTCTTTGTATTTCAAATTTTTGACTTGATTCTTGCGGTCCTCTAGTCTGCTGTTAGATCTCTGTATAATATTTTTTATTTCAGTCAGTGTATGCTTAATTTCTAGTTGGTCCTTTTTCATATCCTTAAGGGTCTCGCTAAATTTATCAGCCTTTTCTAGAAAATTCTTGAAAAACCTTATAACCGTGGTTTTGAACTCTATATCCAGTCATTTGCTTTCCTCCATTTCTTTCATTTGTGATCTATTTCTTTGTCTCCGCATTTTGGCTGCTTCCCTGAGTTGATAGAGTGGCTTTGTGTGCTCAGTGTCCTATAGAGCCCAGACACTCAGCCTCCCCAGTTACCTGAGGTGGACACTCTTGGTGCACCCCTTTGTGGGCTGTGTGCACAGTCTTTTTGTAGTTAAGCCTTGATTGTTGTTGGTATCACTGGGAGGAATTGACCTCTAGGCCAATTGGCTGTGAGGATCAGCAGTGTCTACACTGGGAGAACTTCTGTGCTGGAGATACCCTTATGAGACAAGACTTGCAAAAGCCTATGTTTTAAGCTTGGATGGGGCAAAGTCTCAGGGCAGAGCAGACAGCATTGGTTTCCCATCAGCCCTGCCCTAATAGGCCCCTGTGTCTCAGTGTCCCATGGTAATCACTGTAAGCACCTCTAAGAGAAAGCCGCCCTCGAGTTCTGCCCGCTGTCAGACAGTCCAGTTTCTTCCCGAATGAGTCTGGGAGAACTGGAGTCTCGCCCAGAACTGGAGTTCAGCGCAGTTGGGAGCTTTTGTCTCCCTCCCGCTTGAGAAAGCCAGCCGCACATTCAGTTGCCAGTCCTCTCCCATGCGCACGTCTCAGTACCTCTGCCTCCTGCACCTCTTCTGAGTCTCAGTGTGCTTTTCTCTTCCCTTCTAGTTGTAGAATTTCCACTCAGCCAGCCTTCCTGTGGTTCTGGATGATGTCCGTTTTGTCTTTTAGTTGTAGTTTTGAAATTGTTGTGCGAGGCAATGGTTTAGGTGTTTACCTATGCCGCCATCTTGGTTTCTCCCCTCCCTTTCATTTTTGAAGACAATTAACTGTTTCATTGTTTTTGTGGGTTTTTCTTTTACAGTTAACTTTATAAGCCTTCTTAAAACTATCACATACTCATGGTTTTGTCTAGCACCAGTATATCTACAGACAATCTATTCTTTGAAGAAAGACAAGTCTTTCTTTCCCCCACATTATCATATGGAATATACATTAGCTTCTAGACTCCTCACCACCTTAGCAATCCCCTTTTGGCTGCAAGGTAATTTGAGGATGTCTCCTCTTAAAATGTCATGCTCAGAAATAAATCTGTTTAAAAAATGTAGTTTGAACAGCACAGAATAGAGTAGAACTATTCTCTTCCAAGAATTGAAAAAGCATGCATATGTAAGAGTAGCAGTAACAGTATTAACAGTATTTTACTGTTGCCTCAAACAAAACTTGTCTGCCTGATACCCTCCTGAAACAGTCCTGGTTTTCTTTCCACTCATGTTTCCACCAATTCCATCCCAGCCTGTTGGGATTACTTTGTAGCTTGATCATTATTCTTTTCTGGACACATTCCTTTCATATTTTGCCTCATCTGCATATTTGTAAGCATGCTTTCTATGTCTTTGTCTAGATTATTAACAACAAGGTTGAATGTGTCAGAACCAGAGAGCGAGCACTTTGACTTTGCACTAGGAACCTTGTTTTCAGTTTTTGTGCCTGGTAATCTACTTTCTTCAGGAGAATTGTAGCTCTCTCTTCAGTATCTCCCCTTTTCAGCTACCATTTAACTATCTTACCAGCAGTATATAAAGAGATGCCTGATCTCGCTGAAATTGTGATACGTATCTGAATGGCATGCTTTTTTATCTACAATTGTAGTAGATCTTTCAAGAAAGAAAATGCACAATCTAGACACTCTCCTCTTAATATGGAAGAGAAGGGTTATACTGTCAGTAGGAAATTGGTCATCTATTGAGCCAGGCAGGAACATATACAGGGTGGGGCAGAAGTAGGTTTGTAGTTGTGAGTATGTGAAACACAGAGGTTATTCTTGTATTATTATTTATTAGTTATTATGTAATTTTCCAAATGAACAGCTGTAAAACTACCTTTGCCTTGCTCTGTATGGAATCCTGAAAAATATCTGATCAGTTCTTTATTTTAGGTTCAATCTGTAAGCAGGGGTTCTTCAACTAACTGGGGTTCAGAATTACCTGGGTTGGGTAGATTTCCCAGAACCCTGGACTACACCTCCAGAGATACTGGCTAGGGGAGAGAAGGAGATTGTGTTTTCATTGAGGTTCTTTGGGAGGTTTGATGTGGATGGATGACAGAATGCATGTGGCCAGGTAGTGTCCCAAAGTCCCTGGAGAGCGTCAGTCGTGGCTCTTGTACATTAGCTCTCCACTCCCTCCATGATGAGGTCTCCCCCTGGGAACCTTGCAAATGACATCATTGCTCTTGACTTTTATCTTTCTTCCTCAACCTGTACTTCCTGTCACTTGCGGCCTAACTTCCTAATATGTATACCCAAATATAGTTACACATTGGATATTAAGGCTGAAATCAAATGGGTTGCTGGGGGTTGGGTCAGGCATCTCAGCATGGTTGGTGTGGCATATTTTAGTATGGGTTAAACTTTGTATAATCTATAAGCAGTACCATTACGTGGTAGTCTTCTTGGCATTTACTTAATGCCAAGCTCAAGATAAGGCCAGTTGGTCTATGACAGTGGTCGGCAAACTGCGGCTCGCGAGCCACATGCAGCTCGCAAGCTGCGGTTTGCCGCTCTGTTGACTAATGAGTTTGCCGACCACTGGTCTATGACAATAATACCATTTCTTCGACAATTGCCATGGGCCAGTTACCTGATATGTATTATCTTGTTTAATTGTTATGCAGTAGTTGATCCACAATTTGTGGGGCCTAGATTTTATGTAAAGCTCTGTTTAAGAAAAGGAATACACAGTACAAATAGAGGGCTTTGAGGAGACCCAGGCAGTGAGCAGTCCTGGAGATTACGCTTCATTAGCTCCACTGCAAATCCACCTGGGTCTTCAACAATGCTAAGGGATAGGTTTGCATAACCTGTGGCACAAGTGAAAAAACTGAGACTTAGCATGTTTGTACACCTTGCTGGGGATCTCAGAGCCAAATATGGTAGAAGTTTGAACCCAGATTTGCCTCAGTCCAACTCACAATGGACCTATTTTTTTTTTCCTTTTCAACCGTGTTTTTAATCTTAATATTTTTAATCTTAATATTTTGGTCAATCTTGATATTGCAAAGACACTGTGCACTGACAGGAGACAGGAAAAAGTGTTTTTATGATAACTGTTTTTAAATTTTTTAAAAAGTTATTTATTGTCTAAAGTTTTACATATGTCTCCTTTTTCCCTGCTTGATCCCCCCACCCCACAAGCCATTCTCACATTGGGCAAGCCCCCACCGCCTCATTGTCTGTGTCCATTGGTTACTAATATGCATGCATACAAGTCCTTTGGTTGCTCTCTAACCTCCCTCCCCTGCCATTTGTCTCTGGATCTATTCTTGTTCATCAAATTATGTTGATCATTATATCCCACATATGAGTGAGATCATGTGATATTTATCTTTCTCCGACTGGCTTATTTCGCTTAGCATAATACTCTCCAGTTCCATTCATGCTGTCGCAAATGGTAAAAGTTCCTTCTTTTTTATAGTGGCATAGTATTCCATAGTGTAGATGTACCACAGGTCTTAATCCAGACATCTGCTGATGGGCACTTAGGTTGTTTCCAAATCTTAGCTATTGTGAATTGTGCTGCTATGAAGATAGAGGTGCATATATCCTTTCTGATTGGTGTTTCAGGTTTCTTGGGATATAGTCCTAGAAGTGGGATTACTGGGTCAAGTGGGAGTTCCCTTTTTAACTTTTTGAGGAAACTCCATACTGTCTTCTACAGTGGCTGCACCAGTCTGCATTACCACCAGCAGTGCAGGAGGGTTCGTTTTTTTCCACATCCTCACCAGCACTTGTCCTTTGTTGATTTGTTGATGATAGCCATTCTGACAGGTGTGAGATGGTATCTCATTGTTGTTTTGATTTGCATTTCTTAGATGATTAGTGACTCTGAACATGTTTTCATATGTCTCTCAGCCTTCTGTATATCCTCTTTCTAAAAGTGTCTATTTAGGTCCTTTGCCTATTTTTTGATTGGATCATTTATCTTCCTTTTGTTAAGTTGTATGAGTTCTCTATAAATTTTGGAGATTAAACACTTATCTGAAATTCATTGGCAAATATATTCTCCCATGTAGTGGGCTTTCTTGTTGTTTTGTCTATGGTTTCTTTTGCTGTGCAGAAGCTTTTTATTTTGATGTAGTCCCATTTGTTTATTTTCTCCTTAGTTTCCATTGCCCTTAGGAGCTGTGTCGGTAAAGATAGTGTTCCGACATATTTCTGCTATTTTGCTGCCTATGGAGTCTTGTAGGATTTTTATGGTTTCCCGTCTTACATTTAAGTGTCCTTTAGCCATTTTGAGTTTGTTTTTGTATATGGTGTAAGTTGGTGATCTAGTATATTTTTTTTTTTTTGGCATGTATCTAACCAAAATTTCCAGCACCATTTATTGAAGAGACTGTCTTGACTCCATTGTATGCTCTTGCCTCCTTTGTCAAATATTAATTGAGCATAATGGCTTGGGTCAATTTCTGGGTTCTCTGTTCTGTTCCATTGGTCTATATGTCTGTTCTTGTGCCAGTACCAGGCAGTTTTGAGAACAGTGGCTTGGTACTATAGCTTGATATCTAGTATCATGATCCCTCCAGCTTTGTTCTTCTTTCTCAGGATTGCTGTGTCTGTTCAGGGTCTTTTTTTTTTTTTATTCTAGATGAACTTTTGGAGAGTTCATTCTAGATCTTTGAAGTATGCCATTGGTATTTTACAATGGACCTCTTTAAATAAAATGTACCCAGGGCTCCTGGCTTCTCTTGGTTGGTTTTGGTGGCATTGTGTTTTAGGATGTCCCTGTACATCCTGAATTGAGGATAAGGCATAATGAAGAAATTTAAAGTGAGAAAGGACATTTAGTTGACTTGGAAGAGATCGATACTGCTAATGAGGTTCATAGATGGTTGTTTTCTGCCTCTGTCCCTCTAATCAATTTTAAAAAGATTCACAAAATGATGGTGCCAAGGATTTTAAAATGACTATTTTTTGGCATTTTATTTTCATGAAATGGCAAATAGGACTAAAATAGAATCTTAATATTTAAGAATATTTAACACAAAGTCTTCACAAAAAAGTTGTTAGTAAATGGAAGAGATCAGTAACTCATATTTTTTTTTAGAAACTATGACATGCCAAGCATGTAATCCTCCCAGTGAACCCATGGATAGAGGCACAAATCCCAGCTTCTTCAATGATTGAGGAAAGTGAGACTCAGAGATTAAGTAAATAGGACCAATCTATACTAGAATCACAGCAAAGGAGAGGCTGCTATTTATTTTAAATGGCAACAATTTAAAATAAAGTGAATTTCTGCAAAACGCCATGTCAAATCCACGTTTATTTGAATACAAATTAATACAAAATAGTGGTTTTATGAAAGAGCAAGAAAAACATGATGTGTTTTATTTTCACAGACATGAAATATGATTTATCCTGTATGGTATCACACCGTTGACATTCTTTAGCTACAGTCTATCTAAGGGGATAGTTTAAAAGAATCTGAAGGACCTCTTTTTTTTTTTTTTCAAATTTTTATTAAGGTAAGAATCTGAAGGACCTCTTAACAACCAGTGCAAAAAAAAAAAAAAAATATGTGACAGAACAGTAAGAGAACAGACAATCCAACTTCTAACTGTGAAATCATTCTGTGTTTGGGTTCAGCGTGACTTTCAGCATGCTCACTGAAGTCCTGTGAGGCACCATCTCTCTACCCTGAACCCATTGCATACAGCCCCTGAAAGCGAGCAGACTGCTGTCATATGGGGCTGCGTGTCAGCCTCCCACTTTACAAGGGTAGGAACTTCCCATGAGGCCTTGGGAAATATTTCTCTCCCTTGATTATGTAGAGAACTCTCTCTACATTGTTCTCAACACTAAAGGGGAATAATGGCTGTGAATGCAGAAGGTCTTTGAAGGCTCAGAATAACACAGAAAAATATGTGTGTGCCTTACAATCGGTCATACTGAGAGTGCAAACATTAACTTCTGCCTGGAACAACTTGATACCAGCTTTGTGCAGTGCAAACAGGCAAAATTCACACAAGAGTAGGAAACTAGATTTTTGTATTTTTTTGGCCCACTGGGCAATTTAGTTATACTATAGAGGTTATACAACACAGGTGTATATTTCCTTCTTTATTTCTCCCTCATCCATATTTTAATTATTATTTTCTTTGAGGGTGTTTCAAACCAAAGTCAAAAGTCTATTTGGGGACAGAAAAATATTTCCATAAGTATGGTTATAGTCTATGCAGAAGTATTGTAAAATATAGCAAAATATAACAATTTATAATTATAGTAGGCTCACTTTACTTTCTGTAATAATTTCGGGAGATCACACACATTTCTTGGATTTTCCTTCTATTGTATTGCTAGTGAAGTGGTTTACTGATTTTAATCCAATTGTATTTCGATGTGTGTGTGTGTGTTTGTGTGTGTGTATGTATGTGTGTGTGTATGTTTATGTGTGTGTTTGTGTGTGTATGTGTGTGTGTTTGTGTGTGTGTGTGTGTGTGTGTGTGTACTGCCTAATGGCAATAGCAGCCTGTTCCAAGGAGCAGCCCTTTGGAGATAATCAGATAAGCTTCCTCCATGGTGCTGTGAGTTTTACCTATAGGGTGAGAGGCTCTGATTATTGCCATGGTGATCAATTTGGCCCCTGGGAACCAGCTGGAGACCATCAAAATGATTCTATGCAGGCCATTAGGTAATGTGGAGAATCTTGGAGAGAATTGCATTTTTGTATGAAAGGAATCCCTGCGGATGGCCAGCACTATTTAATTGGACTGTATAGTTAATGCTGACTGAGAGGGGACAAAGGGTCTTTGGAAATAGTCACAGAAGGGACCTCACTGATGGATTAGTCATATTCTGCTCCATTGTTCTTTTTTAAGAAAAAAGGTGAATCTCAGTGTTTTAGGGCCAAAAAATATAGGCTACTTGCAAGTAATGGATTTGCAGATAACAAATAGTTGGGACATTTTTCAAGTACAACATGTATTTAGGCCTTTATTGACAGGACATGTGAAAAGAAACTGTTACTTCTTCAAGACCAATTACCAGACATCAGTCTGGCTGGAGACCACATTGCCTCCCTGCTCAGTTTTGGCTGCACTCCTGCCATGGAGAGCCCACCATTCATGAGCACCATTCTGGACCTTAGGAACCTCACTCCCATCTTTGCAGACATGACCTAATCAGCCCTGTTCTGATACCAGAAAGTCCACTGTGGGTTTGAGCACCCCAGTCCTCTGTGTGCTCCTACTGCAGTCTCAAACAAACTGATTTCAGGGTGAAACTTAAGCTGTAAAGAGAATAGGTGGGTTCATAAGCTTGATGAATTGATTACTTTCTCTAGCATGTGGTGTGTGCTGTTCTATGCTTTATCTATAGGCCCTGGGAAATGTCATCAGTGACTTGTAGTCATCTGCCCCCCGTCTTTCCTGATATCTTCCTGCACCTCAGCCAGACTTCCACTTATTCCAGGCACTTGCCTAGTGTCAGGCATTCACACCCACATAAGCTGGCAGTTCAGACCCTGCCTAGAGCCCTCTTCTCCTGCCTGGACACTGAGCTGTTTCTCTCTCATCCATCACTAGAAATGCTCTTCAATTTCCTTCTCCTCTCATCCCTGAGATGATAATAGATGACCATTTCCCCTCACAGTGAGAATGTTAAACTCAGTGGAAACTTTCCTGGATGCCATCTTGATGTATTCATTTGAATGGCTACTCAGTGACATATTCTAGACCATGTCTGATCATTTTTTCTTATGCCATATTTTTATACATGATAATGTTTGTCAGCCTAACAAAACAACTAGCAAACTATTGTGCACTTAATGTACCAAAGTGATGTGCTAAGTAAAAACTATGAATATGAATTTTTTTTTTGAAAAAAAAAAGAGCAAATAGAATCTCCCCAGTCATGTACAACTGACATTTACTAGATGTTTCTAGAAGATGATGGTGATGGTTTATGACATTTGGTTAGCAGATCACACCTGTTCAAATGTAATTGAAAAATTACCTAATTTTATTTGATGGTCTTAACATTTAACATTCTTTAAATTGTGGATTCTGTTGCTATTACTTATTCTGTGTTATCTAGAAATTTCTCTCATTTGGTTTAATGTCTGTAAAATTTTATTCTTTCTACTAAAGGTTCAACTTTCTTGAGTTTTTAATCTTTCATTTTGTTAATTTTTTCCTTCCTAAGACTTAATTATGTTTCATATTTATTTTCTATAGTTTCAGTACTTCCTGCAAAATGCTTTTTATCAGCACCCAGCAACATCCTTCTATTACTTCTTTATATACTGGTTGCCATAGTGTTCTCTCTTGATGCAGACACTATAAATATCTGAGAAAAGAAAACACCCAGACAATTCTTCACTCATTAATCATTTGCTCAGTTTCCAAGTCAACTGAGCCCATAGCAGAGGTTAATCATGAAGCAGATTTCCATCCATACTGGACTGTGCTCATGGACAGCAGTCACCAATGAGTCATCTCTGAATCATAAACTTCTGTAGATGATTATTTATATTTCAAGTAAAGGTCAACCATTTGGTCTGGGTTAAACCTTTGGTTGAGTCAAGTTGCAGAAACTCATGGGCAGATCAAAAAATGGGTCAGCAATGTAGAAAAAATAGTTTACAAGTAGTCTTGGATCTTTGTGCTCCTCAGTAAGGATTTGTTGTTGTTGTTTTTAACATACCTTGCTTTTTCTTTGTCAAAGGACTGTTTGGACTAAGAGTAGTTTCAGATAGCCCTAAATTTTTACTTCTAAAAATTCATTAAATAACACTTAAGTTTGTTTTATACCTTATTAGAATCTCCACTTTATGAAAACTTCATAACCTTTAAAAGTTAATTTCATTAATTTTCCTAGTCATTCCTTTATCTTCTTAGGAGATATAAACTGTGAGCTCCTCTCTGTAGAGAAATATGTTTATATCTCTGTTTAAATTGCTTGACAATTTCGAATGAAATATGCTTAAAATGTTAGGATGTAGAAAAGTTTATCATCCTTCTTTTTAAGTAATCTGTATCAGAGATAAGGCCATATTAATTTTAATAAATAGGCTTAAATATTGGACTCAGATTAAAATTTACACAAAGAATAACTTGAATGGGTAGAGTTGAAATAGAAATGAAGTTAATGGAGGAGAGCTATTTGAGTAGAAAATTGGAGGCACCAGGTAGTCCAGCAGACAAAAAGGGAAAGGTGAGAATGAGCTCTGAAATCTAGCAGATATGGGAGTCTTGGTTAAGTGACACTAGCTCTGTGACCTTGGCAGGTAAGCTAACACTCTGTTTTGCCTTCTCACTTGTGCAATGGAGGTGATGATAATACTTCATAGTTCTATAGGTGCTTCTGAGGAACAAATGAATAGAGTGTTTGGTAGTATGCTTGGCACATAACATTACAAAATATGTCATTTTAGGGGGATTATTATTCACCCTTTGCTTTGTTTATGTTTAGATAAAAGTATCTTGATTTGTTTAGAAAGCTCATTAGGAGTCAAGTTACTACTCAAGAAAGAGTAATAGATACTACTCAGGACTGAGTTATACAGGAAGCACCATTTTCATCGATTCTAAGTGAAATTTAACCTAAGCTCCATCTGCATTAGCCTTGAATAAAGAAATTTTAGAGTAATTCAGGTTAGGAATTTTTCCCCCTGTCTGGAAATAAAAGCAGGGTCAATATAAGGAGAAATTGATATTGAAGTATATGTGTATATTTGTTTTGTTTTGTTTTGTTTTGTTTTTTAACAAGAGACCTGATGAATTAGAAAAGAAAACATGGCTCTCATAATGCCAGCTTTGGGGCTTGGTAGGATAGTGTTTTTCAGTTGGGATTGGGGACTCAGAGTTGAGTAGATTCTATAAGCATCACATCTGTAGCATTTATATTTATTATAGTAGAATAAATAATTTTGTATAATTTTGTAATAGTCTCATAAGATGGGCCTTGCAGTGCAACAACACAATTTGGCCAGTAAATTTATATTTCTAGCTAAATTGAGATGTGATTAACAAATAAAATTGTATATATTTAGGTTGTGCAATGTGACTTTTGAAAAAGGTGTGAAATGTGTTGATTTAATAAATGTATACCACAATCAAGTTCATTCCACATCCATCACCTCACATAGTTACATTCATATGTGTGCGGTAAAACACTTAAGGTTGATCCTAAAGTGTTGACAAATCAGTTTTCAACTTAAAAGCCTTTAGGAAGGCATGACCTTTCTAGTTTTTCACAAGTCCCACTATCCTACTGTGTTACCCTTCCCCCAGTTTTCATGTTTCTCCAATCTCTGATCTACTCATACAAAAAAAAAAAAAAAAAGTTGTGAATTTAGTGAAATACATCAGTTTAAACTTTTGTGGTGGGGTGGTGGGGTCAGGTGGGTTAGACGGGGACAGCGGGGGGGGGAGGTCCTTTAGTCTAAATCAGATCCCTGAACTTTAGGGTGCCCCATATAATTGCAAATATCTACCACAGATAAATGCTTGAGTTCAACCTCTATAAGGCTGAATCCATAAAATCCTAAACACCTACAATGGTGTCTAACACCCTTCATACTCCAGGGAAATGTTATGCCCATTTCCTGCTTTCTCACCTTGAAACAAAAGCCATGGCAATGAATGCCCTGGAAGTTTGTGGTTTTGCTGATTTAGGAGTGCTGGATTGGAGAAAATGTTGGGGTGGGGGTGGGCTGTGAATAGTTGAAGCTCTTAATTGATCTATATTAATTGAGGGAAAGACTAATTAAGTTACCAAATCTTTCCTCTAAGATGCCATAAATACAATAGATTCTTGAATAACAAGTGCAATTTCCAGTGTAACCTACATTCCAGTTTTCAGCTTCCCTTCCTTTTCCAATCCATGGTTTTAGAGCTACTCACAAAGTGTTGTACTAGTCACAGTAGTTGCAGGTGTTGGCAGAGGAATATTTTTTCAACACTAAATAGTTCTTCCCACTCTTAAATTTGGATATATATAGGTCTAGATGTGTGAGGCATGATATAAATTCTTTACAATGGCAATTAAATAAACATTGAACCCTGGATTATTAATAGTTTTATTTTTAAATATATTTAACTAGAGGCCCAATGCACGAAATTCGTGCAAGGGGCTTGGCTCTCACAGCCCTGGTGGCTTGCCTTGGCCCTTGCAGTTCTGGCTTTGTCTGGAAGGTCATCGGAAGGTCGTCAGAAGGACGTCTGGTCTAATTAGCATATTACACTTTTATTATTATACCCGATAGATGATATTTAATTGACTTATCAAAAAATGTTTAAGTAATTTTGCTTAAAAACTTTAGTTAAATTGGACAAATTAAAAATGTTGCTATACATTAAATATAATTAGTATTTTCTCTTTAGTTAATATCATAGATGAAAATCTTTTAAAAAGCAAATGAAAATGGTATTAGATTTTTTACATTTACATTTTGGATGAAAATATATTCAAGTGTTGTCATTTAAAATCAAAGCAATAAATAAATCTTTAAATGATTACTGATATTTGAGCACAAATTATATACATATCTTCATTATAACAACATTGTAATAAAAGAAAATAAAATAAGAAAACTAACTTTATGGAATTACTTCATTTTGAATTATATGTCTTTATCTTATTATTCACTAGTGCATCATCAAAATATCCTGACATATACAAAAATAATTAAGTTTTATCATTTGCTGTTTTATTGATTTTCAGTGTTACAGAAGCCATAGCTTTACATACATTTTTCCACTTTGTTATTGTGGAGGTATATTTGTTAAAGTGGGAGAACATATTTTATAGTTTTAGCCTGATTGTTAATGTGTAAGTGATTAGACAGTTATAATACTTCATATCTGAATTTGTCATCTTAACCCCTTACATCTCAGAGGTTAAGGGCAGGTCTAGACTGAAGCAGAGTCAAGCATCTCCAGGAAAACAATTAGTTTCATTCCCTTCCTGACATCTAGAGATGACTTGACAGAAAAGTCCTTTATGGCCACACGACAGAAATTGCTTCCTCTATACTGACCTCATAGAAGCTGACCCATGTATCTCTCTCTATTAGTTAATTGTGGTTCCATATTCAGGTTCCTTGATCTCAGAAATATCTGGAGCTGCCTTCTTTAATCTTATAGCTCTTGTCTATAGAAATAGTAGACTTTTTGCTAGTCTAGTAGATTGTGTCACATACTGATCTAGAGAACAAAAAGGAATTAGAGGGTGTAATTAATACCCACTATTCTAAAAAAAAAAAAAAATGGAATTGATGTCATAGTGACAGCACATTTAAAACATGTCATTTTACCTAAAACTGTGCTTACATTTTGTGTCATTTTGGAAATGGACATATTTATATACTATTCCTCTACAAAAATATGATGCATTTACTGTGGTATTTAAATGCAAAAAGGAAGCATTGTAGATGCCTTAGTAACTGTCTTCTCATATGAGGTATGCATCATAATGTTATTATGTGAATTCAAGATAAAAATACATTCAAAGTGCATTTTTTTTTTACAAAAATTGTATTATAATTTCAGTTCTATTTCTTCCTTTTAAATACTTAGAAAGTAAAAGCAGGGCTTTTTGTACTACAGAAAAAAATACATTTGTGGAAATGTGACTGGGTCTGTGCTGATGTTGAAATATGCTGAATTTTCCTCATTTTACTACTCTAGGTTGTCAGTGAAATTAATCTGGAGAGTCCTGAAGGCAGGTCATGTGACTTGCCCTTAGGGACAAGTCTTGAACTTTTCTGCCTAGCACTCAAGGGCCAGTGCCCTTTAGCCTTTGCTTTCCTCATTCTATGGAAGTGCTCAGAATGAAGGGAGCCATTGAAAAGCTCTGGGAAGTAAGTTGACCCCTCTTAGTTATTACTGGATCCTCTCTCTTCCCCTTGCAAAAGAAAGATAAAAGATGACTCTGAGCAAAACTAATCCTTTAAACCCACCATCTGCTGCCTTTTTGGAAAGATGTCCCTGCCCCTGACTATCTGATGACTTGATTTTATCTCTTGAACACTTGAGTAGCTTGACATTGAAGATTTCTCATGTTCCTTGTGACCTTTAGGGCTGTTCTCCAGGAAGCTTCAAGGATAAAGACCTAAGCTCCTTAACTCCCAGGGAGGAAGGAGCCTAATTCCACCTTCCAGGTGTTCCAGCTGCAATATAATTTTCTAATAATCACTGAAGTGCCTGTGTATTGGTTCCTTCAGACTCCCAGAAAGCATGTAGTGCAAATACTCAATGCTTTTTTACATCCTTAGGTAAATGGAACATACAAATAAGTATTAAGAAGTAAGTATAATAAGGAGTGGAATATCTTAAGTATCTGTGTGATCAATGCAGAGAGGTAGTTTTGTGCAGTGATCTAAGCACTTACTGGTCATCAAAGTCACCTGTACTATAGCTTTAAAAAGTTTAATTCCCTGGCCTACTGTTGACCTACCAAATAAATATTGGGGGGTCAGTGGGAAGGATTTGGGAGAGTTGGAAGTATGCTACATACCTTCCACTTGCCAGTCCACATCCATACTTCAGTCTTCTTCACGCTGCTTTGTATCCAAAAGGCTGATCTGTACAAATAATATTACTGAGCATCCTTGTCTTCTGGCTCCAGCTGTGTTCAGCAAAGGAGAATTCTAGCAGAAGATTTAGGGAAGGAGGAGGGTGAGATGGGGGTCTTCATTCTCCTTACCCTCACCCCTCTCTGCAGGTTGTTTCTAGCTAGTGAAATCACTCTTGAAGGTCCTATCAAGGCAAACCTGTCCATGTGATTCTCTTCTATGTCCTGATAACCACTTCCTTCTTGTTCCTTTGGTTTTAAGGTGATAATCCTCTGATTCCACTGTCTCTAATGTGTGTTTTTTAAAAATAATTTGCCCATGTCTCTTAAATAATTTTATTTACTAAAAAATAAATCCTTTATTAAATTATCATCAAATTATCTAATTTGAGTATGTCATGTTTTTTTGTTGTTTTGTTGTTGTTTGTTTGCTATTATCCTGATGTGGAGTTTAAAGAATTCATCTAAAACTTTCAGGATCTCATTATTTCTGGAGATGATATATGGCTTTATACCTTATGAACACATTGACTTTATTTAGGTAAGTTCTCATTCTGTATATGCTTGTAGCTCGTGATTTTTTTACAATTTTGACTTTTGAAATAAAATGTATTGCACCCCTTTAAGTGTACAGTTTGAGTTTTGAAAAATGTTTATACCTGTGTAATCACCCCAACAATCAATTTAACATTTCAATTGCACCAAAAGGTTCTCTGTTTTCCTTTCCAGGCTATCTCTTCTCTGCCCCAACCCCTGGCAAAAACAGATGTGCTTTCTGTCATTGCACATTACTTTTGCCTCTCCTAGAATCCTATATAATAAAAGGGTAATATGCAAATTGACCCTAACAGCAGAACGACAGGTTGCTGTGACACGCACTGACCATGCGCAGTAGCTGCCCCCTGGTGATCAGTGCACTTCTACAGGGGGAGCACCGCTCAGCCAGAAGCTGGCTCATGGCTGGCCAGCGTAGCAGCGGTCACGGGAACCTCTCCTGCCTCTGCAGCAGCACTAAGGATGTCCGACTGGGGTGAGCGGGCCTAAGCTGTCAGTCACCGCCTCTCCTCCCCCCCCCCCCCCCCCCCCCCGCCCCCGGGAGTGCACAAATTTCGTGACCGGACCTCTAGTTTTATATAAGTGGAAATGTATAGTATGTACTTTCTTGTGTCTGTTTTCTCACTCATCATGATGTTTTTGAGATTGTGGATGAAAGGGCCCACATGCTGACCTGACAAGCTCAGGGGAGGCCTGCGTGGCAGTCTTGCAAACTCAGAGACCGAAAGTAACCACAAAGGATGGTCTGAAATTAAACTTTAACTAAAAGCAGTTACGGTGGGTAGTCACCGCCTAGGCCGGTATCTTCACTGACAAGGTCAACCTTTACCTTAACTGAGCCTATCTGTCTTTTTGCATACAGCCGTGGGCAAACTATGGCCCTCGGGCCGGATCCGGCCTGTTTGGCTGTTCTATCCGGCCTGTGGAGCCGAAAGAGCGGAGGGTTCTCTTGCTCTCCCCTCCGCTCCTTTACTTTGAATTTATATTAGTTCACATAAACACTCCATCCAGGCTTTTGTTCCGGCCCTCCGGTCCAGTTTAAGAACCCATTGTGGTCCTTGAGTCAAAAAGTTTGCCCACCCCTGATCTAGGATAACATACCCTTGTAATATCTGGGTGACTTGTAACTTCCCTTTTTCTGGAGCCCCTGGGGCACAAACCTAATCTGCCTGGGCGCCAGGACAGATACCACAAATTCCTTCATTGTTATCATGTTAATTGTTCCACCTAAGTATGTGTTTCTTATTTTACTTCTTATCCAATCCCAGAAATTTCCCAGCTTTGCTTTCTCCCCTCTCTCTCATCTATCACCAATGGATTTCAAGTAACCCACCTACATCCCCTCCTTTGATTGCAATGTATAAAAATAGATGAGAAACCACCATTCTCTGGAGCATTATCCCAATCCCTTGAGATATTGCTTCCTGGCAATTATCGACAGTTTGGCTCAAATAAACTCACAAAAATTATTTACGGGTTTGAATGTTTTTTTACGTTAACAAGATGTACCCACAGTGTTGTGTCTGTCAGTGACCTGTTCTTATTGCTAAGCAGTATTCCAATATATAAGCATACTACAATTTGTTTATCAATTCTGTTATTAATAAACTTTTTAAGTTATTTTTATTTTTTGTCTGTTATGAATAAAGCTGGTATAAACATTATTGTATTTTTTTGTGGATATTTGTTTTGTTGTGGATATTTGTTCTTATTTCTTTTAAGTAAATATCTGAGAGAGAAATTGCTGGATCACAGGGCAAGTACATATTTAGCGTTGTTAACTGACATCTTTATAATATTGATCTTATAAATATGATATATTTATCTATCTATTTAAATCTTATATAATTTATCTCTATAATGTCTTGTAGTCTTCAGAGTAGACATCTTGCATACCCTTTCTTAGATTTATCTCCAACTTATTTTATGTTTACTGATGCTATTGTAAATGAATTTTTTAAATTCCATTTTTGTTGCTTGCCTTTTGGAACACAATTGACTTTTTTAATATTGACTTTGGAACTGGAAACCTTAATAAATTTACTTTATAATTTTAATAGATTTATTTTATTTTTTATTTTCCATGTGTGAAAATCATATTAACTGAAAATAATGAACACTTTTATTTCTTGCTTTCTAATTCTTTTAAAAAAATATTTTTATTGATTTCAGAGAGGGAGATAGAAACATCAATGATGAGAGAGAATTATTGATTGGCTGCCTCTTGCATGCCCCTGCCAGGGATCGAGCCTGCAACCCAGACATGTGGCCTTGACTGGAATTGAACCCAGGACCCTTCAATCCGCAAGCCGATGCTCAATCTACTGAGCCAAACTGGCTAGGGCTTGCTTTCTAACTCTTAGGCTTTTTTTTTTTTTTTTCTTGTCTTATTACACCATCTAGACCTATAGGATTTTCAATAGAATTGTAAGCAGGCAGCCTCGTCATTATCTCAGTCTGGGAAAGCTTTCCGTATTTTACAGTTGAGTAGGGCTTTGGGAGGACATTCTTTATCAGGTTACGGAAGTCCCTTCTATTCATACTTTTGGAAATGTTTCTTTGTTGTCATGAATGAGTACTGAATTTTCACAAATGATTTTCTGGAACTTATTTATATGATTATCCCTCAGTCTTTTTTTATGGATTTGTTATCTGAAAACTCATTCATCATTTTTTTTAAAACCTACTTTTATTTTCTGCTTCTAACATCACTTAAATAATTCATTTTGATTTTTTCTTATATATTTTTTTATATTTCCACCAAACTTCTAGTAAATTACTTTTTGGTTTCCTAAGTAAATTTTAAAAATGAATGTTTATTCAATTCACATTTTATAATTTGTATATAATTTTATTATTTTTTTAATGATTTTTTACAGAGAGGAAGGGAGAGGGATAGAGAGTCAGAAACATCGATGAGAGAGAAACATTGATCAGCCGCCTCCTGCACACCCCCTACTGGGGATGTGCCCACAACCAAGGTACATGCCCTTGACTGGAATCGAACCCGGGACCCTTCAGTCTGCAGGCCGATGCTCTATCCACTGAGCCAAACTGGTTAGGGCTATAATTTTTTTTTTTTAAATATATTTTATTGATTTTTTACAGAGAGGAAGGGAGAAGGATAGTCAGAAACATCGATGAGAGAGAAACATCGATCAGCTGCCTTCTGCACACTCCCCACTGGGTATGTGCCTGCAACCAAGGTACATGCCCTTGGCCGGAATCGAACCCGGGACCCTTGAGTCCGCAGGCCGACGCTCTATCCACTGAGCCAAACCGGTTAGGGCTAGGGCTATAATTTTAAAACTGATGGAAACCACTTTCACTTTTTATGCTTTTTTAAAATGGGTAATACCCCAAAACATGTTTATACTCTCAAATGTGTTGATATTTTCAATTTGTTAGAATTGTGTTGTTTTATTTCCTGTGAGTCTAAACTCAAATAATGATTGTAACTGATTTTAGAACAAATACAGTTAATAAATAAATGTGAACTATATGTGACCAAAAATAGAGAAATAGAAATTGGTAAAAATGATCTTTGAAAAGCATATCTTCATAATTAGTTCTTATATACTTAGAATGTGAAAAACCTTTAACATTTGGGATCAATCTGATGCTTATTGTCAGAGTTCACATTCCCTAGAAAACAGGCTCCTGGAGATTAGCTTGCGGGAGGTTTATTAGGGACCATAGTTGTAAGTGGCTAGGGGAAGCTAAATTGGACTAATGGAGAAATCAAAGTGCAGTGCAGGTTCAACATTAGTTTTCACAGGAACTCCTGAAGATGAGATGGTCTTCAGAGTCAAGACTTTATACCACTCCCTGGTCTGCCCTCTAGAATGCATGTGTCTTTGGACCAAGGACAGTTCCTGGCGAGAGACTGAGCTAGGAACTCAGTCACCAATATTTCCCGTAGCCAGGGAATTAAGGGTCTCAATCCTGAAAGGAAGATTTGGAAAGGACACCACAGCATCCACCACACTTATGGATTTAAGAAACCCACACTTTTATGGCCAATTAATGTTTGGCAAAGGAGGCAAGAACATACATAAGAATAAACTCAAAATGGATGAAGGAATTAAACGTTAGACTCAAAACCATAATAATCCTAGAAGAAAACATAGTAAAATTGTGTACATTTCTTGTAGCAATATTTTTTTCTGATATATTTCCTTGGAGAGAGGGAAACATAAGGAAAAATAAACAAATGGGACTACATCAAATGAAAAACTTTTTGCACAGCAAACGAAACCATCAACAAAATGAAAATACAACCCACTGAATGGGAGAATATATTATCCAATGATATATCTGATAAGGGGTTAATTACCAAAATATATAAAGAACTTATACAACTCAACACCAGGAAAATAAAGAATCCAATTAAAAAATGGGTGAAGGGCCTGAATAGACATTTCTCCAAAGAGGACATACAGATGACCAAAAGACATATGAAAAGATGATATCACTAATCATCAGAGAAATGCAAATTAAAACCACAATGAGATACAACCTCACACCTGTCAGAATGGCTACCATCAATAAATCAACAAACAAAAAATGTTGGTGAGGATGTGGAGAAAAGGGAACCCTCATGCACTGTTGGTGGGAATGTACATTGGTACAGTCACTATGGAAAGCAGTATGGAGATACCTCAAAATTATGACCCAGCGATTCCACTTCTGGTAATACTATATAATAAAAGGGTACTATGCAAATCGACTGAACGGCAGAATGACCGGTTGCTATGAAGCACACTGACCACCAAGGGGCAGACGCTCAGCACAGGAGCTTCCCCCTGGTGGTCAGTGCGCTCCCACAGGGGAAGCACTGCTCACCCACAAGCTGGGCTGATGACTGGTGAAGCAGTGGTGGCGACTGGCAAAGCGGTGGTGGCAGGAGTCTCTCTGGCCTCCATGGCAGCACTAAGGATGTCTGACTGTGGCCTAGGCCCGTTCAGCTCCCGGATTGCTAAAGAGCGCAGGCCAGGCTAAGAGACCCCCACGCCCTGAGTGCATGAATGTCATGCACTGGGCCTCTAGTATATTAAAAGAAACCTGAAACACTGATTTAAAAGAATATATGCACTCCTGTGTTCATTGTAGTGTTATTTACAATAGCCAAGATTTGGGAGCAACCCAAGTGCCCATCAATAGGTAAGTAGATAATAAAGCAGTGGTACATTTACACAATGGAATACTAGTAGGCTGTAAAAAGGAAGGAAATCTTACTTTTTATGACAGCATGGATGGACCTGGGGAAGGGAAATAAGCCAGTCAGAGAAAGACAAGTACCATATGATTTCATTTATATATGAAATTTAATGAACAAAATGAGCAAGCAAACAAAATAGAAACAGACTTATAGATACAGAGAACAGACTGACAGCTGTCAGAGGAAAGGTGGTATTGGAGAGCTGGGTAAAAAACATGAAGGAATTAAGTAAAAAAAACAACCTCATAATCCTGTCAGTGTGGCTCAGTGGTTGAACATCAGCCTGCACACCAAAGGGTCTCTGGTTTGATTCTTGATCAAGGGCACATACCTGGATTGCAGGTTCATTCCGCATCCCCCCGGCTGGTTGGGGGTTCCTGCAGGAGGCAGCCAATCAATGTGTCTCTCTCACATCGGTGTTTCTCTCTTTTAGCCTCCTCACTCCCTTCCACTCTTGAAAATCAATGGAAAAAATCCTTGGTTAAGGATTACAAAACAAAACAAAACAAAACAAAACAAAACAAAACAAAACAAAAGCAACTCATAGACAGATGACAGTATGGTAATTACCAAAGGGAACTGGGTGGGGTGGGGGAGGTAGAAGAGGATAAAGGGGGGACAAATGGAGACTTGGGGTGATGAACACACAATACCATATACAGATGATATGTTCTAGAATTGTACACCTGAAGCTTATATAATTTTATTAACAAATGTCACTCCAATAAATTTCATTTAAAAAAGAAGTAAAGAAAAAGAATGTCTGCTATAGTTTAGGTGCATTAAGCATTTATTCTATTATAATATACAAGGCAATAGTATTTCAAAAACCCTAGGAGCTAGCACCCAGATCTTGTTTTTTGTTTTTTTTTAAAAATATATTTTATTGATATTTTACAGAGAGGAAAGGAGAGGGATAGAAAGCTAGAAACATCGATGAGAGAGAAACATCAATCAGCTGCCTCCTACACACCTCCCACTGGGGATGTGCCCGCAACCAAGGTACATGCCCTTGACCGGAATCGAACCCAGGACCCTTCAGTCTGTAGGCCGATGCTCTATCCACTGAGCCAAACCGGTTTCGGCGCAGATCTTGGTTTTTAATACCATTTTCCAATAAAGGGAACCAGAGCTCCTTGGATAAATGACTGGTTTCAGGACTAGGGAAGATACAAGATGAGGCTGTAGAGCTAGAAAGGAAGTACTGAAAAAGCAACCCTATATTGGTGGGAGTATGTTAATGGGACACAAGAGTCAGCCAAATGAACACCCAGTGGCCAAAGCTGGAACATTTTGACCAACAAAAAACATAAAGTAATATTGGGTTATAATTCAACTTGTAAAATTAATATATTTGAGCCCACACTGATATAAATTGTGAATAAATAAATAAATGGGAGAGCATAGACAAAACTCTCATGCAAAAGAAACTCAAAATTTTTTGAAAATTTTAATTTATGCAGATATCTTGCCCTCAACAGGGAGATCATCACTCCTCATCCTTAAGTGTGGGCTGTACATAGTGACTTCCTTCCACAAGCACACTATGGAAAGGGGAGGGGAAATGAGTACCTTTACAGTGTAGGAGCCTGCCAAACACTCTCTCAGCCAGCAGATCAAGGTCAATAACAGCGATAAACCATATTGATTACATGTACCCTTGATAAGATGTGATAAGAATGGCATTATACCTTTTGTGCTTTCTACCAAAAATATAGAACCCCATTCTACTCATGATTTTAAAAAAAACACATCAGACAAATGCCAATTAATTCTGTAAAATACCTGACTAGTCCTCCCAAGAACTTTTTTAAAAAATGTATTACACATATCTCAATTTTTTCCTCCATTGACCTCTTTCTCCTCACCCTTGTCCCTCCCAGGTCTTCACTACACTATTGCCTGTGTCCATGGGTTATACATTTATGCATCTAAGTTCTTTGGTTAGTCTCTTCTCCCCACCCCTTTCCTTTGAGACTCATCAGTCTGTTGCATGCTTCCATGTGTCTGGATCTATTTTGTTCATCAGTTTATTTTGTTCATTATTCCACATATGAGTGAGATCTTATGATATTTGTATTTCTATGTCTGGCTTATTTCACTTAGCATAATACTTTCCAGACCCCCCAATGTTGCCTCAAAAGGTAAGAGATCCTTCTTTTTTACAGCTGCATAGTATTCCACTGTGCAGACTTTTTTTTTTTTTTTTTTAATCCACTCATCTACTGATGGGCACTTAGGCTGTTTCTAGACCTTAGCTATTGTAAATAGTGCTTCTATGAACATAAGGTTGCTTATATTCTTTCTGATTGGTGTTTCAGGTTTCATAGGGTATATTCCTAGAAGTGGGATCACTAGATCAAATGGCAGTTCCATATTTAATTTTTTGAGGAAACTCAACACTGTTTTTCAAAGTGGTTGTACCAGTCTGCATTCCCACCAGCAGTGTCCTAGGGTTTCCTTTTCTTCACATCCTCACCAGCACTTGTTGTTTGTTGATTTATTGATGGTAGCCATTCTGGCAGGAGTGAAGTGGTACCTCATTATCATTTCAATTTGCATATCTCTGATGATTAGTGACATCGAACACTTTTCATATGTTTCATGTCCATCTGTATGTCCTCTTTGGGGAAGTGTCTATTCAGATCCTCTGCCCATTTGTTAATTGCATTGTTTGTCTTCCTTTTGTCAAGTTGTATAAGTACTTTATATATTTTGGAAATTAACTTCTTATCAGATGTATCATTGCCCAATATGTTCTGCTACACAGTGGGCTCCCTTTTCATTTTGATGCTCCAAGAAGCTTTAAGGTCATCCAAAGCAAGAAAGGTCTGAGGAGCTGTCATAACCAAAAGGAGTCTATGTAGACAGAACACTACATGTACTGTGGTGTCCTGAATGAGATCCTAGACATTAAAAAAAAAAATGAGAAAATCTGAATAAAGTGTAGACTTTAGTTAATAATGATGTATTAATATCAGTTCACTAATAATAATAATTCATAATTCTGTAAATCTAAGAGTGTCCTAAAATAAAAAGTGTATTAAATAAGAAAAAGAAGATATGTTATTAAACCAAAGGATTTAAAACTGAGTAAATATATCTTTCTTGATAATGCTTTCATTTTGTTTATATAGTGCCTTACCACACAGTTTTAGCTGTGCTCTAATAGCGAGAGAAAGGGTTTGGAGAGAGAAGGCTGTTTTTGAGTTTCAGTTCTGCCACTTTCAGCTCTCTTTGTGTACTGGCAGGTAGGGTCACTTAACAAATCTGCATCTCAGTTTCCTATTCTATTCAATGAAAAAAAATTATGTATGTTAAAGATTAAAGGCATAAGAAATTATATGGTAAACTGTCACCTTCTATATTCCTTTTGTGTTTTGTGCCCAAGAACTTTTTCTGTAGTCATTTTCACATTTACTGTAGCTATTCACAAACCAAATCCCATGGACTGACTTTAAAAAAACACATTTGATTGCATTGTTTTAGAAGTAGAGTGAAGTGGCTGATTCTAAGGACTTCTGAATAAATTAGTTAGTCCCACATAGACTTGCCTTCCCTAAAATAGATAGAAGCTATGTAATAGCCAATGGCCATTTAAGTAGAGCACCCACTTGAATCCCATAAAGAGCTCTGCCCTTATCATTAGACTTACATTTACTTTCAATAGAAAAGTACTTCTTCACATGAAGGCCAAATAGATTCTGCAAGTTGATATTATTACTATTCAGTCATACATTTTTGCTCCCAAACCCCAATGTTAACATAAGGAGAACAATGAAATAATACAAGTTACTAATTTCCAGAAAAATCCCCTCTATAATTTCCCGGCTGAAGATTGCATAATGTCTCCTCTTCAGTCTTTTCCTGGTCACAGAGATGCAGTGATGGCTCTTTCCTGATAGGACGTGTATAGTCTGCTTTCTTTTGCTGTGGCACAGACAGTTCATTCATAAGCAGTGGCTATTTGGGCTGAATCTTGATTTTCCCTGGACTAAGCTGGATATTTTTCCTGTGGCTCACCCTTAATGAAGACATGGAACATGGAGGCTCTAACTAGGTTCAGAGGGTGAGTGTGGTGGGAAAACCTACCTGGAATTAAATAATGGCTAGTAGGCAGTCTGTGACCTTTGTTATCCTACACTAGTGCGAGATGTGTGAGCATCTCCTAAAAACTCCACTTGGTTGCATTTTCTCCTCTTCTTTGTCCCTGAAATGACTTTATGCCATTTCCTCTTGTATGCAAGTTAGTTAATAGCTACAATTCAGTAAAAATCAATTTGTAAATAAGTAAACACCTCATAATAAATAACACTTTCAAAGTACATGTTTCTTGGATTGATCTAATGTCATCCAATAAGACCTATCTACATCATTTTACGTTAACTTCTGTCATGTTTAAATGCTGTTACAGGCTAATGGGGCAGTTTGTAATTTTGTTACACCTATGCCATTTCTTAGGTATAAGGCAGATAATGGATAAATAAGATGTTCATAAAGGTATTTGCATCGAATGTTCACGGAGGGCCTCCTCTCTTACTGCCCCCTCCCTCTCCCCCCGCCCCTGCCCCACCACACACCCCACACAGACGCTGCCCTGGGAGATGAATGTGCCAGGATAAGTTATCTGGGGCTCATAAAATCTTTTTCAGAAGATTGAAATAAAGTCAGTGCTTGCAGAAGACAAATCAATTGTGACATTTCTGAATAGAGTGCGATGCATTTAATTAGCACAAGACATACTGGCAAATGCTGAATTACCCAATAAATCACTGGATGCTGGAACCCATATAGAGCAGGAGTCAGCTGTCTGGTGAGATGTACAGCAAGTGATAATAGGGAGATCTGGCCACTTGTATTGTCACTTTGCCCCTTTTCTGCTAAATGTTTTTCTATTTTGACATTTGCGCATGGAGCTTCTTTAATTATTCTAAACTGTCTACAAACTCTATCCCCACCTACTCTGAGAATATTTTGCAAATATTTGCAATTGCAAAGGACATTCATTATTTTTGATGTGATATGGCAGATGTGATATATAAGGTTCTCTGTGGAGGGGGAGTATGTGCAGATAAAAATCTTCAGCACAGACATTCTGAAAAAAAAAAACAACTAACAGGGTCATTGTATTGCTGTTCATTGAAAATATTGAAGGTGTTACTTCACTCATTTTCAAGTCTCACAAAGACACCTACCAGCTTAGGTAGAAAAGTGGCTTACTTTAATGTTTGACACCTTTGGTTTTTAAAAAATTTGACCTTTAACTGAGATGCACTTCAGTCTATCTTTGCAGTGTTACTGCTCAAGGGCATTGAAGCATAAACCCAACATTTTGGCTATTGAAAATCTGGGGGGAAATTGAAAATGAATTCTAAATGAGTCTTGCAGGCTCTGGAAGATGGGACAGAGTGATCCCACAATCGAGGGATATTTTATACATAAGTTGATAGTTCTAGTTGTGGGCCTTTTATTGATACCTCTCTCTGATACAAACATTAAGGTAGCTTACCAAGTGAGCACCAGGTCATGTGGAAGACCACAGCTCCACACCCACTTCTTGTTGCTTCTCTGCCTCTGAGACCAAGTTAAATAGTGATGTTTTCACTCCTCAATGGTGCACAGAGGTAATGATGTTATGAAGGAAATATGAGGGGTGTCAGGTAAAGAAACAAACAGGCCTTTATTTATAAAGAATCTCAGGTTTGCAAAGCTGAAGTCTGACTTTCCTGGAGAGTGGAAGCTTTGGGAATATAGCACTACTCGCCTGAAGGCATGGAAGTCAGGCCTGTAGCTGTGGCTTCTGATCACAGTGCAGAGGAGAGAAAGGGGTCTCAGAGTCACCTGCCAAGGTCTCATTCCTTCCCTCCCCCAGACATTCTCAAATGTAGATGGGGAAGAGACCCCCTCACCCCCAAGGAATCTACAGGGGTGGGGAGGCAAGCATCAACTACAAAATAAAACCCATAGGAATCCAACTAAATCTACTTCACAGACATTGCCCAAATCCATCAGCACCCTGTACCTTTCTTACTTGTCCTCATTACTGTGCTTCTGGAGGTGACTTTCCAGCCCCAGAGGCTGAATCTTGATTGGTTAAGCCTGTCATGTCAATCCCATTTCCTTTGCCAATGATGGGTTAAAGAAAGGGCATGTCCTACCATTCTGGCCAATAGGATGTTGGAGAAATCTGTTGGACAGGTTCTAGGACAATTTATTGGCTCATATATAGAGGCCCAGAAAGAGAAAACCCCTTCTCTGTCTCTAAGTGCTTTGGAATGAGAACTAGTGGTAATGGAATCATATTTGCCAACAAGAGCACAGCCTGGATGGAATAGGGTAATAGGGTAACCAACCATCCCAGTTTGTTTGCAGGACTTTGAATGTTAGGCACTAAAGTCCTGGGCAAACCAGGACAACTTGGTCACCCCAGAAAATAAAAGCTGGGTCTTTGGCAATATCATTAAGCTGCTGAGTTAAGCAGCTATGCAAAAGTCTACCTTTGGACTTTAATCATTGCGATAAATATCCTTATTATTTATGCCATTCTGAGTTGTATTGTATTTCATGAAGCTGGAAGTGCCCTAAATGACCAATAAGCAAGGAATAAGACCCAACAGAAATGAGTGATGCCATAGTAATAGGAAGTTAGGGCCTTTTTTATTTTTCATTCTTTTTCTCCACCAAGCCCACCAATACCCTGGTTTCACCCATGCTGGCATTTGTTCTTTTCCTATCAGCAACTCAAGTGAGATCATGGATTCCCTGCTTTCCATATCTCTGCCTCTGACAATTGCTCCCAAATTGGTATCTCCTGCTCAGACACCTGTCATGAACTCTACACCAATATTTTTCTAACTGCCTTGTGGCTAGGTCCTGCTGGACAGCCACTTCAACCTCAGCTTATTTCCAAAACTGCATCATCTTGCTTCCCCAAGCTACTTTTCATATTTCACATCTTAATGAAAGAAACCCTCAGCTCCCCACCCTCAAGCCCCAAGCTGTTCAGGGCAGAAGTTCCTTCCTCATGTAGTTAGGGCCTTTTAAACGTGCTATTCTTAATCCTAAACCTTTCATTTATAGTCATTCACTAATTCATGGCCACTTATTAAAATTCATTTAATAGGAATGAATAATCAATTCATAACCAGTCATATCATTTAAACAATATATTTGTATTGATTTCAGAGAGGAAAGGAGAGGGGGAGAGAGAGAAACATCAATGATGAGAGAGAATCATTGATTGGTTGCCTCCTGCATGCCTCACACTGGGGATTGAGCGAGGCTTGTGCCCTGACTGGGAGTCGAACCATGACCTCCTGAGCCATGCTGGCTAGCTCATTTTTAATTATCATTTTCTAGGGCAATTCTCTGCTCTTATAACATAGTAAGTTCTTAGAAATATAAATAACCATAAAGCCAATCAGACACCTCCTATTGTTCAAACACTATTTACAGCAACAACAGTAAATTTCAAAGAGCAGAAAAGAATTCAGAAAGAGATATAAAGTCTTGATTAGTTACTTCAAATGACCAAAACTGTGTTATAAGAAGTACTAATACAAAGGGGGCTTCAAAATAACATTTTTAAGTTAATTTTTTATTTTTAGATGTCGATTCACAGGCTGTTGTCTTTTCATTGCCTGGAGGTGTATTTCTCATTCTGTGCTTCCAGGGAGAAGGGTTACAATAGAAGTCTGTTTCAGTCTGAGCAAAGCATTAGACCAACATAGACCAGTACTTTTCAATTTGCTTTCTCACCTGACCTCATCCCAAATATGAGTATTTGTGGAGTGATTGTTGAGTGCTGACTTTGCACATGACCTCAGACAATCAATCCTGTCATCTCTTTAAGTGCAAGAAGAATGGGAGATGAGACGGAGGATCCAAGATGGCGGCGTAGGTAAACACCTAAACTGCTGCCTCACACAACAATTTCAAAACTACAACTAAAAGACAAAACGTCTATCACCCAGAACCACGGGTAAGCTGGCTGAGTGGAAGTTCTACAACTAGAAGGAAAGAGCAAACAGCATTGAGGGGTGCACAAGCGTGGAAAAGCTGAGGTACGGAGACACGCGAATCGGGAGCACTGCTGTTTTCAACCCGAAGGGAGATAAGCTCTCGATTACTCCGAACTCCAGTTTCTGGGGAGACGCGGGGACCCAGACTCCTACGGGGAGAAGCTGGACTGTCTGCCGTGGGGTCGGAAAGTGAGGGAGGCTTGCTTGCAGGGCTGCGCGCAGGAATAATTGTTTACTGTGCTGGGGCGCGGGACGCAGGGACACGGTGGGAGACGCAGAGCCGACTTCTGGCAGCCATCGCTGTTTGCCACGCCCTAGCCCAGTGACGCCCTGAGACCCCGCCCCGCACAACCTACAAACCCACCCAAGCTCCAAGCAGCGGCTTTAGCATATGAATGGTCTGCCCTATTGCAGCTTAACCTAGCAAACTTGCAGCCCGGGTCAGACAGCTCTAAAACCTCCAAACCCCAAGCAAAGAGGAGAAAACTGTAGTTCTCGCTGTAGCGCCTGCTGGGTGGCCTCAGACAGTAGCTCTCCTGTACCCCATTGGAGATCCAGAAGCCAGTGTACCTAGTGGTCAGAGTGAGACACCAGATTTCAACTCCTCACATCCATAAGTGACACATTCAAGAGGCAGACTCAGTGAGCACCAAAGCCCCACTGAAACAAGTCCTGCACCATAAGTGTGTCTCCAGTGCAGCAGTTCTTCCATTATAGACACAGTGGGTCCTCACAGCCAATTGGCCTGGAGGTCAATTCCTCCCAGTGTACCAACAGCAATCAAAGCTTAACTACACCAAGACTTTGCACTCAGCCCACAAAGGGGTGTACCAAAGGCGCCCACCTCAAGTGATTGGGGAGGCTGAGCTACTGGCCCCTATAGGTCACCTACCACGCAAAGCCACTCCATCAACACAAGGAAGCAGCAAAATGTGGAGACCAAGAAACACGTCACGAATGAGAGAAATGGAAGAAAGCAAACTACTGGACGACATAGAGTTCAGAACCACATTTATAAGGTTACTCAAGAATCTTCTAAAAACCGCTGAGGAACTTAGTGAGACCTTTAAGGATCTTAATGAGAATACCAAAAAAATGGAAAAGGACCAGTCAGAAATTAAGCATACACTGTCTGAAATAAAGAATATACAGAAACTCAACTGTAGATCAACGTACCCCAAGAATCAAACCAAAGATCTGAAATATGAGGAAACAAAAAACACCCAACCAGAAAAACAAAAAGAAAAAATCCAAAAATATGAAGATAGTGTAAGGAGCCTCTGGGACAACTTTAAGCGTACCAACATCCGAATTTTTGGGGTGCCAGAAGAAGAGAGAGAGCAAAATATTGAAAACCTATTAGAAGAAATAATGACAGAAAACTTTCCCTACCTGGTGAAAGAAATAGACTTACAAGTTCAGGAAGCACACAGAACCCCATACAAGAAGAATCCAAAGAGAACCACACCAAGACACATCATAATTAAAATACCAAGGGCAAAAGACAAAGAGAGAATCTTGAAAGCAGCAAGAGAAAAACGGTTAGTTACCTACAAGGGAGCACCCATACGACTGTCAGCTGATTTCTCAACAGAAACTATGCAGGCCAGAAGGGAGTGGCAAGAAATATTCAAAGTGATGAACAGCAAGAACCTACAACCAAGATTACTCTACCCAGCAAAGCTATCATTCAGAGTTGAAGGTCAGATAAAGAGCTTCACAGACAAGAAAAAGCTAAAGGAGTTCATCACCACCAAACCAGGATTACATGAAATGCTGAAGGGTGTTCTTTAAGAAGAGGAAGAAGAAGAAAAAGGTAAAGATAAAAATTATGAACAACAAAGTGACATCAAATACATACCTACCAACAAGTGAATCTAAAAATCAAGTGAATAAAAAATCTGAAGAACAGAATGGACTGGTGAATATAATAGAATCAGGGACATAGAAAGGGAGTGGACTGACAATTCTCAGGGGGAAGGGGGTGTGAGGGGTGCGGGAAGAGATTGGACAAAAAGCTTACACCTATGGATGAAGACAGAGGCGGGGGGTAAGGGCATGGGGTGGGGTGGGGAATCAGGTGGAGGGAAGCTATGGGGGAAAAAAAGAGGAACACCTGTAATAATCTGAACAATAAAGATTTATTTAAAAAAAAAAAAAGGATGGGAGAACTCCACACCAATAGAATTGCTTAATTACCTAAGTATCATGGCAGTGGCAACTCTGGAGAAAGTGTCAGAGATAATTGGACATTATAACACCTGGCAATGGAAATTCTGGTCTAGTGGCCTCTAGCTCAGTGAGTGCTTTGGGGATCTGTCTCCAGCTGCCTCTCGTGTTTAATGTGCTAAGATACTGCTCAAGAAATGAGGAGATGTTGTTGGCAATGGACTCATCAGCTCACGGACCGCACTCGGCTCTTTATCTCTCTTTGTCAGAGCTGAATGGTAACAGATGTCAACGTCTGGTCAGTCGAGGCACTGAATCAGTGAACTGGCAGAACTTGTGATGGACAATCAGTGATGACAGCCATCTGGGGGAAATCCTCAGCTGACTTAAGGAGGTCTCACACTCAGTTGAAGGATATACAACTGCACTTGGTAATTTGTACAATTTTAACAGATATCCATCCCTTGAAAAAGATAAGGATTTTTAAAGAAATCCAAACTAAAGAAGTCCTCCTACTAGCTCCATATTTACTTTTTTCAGGCCAAAAAAGAAAATCTACTAATGAGAATATCTGATTTTCAAAATAATGTTTTCAAAAATTGCTGCTTCATAACTGGCTGAATTTTAATTAATGTCGTTTCTTACCTTCAAGTATTGTAGTTTTTTCTTGCAAAGCCTTTCTTTTCTCTGGTGAAAAGGTATGGTATGAATGCTTGATTTTATCAATTTGTCATCACTCACTTAACTTTCCCCAAGAATCTTCCCTCTCACTCTCTCATTATCCGTAAGGATGGATCCATCAAGCACTCTGGGCATATCTCATAAGTGAAGGTTCCTGTTTCTGTAAGAGAACTAGAAGTTCAAAAGCAAACATCAAGTCAAATATCACTTCAGGAAAGATTTAGGGAAAATCATGTAAGTCATTTTCATATTCCCCAAAGAAAATTAGAAAATCCTACATTTCCATCTAAACCAATAGTCCGGTGCTTTTTCTCCTCCCTTGAAATGAGATAGTGGAGCATAAAAGCTTGGACTTAAAGCACAGATTTTACAAACTACAGACTTGAAATTTAACTCCTTGGTTTGCCCCTCACCATGTGGTATGCATGAAGTTAAACTTTCAGAGCTTCAATTCTTTCCTTTCCAATAATAGAATAATACCTACAGCATAAGGTTGTATCAAATTGGATGATGTAAAGCAACTAGCACTCTGTTCTCAATAAATGGTATCATTGTAATCAGTAGTAATTTGGATTGGTGTTATCCTAACTACAGGTACAATTTCTTCACTTGACGTCTTGCCCTTTCAAGCTTCACGTATTCATTAACCAGCTTATGTCTTCCTCATTGCCATTGACCTAATATTTTGGAACATTTTCTTATTGTCACTAGTCTTTCTACCAAGGCACTTTGGTATTACCTTTTACTCTCTATTGTTTATTTATCTTTGTTTTCATAGTTAGAAATTTGATTATCATTTATAAATACACATGACAAATAATTATACAGACAAACAAACCAAAGATCCTTTCCCCACACTACAAATCATTATTAGTATCAGAGAGAGAAAGAAAACAAAACCAGGCATTTTTCTTGCTTTTCTTTCACGGGATTATTTTATTAACTACCGTTTAGTTTTCTAGGACAACCTTACAAATTACCATAAACTGGGGGCTTAAAACAACAGAAATTTATTCTATTATAGTTCTAGAACCTAGAAGTCCAAAATAAAGTTCTTAGCAGGGTTGGTTTCTTCTGGGGGTTCTGGGAGAGAATCTTACACTGTTAAGTAGGCATATAATATTGTCAAGAACAACCATTGAACAAAATATGGAAATTAAGAGCTAAAAATAAACAGTAAAATAAAAATATTAAATATTTGTTGAATCTAAAAGAAGGCAGAGAAGTTTGAACAAAGGAACAAGAAACAGAGGAACAATTAGAGAGATAAGTGGTAAAGTGATAGATTTAAAACAAAGCCTATTAGTAGTTACATTAAATGCACAAGCAATGAGTACTCTATTGTTGGAATTTATTTTAATAACAAAACAGGATCTAGCTATCCACTGTTTATAAGAGACACACTCTAAAATGTAAGGGTACTGATAGGTTGAAAATAAAAGGGTGAAAAAGATTACACTATGTAAACACCTACTATACAGGAAGCTCATGTGGCTATATTGATATCAGACAAAATATTCAAGATAAGAAGATATTCTATCTAATAAAAGAGTAAGATGCAAATTAACCATCACTCTGTTACACTACCAGCCAATAGGAGTGAGTATGCAAATTACCCAACGAAGATGGCCACACCCATAGCCCAGGTAGTGACACCCAGCGGCTCCGAGCCCCGCCATGGCGGCACTGGGACTGCAGGTGGGCCGGATGGGGGACACAAACCCGGATTGGGGACACAAACACACAGGGAGTCCGGCACTCTGCAGCCCCAAGCCCCGTCATGGCAGAGCTAGGGCTGGGGCGGGGCGGGGGGGGGGGGGGGCGGATTGGGGACACAGACCCGCAGGGAGGCCGGCACCCCACAGCCCCAAGCCCTGTGATGGCGGCGCTGGAGGGGGGCCAGATCCGGACACAAACCCTCAGGGATGCCAGCACCCAGCAGCCCCAAGGCCCGCCACTGTGGTGCTGGGGCTGCTGGGGGTGGGGGTGGGGGAGCAGCGGAGGAACAAACCCGCAAGAAACCTGTGGAAAGGGAGACAAACTATCATAACTTTATCTCCCTTTCCACAAGATGAGAAAACTGCCCCTGGTTTATTTAGTGATGTGGCCCACACCTTCTACAAGCTCAGGGTATGTTATGACCACTCCCAGGAAGGTCTGGTCAGAATACTGTCTCCAGGGAATAAGGCTACTGTGGCAAATCATCTAAGAGAGGAAACAAGCTTTTGTTGGGTTTATTCTGAAGGTCAGAGAACATGCCACCCCAACATATGCCGTGTTGTTATATTGATCATCTTGACCTGCAGATGCTTGAAAAACAGCAAATGCATGCAGAGGCTTTCACTGAAGTCTCCTGCTCTGCTTAAAACCGGACCCCCCAAAAGGAGCTTAAATATCACAGGTCCCCTTCACGGGAGAAGTGTCATCAGGCAGAGAAGACTGACTCCTGTCACAGGACAGGAGAGTAGAAGTTGACATCACACCCAAACTTTGTTGCAAACTATTTCCCCCCACCCCCATTCATCTTTCCTAAAAATCATTTACTCTCCTCTAAGAGGCCTACATCTCCCGTCCCCTTTCCCTAGGAAGAAGGTATTTAAATCTGCATTCTAAGCCACCTTCAGGAGTAACTCATTTTCCCCTGGGATCTCCCACATATACACGAGGTACACATGTTAATGAACTTTTGTTTTTCTCTTGGTGATTTGTCTTTCATTACAAGGGCCTCCACTAAGAACTCAGAAAAGTAGAGGAAAACTATTTTTCCTCCTCCATAATTCTATCTCGGGAAATCAAGACCCCAGCTGAACAATGAGGTTGGCTCCAGTACCAAGCAATTCTGGCTGATGGGAGGGCAGCTTCTAGGGAGAAATCAATGATATTGGCATCAAAGTGGAATGGAGGGCACACGCATGGTTGCTGGTGGGAGTTTAAAGTAGTTCAACATTTTTGGAGGGTGATTTGGCAAATTTGATAGAAATGTTCAAAGTACATCCAAGAGTCTTCTACTAGGAATCACATCTGCTGAGATAAAGCACAAGTGCATAAGCCCTGGTCAGAACCCAGGATGCTACTGCGGGCTCCCCTTCCACAATAGGAAAACCTGGGAACAACCTGCATTTTTAGGACAAGGTGGCATCTATACTAATAAAAGGGTAATATGCTAATTAGACTGAACATCTTCCGGATGACCTTCCAGATGTCCTTCTGGATGTCCTTCCTGACAAAGCCATGTTGGCAGGGCCAAAGCAGAGGAGGTTAGAGGCAGTCAGGCAGGCAGGGGAGAGCAGTTAGGGCAGGGGTGGGCAAACTTTTTGACTCGAGGGCCACAATGGGTTCTTAAACTGGACCGGAGGGCCAGAACAAAAGCATGGATGGAGTGTTTGTGTGAACTAATATAAATTCAAAGTAAAGGAGCGGAGGGGAGAGCAAGAGAACCAGATAGAATAGCCGGATCCGGCCTGCGGGCCGTAGTTTGCCCACGGCTGAGTTAAGGGGATCAGGCCAGTAGGGGAGAGCAGTTAGGGCAAACAGGCTGTCAGGGGAGAGCACTTAGGGGGATCAGGCCAGCAGGGGAGAGCAGTTAGGGGGATCAGGCTAGCAGGCAGGTGAACAGTTAGGAGCCAGGGGTCCTGAGGGGTCCCAGATTGGAGAGAGTGCAGGCTGAGTTGAGGGGACCCCCTCCCCGTGCACAAATTTTGTGCACCGGGCCCCTAGTCTATATATATAAAAACCAAGCAACCAGAACAATGGAATGACCAGAAAGACCAGAATGACCAATATGACCAGTCGCTATGACGTGCACTGAGGTGGCCAACCAGCCAGATTGGGGCCATGATGGGCCCCCCTAACCATCCATGGCCCTTCCCCCTGGCTGGCCCAGCCCTGGATCAGGGGCAGGGCTGGTAGCCAACCTCCCACATCCCCTCCGCCCCACCAGTCGGGCCCTGATCAGCCTCCATCCGGGCGGGCGGCAGGACCACACCCATACACAAATTCATGCACTGGGCCTCTAGTCAGAAATAAAGAACATTTCAAAATAAAATGACAACTTTATTTAAAAACCCAATAACACCCTTAAATGTGTTTGTATCTAATAATAACTTCCAAATCTTATATCTACAGCTCAGATTTTTTTAAACCTCACCCAAGTATATGTTTATTGATTTTAGAGACAGGAAGGGAGAGAAAGGGAGAGAGAGAGAGATATATACGTCAATCAGTCACCTCCTGAGTGTGCCCTGACCAGGAATCGAACCCACAAGCTTTTTGTTGTATGGAATGACACTCCAACCAACAGAGCCACCCAGCTAGGACTGCAGCCTAGATTTCTTCTCTAATTCTAGACTTGTACTCGTATATCCAAATGCCTATTCACATCTCCACTCAGTTATCTTAAAATCAACTTGGCCAAAACTAAACTTTCATCTCCTGAGACAGCCTTTCCATATTAATTAAAGACAACGATATTCTTTCAGTTGCTGAGTCCAAAATCCTTAGAATGATTAGTGATTCATTTCTCTTACACCTCACATCCAGACCCTAAGAAATTGGCGCTGCCATAAAATATGTTTAGAATCCAACTACTTCTTACCAGGTCCATTGCCAGCACTCTGGTCCAATATACCCTGAGCTTTAATTGGCTTTCCACAGTAGGGTTCTAACTGAAGTGAAGACATACCCCCTTGCCCAGCTGGCTTGACTCAGTGGTTAAACATCAATCTGTGAACTATGAGGTCACAGTTTGATTCCCAGTCAGGGCACATGCCTGAGTTGCAGGCTTGATCCCTAGTGTGGGGCGTGCAGGAGGCAGCTGATCAATGATTCTCTCTCATCATTGATGTTTCTATCTCTCTCTCCCTCTCCCTTCCTCTCCAAAATAAATAAAAATATATTTAAAAAATACTATACACCCTCTACAGAGATTTTCAATACAGCAGCTGGAATGGTTCTCCCCCCCCCCCAAATGAAAATACTTATATATTTAATTATATTTAATATTTTTTAAAAATTAAAAATTGGGGTGAAATTAACAACCTAAAACTAACCATTTTCACATGTACAGTTCAGTGCCATTTAGTACATTCACAATGTTCTGCAACTAGCACTTCTATTAAGTTTCAAAACATTTTTATTTTCCCCCCAAAAACCCAATACCCATTAAGCAGTCACTCTCCATTCTCTGTCCCCTCCACCCCCGGTATCCCTCAGTTGCTTTCAGTTCTATGGATTTACCTATTCTGAATATTTCTTATAAGTGGAATAATACAATATGCCATCTTTTGTGACTGTTTCTTTTACTTATCATAATGCTTACAAGGTTCATCCATTTTGTAGTATGTATCAGTACTTCATTTCTGTTTATGGCTGCATGACATCCCATTGTTTGTAAATACCACTTTATCTGTTTATCCACTGAAGGGCATTTGGTTTGTTTCCAGCTTTTGCCTATTGTGCTGCCATTTGTGTACAAGATTTTGTTTAAATCCCTGTTTTTAATTCTCATGTTTAATAATTTTTAAATTTTGAAAAAAAATTATGGACAGAAAAATTCAACGAAAGTACAAAGAACATTTATGTTCATGCATCATTTGAGAATCTATACTATTATTACGCCCCTACTTTCCCCAATACCTTACTGTGTATTTCCAACAAACAAGGGAGGCTGATTGGGGGCGGACCTGGCCATGGGGAGGGGCTGTGGGTGGTGGGCCGTCTGGCCCAGTGCCTTAATGGGGTGGCAGGGGCCAATTGGGGGTCAGAAGCCTGGGGGAGGTGCTATGGACTGATTGGGGTGTTGGGGGCCCATCTGGGGCAGGGCCACCTGGGGGAGGGGCCATGGGTGGTTGGCCAGCTGGCCCTGCCCCTGATCAGGGTGGGAGGGTTGATCTGGGGTGGGGCCAGGTGGGGGGAAGGGCTACAGGAGGTTGGCCAGCTGGCCCCGCCCCCTATTGGTGTAGGGGGTGTCAATCAGGGGCAGGGCCGGCCAGGGGGAAGAGCCACAGGGGGTTGGCCAGCTGCCTGGCCCTTGATTGGGGTGGGAGAGGCTGATTGGGGCAGGCTGGCTGGGGGGAGGGGCCACGGGAGGTTGGTTTGCTGGCTGCAGTGGGCATCATAGCAACTAGTGGTTCCAGTTGTTACTTCATTTCAGTCGCTGGCTTTTATATATATAGATGATCCAGCCCTCAGACCATATACAGGTTTCGCCAGTTGTCCCAATAATGCATTTTATAGCTAACAGATTCAGTGCAGAATCACATGCCACAATTACTTGCCATGTCTCAAAGAGTTCCTTTGTTTTTGACTCATACAACATCAACACTTTAGAAGATTATTGGCAGCAGATTTTCTAAAATATCCCTCAATTTGGAGCATTTGATGTTTCTTCATGATTAGATTTAAATTATAAAACTTGGTTATGAATATCATGTGTTATGTCCTCTCAGATAACACATGGTTTCTTTTTTTTCTTTCTTTTCTTTTTTTTTAAGGTACTGGGTTTCTTATTTATTTATTTATTTATTTATTTATTTATTTATTTATTTATGTATTGTTAATCCTCACCCAAGGATATTTTTCCATTGATTTTTAGAGAGAGTGGAAGGGAGAAGGAGAGACATAGATAAACATCGATGTGAGAGAGACACATCAATTGGTTGCCTCCTGCATGCACCTCAACCAGGGCCGGGGAACCTGCAACCAAGGTACGTACCCTTGACTGGAATCGAACCTGGGACCCTTTGGTCTGCAGGCTGAAGCTCTATCCACTGAGCCAAGCCAGCTAGGGTGACATATGGTTTCAATCGTTGGTGGTGTGTACTTTTTCTCCCATTGGTCAGTAACAAGAGTTCTTCAGGGAGGAGGTACTTTAAAACTATAAATATCCTGTTAATCATCACATTTCATTTATTCATTATTATATCTGTATGAACCTACAATTTTCTATTTTATTCAATCAATTATCATTGGTTCCTATTACTTATTGTGATGCTAAAATTGCCCTGTATTTGGTCAGTTGGAACCCCTTCAAGCTAGCTTCTGTGTCCTTTTAACAGGTCATCCTCTCAACACTTCTGTGATTTCTAGTACAAGATGTTCCAGACTCATCTTACACATTCCTTGCACTAGCTTCGGAATCAGCCATCTCTTCAAGGAGTCCTAATTCCTTACAATGAAACACAGTAGTTAAAGCCATGACCTTGCTAGGAATGTTCATTGCTTTGGGGGTGTCACTGTTCCCAGCTCTCTCAGTGGACAGAATATGTGTGTGTGTGTGTGTGTGTGTGTGTGTGTGTGTGTGTGTGTGTGTATAAACACATACATCCACATCTAGATTACATATTTTCACAACTATATATATTGAAACCAAGATTTTTTTTTTTACCAAATACCTTCCAATACCACAGGGTTTATTCTAATTTTCTTCCTTTTATATTTATAACTCCATTCTGTAACCATGAGAAACTTGGCTCCCATTAGCTCTAATATATTTCACTATTTGTAACCACTTTTCCATCTGCACCACCACCCGCTCCCTTGAACAGTCACCCTACTCACCCAACTTGGGCTCTGGTGCACTTTCCGCTGCACCCCACGCCTCCCACACACTGATGCTCTCCTCGCTCAGCGTGGGCTCTGATTCCCCACCCAGACCACCCCTCTGTAGAGGTGCCTTCTACAGACCTTCAGACTCTCTGAGTCCTCAAACTGGGCCACACAGACAGTCCTCCTCATCCTGCTTGGGGTCCAAGACACCCATCAGGCCAGCAGCCCAGGTAAATGCCCTTCTCATTCTGCTTGGTTTCTGCGCTGCAGGCTTCCTTTGTGGGTGCCCTCTTCACCACTCTTGGGCTCTGACACCCAGTCTGGGTCACCATGGTTCCCTTCTTCTATTCTGCTGTCATGAATGCCATCTTGCTTTTTGCGACCTGATGGCTTTTGGACTGAACTTTTCAGATAGAAGAAGAAAGGAGCAGAAACAGATGATTGATTGGAATCCTAAATTATGTCAAAATGGCTGTAACAATTTGCATTGCCATCATCATCCTCCTGAAATGGCTCCCTGCCTCACCCAGAGCAAAAGCCAAGGTCCTCATAACAATATTCTAAGCCCTGCTTGAATGTTGCCTGTTATCCTGTTTCCTCAGCTCTTACGGACATCCCCCCTCCCCTCATACTCCAACTCTCCCTCAGAGGCCTGGCTTTCTTGCTGCTCCTCAAATGTAATGCCAGCTCCTGACTTGGGGTTCCTTGTTGTGCCTGTGTTCTCTGCTTCAAACATCCTTCCCCCAGATTCCCCTTCAAATACCTGTGCAAATCTCATCTTCCTAGTGAGGCCTAACCTAATGCATTAGTTTTCTCAGGCTGCCATAGCAAAATAAAACAGGTTTTATTTTATGGTTTTAACAATATACTTTTATTTTCTCACAGTTCTAGAGACTGGAAGTCCAGGATTAAGGTGTCAGCAGGTTTCATTTCTTCTTGGCTTGCGGATGACCACCTTCTCCTGTGTCCTCACATAGCCTCCTCTCCAAGTGTGCACATCCCTGGGGTCCTGCATCCCTGATGTCTCTCTATGCATGTTCTCTGTGTGTCTTGATCTTCTCTTCTTCAAGGACAACATTCAAAATAGTTTCATTTTAACTTACCTCTTTGGTGGTCTTATCTCCAAGTATAGTCATATTCTGAGATACTGGGGGTTAAAACTTCAACATATGAACTTTGAGTGGACACAATTAACTTTATAACATCTGACTACCTAATGTAATGCAAAAATTTGCATCAATAAGGCATTTTCAATCACTGTCATCTTGTTCTACATTTCCTTTCCATAGTTCTGATCAACTAACAGTCTTTGGTGGATGGTAGTTCAGCTGTTTCATATTTTCTAATTTATAGACAAGGCTTCTCTACTACCCCCATGTAAATATCTTAACTTCTGGAGGTAAATTCCTGGTAGTGGGTCAAATACCATGGATATTTTTAAGTGTGATAGTAAAGTGGGTGTTATGGAAAAGGGTGGGAGAAGGGAAAGAGGAGGGCATCTGTGGGAAAGATGATGTGAGTAGGGACCTTGTTGACACATATGGGACAGAGTGCCAACACTGGGTGGGCTGGAGCAAAAACAGTGTTATTTAATTAGAAAAGGAGTAACATTGGTAACTTTGGTTTATAGAAAATAGACAGTCCTGATATCTATGGAACCAATTCAGATAAAGCAGATGACCAGTGCTTACATGTTCCCGTTTCTGTGACTGACCTGCAATTAAGAGGGAAGAAGTAATTATTCTTTTTCATTTCCTGATGCTTTTATTTTTATTTTTTTGTTAATTCTCACCCAATAATATTTCCCATCCCCCTCCCCCATTGATTTTTAGAGAGAGTGGAAGGGAGGGGGAGAGACAGAGAGAAACACTGATGTGAGAGAGACACATTGATTGGTTGCCTTCTGCACTTGCCCTGACCAGGGCCAACAATCAAGCCTGCAACTGAGGTACGTGTCCTTGACCAGAATCAAACCCAGGACCCTTCAGTCTGTGGGCCGAGGTTCTATCCACTGAGCCAAACAAGCTAGATCCCTGATGCGTTTCTTAAGAGTGGTCTTGTCTTCAGAAGATGTGGTAGTGAGGAAAATGGGAATGTTCTGAGTAGAAGCCAACTGAAATGCTTAGATTGGTCATGTAAATGTAAATGATAACCTTTCTTACTCCTGACTTCCTCAACCTCAGCAGTTTGACACACAGAAATTGAGCTTCTATCTTGATGTGGAACTGCAGTTCTGAGATTAGGGGAAAACAACACATTAAGCTGCTGCCCTCAGTAAGCTTATAGCCTAGTTGGTTTCTCTGGGAAGTGTTAGTGGCCTCCTTCTTGGTGGGTCTCAGCCTATTTCCAACTCTGTGCTATAGCACTTCCCTCACACATTTTACCACTAATTGTCCAAAAGATCACCCCCACTGTCAGCATCTAGAGGGTATTAATTCCATTCTATACATATCCTTTCCCAAGTGCCCAGCCTATTTGTTGCTACCTACAAGGTGGAAGATACATATTGAATGAATAAACAGGCGAGCAAATGATTAAATATGATCCATGGTCATTCTACAGATGCCACAGAAGAGATAAATACACTCATCTGTTTCCCATCCATCTCTGGCTGTTAGGTGACAATAAAATAACCTGTCAACTCAGCTCATCCTGTGGGGGCTGGGTTGGCAGGGGGAATCAGTTTATCAAACTTGTCAAAGTTGATCAATCTCTCCATTTAAACTGCTATTCTAGTTCTTCCACCAGAAGATAAATCTCTCTGGACTCCAGTTTTTCTCTTGAGAAGCCACCAGAGCAGTGCGAATAGCAAACATCTGGAGCCAGTGACCAGGATTCTGAACACCAGTCCTGTCATTTACCTAGGCAGTTTCCTCTGTAGCCCATTCTTAAGTAAATTGAGGATCAAAACATTAACCTCACAGAATTGTGGTCCTGATTAAAGGAGAATATGATTAGCATAAAACCTAGAACATAAGAGACATTGAATATATATTTAGACATTGAAGATATATTTAGAATATCATCTGCATGCTCAATATGCATGCCCTTCTCCAGTTCTTAGCTAGATGGGCAGCTTCTTGAAGGCAGAGACCAGGTACCACAATTTTGTGTTCTATTTCAATTCTGAGCACATGAAAGATAGTGGCTACTTCATAAATATTTGCTGAAGGTTAGAAGAAAAGACTTCAATAAGCTAAAGAGTTTCATTTCTACATTTCTATTATAAAATAAAATTTACCATCTTCTGGTCATAAAATATATCTGATCATTGTAGACAATTTAAAAAAATAGTTAAATATACAGAAGAGAATCAAAGTCACTTATTATCCCAAATCACAAAATAGAAATAATATCTAAAAATGTTTTTGTCTATTTCCAGTCTTGTTTTTCCCCATAGAGTTTTTGTATGTATATATTTTTTTCTTTACAAAAATAGAGTCATATTTTTCCTAGTGGCTTGTAACATGATTTTACTTCTCTGCTTTATATTATAAGTATCCTCTAATGGCTCTGTGTTTTTTTTAAACATGTTTTTAATGGTGAAATAATATTTTGTTGTACCATAAATTATTTACCATTTTTCAACTGTAGGACATTTACACTATTTCACTAACTTTCACTCTGATTTGAAATAATGCTAAGCTGGTTAACCTCATATATAAATATTTAACCACATCTGTGATTATTCTGTGATACTTTTGCATTCCTAGGAGACCATCTAGTGTAGTGGGGGGAAATATTCCCAATTCCAAAGACACTCTTTCCTCAGTTAAAAGTTAAGCTTTACTGCAAACCACATCTATGTGTCCTTGGGCAGCTACTTAACCTTTCTGGGCCTCATTATGTGTAAAAAGAGAGGACATTTCTATGGGTGCATATTTTTGAGTATAAGTTTACCAGTGGATAATATAATTAAATAAAACAAAATAGAGTGAATAAATCGTATCAAATAGATCATGTCTATACATGCATGCTAGGCCAGCCCTTGCTTTCAATACCAGGACACCTATTTTTAGTGGAGTTGAAACATAAACAAGTATTAATTTTAGGAGTTTTAGACATTTTCTTTGAGGTGATGATTGCTTATACATTCAAATAGATGAGGAAAGGGGAAAACAAGTGGTATATTTCACCCAGTGCTGTTAACTGAGTGATTTTGCTAATTAATATACTACATCCTAAAGGTGGATAGAGTTGTTGATTGCCTGCATTACAAGATGGGGTTAATGCCAAGGATTTGAGACAAATTGCATTTAACCTCCTGAACCCTGGATGAAGAGGAAGATGGATGTTTGCTTTTGATCATTCCAGCCTTTTCATGATCTGAATCAATAAGCACTCCTTATGGCTTTGAGTCATGTTTCTAATTAATACTTCTCCTGGCCCTGGCCTACAAAGTAAAATATAATTCAAATTATATTTGTAAATTCCAACAAGCTTTCTGGGCTCATGCCATCTCAATAAAATAGTTTAAATGCCACTGCTTGTTAAAAATGCTTTCTCTATGCCAAAATATTTATACTAGCACATTTAAATTACATTTGAAAAGAAAGAGTACTTTTAATCTATGAATTTATTATATAATGTTATTATATATAATGGGGTATAAGTAGGTTCATAACTAAAGAGAAAACATATCCATATATGTTAAGAACTTCAAAATAAAAATTAATAGCAGAGTGTGATGATTTTGAAAGGACAGTGTAGGTGACATGTGGAATCCAAAAATAATTTATTCAGAAAAATAATCACCCACAAAATCCCTTGCTTTGCCAAAGTACAGAAATCAAAACACAGCAAAGTGAACATTGGCCCTGAGTTTTGCCCAAACATCTAAAATAACCACACAGTATTAAAGCGAAATTTTAAACCCCAAATTGTGAACTCCTGTATGTGAAATACTAGTAGAAGAGTCTTTATAAGGGGTATTAGTGAGAAATCCTTTCTTTTGCTTGGAAAAGGCATTAGGATACTTGAATTGAAGATTAACAGTTCAGTTCAAGTACCCCCAATCCTTTGTTCTGAGTGTAACCATGTGCCTACTCAACAGGTTGCTTGAATGAGTCATGCACATCTTTTTATTGGTTATTTGCTGCGCTACAGTGATTACCCCACTAGACCATAAATGCATGGAAGATAATCTTAGATCCTCTTTCTGTCTGCTATGTCATGCCACCTTGTTTAATTTGCTGTGGCTACACTCCAGGTTTACCCAGAGTTGCTTAGTCCATACTTAACTTTTGGAACCTAAATTAGAGAAAAAAGTATTTGGACCTAAATTATCTTTTAATGGAGAAACTTATAAACTTTATTGAGTGAAGCAATAGCATAAAGGTATTACATATTGTCAAATTGGTTTATAAACCAGTGTATAAAATGTAAATAAAAATAAAATGAAAATCCAAATATAGCAGTTATTTTGTGAAAATTGACAAGCTAATTCTAAAATTAAGCCATCAATGAGATACAACCACAATCACCAGATTAGCTAAAATTAAAATGTCTGGAGCTCTACACTCCACCACAGAAAGGTCAGATTTCACCTGGGAGAAGGAAAGAAAGAACTACATAACCAGACACACGGAGAAGAGAGAACATGGGGAGACAAAGAAACAGCCCGCATATGAAAGAAAAGCAGGCATCACCAGAAAAGAAAGTAAACGAAATGGAGGCAAGCAACCTGTCAGAGAAAGAATTCAGAGAAATGGTCATAAGGTGGATGAAAAGAATGGAAGACAAATTCGACAATATGTGTAAGAACCAAGAGGAAATGAAGAAGAATCAAGAAGAAATGAAAAATGACATCGCTGCTGTAAGGAACTCAATAGAAAGCATCAATAGTAGACTAGAAGAAGCAGATGACTGCATCACTGAGCTAGAAGACAAGGTAGGAAAATATACCCAAGTAGAGCAGCTTCTAGAAAAAAAAAAATTAAAAGGCAGGAGGAGAGCCTAAGGGAACTTTGGGACAATATGAAACAAAACAACATCCGCATAAAGGGGTGCCAGAAGGAAAGGAAACTGAGCAAGGAATAGAAAACCTGTTTGAAGAAATAATGACAGAAAACTTCCCTGATATAGAGAAGAAAAAACCCACACAAATCCAAGAAGCTCACAGAGTCCCAAGCAAAATGAACCCCAAAAGACTGATGCCAAGGCACATTATAATTAAACTGGCAAACACCAACAACAAAGTAAGACTCTTAAAAGCAGCCAGAGAGAGACAGAAAGTTACCTACAAAGGATCCCTCATCAGATTAGTGACTGAATTCTCAACAAAAACACACCAGGGCAGAAGGGAATGGAATGAAATACACAAAATCATGCAAAGGAAGGGTTTGAATCCAAGAATACTGTACCCAGCAAGGCTATGAATCAAAATTGAAGGTGAAATAAGGAGCTTCACAGATAAGAAAGGACTAAGGGAGTTTATTACCACCAAACCAGCAATGCAAGAAATGCTAAAAGGTCTGCTGTAAAAAAAGAAATAGGAAGCGAAGAAGGAACACAGGGGTAAAGAATAAAAATGGCAACAAAGAAGTACCTATCAGTAATAACTTTAAATGTAAATGGATTAAATGCCCTAATCAAAAGACATAGGGTAATGGATTGGATAAGAAAACATGACCCATATAGCTGCTGTCTATAAGAAACCCACCTCAGAAAAAAAGACGCACATAGACTGAGGGTGAAGGGATGGAAAAAGGTTTTTCAGGGGAATGGAAATGAAAAAAAAAAAAACTGGGGTAGCTATACTTATATCTGACAAATTAGATCTCAAAGTGAAGGACATAACAAGAGATAAGGAAGGCCACTTCATAATACTAAAGGGAGCAATCCAACAAGAAGAAATAACTCTGGTAAACATATATGCACCCAATACAGGAGCACCCAAATACGTAAAAAAACTCCTGGAAGATATCAAGGGAGAGACTGAGAGCAATACAATAATAGTAGGAGACTTTAATACCCCACTATCACCATTGGACAAATCCTCTAAACCAAAAATCAGCAAAGAAACATCAATCCTAAATGACTCACTAGACCAGATGGAATTAATTGACATCTTCTGAATATTCCACCCCAAAGCCACAGAATATACATTTTTCTCAAGTGCACATGGGTCATTTTCAAAGATAGACCATATATTGGGTCACAGGCAAAGTCTCTTCAAAATCAAGAAGATAGAAATCATATCAAGCATCTTCTCAGATCACAGTGGCATAACACTGGAAATAAACTACAATAAAAACAATCCAAAAAAATCAAACACATGGATACTAAATAGCATGCTATTAAACAATGACTGGGTTACCAGAGAGATCAAAGAAGAAATAAAAAGCATCATGGCAACAAATGACAATGAAAACACAACAATCCAAAATCTATGGGACACAATGAAAGCAGTCTTGAGAGGGAAGTTCATAGCTCTACTAGCCTACTGCACAAAACAAGAAACAATGGTAATAAATTACCTAACCCTACAACTCAAAGAGTTAGAAAGAGAGCAACAAGAAAAGCCCAGTGTAAGCAGAAGGAAGGAAATAATAAAGATCAGAGTGTAGATAAATGACATTGAAACAACAACAACAACAAAAAAAACAATACGAAAGATCAACAAAACCAAGAGCTGGTTCTTTGAAAGGATAAACAAGATTGATGAACCTCTAGCCAGGCTCACGAAGAAGCAAAGAGAGGACTCAAACAAAATCAGAAATCAAAGAGGAGAAATAACAACAGACCCCGCAGAAATACAAAGGATTGTTAAAAAATACTATGAACAACTCTATTCCAACAAACTGGACAACTTGCAGGAAATGGACATATTCTTAGAAAAATACAACCATCCAAAACTCAGTCAGGAAGAATCTAAACATCTTAACAAGCAAATGGAAAAAACTGAAGCAGTCATCAAAAAGCTTCCAGCAAACAAAAGCCCAGGGCCAGACGGCTTCACAGGGGAGTTTTACCAAACATTAAAAGAACAACTAAAACCTATCCTCCTCAGACTATTACAAAAAATTCAAGAGGAAGGAACACTTCCACACTCATTCTATGAAGCCAGCATCACCCTAATAAAAAAAGCAGATAAAGACAACACAATGAAAGAGAATTACAGGCCAATATCCCTCATGAACATAGATGCCAAAATCCTCAACAAAATTCTAGCAAATCGAATCCAGCAGTACATCAGAAAGATCATACACCATGAGCAAGTAGGATGTACCCCAGGGATGCAAGGATGGTACAATATTCACAAATCAATAAACGTGATACATCACATAAACAAATTGAGAGATAAAAATTGCATAGTCATATCAATTGATGCAGAAAAAGAATTTGACAAAATCCAACGCCCTTTCTTGATAAAACTCTCAGCAAGGTGGGAATAGAAGGACCATACCTCAACATAATAAAAGCCATATATGATAAACCCACACCTAACATCATACTCAATGGGCAAAAACTAAAACCATTTCCCCTAAGAACTGGAACAAGACAGGGATGCCCACTCTCACCACTCCTGTTTGACATAGTACTGGAAGTATTAGCCATTGCAATTAGACAAGAAGAAGAAATAAAAGGCATCCAAATTGGAAAAGAAGAAGTAAAGCTGTCCTTATTTGCAGATGACATGATATTGTACATAAAAAACCCGAAAGACTCCATCAAAAAACTAATAGACTTAATAAATGATTTTGGCAATGTAGCAGGATACAAAATTAATGCCAAGAAATCTATGGCATTTCTATAGACCAATAGAGAACTTACAGAAAGAGAGACTAAAAAAGTAATCCCATTTACCATCACACCAAAAAAATTAAGATACCTAGGAATAAACGTAACTAAGGACGTAAAAGACCTATACGCGGAAAACTACAGGATACTGAAAAAAGAGATAGAGGAAGACATAAACAGATGGAAGAACATACCATATTCATGGATTGGTAGAATAAGCATCATTAAAATGTCCATACTACCCAAAGCAATCTATAGAGTCAATGTACTCCCCATTAAAATATCAATGGTATATTTTACAGACCTAGAAAGAACTCTCCAAAAATTCATCTGGAATAAAAAAAGACCCCAAATAGCCACAGGAATCCTGAGAAAGAAGAACAAAGTAGGTGGGATCTCAATACCAGATTTCAAGCTATATTACAAGGCCACTGTTCTCAAAACAGCCTGGTACTGGCACAAGAACAGACATATAGACCAATGGAATAGAATAGAGATCTCAGATATTGACCCAAACCACTATGCTCAATTAATATTTGACAAAGGAGGCATGAACATATAATGGAGTCAAGATAGTCTCTTCAATAAATGGTGTTGGGAAAATTGGACAGATACATGTAAAAAATGAAACTAGATCACCAACTTATACCATACACAAAAATAAACTCAAAATGGATAAAGGACTTAAACATAAGATGGGAAACCATAAAAATACTAGAGGAATCCACAGGCAGAGAAATCTCAGACATATGCCAAAGCAATTTCTTCACTGATACCGCTCGTAGGGCAATGGAAGCTAAAGAGAAAATAAACAAATGGGACTACATCAAAATAAAAAGCTTTTGCACAGCAAAAGAAACCATCAACAAAACAACAAGAAACACCACTGTATGGGAGAACATATTTGCAAATGTTATCACTGATAAAGGTTTAATCTCCAACATCTACAGGGAACTTATACAATTTAATAAAAGAAAGATAAATAATCCAATAAGAAAATGGGCAATGGACCTAAATAGAATCTTTTCGAAAGAAGACAGAAGGAAGGCCAAGAGACACATGAAAACATGCTCAAAGTCACTAATTATCCGAGAGATGCAAATCAAAACAATAATGTGGTACCATCTCACACCTGTCAGAATGGCAATCATCAACAAATCAACAAATGACAAGTGCTGGAGAGGATGCAGAGAAAAAGGAACCCTTGTGCACTGCTGGTGGGAATGCAGACTGGTGCAGCCACTGTGGAGAACAGTATGGAGTTTCCTCAAAAAACTAAAAATGGAACTCCCATTTGACCCAGTAATCCCACTTCTAGGAATATATCCTAAGAAACTAGAAACACCAATCAGAAAGGATATATGCACCCCTATGTTCATATTAGCACAATTTACCATAGCTAAGATTTGGAAAAAGCCTAAATGCTCATTAGCAGATGAGTGGATTAGAAAACTGTGGCACATCTACACAATGGAATACTATGTTGGTATAAAAAAGAAGGAACTCTTACCATTTGCAGCAGCATGGATGGACCTGGAGAGCATTACATTAAGTGAAATAAGCCAGGCAATAAAAGAAAAATACCACATGATCTCACCATTTATGGAAAATAAAGAACATTACAACCTGATGAACAAAAAGATAGATACAGAGGAAATAAAGCACCGAATAGACTGTCAAATTACAGCGGGAAGGCTGGGGAGTGTTGGAGAGGGAGGGAAAGAGATCAAAGGACTTGTATGCATGCATGTAAGCACAACCAATGGACACAAGACACTGGGGGCGTGGGATGAGGGCATGCAACAGGGGTTAGGGGAGGCTGTGGAAAGGTCAATGGGGAAAAAAAAAGGAGATATATGTACTACTATATGTAATACTTTAAACAATAAAAAAAAGAATGTATGGGGATGGTTGCCTCTGTCACTAGGACTTGGCATTCAGCTCTGACCAGAAACCCTAAGCATCTGCCTTGATAAAAAATTAAAATTAAATTAAATTAAAATGTTTGACAATAATAAGTGTTGGCTAGGGCATGGAGGAATGGGCTCTCTCATAAACCACTGGTGGCAGTGTTAATTGGGAAAATGTTTTGTCACTTCCTACTAATGTTGGAAGAGTAAGTATTGTGGGTTGAATGGTATCTTGGAAAAGTGCTAAACCAAGGTATCCGTGAATGTGATCTTACTTAGAAATAGGGTTTTTGCAGGTGTAATCAAGTTAAAATGAGGCCATACAGGATTAAAGTAGGCCTTAACCAGTGACGTGTGTCCTTCTATGAGAAAAGGGAGGGGGAGATATGGAGACAGAGATGCAGAGGCACTATCAGTCAGAAAAGGAAGCCACACAAAAAACAGAGGCAGAGATTGGAGTTACGCTTCCATAAGCCAAGGAATGCACAGATTTCCAATAAATACAGGAAGTTAGGAATAGGCAAGGAAGGATATTTCCTAGTATTTTCAGAGGGATCATGGCCCTGCTAACATTTTTATTTCAGACTTCAAGACTTTAGACTCTAAGATACAAATTTCTGTTGTTTTAAGTCACCCAGTTGGTGGTACTTTGTTACAAAAGCCCTAGAAAATGAATATAATACATGTACCTATGACCCAGCAATTCCACTTCTTGGGAAAACTGTACAAAAGAAACTGATGCACATGTATCCTGGGGAAATAATATTCGTAACACATTCTTCATAATAGCACCACACTGGAAATAACCCAGTTATGTTTGTCAATAGGAAATAGCTAAATTAATTTAATTAATTCATTCAATAAAATGCATGGAATGTTTACCATGTACTAAGCACTGCCTTTGACTCCTGTAGAAAATTCCTGCTATATATCCCAGTGGAGGGAGACAAACCACAAATATACATATCAAATTTTATGCTATAGTAGTTGATCAGAACTATGGAAAGGAAATGTAGAACAAGATGACAGTGATTGAAAATGCCTTATTGATGCAAATTTTTGCATTACATTAGGTAGTCAGATGTTATAAAGTTAATTGTGTCCGCTCAAAGTTCATATGTTGAAGTTTTAACCCCCAGTATCTCAGAATATGACTATACTTGGAGATAAGACCACCAAAGAGGTAAGTTAAAATGAAACTATTTTGAATGTTGTCCTTGAAGAAGAGAAGATCAAGACACACAGAGAACATGCATAGAGAGACATCAGGGATGCAGGACCCCAGGGATGTGCACACTTGGAGAGGAGGCTATGTGAGGACACAGGAGAAGGTGGCCATCCGCAAGCCAAGAAGAAATGAAACCTGCTGACACCTTAATCCTGGACTTCCAGTCTCTAGAACTGTGAGAAAATAAAAGTATATTGTTAAAACCATAAAATAAAACCTGTTTTATTTTGCTATGGCAGCCTGAGAAAACTAATGTATTAGGTTAGGCCTCACTAGGAAGATGAGATTTGCACAGGTATTTGAAGGGGAATCTGGGGGAAGGATGTTTGAAGCAGAGAACACAGGCACAACAAGGAACCCCAAGTCAGGAGCTGGCATTACATTTGAGGAGCAGCAAGAAAGCCAGGCCTCTGAGGGAGAGTTGGAGTATGAGGGGAGGGGGGATGTCCGTAAGAGCTGAGGAAACAGGATAACAGGAAACATTCAAGCAGGGCTTAGAATATTGTTATGAGGACCTTGGCTTTTGCTCTGGGTGAGGCAGGGAGCCATTTCAGGAGGATGATGATGGCAATGCAAATTGTTACAGCCATTTTGACAGATAGATGAAAGATAGATAGATAGATAGATAGATAGATAGATAGATAGATAGATGATAGATAGATAGATAGATAGATAGATAGATAGATAGATAGATGATAGATAGAAAGAGACATGGATTTGTTGTTCCACTTATTTATGTATTCATTGATTGATTCTTGTATGTGCCCTGATGGGAGATTGAACCTGCCACCTTGGTGTATCAGGACAATAATCTAAACAACTGAGCTACCCAGCCAAGGCAGAACTCAGACTCTTAGAGACTAATGTGGCCAAAAGCCACTGTGCAGCCCAGGATGTATGCATTTAGGGGTGGGGTGCAGTTCAACTTATCAGTTTGTGTGCATGTGAAAAATTGGTTTCTCCTACCAGAAAATAGATAAGTGATGCCAGAAATTCTAGAATTATGAGGTAAGTGAAGGAGACTAAAAAAGTATTAGTTCTTAGCCAGAAAATAGACCTTTGGATGTTGTAAGAAATGTTAAATTCATTGGTGACTAGAATCTATGAAATAAACAAGGTGGCCATATGTTCCATATGAAAATTAGTAAAAGCAAAACTTGTGAAATAGATTCAATAAGTGTTTCAGCCAGGGGAGAAACTGCTCATCAAGTGAGAGTTGGAGCATTTACATATAGTTTTGCAATGATATGAAACTACATGGTAAGGGAAAATGATATATTATTATGGCTTTTCTGGAATTTTCAAGGGTTTCAGGGATTTTCCTTCATGAGTTAAAGAATCTATTGTTAATTAATGAGCTCATAAAGATTTGGTATCTTCACAAACAAGACATGAAGATCAGCCTATAAAAAATAATTAATTGGATAGGATATTAACATTGGCAGAATTTAATAGGACATCCTGTCCTATTGTTGAAGTACCCAATTCTCTCTTCTTTCTTCAGAAATCTTCTTCATATTTCATTTTCATCACTGTGTACTTTTGATCCTTTCCCCTCAAGTCTCCTGACAGGCATTTTCCGATGGAAATGTTTTACCATTAACAAATGCCTTACTGTTTAATGTTCTCTCTGAAAGTTCAGAAAGTGACATAGACAATGTCTAATTATTAGCTTGTGCATTATGACCAGTATCAACATTGTTCCAGCTTACATAATTTTATGGACAGAATGTGTTTTAATTAAATACCATCAGACTAATTTACTTTGGATCAATGGGCAAGCTAATAACAATTATAAGATGATTGTGTAGACAAAGCCTATTATAGAGACAAATCTGTTTCATCTAAACAATTAAAATGCAGCAGCATAATATTTGATATATTAACTGGAGTGTTTCATTCTTGGCATCCCCTTGCACCTCTTGCCTTTCCCTGGTTCAGTCAGTGCTGTGACCCTGGTTAATAAGTTAAAACATTGTCCTGTCACATTTGGATGAGTTGATCTAAACTCAGAGAATAAGAGTACAGTTCTTAACTTGGGTATTTTAAAAGCATAAAGTCTTTTGAATTGGAAAAAAGATCAACTCAGGCAGTTTTTCTTATCCCTGGAAATAGCTCAGATGGTCTGAACTGAGGGATGGAAAAGGATAGTTAGAATGAAAGCAAGAGAGCAAAGGTCTGTGTCTCTGAGAGGGGGCCATTACTCTAAACCTATGCCAGACTGGACAGCCTTCGATGGGTATGAAATGGGTGAAAGAACATTAGAGAGTTTTAGGGAACTTGAAAGCGGAGAGACATTTTGCGCTGGGCTTCTTGGGTAAAAACCAAGAAAGCAGCAAGACTCAGGTTGCCTGCCCCGTGGGGATTGCATTTAGTCATCCATTTTCTCATTTGTCTGCTCAGCATGTTTTTTCTGCCTACCTAGTGTTAGGTACTGTGGTTGACACCAGGAATACCAATGTGTAGAAACATCGGCCTAGGAGCAAAAGCAATTGTTCAACAAACCTCTTTGCTCAGCTGATGATACTTCATCCCTCTAGTGTTCAGGACAAAAACTTAGCATCATCTTCAACTCCACTTTCTCTTATGCCCTCTATCCAATCCAACAAGAGAGTCAAAATATATCCAGAGTCCAAATACTTCTCTCCACATCCACTGCTACTAAAATACCTTCAACGGGGAGCTCCTTGCCCCAATCTTTCTCCTAAGAGTTTGTTCTTAACACAACAACCAGAGCAGTCCCTCTATAATCTGTCAGGTTATATCACCACTTTGGTCAAAACTCTCCACGAATTCCCCATTTCACACATAGTAAAAGCCCAAACTAAACCACCCCTCCCCATTGCCTTTTTGAAGGCACTTTTTAAAAAGATTTATTTATTTATTTATTTATTTATTTATTTATTTATTTATTTTTGACTATATTACAGATGTCCTCCATTTCCCACCCCCCTTTTCCCCACCACCTAGCCCTCACCCCACCCAAGGCCTTCCACACACTTAAAATTAAAAAAGAAACTTGTTTATTGATGAGAGAGAGACAGAGACAGAAACAGAGACAGAGAGGGAGAGAGATGAGAGAGACACACCAATCAGCTGCCTTTTGCATGCACCCTACCAGGGATTGAGCCCACAACCTGGGCATTTGCCCTGACTGTGAATTGAGCTGGTAACCTTTTGGTTCCTGGGATGATGCTCAGCCAACTGAGTCACACTGGCCAATACCATTCCCCACACTATTTTTTTTATTTCTATTTTTAAAATTCAATTTATTGGCTTGACCTTGGTTAGTAAAATCACAACAGTTTCAGGTATATAATTCTATAATACACCAACTATATATTGTATTGTGTGTTTACCAATCCAAGTAAAGTTTCCTTCGGTCACTATTTATCCGCCCTATACCTTCTTCTACCTCCCTGCACCCTACTTCCTCTCTGGTAATCACCATGCTGTTGTTTGGGTCTATGAGTTGTTGTTTTTCTTAATCCCTTCACCTTTCTCACCCATACCTACAACATCCCTCCCCTCTAACAGCTGTCAGTCTGTTGTCTATGAATCTGTTTCCATTTTGTTAGTTTATTTTGTTCATTAAATTCCACATATGATTGAAATCATATGATACCTGTCTTTCTTTGACTGACTTATTTTACTTAGCATAATGTTCTTTAGGTCCATCCATGCTGTTGCAAAGGGTAAGATTTCCTTCCTTTTTATGGCTGAAAGAATATATGCACCACTATGTTCATTGCAGTGTTACTTAGAGTAGCCAAGATTTGAAGCCGTCTCTTGCTTTTTTCAACCTGGCTCACTCTACTGTGCCTCAGTGGATTTCTGCTCTTTCTTAAGCAGGATCACTCCTGTCCTCAGTCATTTGCACATGTTGTTCCCTGTGCCTGGAATGTCCTTTTCTCAGCTACCTACTTGACACACTTTCTCACCTCTCTCAAGTCTTTGCTCAAATATTATCTTCTCAATGAGCTCTGTTCTGATAAGCCTATTCAAAATTTCAAACCAACCCCTCCAGCCTGCACTCCTCATTCTCTTTACCCTACTCTACTTTAGTCCATAGCACTTATTAAATGCTAACATCCTATCTAATAAAAGAGTAATATGCAAATTGACCATCACTCCAACACACAAGATGGCTGCCCCCATGTGGTCAAAGATCCTGCCCCCATGTGGACACAAGATAGCCACCACAAGATGGCCAGCAAGGGAGGGCATTTGTGGGCGATCAGGCCAGCAGGGGAGGGCAGTTGGGAGGGACCAGGCCTGCAAGGGAGGGAGGGCAGTTGGGGGCGATCAAGCCTGCAAGAGAGGGCAGTTAGGGGTGACCAAGCTGGCAGAGGAGGGAAGTTGGGGGTGACCAGGCCTGCAGGGAAAGGCAGTTGGGAGGGACCCAGGCCTGCAGGGGAGAGCAGTTGGGGGTAACCAGGCCTGCAGGGGAGGGCAGTTGGGGGTGACCAGGCCTGCAGGGGAGGCCAGTTAGGGGTGACCAGGCCTGCAGGGAAAGGCAGTTGGGAGGGACCCAGGCCTGCAGGGGAGAGCAGTTGGGGGTAACCAGGCCTGCAGGGGAGGGCAGTTAGGGGTGACCAGACCTGTAAGGGAGGGCAGTTAGGGGCAAACAGGCTGGCAGGGGAGTGGTTAGGGGGTGATCAGGCTGGCAGGCAGAAGCGGTTAGGGGCAATCAGGAAGGCAGGCAGGCGAGCAGTTGGGAGCCAGCAGTCCTGGATTGTGAGAGGGATGTCCTACTGCCCCACTGGGATCAGGCTTAAACGGGCAGTCGGACATCTCTCGAGGGGTCCCAGATTGGAGAGGGTGCAGGCTGGGCTGAGGGACACCACCCTCCCCCATGCACGAATTTCATGCACCAGGCCTCTAGTACTGTATAATAAAACTTATTTTTATGCTTGATTTTTATCATTTATTTCCTCATTTCAGAATGCATGCTTCATGAAGCCGGGGTTTTTGTCAGTTTTATTCACTGAGGTTTCCTAAGAGTCTAGAACAAAGCCTGAAACATAATAGATATGTATGCTGAAGATATTTGCTGGTCGAGATTGTTGAATGAATTGCTTAATAATATAGTGTAGAAAATAATTCAATGATTTCTCAAGCACTTAAAAGTAGCACAATTGTAGTGGAAGGTCTTAGTCCCAGGGGTTCCCTGACCACATTAGGCAAGGAGCTGGGCTCAGAAATGGCTGGGGGAAAAGTTCAACCTGAGAGATTGTGAGATCAGAACCAGGGCTATTACAGCAACAAACACTATGGATGGGCGCTTGGGCCCTGAGGATAAGGGTCATTGGGGTAAAAATGTAGAGCAGGGAGGACAGTTGGCCACCAATAATCAGAGAATCCACATGCCAGCAGCACTCTGTAAGATTCTAGTTATTTAGATGCAACTTTGGATAAAAGGCAGATTAATTTTTCTTCTCCTGGCAGAATAAGGGTTTAAAATAAAAGTAATCTAACATATATCAAAACAACTTACCCAACTTCTGTAATTCCTCAGTAGACTTGATCCAGTCAATTACATCATAGCAAACATATGAAGTGTAGTACTAAAAAAATGAATGAATGAAGCGGAGATAAAAAATGTCTGCCTTATTCCATTTTCCTTTGTGAAAAAGTCAGTTTTTCATGTCATGCACTGTGTTGTCTTCTTATTCAGATGTTCAGATTGTGACATAATTTCTCAGAAGCCTGAGGAGCTATATTAGATATTTATCCTAATATCCTACCATTGTGTGTTTCAACAGCTCAGCATTCTTACCTTACAGACAATTAAATGTAAAGTTTGCTTCCCACTTATGCTTTTCAAAAACCTTACTAAATACCTACCATATGTGAGATTTTCTCTACAAATGAAACACAGTCTGAATTGCCAGCAGCCTCATGGATTTCTTCATCTGTGTTCCACTGGGACATCAAGAATAACATGTCCAAAACAGAACTTAACCTCAACCTCTCAGTCCACTTCTCCATTCCTTAACTTGGCTAAAATCATCATCCCTCTTGTCATCCAAGCTGGAAACTCTGGCATCCTTCCAGAACAGTGCTATTCAAAGTGTGGTCTCCACATGAGTGCTGGACCACAGTCACCACTGTAGCAAGATGAGGACAGAAATTGAAAGTAAACATCAGAAACTTATATCAAGCTAGCATTTTTGAAACATCCTGGCACATCGTCATTTTCTTTTATTTCACAAAAGTAAGTAGTGGTCCACAATGGTTGGAAATTCTATAAATATGACTTCATCAAGATAGTTTGAGAACTGTCCTCAACTGCTTCTTGCCCTCACCATCTATTGTTGCTGACATCAATTCTGAAATATCTCTCAAATATAGCTCACTTTTAGTCTCTCCTTTCCTTATATTTAGGCTCTCATTTCTTACTTGGGCTATGACAATGGCTAGGTAACTGCTTTCTTTCTCCTTAAGCCTCTCCACTCCTTCTCCCACCATATACCACATTGCCTCTAGAGCAATATTTGAAAATGTAAATAGATCATATGCCTCCCTGTTTAAAATCTGGTATTGTTCTCTGCTAGCCACAGAATGAAGTACATGTTTCTCTGCATGTTTTTAAGGTTCTCCACAATCTGGCCCTTTTCCATTTTTCAATTTAATTGTCCACTCTCTGCTCTGTATTGTATACACAATCCAAATCAATTTTACTTAGGTCACTAAACACACCTTACTTGTTGAAACCTCTGCAACTTTAAACATTCCATTTTATGTAACTACTAGAGGCCCGGTGCATGGATTCATGCACACTGAAAGTAAATTAATTAGAAGGTGGCCATCAGGGCAGGACTGGGCGAGACAGGCCAGACACACCCTGGAGCCAACATCCCACTAAGGGCATCTGTGGAGTGAGAGGGGTCCCTCTGGCAGGTGGGATCCCTCGGCCTGGCCTATGGGGATCAGGCTGAAACCGGCAGTCTGACATCCCCTGAGGGGTCCGAGGGCACTCTGCAAAATTGCTGTTGCTTGGCAGCTCCCTTGAGCATCTGCCCCCTGGTGATCAGTGCACATCATAGCTACTGGCTGGTCCCTTAGGCTTTTATATATATAGATAACTGTCAGCATTTGTTCCTTGAAAAAATCCTTCTTTTCTATAACACTCCACTCAACAGGAGCAAATTGAGATTGGGATAATATCATCAGGGCAAAGTTCATTGGCACATCTGTGTCAGAAGTGAGTATAGAGGTGAGCACATCAGAGCAGGATAAGAGAAAGTCTAAAGCTTGGGATGAGGGATAAGATGGCATGGATCTGGGAAACAAGAAGCAAATCCTGTATAAAGAAGAATAAATTTTGATATTATTGAGGAGAAAACTTCTGAGGCAAAAGAGATGCCATGATATTAACCAGAAATAAATCTAGGGAACCAAACAGGATCCAGACCAAGATGCTATCTGAATCTCAAACAAAAGCACTCCACCTACACTGAGGTCTGCTAGATGCTTTGTTGATACCCTTGTTGGTTTTGACTTCCATATGTCCATGTGCTGAGGTTCTCACTCTGGGATGCTTTATGTCAAAGACTCAGATATGGTCTGCTCAGATGTCACCTTCTCTTACCTTCTTCCCACAGTTTTCTTAGTGTGTATGCTTGTACATTTATTAGCTGTTAATTCACTGTATTGTAGTTCCTTATTTATTGCAATATTCCCCCACTCTGCTAAACTATGAGTATCTGGAGTACAAGACTGTACCTTATTATCTTCATATCCTCAGTGCCTACCACAATTCATTGGCATAAAATCGGCATTTGAAAAAATGTTTGTGGAATGAATTAAGTGAATATACAAGTGCTTATTTAAGACATTCAGGAGTAGAGTTAGAGCATCATTTTTGGTTCTTCTTTAGTTTGCTGCATAATTCATTGGAAAATCTTGGGCAATGTCACACCAGGGCAGTGATCTTTTAACCTTAAGTTTCCAATTAATACTTCATAGAGGACATTTAATCTTCAATTGTACACAATACCGTATTGACCTGTTCTGGGAAAATTAATCCAGGACTAGATTCGTATGAGGAATTCAATTGTCCAGCTTATAAATTAATCTAGTCCAGAGGGCAGCAATCTTTTTCTGAAGTAAGTAGATATATTAGGGTTTGCGGGCCATACAGTCTCTGGTACAGCTACTCAACTCTGCATTTGTAGTGTGATAGAAACCATAGACAATTCATAAATGAATGAGTTTGGTAGCGTTCCAATAAAACTTTATTTACATGAATAGGCAGTGGGCCTGAGTTGGTCTGTGGGCTGTAATTTTTCCACTCTTTATCTAGTCAATACTTTGAATACTTCATTTTCAGAAGGCATCAAATGAGGGCAAGAGAATAGACAGACTAGCTCAACTAACTTGAGCTAGTTACTTGAGATTAGTTATCTCATTTATTCCTTATAGAAGTCTACAAAATATATATTATTATCTCATTTTATGGATGAGAAAAGTAAATTGTTCAAATTATCTAAGTGGCTTTTTAAGACGACATAACTAGTAAGTTATGAACTCTTGATTTCAACCAGATCGAGGTAACTACAAAACACACTTCCTTTACTAAAATGCACGTTCTCCACTTCACTCTAAATTGATCCTTTGTTGTAAGAGATGTAAACTGTGACAAGTTTAAACTTGTCTTTTTATCCATCAGAAGAGGAATGGCTCTACTGTGGTAATAACCCCAGTTATCTCAAGTACATGAAGTACCAATGTAGGTTTATGAAATACAACACTTCACTGAAAGGAGTTTAGATCTTAGGTATTGTGGGTATTTTTATTTTTTATTCTGAGAAGGTTTAGTTATTTTTCAAAGGGAGCAAAGAGAGTCAACTGAATGCAGATACACTCCACTCACTCATTCCATGTGTTCATCTCTGGTCAGCAGGGCCTTGTTTCATATTGTCCTCATTTAGACTCAGACTGAGAAAGACCCCAATCTCTGAAATCTCACTGATACCTATGGCAGGGGGATGGGAATAAAGCAGATCATGCATATATTTTATAGGCTTCTACCAGAATTGATACATAATAGTTCTACTCACGCTTCATTGGCTAAAGTAAATTAGATGGTTTTATCTGATTTCAAGGGTTCATGTAGCCTGCCATGTACCCAGGATGAAGAGAGCTATAAATACAACTAAATAGCACTAATGAAAACTAAAACTTTGGTAGGAAAATTAATATTTTTGCTAAGCAGATTATATGTCAAAAGTTTTTGTATCTGGAATTTTGCCAATATGTATGTAGGAGAAAGTGAAGGTTCATAAATGCCTTCAGAACATATTAATGTTAATATCACTTTATGTATTAACTAGAGGCCCCATGGATGAAATTCATGCACGGGAGTGTGTATCCCTCAGCCCAGCCTGCACCCTCTCCAATCTGGGACCCCTCAAGGGATGTCTGACTGGCAGTCGGACATCCCTCTCACAATCCAGGACTGCTGGCTCCCAACTGCTTGCCTGCTTGCCTTCCTGATTGCCCCTAACCGCTTCTGCCTGCCAGCTTGATCACCCCCTAACCACTTTCCTGCCAGCCTCATTGATGCCTAACTGCTCCCCTGCCAGCCTGTTTGCCCCTAACTGCCCTCCCCTGCAGGCCTGGTCACCTCTAACTGCCCTCCCCTGCAGGCCTGGTCCCCCCAACTGCCCTCCCCTGCAGGCTTGATCACCCCCAACTGCCCTCCCTTGCAGACCTGGTCCCTCCCAACTGCCCTCCCCTGCCGGCCATCTTGTGGTGGCCATCTTGTGTCCACATGGTGTCAGTCATCTTTGACCACATGGGGGCAGCCATCTTGTGTGTTGGAGTGATGGTCAATTTGCATATTATTCTTTTATTAGATAGGAGGATTAGATAGGATAGAGGCCTGGTGCACAGGTGGAGGCCGGCTGGTTTGCCATGAAGGGTGTCCCGGATCAGGGTGGGGGTTCCCTTGGGGTGTGGGGAGGCCTGGGCAAGGGGCCTGTGGTGGTTTTCAGGCCGGCCACACCCCCCGGTGACCCAAGTCGAGGCCCTGGTATCTGGGATTTATTTATCTTCTATAATTGAAACTTTGTAGCCTTAAGCAGAGGCCAAGGCAGGCCAGGGCTGTGGAAACTGGGCTTCCTCCATTGCTGGGGGCAACTCAGACCTCCTGCTCTCTCCAGCTCTGTGGCTGCCGCCATTTTTGTTGGGATTTATTTATCTTCTTTAATTGAAACTTTGTAGCCTTAAGTGGAGGCCAAGGAAGGCCAGGGCAGGCGGAAAGCTTAGCTTCCTCCATTGCCAGGGAAACCCAAGCCTCCTGCTCTCTCTGTGGCTGTAGCCATCTTGGTTGGGTTAATTTACATATTCACTCCTGATTGGCTGGTGGGCATGGCTTGTGGGTGTAGCAGAGGTACGGTCAATTTGCATATTACTCTTTTATTAGATAGGATTACCAAAACATTCATTTCTGGCTCACTGACTCCATCATATATTTGGTTACACAGCACCTTCTCCAAACATTTTGGCACTGGGAAATGGAGGTATTCTACAAATTATTGGATATTATTTAATACCTTGTAAAATTACCAAATTAAGATTTAAAGAAAATTTAGTATGCTTAGAAGTAACTGTATGACAATAAATATTGTTGGTTCTTCTATATGGAAAGACTGCATCTAAATAATATTGCCAATTTGTAAACTAGTGGTAGTTAGGAAATTAAATATGGATAAAGTTGTCTCTTTGCATGTATTTGGTACAAAGCCAAATCCTGTCCTCATTGACCCTTGTACAATTTTCACCACCAGAACTGAGTCCTTTGATACTATGTGTAAATCTATCTGACACTATATTGCCTTAGAAATGAAGTCAGCTCTGAAAGAGGGTTTGAATTTGACCCACTGAGCAAATTCTAGAAAGGAAGGTCAATGTTACTGCCTGTGTCAAAGCCCAGGATTCCTTTGAAGTATCTTGTCAATCTCCAGAGAAAAAAAGAGACCACAAAGGTCATAGAAGATGAGAAGAGGAACACATCACATCTATAATATGAACATATTGGCACAGAAACATGTCATGACTGGTAACTATGTCCTTTGGGATTGGTGGTAGCTATATGACCCCAATGTAGATAGCTACTCAGACTTTAAGGATATTGTAGGGTGTCCTTCCCTGGATTTCAGAAAGCAGAAGAGAATCTCACCTTCAAGTATTCTTTGCACTAGGTCCATCTTAGACTTAAAATTCAATCACTCAATACATATACAGCCCTTGTGTGATGTGACGTGGGAGTCACAGAGAAGAGTAATGCATTGTCCCTGAGACTTACAAGGAGATGGAGAGATAAGATGTGAGCATGAATAGATAACAAGTAACATGGGAAATCCTATCTAATGAAAGGATAATATGCAAATTAACTGTCACTCCACAAAAAATGGCAGCACCCATAGCCACAGGATGGTGGCACCCAGTCCTCTCAGCCCCACCAGAGTCCCCCAGTTCTGGGGGGGCGGCCACTGAGAGCAGGCAGCATGAGCGGCCTGGAGGAATGCTTGCTTCGTTGCCCCAGCGACGAGGCAAGTGTTCTGCGCCTGGCCGCGGATGGGCCTCTGGCCAGGCTGGGGCGCAGATGGGCCTCCGGGCTGTGGAGAGCCTCTGGGCAGCAGGTGTGGAGTAGCCAGGCTACTCAGAGAGCTATTGGCACATAGATTCATGCGCAGGGCTACTAGTACTTAATAAGTGTCTGTTGAGACCAAAAGATCTTGTTTTTCTATCTCTTATTTTGTTCTATTTATTGAAATACCATCTATCCTTTAAAGCCCATCCTCTAATCAGCCTACTAGGATCTTGCTGAAAAGTGATCTTTTCCCGTTTTGTAGCTTCATGGCACTATTTACTATTCTAATAGAAATAAGATATTTATTTGTATAAATATATATATATATATCTTAATTGCCTTACTCAATGGCAACACTTCTGGAAGGTAGCAAGTAATTTTAGTCATCCTACTTCTTCCTGGTGTCTATTTTATGCTTTATCTCTAGTTGGAGTCTAATAAGAATTTGTCAAATGAAGAAGTGTATACAACAATTCTTATAACATGAATAAGTGAGAGTTGTAATAAGAACTTAAGAGTATAAAGTGATCGCTTCTTCTTGGAAGGATGAGAGAAAGTTTTATGGAAAAAGTAATATTTGCTTTCCTTTTGAGATTATTATAAGAGTAGACTTCTTGCTAATATGTCAAATTCATGGCATGGAAAAGTACAAGATTTATACATCTCTGAAGAGACATCTATAGATATTATCATGTTACCTCTCCCTACCCTCTCATCACCCCTGCCACACACACACAAAGAGCAAGAATTTCTGACTTATAGGATTTAGTACAGTACCTGGTACTAAAGATAGTCAATAAAGTTGAATAAATTATTAAAATGCTTTGATGAAAAAAATAATTCAAATATATGCTGCTAGTCAACAATTCATAAATTTGACAAAACTAAGATTTATTAAGACCTATGTCATAGAAAATTTCACATATACTTTCTAATTTAACTCCCTTGCAGCAATGTTATGAGGCTGATATTATTTATTGCCAACATGTTTATAGATAAAATTTTCAGCTCAATGAAATCAAGCAACTTACCCAGGTCACATAGTAAGTAAAAGAGTAGTGATTCAAATCCAAGTCTCAGGATCTTTCTATTAGAAGATGTAGATAAAGCAGATGACTTATTTCCTGTACCTCTCTTCTTGTCTAATTGGTTCATACTTTAAAACAACATCATTGTTCTTATTTTTAACCTTGTCTGCCATGAAATAAAAATTTCTTAGGCATAACTGAAGAAGCTATCATGGCCCTTCTTTTGAAGGCATGGGAGTCTCCCACCTCATCCTACACCCTCTGGTTTTAGAGAAGTGTTCATGCAATCTTTCCATCTTTCCCTCTGCTTTATTTCAAACTTGTTTCATTTTTACATTAACACACCCTCTGGTATTATATATATAAATGAAACAAACTAAATTCAGTGCTTCTTGTGCATCCTGATTGGCCAGACCAGATGGAATGATTTCTGAACTAGAAATGAAAATCAAACACAAGTTCTTTTTAAAGAGGTGGAAGTTTAGAAACAACTGTTCATGGCAGACTTAGCTTTAATTCTCAGCGAGTTTGGGTTTGTTTTCAAGCCATGTTTGATGATGGAATATTGGAATCTTCACCTTTGAGCTATATATATGTGTCACACATCTAGATCGCCCTTGGCAAGGAGGGGAGCACAGCTGGAGCTGAGCTGGAGTTTTGCAGGGCAATGTGGCTGTTATTATTACAGTCACATTGGAAGTGACAGTTGGTTTTGCTTTTAATTTTTAGGAGCCTGTAAACAGAAACCAAGTGATGAAAAGTCCCTTTGTTGAACAGGTTCTGGGAAGCCCCAGAAGAACAAATGCTGAAGAGTAAGTAATTCATGCTAATTTTCAAGCACTTGCTATGAGCTAGACTCCTTATGCTAGGTATCTCATTTTATCCTCTGGATCAGGGGTCCTCAAACTACGGTCCGCGGGCCACATGCGGCACGCCGAGGACATTTATCTGGCCCGCTGGGTGCCGCTGCCTGTCCTGCTTAGCAGCCGACTTGTCCCGGGCCCGCAGAGCGCATAGGAATTTGTTCATAGTTTTTTTTTTTTAAACTATAGTCCGGCCCTCCACCGGTCTGAGGGACAGTGAACTGGCCCCCTGTTTAAAAAGTTTGAGGACCCCTGCGTCTGGATCATCCAATCAAATCAGCATTACAATTCATCTTTTACAGAGGGTAGTGAGAGCATCACGGTCATACAGCTAGTATAGAAAGGGCTAATTAAAAAAAAAAAAGTAACTCTAAACCCCTTAATTTATTGCAACAACAATTCTGAACTCACTACCAGGAGTTTACATTAATCCGAAGACAGGTTTCCTCTGTTACATAGAATAGAGAAGGAAGGGCCCAGAACAGGGGTGGGCAAACTTTTTGACTTGAGGGCCACAATGGGTTCTTAAACTGGACCGGAGGGCCGGAACAAAAGCATGGATGGAGTGTTTGTGTGAACTAATATAAATTCAAAGTAAACATCATTACATAAAAGGGTACGGTCTTTTTTTTTTTTATTTCAATAGTTTTATTCATTTCAAACATTTTAACAAGAAGAATGTAAACACTAATTATTATAATTTGAAACTTCAAAAAATGGAGGAATCATAGCACAATAACATACCTTATATTGAAGATGGCAAAGGCAAAATAAAATTGTCTAACAAAGGAAAGGTACAAAAGCCTTTCAAATTAAACTTAAATACAATAAAATAATTTAAAACTAAAACAAATAGAAAAGAACAAAATGTGTAAACAGTAAATTAAACATTTTCTTTAGTGCAACTTCCAAATTATGCCCGGGACGTAGATGTAGATGGCAATGTAGACTGGGTTGAAAGGTTTTTGGTCTTTAAAACATCAACTTCAGTGGGAACAGTGTTGTTGGTCTCCTTTTTAGCTAATGCTCTGATACTGTGCTCTCCAGGGGCGTGTCTCCCTACATCACCACGATAATGTGTCTACGCATTCCCAGGGTGATGTGGGGGGGGGGGGGGAACGCGTCTGTGGGCATTACAAGGAGCCTCTGGAAGATTGAGAGGTTGTTCCTTCTACTGAATGGGCGGATATAAATCCACCCACTCAGAAGAAGGAGCTGCGGCCGTGTTTCCCGACGTTGCCATGTTAACACTGCTGCTGGTGAAGGAGCGGAGGGGAGAGCAAGAGAACCCTCCACTCTTTCGGCTCCGAGGGCCCTCGGATAGAACAGCCGAACGGGCCAGATCTGGCCCGCGGGCCGTAGTTTGCCCACGGCTGGCCTAGAATATATCTCTAAATGAGGAGGGCCTCGAGATATCCAATGCCCTTGATGTTTTTCCTTTTCATCAAGACTGGACAAAGGATGTCATATGATAGGACAGTGTGATAATGATGAAAGACATATGGGAAGCATGTGATATAATGGTTAATACTGTATATAGGATTTGGATCCAGAAAGATCTAGAGGTATTGACTTATACATTTTTCCCCAGCTATATCTATCTCCTCCAAAAGTGTCCTCCTCTTCTTATGGTTGTGATTTTTCTGTAAGAACACTTAACATAATATCAATGGTCTATAGTGACAGAAAGTAAATTAGTGGTTGTCTAGGATTAGGGTGTGATGGGGGTATTGAGGAGTGACAGCTAAATGGTATGGGGTTTCTTTTTGGGATTATGCAAATGATCTCAAACAGGTTGTAGTGATGGTTGCATAACTGTATGAATACTCTAAAAACCATTGAAATGTATACTTTAGTGGGTGAGTTGTATAGTGTGTCAAATATATCCCAATAAAGCTTTTACAAAAAAAATCTACCCCCATAGCAATTTTAAGAACACAATATAGCATTGTGAGTTCTAGGCACTATGCTGCATAGATTTCCAAAACTTATTTAGTTTGTGTAACTGAAATCTTCTACTTTTCAACCATAGCCTTCCCATTTCTTCATTTCTCCAGTCCCTGGCAACCACCATTTGGCTCTCTGCATGTCTATTCTAGATTTTGTATATAATTGACATTAAACAGTATTTGTCTTTCTGTCTGGCTTCCTTCATTTAACATAATGCCCACCAGGTCCATCCACATGCTACAAATGGCAGGATTTCCCTCTTTCTTAAGGCTGAATAATATTCCATTTTATATATATATCACAATTTCTTATCCATTCATCTGCCAATGACATCTAGGTTGTATTCATATATTGGCTATTTTAATAATGCTACAATGAACATGGGGGTGTAGATATCTCTTTCAGATTCCAATTTCAATTCCTTTGGATACATAACCAGAAGTGGGGTTGCTGGTCACACAGTAGTTTATTTTTTTGAGGAAACTCCATACTATTTTCCATTATGGCTATATTAATTTATATTCTAACCAGCAGTGTCCCAGAGGTTTTCTTTCTCCATATCCTTGCCAACATTTACCTTTTTAAAGAAATAGTGGCCATTGTAACAGGTGTGAGATGATAGCTCATTGTGGTTTTGATTTACATTTCCCTGATGATTACTGATGTTGAGCATCTTTCTATATATTTGTTGGCCTTTGTATGCCTTATGTGGAGAAATATCTATTCCAATTCTTTGTTCAATTTTTAATTGGATTTTTTTTGCTAATGAGTTGTAAGAGTTCCTTGTATATTTCAGATATTAATTCCATATCAGATATATATTTTGAAAATATTTTCTCCCATTTTGTAGGTTGCCTTTTCAGTTTGTTGAATGTTTCCTTTGATATTCAGAAGCTTTTTAGTTTGATGTAGTCCCATTTCTTTATTTTCATGTTTGTTTCCTGTACCTTTGGTGTCATCGTTTAGATCATTGTCAAGGAGCTTTTTCCATACTTTCTTCTAGGATTTTTTATGGTTTCAGCTCTTAAGTTCAAGTCTTGATCCATTTTGAGTTGATTTTTGTGTATAGTGTAAGATAAGGGTCCAATGGATATCCAACTTTACCAGTGTCATTTATTGTGGAGACTATCCTTTTTCCATTGTGTAATCTTAACACCTTTGTCAAAAATTACTTGATCATGTATGTGCAGGTTTATCTGTAGGCTTTCTGTTTATATGTCTGTATGATAGTACCATACTGTTTTGATTACTATAGTTTGTAATATAGTTTGATTTCAAGTTTTGCTCTTTCTCAAGATTGCATTAGGATTGTTTTTTCTATTTCTGTGAAAAATGTCATTGGAATCTTATTAGGGGTTGAATTGAATCTGTGGATAGCTCTGAGTAGTATGAACATTTTTAACAGTATTAAATTCTAGAGGCCTGGTGCATGAATTCATGCATGGGTGGGGTACCTTGGTTTGGGATCAAGGCTGTCTCACCCAGTCCCAATCAGGGCCAATGGGGGCCGGCCAGCTGGCGAGGGACCGTGGGAGGGCTCGAGGGCATGTCTGGCCCTCTTGCCCAGGTCTGATCAGCTGGACCCAGCAGCAAGCTAATCTACTGGTTGGAGCATCTGACCCCTGGTGGTCAGTGCGCATCATAGAGACTGGTCAAGAGGTCGACTGAACGGTCAGACACTTAACATATTGCGCTTTTATTATATAAGATTTTAATTCATGAACACTGGATGTCTTTTCATTTATTTGTGTCAGCTTTAATTTCTTCATCAATGTTTCATAGTTTTTAGTAGTCATATCTTTTACCTCCTTGGTTAAATTTATGCCTAAATATTTTATTCTTTTTGAAGCACATTACTTCAAAATTAATGCTTGTTAAATTTTGAGGCTACAAAGTTGCAAATAATGTGAGTTGTAGAACGTGTCCACTGTCTCCCAGCTGAGGTTGAGCAAGGCAATGCTCGACCTTTCCATTTCAGCTCTCTTGCTATAAACCGTGTCTTTTTGTGGCAAGTTTTTGTGACTTTATTTAGTGACCTTGGTTTTTAAAATGGCCAATAAGCTTAATGTTGAAGTGTTATCTAGTGTTCCTAAGTGTAAGAAGTCTGTGATGCACCTTACAAAGAAAATGTTTGTTAGATAAGGTTTGTTCAGGCATGAGTTAAAGTGTGTTGGCTGTGAGTTCAGTGCTAAGGAATCAATAATGCAATGCATCCAGCAAAAGGAAGAGGAAGTTTCCTATCTGTGTGTTAGGTCACTCTGGAAAGTACTAAGGTAATATCCTTAGTGTATGATGAAATTTAGAAAAGATGAAAATGTGTGTGGCCCATGTGGCTCAGTGGTTGAGTGTTGACCTATGAACCACAAGGTCATGGTTAGATTCCTGGCCAGGGCACATGCCCAGGTTGCGGGCTCAATCCCCAGTAGGGGGTTTGCAGGGGGCTGTTGATCTGTGATTCTCTCTCATCATTGATGTTCCTCTCTCTCCCTCTCCCTTCCTCTTTAAAATAAATAAAAAATATATTTTTAAAAAGAAAGAAAATATGAAAATGTGAATAAATTTGTGGATTCATGAGATGAGTTTTAAAAAGCTTAGCCCCAAATATTTCTATCAATGGTCAAAGGATGCTCTTTTTCCCATCATTAAAATTACTCTTTCAGATTATAGTGTGTTCTTCTAAAGAATTTGTAAGTAATTGAAGCAGGTGAATGTATTGGACTGGTTATTCAATATCAGGCAGAAAGCAGTCTTTGGGAAATATATTATAGGAGAGGTAGATTTTAGCAACTAAGTGGGCCACTGTCTCAGAGTTTACTTTCTTACTATATTATTCATGGGGCAGTGACACAATTGAGATAGATTGTGCAGTTGGAGGAGTCCTGGCACCCAGAAGGGGCAGGAAGGCTATGAGTGCCTACTATGGGTTGGAGGGCACAGTTCAGGAGGTGAGGAGAGAACACATAGATGGGTAATGAGAGTCTGAAAGGACAATTTACTTGCTTGCTTTATTTTACAAGTTTTCCCAGAGTACTGTTGATGTTTACAAGAAATTATTTTATTGACATGCCTCATACAATGAAAATTCAGTCCATTTGGCTCAAAACCATAGTCGTGATTATTTACAATTTGTGCTAAATGCCATTTGTGTTTCATCAAATTGGTTTGTAGTCATTAATAAAACAATTATCCACATTGAAAATGCATCTTTTAGAATGTTAAAAAAATAATCATAAAGAACATAATCCTCATTAAGAACTATTAGTCTAAGTGTGACAAGCTTCATTTTGTCTTAGAGAAAACAGAGATGTGATTTTGTATTTAGTCAAAATAAATGGGTTATGACACATTCCACCCTTTAAAATGTTCCAAGGCTGGTGGGATAAAAGAAGGAGATCTGCAGATGGTATGCTGAGCAAAGGCATCTAATGAACATAGCGTTGCCACATAGCAACAGCATTAGCATATCATTTGTTGCAATGCATTATCTGAGTTTTCCATTTTTCAAAGGGTTTATGCACTGATCTTTATGCAACGGTGTAATTAATGATTAAAAATGAACAAAGGCTTGAAAAATAGGACTTAGTAACAAAGGTTACAAGACCTGAAATGATTAAATCTGGGAGAAGGCTGATGGAGTTATTTAGTCAGGATTTTTCAGTGCTTGAATGAGGACTGTCCAGAGGATAGTAAATAGCTATTCTTTCTCTCTGTGGAACATAGTAATAGATTTCAAAGGATGCCAACCTGAACTACAATAGGAGTTATTGGGGTGAGTTATGAGAAATTCCTGCCTATTTGGCAGGAAAGACTACAATAATTTAGCAAAGAAGATGTACAGTCTCATTCCCCTAAGAGTTTTTTCAGTCCCTCCCCTCAAATTAGAATTGTATAGTCCCGAGAGGTATAGAAACAGTCATATCTGGAGATAGGAGGCCAAATTATGTTTTCATGTCTGTGTTTTCAATAGGATTGGTTGTTGTAGTCAGTGTAGTGTGTTCAATGCTATATAAGCTTACTACGATTATAAGACTGTATGGCTTTTTTCTTTTTATAAGAAAGATCTCAAGTTAGAGGTTGAAATGTAAAAATAACAATTTTCTCTGCCCTGAGGAATTCTTAAAGCATCTCCATTTTCCTTGCTTCCTATAACTACAAGTTCATTATCAGCCAAAGCAATTTTATTCATATTTCCTGGTTGGCTCTCTCTCTTTTGTCCCCCTCCTTTTCCCTCTCTCCCTTAATCTAACCCATGCAGAGTGGTTACTTGAGGGAATGGTTTTATGAATAAAGACTGTATCCTTTGCTCAAGAGCCTCGGAGTGTGATTATAGAATAAAGCTTTCATTTTGAAAGTCAGAGCAATATACAGCCATAAAAGCAGCAGTAGTAGAATTATTTTAATTACTGCATGTAGAAGCAAAAGAAAGATTCAAGACAAACACAGCATTGTAACTTGTAGGCTTCAAAGGCTACACTGTGACTAATTGTTCTGTGTTCATGCCACCTCTTGGGATAAGTCACAGCGGTTATTTCTGTGCCAGATATTGGTTGCACAGATTCTGTGCTTCTCATTGTCATTAGATTCTGTCATTTTGGTTTTGCTTTAGCTCCCATACTTAATCACTCCCCGCCACATATAGAATGGTTGCCTTCTAATCCTTCACTATGAGAATTTACCATGTGCTCATCTACTGCTGTTTGTAGGGGATCTAAAATTCATATGCCCCATGCAAAATTTGGGACATAACTACACTAAAAATTACTTGTTTATAGGAAATTCTAATTTAACTGGGCATCTCTTCTATAATTTTATTTGCTAAATCTGGCAACCCCATATCTTGATGGTATTTTTGTTAATTTTAGGGGGCTAAATGTGATGATTTCAAATGAATGGTGTCTATTGCAATCCCTTACGAGGGAATACTGAAATTCCCCAAACATATCAATATGGGCACACTCAAACTTTGACTTAGAGGGAGATAATTATTTAAGGGTGAGTAGAAAAAAGTACAACGAGCTTTGTCTTCTTGGCTAACCAAACCAGTGAGCCAGGAGAATAAGATGAGTGGACTGATCTATAGTTTTGCTGTGGATCATGCCTAGAAACTTTGAGATTGTATTTGTTTTACCTATGAAACTAAGAAGAAAACAAGATATCAGAAGGGCAGTGGCTCCTTGTGAGCCAGAGTGGGGAGCAATGTTGATCATTGAATGTTCTTGGTGGACTGATACAAGTGAGTTACATATTCAATTTGGCAAATGTTCTATGTGCACTCCATAAGAAAGTGTATTCTGTTTTTGCATAGAGAATTCTCTAAATGTCAGTTAGGTCAAGTTAGTTGAAAGTGTTCAAGTCTGCCAAAACCGGTTTGGCTCAGTGGATAGAGTGTTGGCCTGCGGACTGGGGGGTCCCAGGTTCGATTCTGGTCAAGGGCACGTAACTTGGTTGTGGGCACATCCCCAATGGGAGATGTGCAGGAGGCAGCTGATCAATGTTTCTCTCTCATCAGCGTTTCTAACTCTCTATCCCTCTTCCTTCCTCTCTGTAAAAAATCAATAAAAATAAAAAAAAACCACAAAGTGTTCAAGTCTACTATATTCTTCCACAATATAATACTTGTTCTAACAATTACTGAGAGATATTGATATATCTGATTATACTGTGGATTTCTCTGTTTCTTCCTGGAGCTATATTAGTAGTTTTTTGCTGCATGGATTTTGAAACTATATTATTAGAGGCTTAAACATTTAGAATTGCTATGTCTCTTTGATACACTGATCTCTTACCCTTTACTTTTATCCTGCAAAATAATTTTGACTTTATAATTTACTTTGCCTAATATTTATGTAGCAACCCCACCTTTCTTTTCATTAATATTTATGTATATCTATTTTTATTCCTTTGCTTTTATCCTACTTAAAATGTGTTTCTTGTAGACAGCCTGTTGTTGGGTCTTGTCCTATATCACAGTCTCTGCATTTTAATTGGGAGTTTAGATCATTTATATTTGACTAGAGGCCTGGTGCATGAAATTTGTGCATGGGGGTGGGGGTCCCTCAGCCTGGCCTGCACCCTCTCTAATCCGGGACCCCTCAGGGGATGTCCAACTGCCGGTCTAGGCCCAATCCTGCAGTCCACCAAGAACATTAAATGATCAACATGTTACGCTCCCCACTCTGGCTCACAAGGAGCCACTGGCCTTCTGACATCTTGTTTTCTTCTTAGTTTCTTTTTTATTTAATTTAATAAATCTTTATTGTTCAGATTATTACAATTGTTCCTCTTTTTCCCCCCCTTAGCTCCCCTCCACCCGGTTCCCACCCCACCCTCTGCCCTTACCTCCCCCCTACTGTCCTCATCCATAGGTGTACACTTTTTGTCCAGTCTCTTCCCGCACCTCCCACACCCCTTTCCCCCTGAGAATTGTCAGTCCACTCCCTTTCTATGCCCCTGATTCTATTATATTCACCAGATTATTCTGTTCCTCAGGTTTTTAATTCACTTGATTTTAGATTCACTTGTTCATAGATATGTATTTGTTGTTGATAATTTTTATCTTTACCTTTTTCTTCTTCTCCCTCTTCTTAAAGAATACATTTCAGCATTTCATATAATACTGGTTTAGTGGTGATGAACTCCTTTAGCTTTTTCTTGTCTGTGAATCTCTTTATCTGCACTTCAATTCTGAATGATAGCTTTGCTAGGTAGAGTAATCTTGGTTGTAGGTTCTTGCTATTCATCACTTTGAATATTTCTTGCCACTCCCGTCTGGCCTGCATAGTTTCTGTTGAGAAATCAGCTGACAGTCGTATGGGTGCTCCCTTGTAGGTAATTAACTGTTTTTCTCTTGCTGCTTTTAATATTCTCTCTTTGTCTTTTGCTCTTGGCATTTTAATTATGATGTGTCTTGGTGTGGTCCTCTTTGGATTCCTTTTGTTTGGGGTTCTCTGCTTCCTGGACTTGTAAGTCTATTTCTTTCACCAGGTGGGGGAAGTTTTCGGTCATTATTTCTTCAAATAGGTTTTTGGTATCTTGCGCTCTCTCTTCTTCTGGCACCCCCATAATTCGGATGTTGGTACGCTTGAAGTTGTCCCAGAGGCTTCTTACACTATCTTCAAATTTTTGGATTTTTTTTTTCTTTTTGCTTTTCCAGCCGAGTGTTTTTTGCTTCTTTGTATTTCAACTCTTTGACTTGATTCTTGCGGTCCTCTAGTCTGCTGTTAGATCTCTGTATAATATTTTTTATTTCAGTCAGTGTATGTTTAATTTCTAGTTGATCCTTTTTCATATCCTTGAGGGTCTTGCTAAATTTATTGGCCTTTTCTAGGAAATTCTTGAAAAACCTTATAACCGTGGTTTTGAACTCTATATCCAGTCATTTGCTTTCCTCCATTTCTTTCATTTGTGATCTATTTCTTTGTCTATGCATTTTTGCTGCTTCCCTGAGTTGGTAGAGTAGCTTTGTGTGGTAGGTGTCCTCTAGGGCACAGTGGCTCAGCCTCCCCAGTTACCTGAGGTGGACACTCTTGGTGCACCCCTTTGTGGACTGTGTGCCCAGCCTTGTTGTAGTTAAGTCTTGATTGTTGTTGGTATCACTGGGAGGAATTGACCTCCAGGCCAATTGGCTGTGAGGATCAGCTGTGTCTATGCAAGGAGAACTTCTGTGCTGGAGACAGCCTTATGAGACAAGACTTGCAAAATTGTAAAAGCCTCTGTGCTCAGCTTGGATGGGGCGGAGTTTCAGGATGGAGCAGACAGCCTTGGTTTCCCATCAGCCCTGCCCTATGAGGCCCTTGGGTCTCAGTGTCCCTCAGTAATCGCTGCAAGCACCTCTGAGAGAAAGCCGCCCTCGAGTTTTGCCCACTGCCAGACAGTCCAGTTTCTCCCCAAATGAGTTGGGGTTACCAGAATCTTGCCCGGAACTGGAGTTCAGTGCACTCGGGAGCTTCTGTCTCCCTCCTGCTTTAGAAAGCCAGCTGTGCACTCAGCCTCCATGCATTCAGCAGTCAGTCCTCTCTGCACACGCGCGCCTCTGGACCTCTGCCTTCCGCAGCTCCTGAGTCTCAGTGTGCTTTCTCTTTTCCTGACAGTCCAGATTCCCCCTGAATGAGTTCGGGTTCTCAGTGTCTTGTCCGGGACTGGAGTTCAGTGCAGTCGGGAGCTTCCTCAGCCGCCCATGCACACAGCTGCCCATCCTCTCCACGTGCAAGTCTCCATACCTCAGCCTTTTGCAGATCCTCTGAGTCGCAATGTGCTTTCCTCTTTTCTTCTAATTGTAGAATTTCCACTTAGCCAGCCTTCCTGTGGTTCTGGATGGTGTCCTTTTTGTCTTTTAGTTGTAGTTTTGATATTGTTGTGTGAGGCAGCAGTTTAGGTGTTTACTTATGCCACCATCTTGGTTTCTCATTCTTCTTAGTCTCATAGGTAAAACAAATATAATCACAAGTGGAGGCCCAGTGCATGAAATTCATGCATGGGGGGTGTGTGTCCCTCAGCCCAGCCTGCACCCTCTCCAATCTGAGACCCCTCAAGGGCAGTCGGACATCCCTCTTACATCCAGGACTGCTGGCTCCCAACTGCTCACCTGCCTGCCTTCCTGATTGCCCCTAACTGCTTCTGCCTGCCAGACTGATCACCCCCTAACCCAGCTGTGGGCAAACTACAGCCCGTGGGCCAGATCCAGCTGTTCTATCCGGTTCTCTTGCTCTCCCCTCCGCTCCTTTACTTTGAATTTATTTTAGTTCACACAAACACTCCATCCATGCTTTTGTTCTGGCCCTCCGGTCCAGTTTAAGAACCCATTGTGGCCCTCGAGTCAAAAAGTTTGCCCACCCCTGCCCTAACCACTCCCCTGCCAGCCTGATTGATGCCTAACTGCTCCCCTGCCAGCAAGTTTGCCCCTAACTGCCCTCCCCTGCAGGCCTGGTCACCCCCAACTGCCCGACTTTGCAGACCTGGTCCCTCCCAACTGCCCTCCCCTGGTGGCCATCTTGTGGTGGCCATCTTGTGTCCACATGGGGTCAGCTATCTTGTGTGTTGGAGTGATGGTCAATTTGCATATTATTCTTTTATTAGATAGGAGGATTAAATAGGATAGAGGCCTGGTGCATGGGTGGGGGCCGGCTGGTTTGCCCTTAATGGTGTCCCGGATCAGGGTGGGGTTCCCTTGGGGCGTAGGGCAGCCTGGGCAAGGGACCTGTGGTGGTTTGCAGGCTGGCCACACCCCCCTGGCAACCCAAGTCGAGGCCCTGGTATCTGGGATTTATTTATCTTCTATAATTGAAACTTTGTAGCCTTGAGTGGAGGCCTGGGCCTGCCAGGGCAGGCAGAAAGCTTGGCTTCCTCCATTGCCGGGAAAACCCAAGCCTACTGCTCTCTCTGTGGCTGCAGACATCTTGGTTGGGTTAATTTGCATACTGGCTCCTGATTGGCTGGTGGGCATGGCTTGTGGGTGTAGCAGGGGTACTGTCAATTTGCATATTACTCTTTTATTAGATAGGAAGTTTCTAGTCATGATCTAGAGCAAAACTATAGATCAGTCCACTCATCTTATTAAACCAGCATTCTAACATTCCCTCTCGCAATCCAGGACCTCTGGCTCCTAACCCCTCACCTGCCTGCCTGTGTGATTGCCCCTACATACCTGATCGCCCCTAACTGCTCCCCTGTTGGCCTGATTGCCCCTAACTGCCTCTGCCTTGGCCCCTGCCACTGTGGCTTTGTCCGGAAGGATGACTGGAAGATGTCTGGTTGACCTGGTCTAATTAGCTTATTATCCTTTTATTATTAGTATATACCGTGTTTCCCCGAAAATAAAACATCCTCCGAAAATAAGACCTACTTCAGGTTTCCTTCTGAGTGAAATATAAGGCATCCCCCAAAAATAAGGCCCCAGGCTCTGTCTCAGAATGAAAATTAATTTACCGTAAACTGGTCACTAGGGCCGCCCCGACTGGCGTCTAGCAACCAGTGACGTTATGCGGAGTCCTGATGTCACTGCTGTGTGGAGGCGGAGCGGAGGTCGGAGTGAGCGGTGAGCGCAGGGCAAAAGAGAGGAGGAGACTTTTGCAGATGCATCTAGAAGAACAGGAGGATTAGAGTGGACGGGACGCGGCGAAGGTGGTGAGTGCTGGTCTGTCTCTGGTGACACTACCTGATGCTCACAGCCACCTTCATGATGACTGAAGGTTCTCAGTCAGTGGCAGACCCTGCTCCAGCCCAGATCCAAGCCCCAGCAAGCCCAGTGACAGTCCCCAGGCAGGCCCCAGGGGGTAAATGTCTGATAAAGGGGTAGGGGGGATGTCTGGTGAAGGTGTTCAGTGGCACAGGGGTGGGGGGAGGGGGATCACTTAAAATGACACAGGAGGATCAGAGGGGGCAATCAAAATGACACAGGAGGATCAGAGGGGACAATCAAAATGACACAGGAGGATCAGAGGGGACAATCAAAATGACATAGGAGGATCAAAAGGGGTTACTAAAATGGTAATCCCCCCTCTGATTCTCCTGTGCCATTTTGATTCCCCCCTCTGATCCCCCCTGTGTCATTTTGAGTGATCCCCCTCCTCCCACCTTGATACCCCAATTCCTTTTTTTTTACCCCTAGAAATGAGCGCAAAAAGAAAAAGCTACTCCGTGGAGTATAAGAAAGGAATCGTGGAAGACTCTTGGGGCCAAAATCTTACTGCTTTCTGCAAAGAGAAGATGTTGAGTATCCGATTGGTCCGAAAATGGCGAGCAGAGTATGGTAACCTCATTGAACAAGTGGACAAGGGAAATGCTAAAAAGCGCAAGTGTGGATCAGGTCGGCAACCATTATTTTCCGAGCTGGAAGACCTGATCTGTGAATGGGTTGTTGACAGAAGAGCAAAGGCTTTGGTTGTGAATAGGGCTCAGATTCAAGAATTTGCCCTTGCAATGGCACCACAGTTTGACATAGCCCCCGAAGACTTCAAAGCATCACAACACTGGCTGGATAATTTCCTTCAGCGAAGTGAACTGTCTTTAAGAAGATCTACAACATTGTTTAGGTTGGAAGATACTCAAGTTATTAAGCGAGCACTTGCATTCAAGTCCTTTATGGATGATGCTGACTTCTCTAAATACAATCTTTCCAACATGATTGCTATGGATGAAACTGCAGTGTTTATGGGCCAATCATCTCAAACAACAATTGAACAGCTGGGTGCCTCCATAGCGTACATTCCCTCCACTGCTTACAAAAGTGCACGTGTTTCCTGTATTTTGGCAATTCGTCTGGATGGCACTAAAATCCCACCTTTAATCATTTCTAAGGGCAAGAAGGAAAAGATTGAACGTGTTTTGGGCATTTTTATTCTTGAAACTGAAAAAGCCTGGGCCACACAAGCAGTTATAAGGAAGTGGGTCGATTTAATGCTGCCGCTTGTTATGCGAGGGAGCCAAAGAGGTCTGCTAGTCTGGGATGCAGCCAGCACTCACCACGCTAAAGACATGAAGACATTTCTTCACGAAAGAAAAATAGATCAGATAATGATTCCCGCAGGAATGACGGCCTATCTCCAGACTCTTAATATTGCAAGAAACATGGTCGTGACAGTGTTATGATCTCTGGCTTTTTATATATTTAGATTATTGTATTTTTCGTGCACGGGTGGGGTCCAGCTGGCCCAGCCCCAACTGAATTGGATCAGGGCTGAGCCTGTCAGGAGGAGGAGATGGAGGGAGGTTGGCCAGCTGGCCTGCCCCAATTGGGCCCCGATCAGGGCTGGGCCAGCTGGAGGAAGGGGCCGTGGGCGATTGGCTGGCAGGCCCTGCCCCCAATTGGGGTTTGGGGGCCAACTTGGGGTGTGGCCGGCCATGGGGAGGGACTGTGGGTGGTGGGTCAGCTGGCCCCACTCCCGAATGGGGTGGGGGGTGGTGATCAGGGGCCAGCAGACGTGACTGGCTAGGGGAGGAGCTGCAGGAGGTTGGCTGGCCAGCCCTACCCCCTATTGAGGTGGGGGGTGTGATCAAGGGCGGGCTGGCTGAGAGGAGGGGCTGCAGGCCTATTGTGATGGGTCTGGCTGATGGGGGGGGGGCTGGTAGGGGGGTATGGGAGGGGACATTTGGCTGGCCCGCCCCGCTCTTGATCGGGGTGTTAGAGTCTGATCAGGGGCAGGCTGGCAGGGGGGAGGGGCTGTGAGGTTGGCAGGCCAGCCCAACGCCCTGATCGGGCCGGTTCTCTGGCCATAGTGGGTGTCATAGCAACTGGTCATTATGGTCATTATGGCTGTTATGGTCACTGACTTTTTATATATATAGATTGATTATTGACATGATTGTGTTTGAGCTTATCATCTTGCTATTTGTCTTCTATTTATGCCATTTTTTCCTTTGTTTCCCTTTTCCTATTATTCTGAATTCTTTGGAGTTGAGTATTTTTATGGTTTTAGTTAATCTCCTCAGTTGGCTTATCAACTATAATTATTTTGTTATTTTGGTGATTGCTTTAGGTATATATTGAATTTAATTGGTCTCATTGATATTGCCTAGACCTCGTGAGCCGCGGTTTGCCGCTCTGTTGCCTAATGAGTTTGCCGATCACTGGGATAGGGGCTTAATCACAAGGAACAACAACAGCCTGTAATTATTGGAATTGAGAGTCTAAGTCAGTGGTCGGCAAACTCATTAGTCAACAGAGCGGCAAACCGCAGCTTGCCGACCACTGGCCTAGACCAGCTAACCATGCTTCCAGTTCAGTGCCTTTGCTCTCTCTGCTGGAAATGATCACCTCATGCAGCTGTCTGCATGGCTCACTCCCCCATTTCATTTGGTTTCTGCTCAGATATCACTCTATCAGAGAGGACCTTCCTGAACTACTAATCTAAGGTAGCTTTCTAGACCTGATCTGTCACTCTTTACCTTTTAAACTACCCAATGCTCTTCATAGCCCTTATTATCTTATGATGCATATTCATTTGTTTATTGTCTCTTGCTCTCCAGTAGGTAAGTTTCCCTGAAGCAAGGAATTTCTTTTGTTCATTGCTGAATTTCCAGTATGTAGAAAAGTACCTGACATCTTAAGCCCTTAATAACTGTCCTTTGTTGGGTGAATAAATAAAAGATTCATAGTTGAGGGGAGGACTAATATCTACGTTAATGTGTAGTTTGATCTCCTGTAGTATCTGATTACCAGACGCATTTGGATGAACTAACTGGAGAGGTGAGTGTCCTTCCCTCTCAGTCACTGCTCTGACTGCAGTCCTTTGAGAGTTATACAATTGCTAGAAAACAATAACTTTCTAGTCAGCTGAGGAACACTCACTAGTGAGATAAATATGAGGAAGGGTTTTGGAGGGCATTTCTGTGCTCCTTTCTAGCCCCTGCATGATATGGCTCCCAACACACCTGCCTTTCTTCTTCAGGTTCATACTCTAGGTTACTTTTGGCACAGATTCTCAATAACTCAAAGTTCAAGATTTCACTCATCTTTATTATTTAGAAATCAACAACATGGTGGGTTGTTTTGTTTTGTTCTGTTTTGTTTTTTTTTTAAAAAATAAAAACAAATGTGTGTGAGGAAGATAAAGAGAGGGAGACAGAGAGAATAATAAATGTAACATTTAAGAAATCTGGGTGAAGGGCCAAAGGATTCTTTACACTAATTTTATAACTTTTCTCTAAGTCCAAAATCACTTCAAAACAAGATATAAAGAGAATAACTTCATGCCAGTACCAAACTATTTTGATTACAATAGCCTTGTGATATAGTTTGGTATTAGCTAGTATGATTCCTCTAACTCTGTTCTTTGTTCTCAAGATTGCTGTTGCTATTTGGGGTCTTTTGTGGTTCCGTATAAATTTTTAAAATATCTGTTCTAGTTCTGTGAAATATGTCATTGATATCTTGATAGGAATTGCATTAAATCTATAGATCACTTTGTGTAATATAGCATTTTAATGATGTTAATTCTTCCTATTCATGAATATGGTATATGCTTCCACTTATTTGTATCAGAATAGAGAGCACAGGAATAAACCCATTCCTTCATTGTGAATTAATATTTGGCAAAGGAGGCAAGAACATACAATGGAGTAAACATAGGCTCTTCAATAAATGGAGCTGGGAAAACTGAACAGATATGTGCAAAAATAACATTAGACCACCTTCTTACACCATACACAAGAATAAACTCAAAATGAATAGAATGGATTAAAGACTTAAGTATAAGACTCAAAATCTAGAAGAAAACATAGGCAGTAAAATCTCTGACATTTCTCATAGCAATATTTTTTTCTGATATGTCTCCTCATGCAAGAGAAACAAAAGAAAAATAAACAAATTGGACTACATCAAACTAAAAAGTTTTTAACAGCAAACAAAACCATCGACAAAATTAAAAAAAACAACACTGAATGGGAGAACATATTCAATAATGATACATCTGATAAAGGGTTAATATTCAAAATTTATGAAGAACTTATGAAACTAAACACTCAAAAATTGATTTTAAAAAATGTGCAAAGGACCTGAATAGACACATCTCCAAAGAGGACATACAGATGGCCAATAGACATATGAAAAGATGCTCAACTTCACTAACCATCAGAGAAATGCAAATTAAAACCATAATGAGATAGCATCTCACACCTGGCAGAATGGCTATCATCAATAAATCAACAAACAGCATGCTGGCAAGGATGTGGAGAAAAGGGAATCTTCTCACACTGTTGTTGGGAATGCAGATTGGTGCAGCCACTGTGGAAGACAGTATAGAGTTTCCTCAAGAAATAAAAAATGGAACTGATTTATGACCCAGTGATTCCACTTTTGGGGATATATTTGAAGAAACCCCAAACTCTGATTTGAAAGAATATATGCATCCCCATATTCATTGCAGTGTTATTTAAAATATCCAAGATCTGGAAACAGCCCAAGTGCCCATCAGAGATGAATGGATAAAAAAGTAGTGGTACATTTACACAATAGAATACTAGTTGGCCATAAAAAGGAAGGAAATTTTACCTTTTGCAAAAACATGGATGGACCTATTATGCTAAGGGGAAATAAGCCAGTCAAAGACAAATACCATATGATCTCACTTATATGTAGAATCTCATGAACAAAATAAACATACAAATAATATAGAAACAAACTCATAGATACAGAAAATAGACTGACAGTTGTTAGAGAGGAGGGGTGTTGGGGAGCTGGGTATTAAAGGTGAAGAGATTAAACAAACAAACAAAAAAAACAACAACAAACAGACTCATAGACACAGATGACCAGAGGGAAAGGTTTGTAGGGGGTGGCAGTAGAAGAGGGTATATAGGGATAAATATTGATGGAAGGAGACTTGACTTTGGGTGGTGAACACACAATGCAATATACGAATGATGTATTATAGATTGTACACCTGAAACCTATATACTTTTATTAACCAATGTCACCTTAAAAACTTCAATAATTTTTTTTTATAAAGAGAATAATTCAGGCATTCTTACTTCCACCCTTTCTTCTAATCCATACAGCCAATAGGGTCTCAAGTCCTGCTGCTTCTAGTCTGTCATCTGAATTTATACCCATTGCCTCTGGTTGTACCCCACTTACTATTCCCACTGCTCTTCATGTCCTCTTACCTATAATATTTTCTTATTTTTATCCTCACCCGAGGATATGTTTATTGATTTTAGAGAAGAAGGAAGAGAGAGAGAAACATTGATGTGAGAGAGAAACATCTATCTGATGTTTGCTGCACACACCCTGACTGAGAATCAAACCCACACTGTATTGGTGTACAGGATGATGACCCTACCAACTAAGCATCAGAGCCTCTTACCTATTTCTTGCAACAATCTCTGGGACTGGCCTCCTGAAGCAGTCACTTCTGGCTGCTGTCCGCCCTACCTATGGCTGCCTGCATGCTTGGCCTGAAATATAGATCTAATCATATCACTCTTCTGCTCAAAGCCTATGCTTTTCCTTTTTAGCCTCCTCCCAAAAATAAAAAAAAAATAAAAAAGGTCCAACCTTTAGCTTAGAGCTGGATAGGCCTACACAATTAGCCCCAAACACTCTAATCAGACTTATCCCCACCCTGCCCCTCGGCATTCATCCTATTTGATTCTCTGCCATTCCAAGAACACATTCACATTTCCTGTTCTCTTTGCTGACTCTCCCCTCTCTTTCTATTGAAGGATTTCTTTAAATTCTACCTCCTCTGGAGGTCTTCTCCATAGAGGTCCTCAGTCAGTAGAAATGATCTTCTGAAGATTATGAGTGTATAGTAACTGTGGTATATACCTTTGCTATGGAGTTTACATTCCTGACTCACCTCTAGTGCTATTTCTATAGAGCCCTTGTCCATCAAACTGTTTCATTTGAATCATGCTCATTTTTATTGTAACTTTCAAAAGATCCAATCAGCTACATTCTCCTTTATGGCATTCTGATTATCAAAGGTCCAGAAATGACCCAGTGTTTTATCCTCTCCAAGAAAACCATGTGGCAGTATAAGTTGGTGAGCAATTATGTTCAGAATAAATCAGAAAGGTTCTGCTGCTGTTGAAATCATGTTTTTCTTTCATCCTTAAATTGAGATGCATAGGAAGGTTTCTGCCTTCTAAAGCCCATTATACAAACCCTTTCTACAGGATCTATGGTGCACACCCTGCATTTGGAATGGCTAATTTCAAAGTAAAAGAAAAACCTCATAAAATTTTTGTTTGTTGATTATTTTATTTTAATGTAATATATATATATATTTTTGTCACAGATTACAATTACCAGGATCAGATATTGGAATATGTCTTTTTTGAAGGGTAAATAAGAAAGATATACAGTGATTTCCAAAATCTTGGCTGTGCCTATTTTCTGTTTCCTGAAATATGCATGAGTGATATTATTTAAAGAGATTCAGAGCAAGATGGCATTGAATAATTGCTGACATTTGTGCTGTCTGGTTAAGAGCTTCAGTATTTCAAGGATGAAATATTCTAGAATTTTCTTTTTTAAGCAAATGAATGGGGCTTGATTTTGTGAATTCTTTCCCTATGCAAAAGCAAGTTAGGATTTCCCTCATCTCTTCCTTTAATCTATTTTATGATCCTATATAATAAAGGGATAATATGCAAATTGTCCCCTTGACCAGGAGTTCAACCCTCACCCTGATTGGGGGCAAGGCTGGTGGGCCAACCACCTGTGGCCCCTTCCCCTGGCCCACCCTGCCCCCAATCTGCCCTCCCCACCCCAGTAGGGGTGGGCTGGCTAGACTCCCCAACTGTGCACAAATTCATGCACTGGGCCTCTAGTCTAGTATAATAACTTTTGAGAATTGAAAACTTATTGTACTTTAAAATCCACTGACATTTTTAATGAAGGTCAATTTGTTTTTATTCTTCCTTTTTATTATTTTTCTCTTGAGACTAGAGGTATTTTTCTAACACATTTATGAGTTTGGCATTAAGTTCCATGGAAAATCCATTTTTATTGTATTTATTTTACCTCAAGAGATCCAAGATTTCATTTCCCCCCCTTTTGGGGGGTCTAATTTAATTGTCCAATTATTAAGGATCATTTAATTTGACTTTTCATTTGGATTTGTCATGGATAACTAAATTCATAGGAATGTGTAATTACTCAGAAATTCTGAACCTCTTTGGTCCTCTGGGTGTTTGAAAGATCCCAGAAGTCTTTGTAACTAGTTTCCATGCAGACTCTTGATCATATTGCTGAGTGTGCAGTTCTGTTTACGGCTGCCATGTTTCTCCTTTTGGGAGGAACCAGCATACCTCCATTTTTTTGCCCAAACACTGACCAATGAGCAGCAGAGACATTTTGCTCAAGTCTCTTGGGACTGAGACAGCCCAGTATGGACCAAACATAGATACTTGACATGTACCTGCTGCTGACAGCCGCTGGATTCCTGCAGTCTAGGAGACTTTTCTGTTTCCTAGTCATTGAATTGCACAGAGATATCTTAAGGACCTTTTATGGGTTTAAGACAGACATCTAATATAGATACTTTGAATATACCTCAAATAACCCCCCTTAATGTCCTTCTAATTATTCCCTTATAATTACCTTGTTCCTCTCTTCCCATCCCCTCCTCCCTTTCCTTCTCAATTATGCTTTGAACCATTTTTGGAGGAGTTTGAGTAATTTGGTAGCTGCTTCACAATAATGACAGGAAAGGACCTCATCTATGTTCAGACCATTTCAGTTTGTATCTGCTTGCCCTTACGGGATTATATTCTGCCTGTGACCTTTAGCTGGCCTTCACCCTGCTACTTGTGCCATGGTAATAATCGATATCTGCTAATGAGCCAATAGTATATTTTAATAGCAATATATTTATTTGCTGGTATAAATATTTACAAATTATTGTAAATATTTATTTACAGAAATTACATGAACCTTCATATTAAAAATTATGCATGTACCATAATGTGCTCAACAGCACTGTCACTTGGATTCTTTCATAGACTTTGCTCATTACAGAGCAGTCTAATTATTTATGTACATTCTTTCTACTGTGGGCTTATTACTACCTGTATAGGGTTGCTAACCAACATTTCAGCAATCCCTGCACTCTGATATGTATACTTTTCAGCAGCTTGGCTTTCTAAGCATAGCTTTCCCCAGGCACAGATAAATCCCTTCTCTAAGTTCTGAGCCTGCTATTACCTGGTGAAAGCTAAACCTTCTCATCAAGGAACTGCAACAAGTCTTCCTCCTGACATTCACAATAATGACAGCAATACCATTGTTCCAGACTCAGATATCAGAATTATCTTTGATTCTCTGTCTACCCAGGGTCAATGTCCAATTATTCACTAAGCCTGACTTCAAATGTGTAGCTGAAAAAACACTGTGTTGGAAATTTAGGACATAGGTTCTGATCTGGGCTCTGCTTCTAATTAACTGGGAACCTCCGCTGTACCCAACTTTGTCTTCACACTATCTTCCAAACATGGAGTATGTATGGAAGGGGCTATGATCCATACCAGAGGTTCACAAGCCTTTTTTCCTAGGCCTGCCCTTCCTCATTGGCCACCTATGCCTCCTGTGATACTAGCACACTGCTTGCTTCAAGTGCACAGAGAAACATTATTCAAGTCTGGGCAGTTTCCAGGTTAGTCACTCTGTATAACTGCTTTAGGTCACAAGTACCAGTACAATTTCATGTTAATCATTTCTAATTCTGAGACACTATATAGTAAAACCCAAAATATTTATGGAAGAAACTGAGATTAACTTGCTTCCATTTTCAGAAAGGAGAGGATTACTATCTGCTCAGCTTTAGGTGAGTGGGCTATGATTTTACTTAAATGGCATACAAAGTGTTGGATTTATTAACCAACATTTTAATCAACTGCTGGGTTAGGACTTTCCATGTTGCATTACTATATTACTTCAATAGTATTTATGGTTTCATCACTGAAATATTGATGGGAAGGATATCCTTTTCCCTTCTTAATCCTATGTAACAAAGAGGTAATATGCAAATTGGCCATCACACGCTCACAAGATGGCTGCCTACAACCAGGCCGGTAGGGGGGTTAGTGAGGGATGACCAAACGACTGAACAAGCAGGCTGCGTGGGGTGACCAGGCTGGTGGGGGGGCCATGAGGGGCAACCAGGCTGGCAGGGGGGGGGCAGTTGGGGGTGACCAGGCCAGCGGGCAGGGAAGTTGGGGGTGATTAGGCTTGCGGGGGGGGGAGGGCAGTGAGGGGCGATCAGGCCAGCAGGGAGGGGGCAGTTGGGGGCAACCTGGCCAGCAGGGGGGTGGCGATCAGGCTGGCATGCAGAGGCAGTGAGGGGCAATTGGGCCAGCAGGGGGGGAAGTTAGGGGGCAATTAGGCAGGCAGGCAGGTGAGTGATTAGGAACCAGCAGTCCAGGATTGTGAGAGGGATGTCAGTCATCCCCTGAGAAGTCCCGGATTGGAGAGGGTGCAGGCTGGGTGGAGGGGACCCCCATGTGCATGAATTTTGTGCACCAGACCTCTAGTTAAATTATAAGTTGTTCCTTTCTATTTGTTCCTATATTTTCTTTTCCCACACAATTGTTATGGCAATTCTGAGCTTTTATCTTCAATTTTTATTTAGCTAATAAATGAGCAAAGTTCATAAAAATGAGAAATACTTTATATAATCATATATATATATATATATATATATATATATATATATATCTCAGTAAGTTCTGATATGAGTTTTGATGGAATCAACAAAAAATGTATGAGTTCTAGTATTTTTCAGTTATTATTGCTCCATTGAGTTATTTTTGGATACTGATAAACTTTCATCTCTGATAGAAAAGAGCAGTTAATGTAATCTTTTCTGTTCAAAAATTATATTTAAAGTAGAGGCCCATTGCACGAAGATTCATGCAATAGGCCTTCCTTCCTCTGGCTGCCGGCACCGGTTTTCCTCCGGCTCCCAGGACCCAGACCTTCGCTCTAGCTGCCGCCTTCAGTCTTCACTCCAGCTGGAGCCTTCAGTCTTTGCTCCAGCCAGAGCACTGCTCCTGTAGCTCCCTCCACCTCCCGTCCCCCTCATAGCAGGTGTCCCACCCCGCCCAGCCACTCCACACCTACATGCATGCTGCCCAGAGGCCCGGAGTGGCTGGGGGGTGGGGCCGCCTCCATCTTTGTTGGGTTAATTTGCATACTCACTCCTGATTGGCTGGTGGGTGTCATGAAGTGACGGTCAATTTGCATGTTTCTCTTTTATTAGTGTAGATAGAGAATTCTATTAAAGTCATGCCTCACTTTTTAGAGTGTGTAAAATTAGTGTGTAAATGGATTTAAAATTCACAGAACTACTGGTGGGAATGTAAATTGGTAAGCCATTTGGCAATATCTGGTGAAATTGCAATGTACATTGCCTATGGTCCATCACTTACTCTTTAGCCATGAAGAGGTGTTCTCCCAAATGTGCACTGTCTATTAGGTAAGGAAATAACATTAAAATTAATAAATATTGAACATTGCTCTTTTCCATCTATAATTTTATTTAATTATTGCAACCTACCACTGTGCAAAACTGTTATAGTAAGTTTGAGTTGCTTTTCTTGAAGGTTGAATTCCATTAATCTGCTCATCATTATAAATTTGTTTTTTTTATTTTAAATACTAGAGGCCTGGTCCACAAAATTCATGCACTCGGGGGGGGGGGGGGGTGTCCCTCAGCCCGGCCTGCACCCTCTTGCAGTCTGGAAGCCCTTGGGGTGTGTCCAACTGACAGCTTTGGCCCAGTCCCTGTGGGGAGCCGGCCTAAACTGGCAGTCAGACATCCTTAGCACTGTTGCGGAGGGAAGAGAGGCTCCCACCACTGCTGCTGTGCTCACCAGCTGTGAGCAGCTTCTGGCTGAGCGGCACTCCCTCTATGGGAGTGCACTGACCACCAGGGGCCAGCTCCTGTGTTGAGCATCTGCCCCCTGGTGGTCATTGCGTGTCATAGCAACAGGTCATTCTGCCATTCAGTCGATTTGCATATTAGCCTTTTATTATATAGGATTCATACTTAACTGATTTTTAGAAAACTTAGTTCATTGGATAAATTTGTAAAATAATGTTCACTGTAAAGGTGATGTCATTCTTACATTAGCATGAATAGCCCTGGTGTTTTACTTTTAAGAGAGTGCAGCTTTAGAGTCTTACATGAAAGGTAAACAACTACAGTACATAGAAATAAATTCCATAAAAATGTATCATGTCTACAGAAAAAAGGTATACAATTTAGTCAATGGATAAAAAACAAGACTTAAATGGAAACACATACTAGGTTGACTCTATGCAAGTAAAAATATAAGTTCTCTTCAAATCAAAATGTATTTTGTTGACATAAATTTACAGTGCTGTTTTCATTGGCTGGATCTTAAAAGTTTTATCAAAAGGAAGAAAGTATAAAATATTTTAAATATTTAAAGAAGAGTATTGAAAGAGGAATAACAACCAAATATTGAAGTTTGCTCTAAGGTTATAATAATGAAAAGGGTGATGATTTTCATAGAGATTTTGATATTCTTCTTGCTGCATTCTTGGCTAGTGACTCAAGGTTGTCCTTCACATCACCTTTTTTTTCCTTGTTTCATTCTGCTTCCTTTTTATCTCTACCAGTTTCACAACTATTTTTCCTCCTGCCATTACTATTATCATTATGTATTTTATCTCTTATTTTATAGTCATTGCTTTTATTTTTTGAAGAGGACATATCAAACATTGTTTTTATTTCCTATCATAAATATTTTAAATGTATTTTTTCTTTCCATCTCAGTGCAATGTTCTCATTTTTGGGTTGTTTGCAGATTATTTCATGGATTTCATTGTCTTTCTATTTTCTCAATTGCAATGGAAGAATGTAAACAGAATAGTACTTTTGCTCACAGATTCCTTTTGATTGTGAAAATATTCCTATAAGATCTTGTGATTGCTGGTTTGTTGAGGAAATTTTTCAGTAACAGCAGTAAAAACAAGTGGGAGAGATCCAGAGTCATGGAGATTCAGGGAAAGAAAATGTCTCTAGAGGATTAGCTCTTCGTTTCACTAGAAATCCTCTTTTTATAGCAAATTTTCAGTTTTATTTGGTCTCCTCATCAGGTATGCAGTGTAACTATGCTCCAGCAAGTGAGTTCTATTGAGAATCCTTAGAAGCACAGAGACATTGTGTCCTACTGAAGAACCTGTCTTTTACTTCATGTTAAAATGAGCACTAACAAACAGCAGAGTGAAGAAATGCCAATTAACAAGTATTGACCGTGACTGACTCATTAATCCTATAATGTTTAATCCATAAACAACCTGTAAAATAAGTACTACACCCTCATTTCACAGATAAGCAAAATGAGTTTTCAAGGAGATAAGAGAAAGAGTATTCTGCTAACTTACCTAGATTTTTTCTGTAAAAGCAGAAACACTGACTTTTCAATGAAAAGAATATCATTCTACAACTTCTGAAAGAAATCATTTAATTTAACCTCTTAGTCAAGGGCCGAATTCCTTCTCCAGCATCCCTGCCAAGCACTCATTTCCCGAGTGCTTGAAGCCTTCCGCTGACAGGGAGCATGCTATCTTGCAAGGCGCCCTAGGAGTCTGCAAGCAGAGCAGTCCGTGTTCTCATTCACACGCCGTGGGTTCCGCCTCCACACACTTTGGATATCAAGTCTAAACTCTTTCAAGTAACTACCCTGAAGTATTTATTTAAAAAATAATGTCACCCCCTTCTCCAGAACTGAGTTCGCTAGTAAAAGTTCAGTTTGTATGTGAGTTGCAGTTATGTAGGACGAAGGCGAAATGGAATGGCAAGTTACTGGTAGTTCTGATAGGCCCCAGTGGTCCTTAGAAGCTAATCACAGCCGGCACACCTCCTTGGCAGCGCCTCTGAAGACAGGGGAGGAATAGGTATGAAGAGGTGTGAGCAGCTGCTGGGGTTTCAGCAAATAGGTAGCTCAAAGCCTCTGCACATGTAATCACTGAGCCTCCTACTTTGTCCTAAATCAGTATATCCTGGGTATGTTCTATCTCCTACGACTCTCAGGTATGGTTTAGGTTTTAGTTTTATTTTTTCTAAAAGCTAAATTATTTCTCCATAGCATGCTACCTGGATACATTTCACTTTATTTCTTTTCAATCTGCAGTGACTTCTTTCAGGGATCCATAACATATTTGCATCTTTAATAAAAATTCCCATTTGCCTAGGAAAGCCCCCCTCTGTCTTAAATGTATTCACATTTCTAAGACTTATTAGACAGAAATCTCAGACCTCTTGGCTGGTGAGCTCCCCAATTTCTGACATTTTAGAGCAATCACATTTAGTTTTTTAAGATTTCTAAAGAAGCAGAGAGTTCCTTGAGGGTAGGTGTCAAGGCAGATAATTCTCTTCCCCAAAGCTGTAGCTAGTCAGTGTTATGCTCAGTGCATACTTGTTAAAGGAAGCAGTAGCTCTAGTCCAGTGGTCACCAACCTTTTGGTAAATGGTTTCTTGATGTTTGAATTATAGTTTTGGGGGTGGTGTTTCCACTGAAGTGGTAAATAAACAGTATGTTCTTATAAACACAACTGAAATGATCTGCTGACAGGAGAAAGAGATGAGAATGGATAGGCGTATAATGGTATGGTGTCGGATTAGGTGACAGAAGAAGAAACGAGAGTTAAGTTGGAGAATTGGAATATGAATAAGGGGCTTATATGTTCCATGTTAGGATAGCAAATAGAAGTGACCAAGGGGATGGAGAGAGAGAGAGAGAGGGAGAGAGAGAGAGAGAGAGAGAGAGAGAAGAGAAGAGAAGAGAAGAGAAGAGAAGAGAAGAGAAGAGAAGAGAAGAGAAGAGAAGAGAAGAGAAGAGAGAGAGAAGAGATGTGGCTGGTCTTGAAAGAGCCAAACTGAATGCTTATGAAAAGAACAAGGCATAGAAAAGGAGATTGACAAAGAGACAAAATGAGCTAAGGCTCATTTAAAGAAACCTGAGAGAAATATCCAGGACAGAAGATGAACACAGCAAAAAATAAATTGGAAATGCAGCTAGAAATGAAGATGATATAGAAACCCAATGAAGATTGGTAAAGTGGACTAGAGGGTAATACCTAATTAAAAAGAATAGGTGTGAATTTTTATTATTCATTCACTTTGGAATGAATGATCCAGTAAAAACGAAGGTCTCAGAAATGAGGATAGATGCCTCTGTGGAAACAGCAATGTATATATTATAATATATGTGTATTAAGACAAAAAGGTAAAAATGTTCCCTATATTTTCTTTCTTTTTTAAAATATATTTTTATTGATTTCAGAGAGGAAGGGAGAGGGAGATAAAAACATCAATGATGAGAGGGAGTCATTGATTGGCTGCCTCTTGTATGCTCCCTACTGAGGATCGAGCCTGCAACCCAGGCATGTGCCATTGACTGGAATCAAACCTCGGGACCCTTTAATCCACAGGCCAATGTTCTATCCACTGAGCCAAACAAGCTATGGCTCCTTTTATTTTCCAGTAACAAGAATAGAAATCAAGTATATATGGTCATGTAATTGAAAATGGCAAAATTGTGAAAAAACAGTGCCTCTCCCCAGACATCAGCACCCACTTCTGTAGCACTGCCAGGTCCTCCTGAAATAACAGCTGCAGAGTCTTGATGTATTTAGTGGCAGCCAGTCCACTCTGCAGACCATGAGGACAATTTGAAGCATTTATTTATTTATTTATTTATTTATTTATTTATTTATTTATTTATTTATTTATTTTACATTTAAAGTTACCTGGACAGCGCGCGCGCACACACACACACACACACACACACACACACACACCAAATTCCTTACTTTTGGAGTGTGTTTAATTGCCCATGTCCTCTACCGTAAAGTTATAAATCTGTAACTTCACCTCTCACACCTTTGTTTTGTGCTCTCTTTCTCTCTTATGGGTAATTCCACATTTCTAGTAGACCTTCCTTAAGCCTCGTTGCCAATACATGGTATTCTTCGTTGCTCCAAATATTTAAAATAATCCTACTCTATGAAATCTTTCAAACACCACTCAAGGCTAATAACCTTCATCACTTGAGCAGTTCCTTTGTTCCTTAACATCCTTCCCAGTGCACCTTGTACTCCAATTGTGCAAGTATATGACACTTCCTCAAGCATCATCTTAGCCGTGGCCAGCTTAACTCGGTGGATACAGCATCGGCCTGTGGACTGAAGGGTCCTGGTTTCAATTCCAGACAAGGGCACATGCCCAAGTTGCAGGCTCGATCCCCAGTAGAGGGCATGCAAGAGAATGATTCTCTCTCATCATTGATGTTTCTATCTCTCTCCCTCTCCCTTACTCTCTGAAGTCAATAAAATATATATATTTAAAAGAACCATGTTTTATACCCAATATCTGCCAGAACATTTGAGTTACCTAGAAATTAGGAAAATTAATGTACCATTTATAAAACCATAGAATGTTGGAACTGGGAGGGAATTTTAGAGATCATCTATCCCAACTTGCTATGAGTCATTTGTTAACAGTTCCAAGGGACTCGTTCATAACAAGGAATATAAACAATTAGGGCCGTTTTAAAAACTCTAGAGTAAGAAAAATTACAGGATTCCCCTGAGGAGGGAAATGAAGCTAAGTGTGTTGATTTGGACAGATGCTTGAACAGCATCTCCAACACATGCAGGCACAAATGCAGGGCTATGTTGGTTCAATACAGTAGATGAGTCTTCAAATCAAACAGAGACATTTATTAAGCATAGCATCATGATTAGGTTATGCGCAAGGTATCGAAGAACTGAAACTGTGTTCTATAAATATGAGAAACACAGAATCCAGCTCACAGAGAAAAACCAGAGTTCATGTGGATAGTCAGTCATGATTTTTCTTCTAAATGTGTAGCCTAATATGCTTGGTGCTCACAATGTTACTGACACCTGTATCACTGAATAGGTTTGTAAGAAGACTTTTAAAAAAACAACACCCAGTGTGTGTGTGTGTGTGTGTGTGTGTGTGTGTGTGCGTGTGTGTGTGTGTGTGTGTGTGTGTGTGTGTGTTATACACGTGCCAAACTCCTTGTAGAGATCTGGCATAAGACTCTGACTTCCCTAGTTCCTAGTGAGGTCATTCAAAATTATTCAAATCAACAATTATACTTTCTCCACATAAGTGTGAGAATAACCTGGAGGCTTGTGTCATGTTGTAGTGCTAAGCATGTTGGGAGTGGAGGAGGCTGTCTGAGACTTGTCCTGCAGGCGTTCTTTGGCTAAGTGCTCTCGAGGTCCTGAAGCCCTCAGAGGACAAGCCCCAGCTCCTGTTCGTCTTCATCGTGAAGACTGTGCTGACCTCTGAAGCCCAGCCTGGGCAAGATCGAATTAAAGTCTCTCTCCCTGGGCTCTCCTAGCTTTTTACAGAGGGCCAGTAAGACAGTGGTTACGTGGGTGGTTGCATTGCCTTCTCTGGCACTTTGGAAATTTGTGAGGAATTTTTGTTTGTTGAATGAGAGCAGGCACCAGTTAGTGGGTGGGAGCCAGTTCTATTCAATGAAAAAATATTATGTGACCAGTATTTTTTCACACAATTTTAATTATAGTGACTTTTCTAGGATTCAACTACCATGTACATCGAGAGAAGACTGTATATTGTTGTATTTGGACTGTTACCTTGGAAGAGTCAATGACAATACTGATTGTTATATTTGAGCCTCCATTATCTATGGAGCCAGTTTCTGTTACATTATGTCTTTGGATGTAGTCATACCTGAGCATTTGTGTATATATTATTTATAAGTTACATAGCTTTTATTTCTTCTTTATTTTACAATCAGGACACTGTATTGATTTTTCTCAACTTATATATTCAATTACATATTATCTATAAATTTCATTACAGGAAAATAAAGAGATATTAAAGTATTTATTATAGAAAAAGAACATTGCGGCTGATAGGGATGGGGTAGAAAAAGCATGAGCTTTGAGGTTATATCTGGGTTGTCTCTGCCACTTACCAGTTATTTGAATTTAGGGAAGCTACATCTTTATATTACCTTTTCCTCATCTGAAAAATAGGGATAATAGCAATTCTTTTATGTAATTTGTGATTTACCCCTCCCTTCCTAGTTGTTACAAATATATTGATATGTAATAGAATACTTAGTGCTGGTCTTTTATGTATTTTCTAAAGATACTTTTTCGTAATACATTTTAATCGAATGTTGTGCCTTCTTATTTGTATGATAGATGTCATTTTTGATATATGCTCATAGTTTAAAAATATGTATTTCAATTTGTTCATTTTATATATAATATCTAATTTTATAGTATACTAGAGGCCTGGTGCATGAAATTTTTGCATGGGGGGTCCCTTAGCCTGGCCTGTGCCCTCTCGCAGTCTGAAATCCCCACGATCGATTGCCCCAAAGAGGTAGGCCCTGCCCACCTGGCTGAGGCTCTGTGATGGATCATCCTCACAGAGGGAGGCCCCACCCACTCACTGCAGCACCACTACAAGGTAGTCTGGGCCTCCCTCTTTGGGGCCATCGATCACACCTTGCAGAGGGAGGCCCCACCCACCCGCTGCAGCCCACTGGTCAATGGCCTGGGCCTCCCTCTTGGGGCAATTGTGGAGCCCCCCAATTGATCGCCCCGCTAGCCAGTGGCCTGGAACTCCCTCTGCGGGGCGATTATGGAGTGATGGCTGGGCCCCCAACCAATCGCATCGCACCCACCTTGGCTGGCCTGGCGCCAGTGTGTGTCATAGGGTGGTCTCCAGACAGTCCTTCTGCTGTTCGGCCGTTCGGTCATTTTGCATATTACACTTTTATTATTATAGGTTATTATCTTTATCTACATATATACTATCATTAATACTTCATAATTTTCTATTTTAAGAGGTTGTATAGTTTTGTCTATTTTAATAAATTTCTGCTAGTTCTAGCATACTGGAAGAAGTATCTGTTCAGGTTCTCTGCCCATTTTTTAAAAATTATTATTATTTTAAAAAATCTTTATTGTTTAAAGTATTACATAGTATTACATAGGTCCTCTTTCTCCCCCCCCCCCCCCCCCCGCCGCCCATTAACCTCTTCCAGACTGTTCCTATCCTCCCCCCACCCCCAGGCCCTCACCACCCCATTGTCTGTGTTCCCAGGTTATGCATATATGCATACAAGTTCATGGGTTGATCTCTTCTCAAGCACCCTCCCCTGACTTCCTTCTGAGGTTCAACAGTCTGTTCATGGATTGTCAAAGAAATTGAAACAGAATGTCTTCTGCTCAGTGTGGCTCAGTGGTTGAGCATCAACTCATGAACCAGGAGGTCACAGTTTGATTCCCAGTCAGGGCATATGCACAGGTTTCAGGCTCAGTCCCCAGTGTGGGGTATACAAGAGGCAGCCAATTAATGATTATCTCTCATCATTGATGTTTTTGTTTTTCTCTCTCTCTTCCTTCCTCTCTAAAATCAATAAAAATATATTAAAAAAGCAAAACAAAACAAAAACAGAAAGTCAAAAATATATCTGCACTCCCACATTGTTGCAGCATTATTCATAATAGCCAAGATATGGAAACAACCTAAATGCCTAACAAATGAATAATCAAAAGTGTATTATTTGCATACAATGGAATATTATTTAGCCATGAGAAAGGAGGAAATCCTGCCATTTGCCACAAAATAGATGGACCTTGAGAGTATTATACATAGTGAGATAAGCCAGACAGAGAAAAACAAATATTACTTATATGTGGAATCTAAAAAAGGGAATACAGCCCGGCCAGTGTTGCTCAGTGGTAGAGCATAGGCCCATGAACCAGAAGGTCATCCGATTCCCAGTCAGGGCACACACCTGGGTTGTGGGTTTGATACCTAGTGTGGGGCATGCAGGAGGCAGCATAGTGATGTTTCTCTCTTATCATTGATGTTTCTATCTCTATCCCCCTCTTCCTTCCTCTCTCTGAAATTAAAAAAAGAAAAAAGAAAGAGAGAAAGAATACAAAAGTGATTGGGGGTAGTGCTTGGGGGAAATTGGGGAAATGTTTTTAAAGGGCACAAACTTGCAATTAGAAGACAAGGAAATTCTGGAGACCTACTGGGCAGCATAATGATTTTAGTCAAGTGTTATTCCTTAGTGACATTTTCTGTTTCCTGCCTGTTCCCATTTTAGGTCTTGCCCCCCTGTTCCATGATCTCATAGAGTCACCCCTCTCTCTTGCCTTTTGAGCACTCTCTCAGTTTGTAGTTTCAGATGTGAGAGTGTGACTCATAGATTATTAGTTCCCCACATGGAAACAAAGATTTGATGGCTTTGATCACCATATTACAAGACTAAAGTGCTATCCTTGAATATAATAGGTGCTAACAAAGGGTTTTTTGGTAAATAAATACAAAGAATGGATGCAAGTAAATTCATTAAGAAAAAAATGAGCCCCTGCCTGTGTGGCTCAGTGGGTTGGAGGGTTGTACTATACACCAAGAGGTGATGGGTTCTATTCCCGGTCAGGGCACATGCCCACGTTGCAAGTTTGATCCCCGGTCGTATCGTGTGCAGAAAGCAACACGTTGATGTCTCTCTCTCTCTCTCTCTTCCTCTCTCTAAAATCAATTTAAAAAGAAAGAAAGAAAAAAGTAATAAGACTATCCTAGAGGTTGGATGTAGCTGACTAGATTGTAAATTCTTTGTAGTAAGAAAAGTCCTCAACTAGCCAGTTATAAAAACAGCCACAGGATGTAAAGTACTAAAGTACAGCTTGAGGTTATAGTCAGTATTATTGTAATGGCTATGTATGGTGTCAGATGCCTGTGAGACTTATTGGAGTGATCACTTCATAAGTTACATAAATGTCTAACCACTATGTTGCAAACCTGAAATAATATGTTACCTATAATTGAAAAATAAAAAATTATTGAAAAAGAACAAAAAGAACATAATCCATGTGGCACAAAATTTGACTCATCAAATAGTTTTAAGTCTAATTTTAAAAATTATTCTAAGGAACTATGTGCCATCCGCTGAAGTTGCAATGTTTGCTTTTCTGAAATAAGGTGATATGTTAAAATGTTGAACCAGCTGACTCTGCCCAGCTCTGAAAATTTGTCCAGAATTTCACTTTATTTTTTAAATTTTTTTCTTCTTTTTAAATTTCTTTATTGATTAAGGTATTACATATGTGTCCTTATTCCCCCATTACCCCCCACCTCTCATTCATGCCCCCACCACCCTGTGGTCTGTGTCCATTGATTAGGCTTATATGCATGCATATAAGTCCTTCGGTTGATCTCTCCCCCTTACCCCCACTGTCCACTACCTTCCCTGAGGTTTGACGTTCTGATTGATGTTTCTCTGTCTCTGGATCTATTTTTGTTCATCAGTTTATGTTGTTCATTATATTCCACAAATGAGTGAGATCATGTGATATTTATCTTTCTCTGCTTGGCTTATTTCACTTAGCATAATGCTCTCCATCTCTATCCATGTTGTTGCAAATGGTAAGAACTCCTTCTTTTTTACCGCAGCATAGTATTTCATTGTGTAGATGTACCCCAGTTTTTTAATCCACTCATCTGCTGATGGGCTCTTAGGCTTTTTCCACATCTTAGCTATGGTGAATTGTGCTTCTATGAACATAAGGGTGCATATATCCTTTCTGATTCGTGTTTCTAGTTTCTTGGGATATATTCCTAGAAGTGGGATCACTGGGTCAAATGGGAGTTCCATTTTTAGTTTTTTGAGGAAACTCCATACTGTTCTCCACAGTGGCTGCACCAGTCTGCATTCCCACCAGCAGTGCACAAGGGTTCCTTTTTCTCCGCATCCTCACCAGCACTTGTCATTTATTGACTTGTTGATGATTGCCATTCTGACAGGTGTGAGATAGTACCGCATTGTTGTTTTGATTTGCATCTCTCTGATGATTAGTGACTTTGAGCAGGTTTTCATATGTCTCTTGGCCTTCCTTCTGTCTTCTTTCTAAAAGTGTCTATTTAGATCCTTTGCCCATTTTTTGATTGGGTTGTTTATCTTCTTTTTGTTAAGCTGCATGAGTTCCCTGTAAATGTTGGAGATTAAACCCTTATCATTGATATCATTGGCAAATATGTTCTCCCATGCAGTGGGCTTTTTTGTTGTTTTATTGATGGTTTCCTTTGCTGTGCAAAAGCTTTTTATTTTGATGTAGTCCCACTTGTTTATTTTCTCTTTAGTTTCCATTGCCCTAGGAGCAGTATCAGTGAAGAAATTGCTTTGGTATATGTCAGAGATTTTTCTACTATAAATTCCTCTAGTATTTTTATGCTTTCCTGTCTTATGTTTAAGTCCTTTATCCATTTTGAGTTTATTTTTGTGTACGGTGTAAGCTGGTAGTCTAGTTTCATTTTTTTTTGCATGTATCTGTCCAATTTTCCCAACACCATTTATTGAAGAGACTGTCTTGACTCCATTGTATGTTCATGCCTCCTTTGTCAGATATTAATTGAGCATAGTGGTTTGGGTCGATTTCTGGGTTCTCTATTCTATTCCATTGATCTATATGTCTGTTCTTGTGCTAATACCAGGCAGTCTTGAGAACAGTGGCTTTGTAATAGCGCTTGATATCTGGTATTGAGATCCCACCTACTTTGTTCTTCTTTCTCAGGATTGCTGTGGCTATTCGGGGTCTTTTTTTATTCCAGATGAATTTTTGGAAAGTTCGTTCTAAGTCTGTGAAATATGCTGTTGGTATTTAAATGGGAAGTGCATTGAAGTTATAAATTGCCTTGGGTAGTATGGACATTTTGATGATGTTGATTCTACCAATCCATGAACATGGTATGTTCTTCCATCTGTTTATGTCTTCCTCTATCTCTTTTTTCAGTGTCCTGTAGTTTTCCACGTATAGGTCTTTTACCTCCTTAATTAAGATTATTCCTAGGTTTCTTAATTTTTTTTTTTTGTGCAATGGTAAATGAGATTGGTTTTTTAGTCTCTCTTTCTGTAAGTTAACTATTGGTGTATAGAAATGCCATAGATTTCTTGGCATTAATTTTGTATCCTGCTACATTGCCAAATTCATTTATTAAGTCTAATAATTTTTTGATGGAGTCTTTAGGATTTTCTATGTACAGTATCATGTCATCTGCAAATAAGAACAGTTTTACCTCTTCTTTTCCAATTTGGATGCCTTTTATTTCTTCTTCTTGTCTGATTGCAATGACTACTACTTCCAGCACTATGTTGAACAGAAGTGGTGAGAGTGGGCATCCATATCTTGTTCCTGTTCTTAGGGGAAATGGTTTTAGTTTTTGCCCATTGAGTATGATGTTGGCTGTGGGTTTGTTATATATGCCTTTTATTATGTTGAGGTATGATCCTTCTATTCCCACCTTGCTGAGAGTTTTTATCAAGAAAGGGTGTTGGATTTTGTCAAATGCTTTTTCTGCATCAATTGTTATGATTATGTGATTTTTATCTCTCAATTTGTTTATGTGATGTATCATGTTTATTGATTTGCGAATATTGTACCATCCTTGCATCCCTGGGATAAATCCTACTTGGTCATGGTGTATGATCTTTCTGATGTACTGCTGGATTCGATTTGCTAGAATTTTGTTGAGGATTTTGGCATCTATGTTCATGAGGGATATTGGCCTGTAATTCTCTTTCATTGTCTTGTCTTTATCTGGTTTTAGTATTAGGGTGATGCTAGCTTCATAGAATGATTTTGGAAGCGTTCCTTCCTCTTGAATTTTCTGGAATAGTCTGAGGAGGATAGGTTTTAGTTCTTCCTTGAATGTTTGTTAAAACTCCCCTGTGAAGCCATGTGGACCCGGGCTTTTGTTTGCTGGAAGCTTTTTGATGACTGCTTCAATTTCTTCCATAGTTTATCAGCCTATTGAGGTTTTTAGTATCTTCCTGAGTAAGTTTTGGAAGGTTGTATTTTTCTAGGAATGTGTCCATTTCCTCCAGGTTGTCTAGTTTGTTAGAATAGAGTTGTTCATAGTATTTTTTAACAATCCTTTGTATTTCTGTGGGGTCTGTTGTTATTTCCCCTCTTTCATTTCTGATTTTGTTTATTTGGGTCCTCTCTCTTTGCTTCTTGGTGAGCCTGGCTAGAGGTTCATCAATTTCGTTTATGCTTTCAAAGAACCAGCTCTTGGGTTCATTGATCTTTTGTATTGCTTTTTGGTCTCTATGTCATTCATTTCTGCTCTGACCTTTAATATTTCCTTCCTTCTGCTCACTGTGGGCTTTTCTTGTTGCTCTCTTTCTAATTTTTGAGTTGTTGAGTTAGATGATTTATTACCATTTTTTCCTGTTTTTTGAGGTAGGCCTGTAGAGCTATAAACTTCCCTCTCACGATTGCTTTCATTGTGTCCCATAGTATTTGCATTGTTGTGTTTTTATTGTCATTAGTCTCCAGGATGTTTTTAATTTCTTCTTTGATCTCATTGATAACCCAATCATTGTTTAATAGCATGCTATTCAGCTTCCAAGTGTTTGAATTTTTTGGAATGTTTTTATTGTAGTTTATTTCTAATATTATGCCATTGTGGTCTGAGAACATGCTTGATATGATTTCAGTTTTTTTGAATTTCGGGAGACTTTGCTTGTGACCCAGTATGTGGTCTATTTTTGAAAATGTCCCATGTGCACTTGAGAAGAATGTATATTCTGTGGCTTTGGGGTGAAATGCTCTGAAGATGTCAATTAAGTCCATCTGATCTAGTGAGTCATTTAGAATTGCTGTTTCTTTTCTGATTTTTTTGTCTAGAGGATTTACCCAGTGATGTCAGTGGTGTATTAAAGTCCTGTACTATGAATGTATTGTTGTCGATCTCTCCCTTGATATCTTCCAGGAGTTTTTTTATGTATTTGGGTGCTCCTGCATTGGGTATATATATGTTTATCAGGGTTATATCCTCTTGTTGTATCTATCCCTTTATTATTATGAAGTGGCCTTCCTTATCTCTTGTTATGCCCTTTACTTTGAGGTCTATTTTGTCAGAAATAAGTACTGCTACCCCAGCTTTTTTTTTTTTCTTTCTTTTTTTTTAGGAAATGGATACTGTGTGTTTTATTAATTTCAAGGCATACATTTCCCGCTTCCCGCCCCCCTGCATTTTTTTAAACTAAATCTTTATTCAGATTATTACAATTGTTTCTCCTTTTTCCCCCCATAGCTCCCCTCCACCCGGTTCCCACCCCACCTTCTGCCCTTACCTCCCCCACACTGTCCTCATCCATAGGTGTATGATTTTTGTCCAGTCTCTTCCTGAACACCCCCATACCCCTTTCCCCCTGAGAATTATCAGTCCACTCCCTTTCTATGCCCCTGATTCTATTATATTCACCAGATTATTCTGTTCCTAAGGTTTTTAACTCACTTGATTTTTAGGTTCACTTGTTGATAGATATGTATTTGTTGTTCATAATTTTTTTCTTTACTTTTTTCTTCTTCCTCCTCTTCTTAAAGAATACCCTTCAGCATTTCATGTAATCCTGGTTTGGTGGTGATGAACTCCTTTAGCTTTTTCTTATCTGTGAAGCTCTTTATCTGACCTTCAATTCTGAATGATTGCACTAGCTTTGTAATGGATATTTGCTGGGTAGAGTAATCTTGGTTGTAGGTTCTTGCTATTCATCACTTTGAAAATTTCTTTTTTTTTTTTAAATATATTTTATTGATTTTTTACAGAGAGGAAGAGAGGAAGGGAGAGGGATAGAGAGTTAGAAACGTCGATGAGAGAGAAACATCGATCAGCTGCCTCCTTCACGCCCCCCACTGGGGATGTGCCCGCAACCAAGGTACATGCCCCTGACCGGAATCGAACCCGGGACCCTTGAGTCCGCAGGCCGACGCTCTATCCACTGAGCCAAACCGGTTTTGGCTGAAAATTTCTTGCCACTCCTGTCTGGCCTGCATAGTTTTTGTTGAGAAATCAGCTGACAATCGTATGGGTGCTCCCTTGTAGGTAATTAACTGTTTTTCTCTTGCTGCTTTTAAGATTCTCTCTTTGTCTTTTGCTCTTGGCATTTTAATTATGATGTGTCTTGGTGTGGTCCTTTTGGATTCCTTTTGTTTGGGGTTCTGTGTGCTTCCTGGACTTGTAAGTCTATTTCTTTCACCAGGTGAGGGAAGTTTTCAGTCATTATTTCTTGAAATAGGTTTTCAGTATCTTGCTCTCTCTCTTCTTCTGGCACCCCCATAATTCTGATGTTGGTACGCTTGAAGTTGTCCCAGAGTCTTCTTATACTATCTTCAACTTTTTGGGTTTTTTTTCTTTTTGCTTTTTCGGTTGAGTGTTTTTTGCTTCTTTGTATTTCAATTCTTTGACTTGATTCTTGTGTTCCTCTAGTCTGTTCTTGGGTCTCTGTGTAATATTTTTTATTTCTGTCAGTGTATGTTTAATTTCTAGTTGGTCCTTTTTCATATCTTCGAGGGTCTCGTTATATTTATCAGCCTTTTCTAGGATATTCTTGAAAAGCCTTATAACCGTGGTTTTGAATTCTATATCCAGTCATTTGTTTTCCTCCATTTCTTTCATTTGTGATCTGTTTCTTTGATGCCGCATTTTCATTGTTTCCCTGAGTTGGTAGGGTAGATTTGTGTGCTAGGTTTCCTATATGGCCCAGTGGGTCTGCCTCCCCAGTTAACCTGAGGTGGACACTCTTGGTGCACCCCTTCGTGGACTGTGTGTACAGCCTTGTTGTAATTAAGTCTTGATTGTTGTTGGTATAACTGGGAGGAAGTGGCCTCCAGGCCAGTTGGCTGTAAGGATCAGCTGTGTCTATGCTGGGAGAAGTTTGGTGCTGGAGACAGCCTTATAGGATTAGACTTGCCAAATTGCAATAGCCTCTGTGCTTAGCTTGGATGGGGTGGAGTCTCAGGGCAGAGCAGACAGTCTTGGCTTCCAGTCAGCCTTGCCCTTGTGAGCGTGCGCCTCTAGACCTCTGCCTTCCCCGGCTTCCGAGTCTCTGCCCAAGAGTCCGGATTCCCCCCACAAGAGTGTGGGTCCCCAGGGGCTCACCTGGAACTGAGGTTCAGTGCAGTCAGAACTGGGGCTCAGTGCAGTCAGGAGCTTCTGACTCCCTTCCACTAGGTAAAGCCTGTGCCAACCTCCGCAGCCTTTGTGCACACTGGCACGCGCGCCTCCAGTCCTCTGCCCGCTGGGGCTCCCCCGGGTCTCCCCCGTGTCTCCCCCGGGTCTCCGAGTCTCCGGGTGCCTTTCTCTCTACCTGACAGTCCAGACTCCCCTGTATGAGCCTGGGTCCACAGGGTTTCGCCTGGGACTGGGGTTCATTGCAGTCAGAACTGGGGTTCAGTGCAGTAGGGGGCCTCCTTCCCCCTTCTGCCAGAGAAAATCAGCCAGGCTCTCAGCCACCCTTCCTCTTTGCATGCACAAAGACCCTTTGCCATACCTCCAATTCTCTGTGAGCTTTTCTCTTTCCTTCTAGTTGTAGAATTTTCACTCTGCCGTCTTTCCTGTGGTTCTGGATGGTGTCAGTTCTGTCTTTTAGTTGTAGTTTTGAGTTTGTTGTGCAAGGCAGCAATTTAGGTGCTTACCTATGCCACCATCTTGGTTTCTCCCCCCAGCTTTTTTTTTTTCATTTCCATTTGCCTGAAAGATGTTTTTCCACCCCTTCACTTTCAGTCTGTATGAGTCCCTTTTTCTGAGGTGGGTCTCTTGTAGACAGCATTTATATGGGTCGTGTTTTTTTTTATCCATTCAGCCACTTGATGTCCTTTGATTGGAGCATTTAGTCCATTTATGTTTAAAGTTATTATTGAAAGGAACTTATTTGTAGCCATTTTTATTTTTTGTGTCTGTGTTCCTTCTTACCTTTTTTCTTTTTTCTTTTTACACCAGTCCCTTTAGCATTTCTTGCATTGCTGGCTTGGTAGTGATAAACTCCCTTCGAATTTTTTTGTCTGTGAAGCTCCTTATTTCCCCTTCATTTTTGAATGATAACCTTGCTAGATAGAGTATTCTTGGATTCTGTCCCTTGGTTTGCATCACTTTGTAAATTTCCTTCCATTCTTTTCTGGCCTGATGTGTTTCTGTTGAGAAATCATTTGATAATCTAATGGGAGCTCCCTTGTATGTAACTTTCTGTCTCTGTCTTGCAGCCTTTAAGATTCTCTCTTTGTCCTGAATATTTGCCATCGTAATTATGATGTGTCTTGGTGTGGGTCTTTTCGGGTTCATCCTGTTTGGGACTCTCTGTACTTGTGTGACTTTTTTCTTTGCCACATCAGGGAAGTTTTCTGACAATATTTCTTCAAATAGTTCTTCTAACCCTTGTTCCTCTTCCTGTTGTTCTGGCACCCCTATTATTCGTATGTTGCTTCGTTTCATGTTGTCTCATAGCTTCCTTAGGCTCTCCTCCTGTCTTTTAATTTTTTTCTCTAGTTGCAATTCAGTTTGGCTGTGTTTTGCTTCCCTGTCTTCTAGTTCACTAATTCGGTCCTCCGCATTTCCTAGTCTACTGTTGAAACTTTCCAGGGTGTTTTTTATTGCAGCTATATCACTCTTCATTTCTTCTTGATTCTTACATAAGTTACTGATTTTTTTTATCCATTTCTTCTTGATTCTTACATAGGTGTTGATTTTTTCTTCCATCCGGTTTATGAACTCTATTATCCTAATTATGAAATCTTTTTCTGACATATTGCATGCCTCTGTTTCACTTAGCTGCTTTTCTGGCGATTCCTCCTTTTCTTTCCTTTGGCAGTATCTTTGTCTACCCATTTTTTTGTCTCACTGACTGATCTAGATGTCGAGCTGTGCAGGGGCTGCTCCTTGGGTGGCAGTGGCTTCTTTGGCTGTGGTTGCTCCTTGGACGGTTATAGTAGCAGCTGCTTCTCAGTTGGCAGCGGCTCCTCTGGTGGGTGCTGTTCGCAGCAGTGGTGCCTCCTCTGGCTGGTGGGGGAGGCTGCTCATATAGCTGCTGTTCCTTTTTACGGGGGTGGGCTGATTATGAGGTTGCTGCTCCTCGGATGGGGATGGGTTGCTTGTGTCCACTGCTCCTTGGATAGGGGCCAGCTGCTCAGATGGCTGCTGCTCCTCAGACAGGGGCGGACTGCTCGTGTGGCTGCTGTTCTTTAGATGGGGGCTGACTGCGTGCTGCTGCTGTTCCTCAGATGGGACGGGCTACTCGTGATGCCGCTGTTCCTTGGACAGGGGCAGGTTTCTTGCAGGGCTGCTGCTCCTTGTACAGGTGCGGGTTGCTCGCGCAGCTGCTTCTCCTCCGATGGGGGGTGGTCTTCTTGCGCGGCTGCTGCTCCTCAGATGGGAGAGAGCTGCATATGCTGTTGCTGCTCCTCGGACAGGCGCAGGTCGCTCCCCTGGCTCCTTCTTGTCCGACAGGTGCAGGCTGCATGTGGGTGCTGCTCCTCAGACCAGTGCGGAATGCACAGGGCTGCTGCTCCTTGGACATGGGCGGTCTGCTTATGTGGCTGCTGCTCCTCAGATGGGGGGAGGCTGCTTGTGTGGCTGCTGCTCCTCAGAAGGGGGTGGGCTGCTCACACAGGTGCTGCTCCTCGGATGGGGGCAGGTGGCTCACACAACTGCTGCTCCTCAGATGGGGGCAGGCGGTTCATGCAGCTGCTACTCCTTGGAAGGCAGCTGGCTGCTTGTGCAGCACAGTTGCTGCTCTTCGGACAGGTGCAGGGTGTGGGCTGCATGCAGCTGCTGCTCCTCAGAGGGGGGCCGGCTGCGTGGGGCTTCCACTCCTCAGTAGTGGGTGGGCCACTCAAGCGGCTGCTGCTACTCAGATGGGGCGAGCTGCTCGCATGGTTGCTGCTCCTCAGACAGGAGAACTGGCTACTCACACAGCTGCTGCTCCTTGGACAGGGGAGGCCACGTGAAGCTGCTGCTCTTAGGCCAGTGGTGGGTTGCTCGTGGGGCTGCTTCTCCTTGGACAGGAGCAGGCTGTTCACGTGTCTGCTGTTCACATGGTTGCAGTGCCCTGGGCTAAAGCGTTGGGCCGGTCAGAGGGGAGCCTGCTTCGGAACTCACAGGAGCCTGCGCCCAGGGTGGCTGGAGCCTCATTGATTGTGGGATCACAGCCTAGGTAGAATGTCCCTGGCAGGGGTGGCTGTAGAGTGCCAGGTGTTATCTGAGGGCACTCTGGGTGGAGTTGAGGCTGGGAACCCAGTTACAGCAGCTCTCCCCTTCAAAAAGGCTAGGCCTCTAAGGACAAGCTGGCCTCCCGGTACTGTTTGCAATGGTAGCAGAAGCTGCCTAGTTAGGCAAGCTGGATTAGCCTGCCCCTGATGGTCCTGTGGATCTAACTGTGCCTCACTCACTCACTCTCTCTCTCTCTCTCTCTCTCACACACACACACCCCTCCTGACCACACACTCTTCTTTTACTCCCTCACTCACTCATGCTCTTTCCCTCACTGATGCATTCTTCCTGCCTCTATAATTGGGTCTGGGGTTTTATTGACCCGTTCGTGGATGGGGTTTCCTCTCCAGGTGTCTGGTTATGTGACTTGTTCTCAAGCCCCTTGAACAGACAGGATAAAATTCACCTCAACAAGATACAACACAGAGGGAACTAAGCACAAATGTACACACAACACCAATAACCCCAATATAAGTGACCACCTGAGCAAAGAGAGTTAGGGCAGAGAAAAGAGAGCACAAATGCTATCGAAGAGAGAGAAAAAGATAAGGGATAAAAGACAAAGGAATAAAAAGGAGAATATATATATGTATGTGGGGGGGTAAGACACCACAGAACCAATAGATAAACCAAAAAACAAACAAACACCACACACCCAGCAAAGAGGATTGGGGCAGAATCTGTAGAGGCTGAGCTTATATAGTGAAAATAAGATTAAGAATTGGATGAATATGATGAGGACCTCAATTTAGTATTGAGGAAGTAGAAAAGGAATAAGTGGAAGAGAAGAAAGAGAATGAGAAGAAAAAATAATAAATTTACAAAAAAATTGATTTCAAAAATGGTATAAAAAATTAAAAATAGCAAATAAAAAATAGTGATGGAAAAATAATGCAAAAAGAAATAGAAAGAAATAGAAAAAAAGCAACAAACAAAAATAGGAAAACAAGAAGAAAAAAAAGAAAAAATGGATAAAAAGGAAAAAAGGGATAATAAAAAAAAATAAAAGTGAAAAAAGTGGAGTGTCATTCCTTTGGCTGGCTTATGATCCCAGTCGTCTGTACTGTACTGTTTCTCAGTTTCCGATTGCTGGGGCAAAAGATTTCTCTTTAGGCCAGTTCCTATGACCTCAGGGAGTATTCAGATTCCTTTGTATTATTCAGGGTGGAATCTGGGTGTGGCTATATTGGTTGCCTGAAGATTGGAGGGAGGCGCTATCTCTCAGGAGAAAATGGCGACTGGGGCTTAGATATGACTCAGCACCAGACTCACTACCACATTTCCTGGATGGCTGCCTACTCTCCCCAGATTCCACAAGTCCACACCTTCTCCCGCACCTCAGCCACGGGTAAGTGTCTATATCCGAAAGGTCCTACGAACTAGGTTCAGTGGAGAAAGACACAGGCTCCAGCATGAGGAGGGACTGCATCTCTACAAGCTCCTCTCTTGCCGGCACTGCGTGGTCCGGCCAGCCCTTCAGGGCTGCCTCTGAGCTCAGATCCAAAATCCAGACTCCAAGGTCCAAAATCCCCTACCTCCTGCAGCTCCATGGTCTCTCTCTTTCTTTTCTTTTCTTTTTTTTTTTTTTTTTTTTACAGTCAGATGCTTTGCCTGTCTTCAGGGACGCGGCTTGGCGCCCTGTAGTTTCTCCCTGACCCTCTGGGCACAGAGGTCCAGCAGACTCTCTTGCCTAGATCCTTGCTTTCACCTTTATCGGTGGGGGGGGGGGGGGACACCTCTGCCCTTCCCGGCTGCAAACTGTCTCACCAGCTGCATCTCCTTCGCCAATTCGGGCTGAATTCCACTTGTTTCAGCCGCTCTATTTGCTCTGGGACAAGGCTCAGGACACATCCGTCTATTCCGCTGCCATTTTGTCTCCCCACCCAGAATTTCACTTTAGAATTACATTTTCACATTTTGGTTTTCAAAAAGTAAAGAAGAGAAAAAAATAGGAAAGAATATTTGATGAGATCTTTACTGAGTATTGTTCAGGCAGAGGAAAAGAAAGGGAGCATGGCAAGGGCTGACAGTAGGATCCGGAGAGACAAACAGAGACTGTCCTAAGAGAAAATAAGCTTCGAATAGTGAGTGCAGGTAAAAGGCTGGAGAGAAAAATCCCAGTGGTAAGAAAAGTATGTGTAAATGCAAAGAGGCTGTCACTGAGATAGGAAAGGCTTGATAGAACTCTCTCTCTCTCTCTCTCTTTCTCTCTCTCTCTCTAGATTTTATTTATTTATTTTTAAATCCTCACCCGAGGATATTTTCCCAGTGATTTTTAGAGAGAGTGGAAGAGAGAGGGAGACAGAGAGAAATAGCAATCTGAGAGAAACACATCGATTAGTTGTTGCCTGCATGAGCCCCGACCAGGGCCCGGGCCCTGGGAGCAGCCTGCAAATAAGGTATGTGCCCTTGACCAGAATCGAACCTGGGACCCTTCAGTTTTCAGGCTGACGCTCTATCCACTGAGCCAAACCAGCTAGGGCTTGCTAGAACTCTCTTAAAGGAAAGAGTGGATTTTATATTTTATGCCTGCTTCTAAGAACCTTTTCAATGAAAGTCCCAAATGAATGAAGAAATGACATGTGAGAAGCATCATGAGATTTTTCTGAAGCATTTTGCCAGATAAGTCCAAGGTGCTATCAGAGGTGGTACTGACACAGTTTACAAAATAGATGAAATGCCAAAGGATCTAGGCATGTGCACAGAAACAGCTTCTTTGTAGCCTAAGGATAACCACGAATTCAGCCACATTTCCAAACTGTCACCATCACTTTGCCAGTAGAAATTGTAGTTTAAAGGTTAGATGAGCAAGATCATTCTGTCATAGGACAAGTAGCAGCTAAGTCCGTGGAAATGTTCCCTTTGCTCACCCTTGTATTTGTAGACATTGTGCCAGATTTTTATTTTTTTAAGCATAAGGGAAATTCTGTACTTCTTGTAGTTTTCTAGCTTAGGTTATGAAGCCACTGTTAGGCTGGAAGCAGCAGAGTATGTGAAGCCTTGACACTTCCGGAGTTAAAAATAAAATAAGGTGAACAGATGCTTGAATCATAAATCTGATAAAGTGGGGTGAAAGGCCCCTGAGAGGACCAGCTTCAGGCTGGGGGGGACTGCAGGAATAGCCACGTGGTTCTAAGGCCCTGGGACCAGGGTCTGAGGTCCCAGGAACTCCTGACCAGAGACTGGTGGGGGCCTGGTGACTGACCACTTTGCTGAGCAATCAAGGACTTGAAGATCAAGGGGCCCAGGCTTTCACTGCAGCTCTGGTTCCCACAGCTCTCCTCTGTGATCCCTTCCCTGCCTCCCACATTCCCCAGCTGCTGCTGGAACAACACAGCACCTGCCCCTCTTACCTCCCTGCCAACCCAGCAGCATTGTACCCTGTGTACCCTCCCTCTTCACCAGCACTCAATACCAGATTCCCCCATTCCTTCCCTTTGTTCACCTCAGGGATCAACTCTGCAAATATTACCTCTTCTTGTCCTTTAAAAGAAGTCGTTGGACCAGGAGGTCACTATCTGTCTGCAGGAGAAAAAAAGGCTGGTGGGTCAGTTGTTTAAGGAACTCCAGCATATCCTGACATGCACATCTGTCTGCTCAAAGCCACTGCCTCACAGATGTGACACTGAAAACCAGGAGCTAGGAAGTTTGGATTGTCCTCTAAGTTGGCTATGACCTGGCTTTGGGAGCACTGAAAAGTCAGTAAGCGTATCTCTTACCCCTTTCAACTAGAAAATTCTCAATTGTTCCCCAGGTCAAAGCTCTCTGTCCTCCACTGTCCTGGCATTACCTGGTTACTAGAGTGGACCTGTCACAGAATGGGCACCTACCCTGTGCTCCCCAGTCCACCAGCTGGTTTATCATCTCCCTGTAGGTCACTAGGTGGATCCATTTCTCTTTCCATTCATTTCTCCCAAGACCTTTCAGTCAGTCATTTCCATAATTTTTTTTTTGAGTGCCAACTATGTGCTAGACCTAATTTCTGGTTATAAATGTTGTACCCAGAACAAGCAAAATGTTGTATTTTCTGTCCTTAGCAGAGTTTATAGCCCAGTGTGAGTAAGGTATGTATTAAACAAGAGAAATGTTAAGAATGATAACATGCAAAAGTGCTATGAATGAATTCAATACATTAGAAATCTTTCCACATTCCCCAGTCACCTCTGAAGCTCAACCTTCTGATCTTGTCACTTAATGGAAATGGGCCTTGAGTTTGAGACCCAGAATCTACATTTAGGCAGCTATAACCTTTTAAAGACTTCAAGATGGAAATATGAGAAGGCTGAGCAGGATAGTAGATATCTCTCAGTGTCCCTGAATTCTCAAAAATATTAAGTGAAGGATACCGCATGGCAATGGGTACAGGCCCACAGTTCTCTCTTTTTTTTCTTTCATACTTCAAAATGGATCTATCAATAACATGTCCCATTTGTTTTAGTAGTACATACATTTAAGGTTTCTAGTTTCTGAAACATCTGAGAAATAAATTATAAGAGGCCCCTTTAACTCCCAGTTAAGGAGAAGAAAGGAACAAGCTGAGAGAAAGCAGAACAGCTGGAACCAATGAGTGAGATCTACAGAGCACTCAAGGCCTTGGGCTTGCAGCCTCTTCGAGTAGCTGATTTTCACCGCATGTTTATCTTATTCCCTGACTGTCCTTGATTGTTGTTGAAAGTCCCAGCTTGATCTCTGTTCTGTTATTGGGTCATTAGTGGCCAGCAGCCTGGGTGTGGGGTGGTAACTTGCAAGTCAACAGCTAGAGGCAGCAGAACTGAAGAGCTCTCAGGGAGGGTTCCTGGGCATAGGAGACGAAGATTCGCTAGACCAGTGGTCGGCAAACTCATTAGTCAACAGAGCGGCAAACCACAGCTCGCGAGCCACATCGTGAGCCGCGGTTTGCTGACCACTGCAAATGTTACCGTGTAGTTGGAAGCTGTGAGGATTAGGCAACTGTGGCATATTGTGTGCAAAGAGGTAAAGGGTAGACAGCATTGGGTCTCTGAGGTGGACACATTTTTGTTTTGTGGTCACAGGCTGTTGAGACTGGCGATTTTGTGTGGATATAATTTCCTGTTTTTTTCCTCTAATCCCTCTGCAGTGTATTTGGGACAGGTATCATTGTCAACTCAGCTTAGCATTTCACTGAGTGCAATCTTGTAATTTCCCCAAGGTCACAGTGCAGGCGTGGAATGCAAGCCTTCTAGCTCCAGGTGCCATGTGCCTCACGATCAATCCTACAATTTTTGTAAGTCCTTTCTAATAATTAAAAGGGTGTTGAGAAGGTGGACAAGCCCCATGGAATTAAAGCTACAATATGCCTTTCCAAGGTCTCCCACTGTGCTTTGCAATCAAATCAAACTTCATTTTGGGACTAAGGGTGTAGTGTTGTGGGAAACAGGGTTTCAGTCCTGTTCCCTGTGGCTGTGTCTCCACAGATCACAATAGCACAGCCGATGTTAATGGCTGCTTATCACCCTGCAGCTTCTCAGCCTGCAAAGGCGGCAGGAGAGTTCTTGGGTAAGAAAACATAGGTTCTGTGTCAGGTTGTACTAAAGCTCTAAAAGTGTACACTGGGGTGGTTTCAGGCTCCTTTGGATGTGTGAGCTTCTCAAAGTTATGGTTGTGGGACCCTATGAAGTTCTTCCAAGTGGACTGGGAACAAAAATCAAACAATATAATCCATGAAGTCATAGTCTAAGCATCCATGAAGATGCACCAGCTGAGCCGGGTCAGTTCCCAGGTTGTTCATTAATGCTCATTCACTGCTCATTTGTTATTTAATTCTTGTTACAACTTGTTATCATAGGTACCAAACACTGAAGAAAATTTATGGATGAAAAACTTAAGTGAGGGTTTTCTATTAATGAATTGATTCTATTTTTCTCTGTGAATCAAGCAGAGACCACCAAAATTTGATTTTTCTGGAAACACAATTTAGTTCTCAGGAGATGAACTTTGGGGTCATTGCTCTTGAGTCAATTATAAATAAAAATGACCTCATAGATTTGTAATAATAGAGAGAATGGTCGGCTTGAACTTTTTCTTGTTTTTCTTAGGATTTAAATGATTTGCTAAAGATCTCAATGGTTTGATAATTAATTGTGTTAATAGCAAAAGTGAAAAAAATTCTTAACTTGCTTAAGATCCTCAGTTTTCTAAGCACATTGGACACAGTTTGATCTGTCATGTTTGGGCTGTTTACCCAAATGTCTTATGTGTTGATTGCCAATCTTTGAAGACACTGATCTTTGAAAGATACTTTTCAAAGATGTAATAAATGCCACCGTCTCCTTCTCTTATCTTCTTTCTTTGCCCCATCTGGCTCTCTCATTAGAAGAATAATTATCCAAACCCCAGGGCTTCTCAGAAGACAGTTTGAAACTAGCCAATAGTTTCCAAATTTCTCAACACTTATTGCATTTTGCCTTCAAAATGCAATTCATATTCCCATTATAACCAACTAGAGGCCCGATGCACGAAGTTTTGTGCAAGAATGGGCCTTCCTTCCCCTGGCTGCTGGCACCGCCTTTGCTCCGGCCAGAGCTGCCTTTCAGCTCTGGCCCAGAACTGCCTTTCCGCCTTCCCATGCTGTCCAGAGGCCTGGAGCGCCTGGGGCAGTGTGGAACGCCTGTGTCCCGCCCCACCCCTGGCCGCTCAGTGCCTGCATATGCACATTAACCCACCACCTTTGTTGGGTTAATTTGCATACTCACTCTTTTTTTTTTTTTAATATATTTTTATTGATTTTTTACAGAGAGGAAGGAAGAGGGATAGATAGTCAGAAACATCGATGAGAGAGAAACATCGATCAGTTGCCTCTTGCACACCTCCCACTGGGGATGTGCCCGCAACCAAGTTACATGCCCTTGACCGGAATCGAACCTGGGACCTTTCAGTTCGCAGGCTGACGCTCTATCCACTGAGCCAAACCGGTTTTGGCTGCATACTCACTCTTGATTGGCTGGTGGACATTGTGAAGGTATGGTCAATTTGCATCTTATTCTTTTACTAGTGTAGATTGGTCTGTTAACTACAAAACATCAAAGGCTGCTCACTCTAACTTATACCTGTTGTTAAGCTGTAACTGAGTGTTGGAGTCATGGTAATCCTGCTCCCTGTGGCATTACCTGTGCTTCACACACACTCACTCGTGGTGGTATTATTGCAGCATGGTTAGCAACAACAGTGATACTAACAGCTAAGACCCACTGTTGCTATTTGACTCAGATTAACACTTAATTCTTAACAACCATTGAAGCCAGTACTATTATAACCCCTATTTATAAATGAGAAAACTCAGGCACTGTGAGGTTCAAGACCAGACAGCCTGGATTCTCAACCTCTTCCCTTAATTGTCACAATATACTGTCTCCAGGTGCAGGAAAATAAAGTGGCATACCTTACAAGAAAATTTTATTTGATATCAGCTCTTCCCCAATAGCTCCCCTATTTGCATGACACTTTTATACCTTCCTAGAGCTTCTGCATATTTTAGCTTATAATCAAGTTTTCAAATGACCGGGTTCTAAATCACTATAAACCTTTCTGTTTTTCCAAGAGCCATGCTTGCTATTACCATAAATCAGACCCAGTTTTTTAAAAAAACATGTTTTTATTGATTTTAGAAAGAGAGGAAGGGAGAGGGAGAGAGAGAAAAGAGAAACATGGATGTTAGAGAGAAACATTGATCAGTTACCTTTCACACACACCCCTATGGAGGATCAAACTTGCAATCTGTGTATGTGCCCTGACCGAATATCAAACCCATGACCCTTCAGTACGTGAGATGATGCTCAAGCAACTGAACCATACTGGCCAGGGCAGACCAATTTTTACTTATCTGTATTGGATGAGGTTGATATTAGTAGCTAACAGGCTAAAAGCTTTATTTATCAATCTACTCAGGCTGAGGACAACATCATTTGTATATTTTTGGCTGGGTTGTTCTCTGCTCTCTAAAGTTTAACTAGCATTAAAAAAAGTCATTAGCTTTAATGAGTAATTTGTACAGCTACTTATAGCCTTTTTACTTAATGTTATAACTTTGGACTCTAAGGCTATTACGGACAATGTTGTATGAAGAAGTAACACCATACCAGAGTCTGAAATTCTAAAAGAGGTAAAACTCAAGATTGCTCCTGTGGGACCTTCTCCAACTGCTTCCTCTCCCAGTAATATGCAAAGTGTGTAAATAACTCAAGAATATGTAGTGGGCTCACAAATTTGCATGCACTGTAATTTGAATGTGTAAAGATAAGTAAAAACAAAACAAAATGTAAAACAGCTTAGCCTAGTCCCTTGTCGGCAAACTGCAGCTCGCGAGCCACATGCGGCTCTTTGGCCCCTTGAGTGTGGCTCTTCCACAAAATACCACAGCCTGGGCGAGTCTATTTTGAAAAAGTAGCGTTAGAAAAGTTTAAGTTTAAAAAATTTGGCTCTCAAAAGAAATTTCAATCATTGTACTGTTGATATCTGGCTCTGTTGACTAATGAGTTTGCCGACCACTGGCTTAGTCTGATGTAAAGCAAAATAAGACAAAACAATTTTATGTTTCTTTAGGTTTAACTTGCAGCTTTGGACAACTGTTGAGTGTTTCAGATTCCCTTATGATATCCTTGCTCTTTTCCAAGATGGCAACCAGGAGTATGGCAGGGACCACAAGACTTGTAGAATTGGGAGGGTGTGATAAATGATGTGAAGTTAGGTCTACTGTGGTTTGGATCAGCCAGTTCTGATCCTAGCAATCTGTTGCTATCTGTTACTAATATCTTTGGTGGATAAACTCTTAGTATATGGTTTTTCAGGGTCTCAAGACTTTACAAACCCTCTCTGATGATTCAGACTCCCTTGTCCTCCATAGGTTTTGAAGACTCCTTTTTTAAAAAAAAGTATCTTTATTGTTGTAAGTATAACATATGTCCTCCTTTATCCCCCATTGACCCCCTCTACCCACCCTCCCTTCCCTAGGCCTTCACAACACTATTGTTTGTGTCCATGGGTTAAGCATATCTATCTATATATAAAAGCCTAAGTGACCATTACGAAGGAACGACCGGAATGACCAGAATGATCAGTCACTATGATGTGCATTGACCACCAGATGCTCAATGCAGGAGCTTCCCCCAGCCTGCAGGCCCCGATCAATGATGGGTCCCTCCCCACAGCCAGCAGGCCCCAATTGCCTGATCGGGGCCTGCTGGCCAACCTTCCAGTCGCTTCCCCGGCTGGCAGGTCCCGATCGCCCGATCAGGGCCAGGCCCTGGGCTGGGACAGGGAACCAAGGGTGGGTGGTGGCAGATGCAGGAGGTGAGGGAAGGAGGAGGCGGGGAGGTGGGGGACCTGATTGGCCCTGATCACCATCCAGGCCTACGGACCCCACCCATGCACAGATTTCGTGCACCAGGTCTCTAGTATGCATATAATTTCTTTGGTTAATCTCTTTCCACTCCCCCCTCCCCCCTTTCCTCTGAGATTCAACAGTCTGTTCCATGTTTTCATGTCTCTGGATCTATTTTGTTCATCAGTTTATTTTGTTCATTAGATTCCACATATGAGTGAGATCATGTGATATTTGTCTTTCCCTGACTGGCTTATTTTGATTAGCATAATACTCCCCAGGTCCCTCCATGCTGTCTCAGAGGGTAAATAATCTTTCTTTTTTCCTGCTGCATAGTATTCCATTGTGAAGACTCCTTTGAGTCACTGCCATATCATCATCTGGTCCCTGGCTCATGCTGACCACTCCAGAACTGTTCTGTGGCATTACCTTGCTGACCACAGTGGGATCTATACGAGGCCTCCTGCCTTTCATCTTAATACCCATACCACATGGGAAGCAAAGAACCGTTCGCTAACTTGATGTTTAGTTTTTCTGGCCATGCCTCCTTGACTATGTTGGGGCCATCTGGATAGAGCTTGGGGCCCTCTGTACCAAGGCTTTCCCCAAATAAGAAGTTGGAAAAGAGCCCCTCTGCTCTCCATGCCCCCTCAACTGGTGTAACTGACCTCTTCATGCCAGGGTTTCCAACCCTGCACTTCAGATTCCCATGCATGTATCTACTGCCTTTCAATCATAACTAAATCACTCTTTTTCTCCCCATAAACAACTAGGGGGTGGGGAGAGGCAGACATTTTTACCTTCTTCTTTTGGCCTGGTTTGGATCCTATCCTCCCTCTTCCAATATTACATCTTATCTCCATCCATCCCTGAAACTAAAGTGAGGAGCTGAGTTGGGAAAGAGAAATCAGCTGACTGAAAAAAATATATGCAGAGGGAAAGAATTAAAAGTAATGTTCCAGTTACAAATATGTGTTAGCTAATGGGGGTATTTAAATATTTTTCATGGGTATTTGCAATAAAAACTACACCGATTCTGAAAATATGTGGCAACTGGTGAAAATGGTCATTATTTAAAAACTATTAGGAAATAATATAGTTTTGTGATTTTAATTTAAAAATGACGAAGTTGGCATGATTTATTCTCTGTACCCTTAAATCATAAAATGTTAGAACTATAATAGGAAAGAATGAGTATTTAATGAATATCTAGTTTACTCCGAGTACCTTTAGACAATTTATCTATATTGCCTCATTTAATTCTTACCAACTTTAGAACGTTAACATCTGTAAAATTATTCAATAATTCTCTCAGGAGGCAACCAGCAGGAAGACAAAAGGGCAGTCTCAAATAATGTTTTAGGAGTAGGTATTTGTAAAGACAGAAAATCTATAATAATAAAAGCCTAAGCAATCATCGCAACTGAACGGATGACCAAACAGGCTGCGTGGGCTGACCAGGCCCACAGGGGGGACAGTTGGCAGTGACCAGACCAGCAGGGGGGGCAGTAAGGGGCAACCAGGGTGGCAGGGGTGGCAGCTAGGGGTGACCAGGCCAGCAGGGGAGGGCAGTTGGGGCAATTAGGCCAGCAGGGGGGCCAGTTGGGGGTGACCAGGCCTACAGGGGGGGGGGAATTAGGGGCGATCAGGCAGGCAGGCAGGTGAGCAGTTAGGAGCCAGTGGTCCCAGATGGTGAGAGGGATGTCCGACTGCCGCCTTAGGCCCGATCCTGGCCTAAGGCAGCAGTCGGACATCCCCTAAGGGGTCCCGATTGGAGAGGGTGCAGGCTGGGCTGAGGGGACCTACCCTGCCCCATGCATGAATTTCATACACCAGGCCTCTAGTAAATGTATAATTGATAAATTTCAGAGGTTAAGCTTTAATCTCTGTTGGAATTACCTGTGTTTTTTGTTAATTGTGTATTATTAGTGCAGTATATTATAACAACAAAATTAAATTTTTAGCAGTGCTATCAGGAAATGCTCCAACATGCCTTGGCTATTGCTCAGTAGTTAGAGTGCTGGCCCTTGCACTGAAAGGTGGCGGGTTTGATTCCTGGTCAAGGGCAGATATCTGGATTACAGGTTCCATCCCTGACCCTGGTTGGGACCTGTTTGGGAGGCAATCAATCTATGTGTCTCTCTCACATCAATATTTCTCTCTCTCTCTCTCTCTCTCTCTCTCTCTCTCTCACTCTCCATATATATATATATATATAATCTTTCCCCTTCCTGCCCTCTCTAAAAATCAATGGAAAAATATCCTTGGATAAGGATTAACAACAACAACAACAAAAATGCCCAACATAATATAAAAAGTCTAGTACTCATAATTTTGGCTCTTTTTGAGTTTAAAATAATATTTTATTTCAGACTATCCTATGAATTAAGGTAATGATATGCCCATTGAGCAAGTGCAATAATAATAAGTAACATCTTTTCAAAAATATCTGTATTGTGAACTTTCTTGGAAGATACAGATAATATCTCCTTCCAGAGCAAAGGTTGGGAAATTTGCTGTCCATTATAAAAGACCAGGGTTTCCTAAGCTCAGGGTTCCTTGCCCACAGCTCAAGCCACTACTTATGCAGGTATTACTTGGCCCTTTCTGTGTTACCCTATAAAAATTTGGGGTCATGGAACTGGGGCAAGCCAATGAGGATACTGTAGCTATTGCTATAATAAAACATGTCCTTTGTCTCTTACCCAGGAGTATTGTATCTTCTGCCAACATCCTTGAAACTATGGTAGGTTAACTTGTTATCTTGCATGTAGGTTAAAATATCAGAGCCTTCACAATTCTTTATATCCACTGGTAATCAGAGCTAGAATTCAGAGTTCTAAACTCTTATGCCTATATTATTTATACTTTACCATGACTAGCCTTAATTTCCTGCCTATGTATCGTCATTCATAGTATAGTACCTCCTGAAATTCTGGAGCATCTGTTTTCTCTTAGCTAAAAAAACTTCTTATTCACCTAGATAGGCTACACTCAATACTGAGCCTGTGAAAATACCCCTCCCATCTACTTCACTGGCTTCTCTTTACTCTAGGAGAAGAAATAATATAATAAGCAAAAATAACAAAGGCTGATAATTATTATTGCTTCATTTTGATAAGCTTAATGATTTTTAACCAAGAATGCATGAAGACAATGCCTTCATCTAACTGGAATATATAAGAGGGTGGGTAAAAAAGGAAGAAGTCATTACTCTAGCACAGCTTCTCTAGATCTCCTTAACTTTTGTAATTCATATTGCATACGTGTCAGAATAAAAACAATCTCTTATTGGTATCTAGTCCTTACACTCCCACACCAATCAGAATACTTGATCTACATGATTAAAACTGTTTGATGGCTCTGCACCATCTCAGGATGAAGTCCAAACTTACTTGCATGGTGTACAAAGCCCTTTATGACTCTGCTGTCTTCTCCTCTCAACTTCTGCCAATTCCTCTGATTCACATTTGAACTCATCATGCTGAACCACATCCTGTTGCCCAAACCTACTGAGCCCCTTTCTATCTCTGTGTGTTTGTGTGGAAGCTCCTTCCTGCTCTTCCATTGTCCATTTCATACTTACCTTTCAGAAGAACTCTTCTTGGAAAGCTTCGCTGGGAATGAGTCCTTCCTCTCTGTCCCCCTTCAGCTCAGTGCTCTTTTCTACTGCAGCTCTTGCTTTATCATCAAGTTGGTGAATCACAGTATTTCCCAACTTGTCTTCCCAAAGCACAGCAGGAGGCTTACAATATTAGAGAGCGATGGTGTCCATTCAGCAATAAAATAATTTTTTAAGCTCTCAATCACTAAATTAATTCCCTAAGCCTTTTCTTCACTTTAAAACTGACTCATTAGAGAGTTTCCAAGTGTGGGCTGATAAACATGAGAGGCAGTTCTTAAAGATCAGTAACCATGACCGAGAGTCAATAATTCAGATGCTTTATTTTTTTGACCAAACCCTACTAGTCTTTGTGGTGGTCACCATTATATAGCTCTAAATTGTGTGTTTTTATTATTATAGGCCATATATTATTGAATTTATTTTTTCTTGTTTTTTGTTCTTTATTAAGGTATTGCATATGTGTCCTTATCTCCCCATTGTCCCCCCACCCCCCAACTCATGCCCTCATCCCTCTGGTGTCTGTGTCCATTGGTTAGGCTTATATGCATGCATACAAGTCCTTTGGTTGATCTCTCCCCCTTACCTCCACCCTCTCCTACCTTCTCTCTGAGGTTTGATGGTATGATTGTCTCTGGATCTGTTTTTGTTCATCAGTTTATGTTGTTCATTATATTCCACAAATGAGTGAGATCATGTGATATTGAATTTAAATAATAGGCTTGATAAATTCTATGCAATAGAGAACATTTTAAAACAGAGAAATCTGGTTTTATTAATTATTTTTTTAATCTTTATTATTGAAAATATTACATTATTGTCCCCTTTTTTTTCTCCCATTGACCCCTTATAGCCTGCCCCCACCCCAGGCCTCCACCACCCTATTGTCTGTGTCCCTGGGTTATGCATATGTGCATGCAAGGTCTTTGGTTGATCTTTTCCCACCTTCCCACCTACCCTAGTCTTCCCTCTTGCTAAGTCTACAAATTCACCTGAACTTTAACTTAAGAGCCATTAATCATACTCATGTGATCAAATGTCTCATGTTGAACTTTAAGAGAAACCAATACTTCAAAATCCACTGTTGAAAATGAAAAGCCATATTGATGATTATTTCCATTTTGATTTTTTACTTATTGGCAATTAAGACTATCCCCACTCACAATATGTTATTTACAGAAATATACTTGCAAATAGGGATCTGAAGCTTGCTGATTTTTTTTTTAACAGCACAAAATGCAAAATGCCAAGATGCTGAAAACAGTTTTTGCCTTTTTATATTGTGTTTAGCATGTAGTTAAATTTTATGTTACATCTTAATATATATTTAATTCTCAAACCAAACATGTCATAATTAAATTTATGTGTTGACAGTTTATGCTTTTTCTTATGAAATTTAAAATAAAATGAAACACTTGTGGCACATGTTAAATGGAAAACAAGTCAAAATTTATCTGTATTTAGTTTGAATATTATTAACACTCTTCCCCCAGCTAGCTACGTGATTCATGGAGTCATTTACTTTACATCTTTACCCCAAAGTCACATTTGCAGTGAGGCCTTTCCTGGCCTCTCAATTTTAAACTGGAAGACGTCTCATATCTGCCCTCCCCCAATCTTCCTTCCATGCTCTAGAATTTCCTTAGCACTTTTCACTTTCTTTACTACTATAGATTTTACATTTCAAATACATATTATTTGTTATCTCTCTCCCTCACTAGAATATAAGCTGCAGGAGGGCAGGATCTTGTGTGTCACATGCACTGTTGTATCTGTGGTGCCTAGAACAGTGCCTGGCACTTAGCAGGTGCTTGCTGATTATTTTGGAGAAAAAGAATTATAAAATAACATGATAATAAAAATTTTAAAATGAACTGATCTAGAAGGAAACATTTTCTACTCAAACACATTTATATACCATTTGCCATTTTTAATATTTTTAAATTTTAACAGGGGGTTGTAATATTATGTATTACTTTCCAAGTGCGTCAAATAGGATATAGTCTAGGGAAAGTGCTGTATCATAATAGTCGACTCTCTTCAATGAGACTGGAAGTTTTTGTGGTCAATGATGTTTATTCATTCACTTTTTTTCTATGTCTCCCTTAGTGCTGCTAGTCTTAGTTCATGGTTGGTGCTCAAAAGGAGTTAGGGAATGAATAAATGATAACGTTTCAGAGGGAGGCCAACCCAAGTTAGTGTGAGAATGAATTCTCATGACACACAGACACAAGACCCTGCTATAACCCCTTTGTTGTAAACCTAAAGTCCTGTGAGCATCTGTCCTTGTGTTTAGGGACCATTGTTATTAGTCACTTTCTCAGTCTCCTGTCTCCTCTGCCATGTTCATGTGAATACCGCAGTCCCAATGTCTGTTAGAGAGATGATCATAAGAAGATTTGTCTGTTGTTGAGGGTAAGAGTTATTGGACAGGTGGGAGGTAGGGGTGGGTGGTCAGTGGAGGTATAAAGACAACTGGGTAAAGGTGAACAAATAAAATGGAAAATGAACAGGAATGGAATGGAAAGTGAGCAGAAGTGAAATGGACCTTTTTTAGTTGGAAAAGTATATAACTTTTAGTGATCTCAGAGTGAAGGGAGGAAAGTGACTATAATTGTCTTGAGTCATAGTAGTTATACTGATGAGAAATTAGTCGTGAGTCACTGTATCTTTCCCATCTATTTTTAGCTGCTTAAGACACAACTCATGTTATTCTTAAAGAAAGGAAAAGGTGTCAGGGCTCTCAGACCTTTCTGAGAACACCAGAGTTAGGGAAATTAAGAACATAGTTACAACATGGGTCACTGGTCTAGGCTGGAAAGAAGAAAGTATAATTTGGGGGGTGGGTGTCAAGGACTGTGACATCAATAGATGTTGGGCAGGTCAGACTCCTGTGTCTTGGAGCTGCCTACATACCTCCAACCTCTTCCTACATTCCCACAGCAGAACTCTGGTGCAGGTTGTATTCTAATTTAGAGAATTTGAAGTTCCAGATTATCAGTAGTGGACTATAGACCATAATCCTACTGTTTATTTCCTTAGCAAGTCTGTTTTTTACAAGATTTTCTCCTCGGCCTTTCCCATACATCTGCTTCCACTCACAACTGGACATGCTAGAATTACAAGGGCATTCATCCTGAGTTTTAAAAAAGTCCTCGGCAGTGGCCACCTTCTTTATATAAGTAATTCACATGCATAATGCTTTTCTTCCAAATTCTCAAGGAGCATTGTGAGGGGGTAATTAAAGCAGTCTGTTTCTCCAGCACGTTCTGTCTGTTTTTTCTTTTCATTATTAGATGTGATGACACATTTGCCTGTGTGGCTTCCCACAGATGGCATGGAAATTTTGTGATCAAATGGTAAGAGTAAACCAACTGTCGTCTCAGATCATAGCTTTCCATGCTGCTCCCATGTGAAGGAATCTCGCTTTAATAAAACACTGGCTTCTTTTAAAGTGGTATTACCTGGGATACAGAAGATTTTAGAATAACACATATAACTTTGAAAAGGCAACAGAAAGTATAAATTACTACCTAGTTTTATGCCCTTTGTTTTGACACTGATACAAAAATGACTTAATTAAAATAATCTCTGCAGAGAAAATTTAATGATTAAAAAATAATTTGACTTTTCACTCTTGTTTACAAGAGAGGCAGCAATAATGAAGAGTTTAGATTTTTCTTGAGACTAAGAATTGATAAAGAAATACTATGACCTATATTTATATCCTTTATGTTGGATTCTAAGTTATATCATTCATAAGCACAGACACCTAGACTCTCAAGCAAAACTTTTCTTTCTCCACCAAAAACTGAATAAAAACCAAAACAAAACAGACTCTAGAATACAAAAATGAAAATTGTTAAAGTAGCAATTTTAGTATTTATTGAATAAAGTTTAAAAATTAGCTTTTACCTTCAGAGCTTAAGGCAGGGAGAAGCTATATACATAAAACTGGGAATATAAGAAGTATGATGGTAACTCCATGAGTTGGGTTGGAATGATAATTTGGTAAAAGAGTGGCAGGCAAAAGCTGCATCTCTGAGTGGTGAGGAGAAAGGCTTTGGAGCTGAGAAAGTTGAATAAGGTCATGCAAAGTGGTTCTGGGGTCAGGGAGTGTTCATGTCAGTGGCTATGGTAGCTGCTCTGAAGTAAGAGAAGTTCAAGAAAAAGCATAGCTTGGAAGGTTTTTGGTTCTAAAGCATGTGATTCAGAATTATATTAAACAGTAATTGATAACATGCTTATTACGATGAAATCTGTGGTTGGCACAACTGTGATATTTGAAATTTACGCTGGTATTCACCAGCATTTGAGCTCTTGAACAAGTCATTTAATTCCTTTGAGTCTCAGTTTCTTCATGTAAAAAACCAAGGTCTGGATTGGATGAGCTATTAGCTACCAGTCCAGGAGCTCTGTAAATCATTATCTAACCCAGATTTTATTTTTACTTATTTTAATCTTCCTAGATAATATGCTATAAGAAGTGATTATGATGACTAGGAAAATATGCTATGATGATTGGGTTAAAATAACAATGGGAATTTGTTTTTAACTATTATGTGAGGTTTCAATCCTTAACCTGAATGATGCTAGAGCTCTTGTACAGCTAGACTTGAAAAATAAGTATAGTATTTATCAATTCTCTGAAGTTTAGACTAATCCAGGCTCAAATCCCATTTGTCCACTAACTACCTTGTGATGTTGTGAAACTGTTTAACTTCTCTTACCTTCCTTTTTATCTCCTATATATTGAGTTATTACTTTTAACCTGCAGTCATTCTGAGGATTAAATGAAGCAATGCAGGTAAATTGTCTGGCTTATAATTAATCCTAGTTATTTTGATTGATTCTTGGAGTACAATATCCTTTTGAATTTGTACTGTTCCCTATGTATTTGAATTTAGATTTTGTATTTGTTTTAATGTTTCTGCCTAATTTTCTATAAGTACTGATTTAATGACTAAGTGCAATTAGCTATGATGATTAGGTAAAAATATCTTCCATGCTGGCAAGAGTTCATTGTCTTCAGATCTGGTAGCCCAGATGTAGCACTTACTGCATCTGTTTCTTGTCTTAGTTTCACTATTTTCAATATGTGAGCAGTCATTTTATTTCCAAGCCATATATTGCTCGGTAAAGTAGAGATTGTGACAAATATTCTGGCTTTGTGTGTATGGTTGTTAAATTAAAATACTTAACTCCATGAACAACAATTTCTGTGAAAGACATGTGTTTTAATAATCACTAACTATGGCATAAGAATAGACATATAGATCAATGGAATTGAATTGAGTCAGAAAATAAACTCTTATGTTTATAATCAATTGATTTCTAAGGATGGCGCCAAGACAAATTTAATGTGGGGAATAATAGTCTTTTCAATAAATGGTGCTGGGACAACTCGATATTCGTATGTAGAAGAATGATGTTGAATTTCTCTGCCTCATAAAATATTAGAAGGAAACATAGGCATGTATTTTCATGACCTTGGGTCAGGCCATGGTTTCTTTTATTTTCCCTTGTTTCCTTTTGTATACTATATCCCCATGATTTATTTATTTATAACTGGAAGTTTTACCTCTTGATCCCCTTCACCCATCTCACCTATTCCCACCTCCCTGCCCCCTCTCTGGGAACCACCAACCTGTTCTCTGTATCTATAGTTTTGTTTTATAGATTCCACATATAAATGAAATTTTATGGTATTTGTCTTTGTCTGACTCATTTCACTTAGCATAATACCCTCAAGGTCTATTCATGTTGTCACAAATGGCAAGAGTTTATTTATTTTTTTTTATGGCAAAGATGTATTCCATTGTGTGTGTGTGTGTGTGTGTGTGTGTGTGTATGTGTGTGTATTATATTTTCTTTATTCACCCATCAATGGACATACAAATTGTTTTCATAGCTTGGCTATTACAAATAATGCCGCAGTGAACATAGGAGTACATATATCTTTTCAAATTAGTGTTTTGTTTTCTTCAGATAAATACTCAGAAGTGGGATTGCTGGATCATATGGTAGTCCTATTTTTAATGTTTTGAGGAACTTCCATCCTGTTTTCCACAGTGACAGCAGTGCACCAGACGCCTCTTTCTCTGCATCAAGCACATACATACACAGGAAAATATGAGGTGATGTATCAGAAATTATTTAAAATTCAAAGTATTATTCTAAGAAAAAAGCTCTTGAACATAATTTTTTAGCAAAACAAATAAAATGAAATTCAAAACAAAGGGAATCCAGATTATTGAAACAGATCAAAGAAGAAATTTGTTTTGATTTTTTATTAACTGTCTCAAGGCCTCATTTTACTTTGTGCATATGCTCAGGCACAGTGGATTTTGCTCTAAGTATATGCTAAAAAGCTTTTTGATAGCAAGGAATTATCAGAAATAGCTTTCAAAAGTTTTTCACATGATTTTTAAAGTCCTATCTATCAAAACGAGCTCCCTCCGGAGGAGCCTCAGCTCTTCACCTGGATATATGGACTGTATTAACGATGGGATTCACATGGAAGTGCAAAGTCATTTTTGACTATTGGAAGCTAACCAGACTCAACCCTGGGCACAAGGGTGGGACATTTTGCAATTCAGATCAATGTAACAGGTTTAGTCTTTACGTGTTTTATCCTTTGATCATCACATTAATGTAGATTTGAATAAAGGGGACCTAGATGTGGTGAGTCATTGCAACTTCTTCCTATTAATAAAAAATTCAGTGAACAGTAGAAGAATGACAGTATATTGTGGTTCCTATTTTCTGCCATTTATAATGAAACGAGATGCAGGCAAATAGACAATGGCACAAAGGAGAATATAAAAATGTATAATTGAGTTGGAATATAGAACCTAAGAAGAAATAGCAAAGAAAATACAATTATCTCTAGACTATAGGAGAACAGTAGTGAACTCCCAATGTAGTGAACGCCTGGTTCACGTGCCTTGAAAAATAATGTGGATCAGCAACACCCCTACCAAGACATTTTTGGAAGCAAAGAGTTAACTTATGTGTTAAGACTAGGTTAGTTACAGCCCGATTCAAGTCCGAAGGATTCTGTCCATACTACTAATAAATTTCCTTATTCTTAATGGTAAGGTCCAATGAATTTAGGGGATTTTTTTTTTTTTTAGACGCTACCGTCTCATGTCAGCAAGTCTATAGAAGGATGGACCTGACTATAGACACAACCCAGACTCCGCAGGGCTGGGCAATCCTTGGGGCTTTTTCAGTTTATATCCTGAAGACTTTTTCCTGATTCCAACCCGAGCATCAGCCCGAAATGAACCGACTTTAAAGTGAAGTGACTGGATGTGACACCATTCCCGTCCTTTCTCCATAGAATGGCTTTAGAGCCATGCCTGCTTTCACTTGCCAGGGATCTGCACCAGAAACATGATGTCTGACATGCAGAGTTGGTTATGTGAGGTTTCAGTGCATAGTCCTAAGTCCTGGAAGATGGCCTTATCCGAATCTCCCACACCTGGGAACATTTTGCCTTGCTTGGAGAAAGGGTCTTTGTGGTGGATAGATTGAAAATGGATAGATTACTCTGGATTATCTGGGTGGGCCCAATGTATTCACAAGGGTTCTTAAAGCAGGAGTGTCAGAATCAGGGAGAGAGACTGAGGATGCTGTGCTGCTGGCTTTGAAGATGATAGAAGGGGCTACAAGACAAGGAGAGCAGGCAGCCTCCAGAAGCTGGAAAATGGGAGGAAATAGATTCTCTCATTGTATTAGTCTGCTCAGGCTGCCATAACAAATGCCGCAGGCTGGTGGCTTAAACAACCAAATGTTTTTCTTCACAATTGTAGAGGCTAGAATTCAGAATTGATTTCTGATGTCTGTAAGCCATCCACTTTCTCACTCTGTCCTTGCATGGCTGTCTCTCTGTCCTTGTGTTGAGAGATAAGTATCTTTGATGTCTTTTCCTTCTCTTAGAACAAGCATGTCAAACTTGAGGCCCGTGGGCCCCATGCCTTGTTTATTTGGCCCATGTTAGCCTTTGAGTTTGACATCCTTGGCTTCAGTGGTTCTCAACCTTTCTAATGCCACGACCCTTTAATATAGTTCCTCATGTTGTGGTGACCCCCAACCATGAAATTATTTTCGTTGCTACTTCATAACTGTAATTTTGCTACTGTTATGAATCGTAATGTAAATATCTGTGTTTTCTGATGGGCTTAGGCTCTACAGCAGCGGTTCTCAACCTGTGGGTCGCCTAAGACCATCGGAAAACACAGGTATTTACATTACGATTCATAACAGTAGCAAAATTACAGTTATGAAGTAGCAACGAAAATAATTTTATGGTTGGGGGTCACCACAACATGAGGAACTGTATTAAAGGGTCGAGGCATTAGAAAGGTTGAGAACCACTGGCTTAGAAGGATACCAGTCCTATCAGATTAGGACCTTATTCTTATTCTTATTACCCCATTGATCTTAAACACCTCCTTAAAGAACCCCTTTCCAAATATAGCCACATAGGGGATTAGGGCTGTAACATGAATTTGAGGCTGACACATTTCTGTCAGTAACATCTCCAGAGTCTCCAGAAGAAAAACAGCCCTTGATTTCAATGCAGTGAGATTACTGGCTACAGAATTAGGAGAGAGTAAATTTGTGATGGTTTAAGTTACTAAGTTTGAGGTAACTTGTTATAGCTATAGTAGGAAACGAATACAACATTTGTATTAGTTTTAAAGCCTGTTCTCTTCCCATGTGGCAGATTGGTCATCATTAATATGCTAACATGATACATGGCTACATTAGCTTAAGAATAAGTACTGGGTTATTTACAAGGGCCAGGATCTGGAAACAGTTCAAGTGCCCAACGGTAGATGAGTGAATAAAAAAGCTGTTGTACATTTACACAGTGAATACTATGTGGCCATAAAAAAGAAAATCTTCCCTTTTGCAACGGCATGGATGGACCTGGAAAGTATTATGCTAAGTGGAATAAGCCAGTCAAAGAAAGACAAATACCAAATGATCTCACTTATATGTGGAATCTTATGAAAATAAGCTGATGAACAAAAAAGAAACAGAGACATGGATGCATGGAACAGACTAACATGTGCCCTGACCAGGAATAGAACTGTGACCTCCTGGTTCATAGGTTGAGGCTCAATCACTGAGCCACACTGGTCTGGCTGGCCAAAAACATTTTGCCTCTGTGGCTATGGAGCCCATTTGAAGATTCCAGATGTCCCCACCTTGACACAGAGATTTTATTCCTGCTCCTCTTGAAGTACAATAAGATAGCGTGGTATCCTTAGGCAAATCTTTTAAGCCCAGAGTTCTATGGAAAAGGCAATATGGGCCAATTGGCAATTGCTGGCTCAATCCTCAATAGGAGGATTCTGTCTCCTCACTGATATTTCTATTGCTCCCTTTCCCTTCCTCTCTGAAATCAATAAGAATATATATATTTTAAAAATGTTTTCTGTCAGTCTTGATTTCCACGTTTCCAGGAGTTAAAGTAGGAAACAAAATGTCAAAAGGAGAGGAATGGAAATAGAGTGAATGAGAGCTCCTACGAGGCTGAAAGGTAGAGGAAACTTTTAAAGGGCTTATTAGTGATTTCTAGGTATACACGGTTAATAGGCACCTGAAAATAACTGCTTGCCATGGGTGCTTCAGCTACTATGGCAGAAATTAGGGGAAGATCTGGAGATGCCAGACTGTGTTGCACTGGATGCACAGAGAGTGCCTTGTGGAATCCTCTTATTAACACAGGCACTCACATTCTGAGGATCTGTCCTGGATAAGGTTTTCTCTAAGGCAAAGATGCTAAAAATACTGAGCACAATTACATGGTTTTTGGCAATATTTTCACTAATATGAAATTTTAGATATGTTGAGACTTCTAACACATTTTTTTCCAAAGAGAAGCTAATTATTCATGAGAATTTTACCCCTTGGTATCAAGATACTTTTCTACTCAAAATTCAAGTTTTACCTCAATGACTATTTATGGAGGGCTGGGAAAACAATCTCATCAATTTCCATCTTATTTTTCTCAGGGCATGTGATTTAACTCATCTGTCACTTCATATTTTGACTTTTCCTTATGGGTTATCAGGAGAACATATGCTTCCTTATTCATGCAAGTCAACAGAGCCTTCCTTTAAAGTTACCCATCACACATAATACCCCATACTCTAACCTCATTGTTTGCATGATGCTTATTGGTTCATTTTATTGTGCAATAAACCCAAGAAAGGAAATTACTTGCATCATAGAAAATATTCACCTAAAAAGCACAGGGCATTATTTGCAAAAGTGCTGCATTTTTTTTAGGAATAATTTTTTAAATGAAAAAAAAATCTATTTCTTTTTTAAACTCCCACTGGTTTAAACTCTGTACATAATCTTATTCCATTTTACCTATGGCATACCACAATTTGTGCTGAGTTGAATACTTAACAATGACTCTCAGTAAAGAGAATTTTACTGTGTACTATTCCAGCATCCTCTTTATTTTTCTCATTTCACAAGTTTTGTTCACAGTTGCTCAAATCCCCTCTTTTTGGATCATTCACAAAATAACAAAAAGGTCATAATTGATATTCCAGTTTTAAGCATTTACTTTTATCTTACTTTTGACTGGAATGGTATATTGGGCTTTTGGCAGCTACGTATGCATGGCAAGAAATTGTGTGGTATTTACATGAAGACATCAAAAACAGTCCTCTGTAACAAAGCAGGTTGAGTAAGCCTTAAGTCAGCATGGACTCAGATGGAATAAAAGGACTTGATTGAATGAAACAGTTTCTAAATAAACAGTTGGCTTAAAACTTTTTATATTTTATTTTATTTTCCATTTTGCCTCATAATGGTAAGCACAAACATCTAGTAAGAATTTTCACCTAGATTAGTAGTTGTTATTGTCTATTCAAAGCTGTTGAGGTTGGGCAGGGGCAAAATTGTTTGGCTAAGGTCCTCTAATTTATGAGAATCGAGGTTCTTAATGTAGGCTTCTGGTGGTTCTAGTTTATGGTTTTACCACTAAGATATAATGATCACTTGAAGTAAGTTTTGGACCTCACTGTCATCAGCTATAAAATGTTAGGATTGGAGAGATCAATGAGTACACAGCAACCTATAAATTAAGGATGTACTTGGTTTATGTATAGTTGTTCTTGCAATTTAATGTGCAAAAATTAAAAAAAAAATTTTTTGAAGTATTTGTTTCACTCATTTAGGCTATTACCCTGATCACTGTATACATTTGAGTTTTTGGTTCCAGGATTAGTTGATTCTTAATGTCTATTTAGTTGTCAATTTAACAATCTGTATGCATATGACAATCTGATCTTTTTAGTAAAATAACTTTCCTATTACCTAAGCATGACCTCAGAGAGCAATAACTGGGAGTCTCTTGGGGAGTTCGCAGTATTCATTTATAGAAGCAGACACAAAATCCACTCTAAACCCCTTTCTGAGAAAACACAAGAGATGTCATGTGTCAGTTTCTGCCAAGCATTCTTAAAAGCAGACCACACAACAGTTACACAGCATCTTAACAGCCACGTTAAATTAAAGTGACAAGATGGTAGAAGACAGTGCTATGCCATGCATGTTTCATAAGAATATTTTTATTTCCATATGGGTAGTGAGTGAATGACATTCAAAATCTAAAAAAAATGGAAGTGGCTATTTTTTTCTAATTTATGTTTTAATTAAGATGAGTTTCTTTTATTGGCTATAAAAAGTCTATTAGTAAGATGTTTGTGGAAAATGTAATAGGATTTGTTTCTTTATAATTCTGAAAAATTTCCTTGTAGTATCAATTTGAATATGATGTCCATTATTTCAAGCTGGCAAACTACCTTCTATAGCTGTGCATTCAGCGTGTGTGTGTGTGTGTGTGTTTCCCTAACAAGAGTTAAGCAAAATTAAATAAAAAAATCACACTAGGCCAAAGCATGTGACACAATGGTCTTGTTTCCATCATAGACAGAAATAAACAGCTTGTTTTCATAACCAAATACATTTCCTGAGGGTCTTGTTAAATTGCTGAATGTAAATTGCAATTGGAATTGACTATTAAAGATCTTGGTAGAGTAGGTTAAACATCTGTTCAATTTATTACAATTTTATTTGTACTTCAGCTGTAACTGGGGCAATTAAGCCAATCAGAGCAAGCAAATCAAATCTAATTTACACTCTAATGGACTAAAAATGAATGAATAAACACTGCATTACTAGATCCAAATGATTAAACATGTCTCTCAGGATATTTTCTGTCTATTTCAGTACACAAAATTATGGTGTTTATACTATAATTAACCACTTAAGTCTGATGTAAACAAATTTGAACATTATTTTTTAATATTTTAAAATAAAATTGTTAAATAGTATTCAAGAATATAATAAAATAAGAGTCTTTTACTTATAGAATCATTCATTAAATCCATGATTATGGTTTACCAGACCCCCAGCCCAGGGTCCCAGAGCTGGGAAAAGAAGTCCCCAAGGGCAGTAAGCACTACGGGCTGTAAAAACCAGTGCGGGTTGGGGCTGAGTGACCCACAGGCTGCTGGAAACCCAGCTGCTCCTCTTAAAAGCCGGCACCGCGAACTGAATTTATAAGCTCCCACTTTCTCTGAGCTCCAGTGCCAGGCGAGGCTCTGGGGGACCCAGACACATACAAGGAGAAACTCTACTGTCTAGCATTGGGGCAGGAACTCAAGGACAGCTTTCTTCCAGACAGAGGTGCTCAAAGTGGTCATTGTTCCAGTGCTGGGACCTCCCTGGTTACAGGACTGACTGGCAGCCATTTCTGTTTGCTCCGTCCTGGTGATTCCCTGAGACCCCATCCCACCCAATTTACAACCCAACCCAAGCTGTGCGCAGTGGCTTTTTCATATGAATGGCCTCCTTTCTCAGGCTAAAAACCTGTCAAACAAACTGTAGCTGGGTCAGAAAGCCCCAAACCTATCAATAAAAGGCCCAAGACCAGGCATCAGCACCAGCCTGCCTTGCTTCACAGCTGGGCCTCGTCTGGGCACTTCCAAACCCAATACAAAGAGGAAGAATCTGCAGATCTCTGTAGCTCCTGCTGGGTGGCCTGAGGCAGTGGCTGACTTTGCCCATCCCTGGAGATCCAAGAGCCAGTGTACCCAGTGGTCAGTGTGAGACCATACCAGATTACAACTCTGCACATGCATAAGTGACACACTCAAGGGACAGACTCAGTGAGCACCAAAGCCCCACTGAAGCAAGTCCTACTCCATAAGGGTGTCTCCAGCACAGCAGCTCTCCGACTGTAGTCACAGCTGGTCCCCACAGCGATTGTCCTGGAGGTCAGTTCCTCTCAGTGACACCAACAGCAATCAAGGCTCAACTACAAACAAGACTGTGCACACAACCCACGAAGGGGGGGCACCAAGAGTGTCTACCTCAGGTGATTAGGGAGGCTGAGTCACTGGGCCCTATAGGACACCTTCTATACAAGCCCACTCTATCAACTCAAGGAGACTTAGCAGTTACCTATACATAGAAACAAACACAGGGAAGCAGCCAAAATGCAGAGACAAAGAAACGTGTCACAAATGAAAGAAATGGGAGAAAGCAAAATACTGGATATAGAATTCAAAACCACAGAAACTTCCAAGAGACTTAGTGAGACTTTCAAGGATCTTAGTGATAATGCCAAAAAAATGGAAAAGGACCAGTCAGAAATTAAGCATACACTGACTGAAATAAAGAATAATATACAGGAATTTAACAGTAGAGTAGAGGATCCTGAGAATCAAATCAATAATTTGAAATATGAGGAATCAAAATACACCCAACCAGAAGAGCAAAAATATGAAGATAGTGTAAGGAGCCTCTGGGACAACTTCAAGCGTACCAACATTCGAATTATGAGGGTGCCAGAAGAAGAGAGAGAGCAAGATATTGAAAACCTATTTGAAGAAAAAATGACAGAAAACTTCCCTTACCTGGTGAAAGAAATAAGACTTACAAGTCCAGGAAGCACAGAGAACCCCAAACAAGAGGAATCCAAAGAGGACCACACCAAGACACATCGTAATAAAAATGCCCAGAGCAAAAGACAAAGAGAGAATATTAAAAGCAGCAAGAGAAAAACAATTAGTTACCTACAAGGGAGCACCCATACGACTATCAGCTGATTTCTCAACAGAAACTATGCAGGCGAGACAGGAGTGGCAAGAAATATTCAAAGTGATGAATAACAAGAACCTACAACCAAGATTACACTACCCAGCAAAGCTATCATTCAGAATTGAAGGTCAGATAAAGAGCTTCACAGATAAGAAAAAGCTAAAGGAGTTCATCACCACCAAATCAGTATTATATGAAATGCTGAAAGGTATTCTTTAAGAAGAGGAAGAAGAAGAAAAAGGTAAAGATAAAAATTATGAACAACAAACACATATCTATCAACAAGTGAATCTAAAAATCAAATGAATAAAAAAATCTGATGAACAGAATAAACTGGTGAATGGAATAGAATCAGGGGCATGGAAATGGAACAGTCTGACAATTCTCAGAGGGAAGGGGGTGTAAAGGGGGTGCGGGAAGAGATTAGACAAAGATCTTATATGCATGTGTACATTACCTATGGACATAGACAATAGGGTGGCAAGGGCCTGGGGTGGGGTGGGAATCGGGTGGAGGGGAGCTATGGTGGGTAAAAAAGAGGGACCTCTGTAATCTCAACAATAAAAATAAACAACCAAAAACATCCTTTTTATTAGGAGCTCAGGGTCATGGAAGCTGCCTGTGTATACCCAAGGGGAAGTATACCCAGGAACATGCATCCAAAATACCCATTGAGAGAAATCAAGATGGTGGCATAGGTAAGCACCTAAACTGCTGCCCCACAAAACAATTTCAAAACTACAACTAAAAGATAGAATGGACATCATCCAGAACCACAGGAAAGCTGGCAGAGTGGAAATTCTACAACTAGAAGGAAAGAGGAAATCTCACAGAGAAGGAGCGGCAAAGAGCTGAGGTACGGAGACACGCGCATGCAGAGAGGAAGGGCGGCGGAGTGCCTGGCTGGCTTTCTCTGGCGGGAGGGGAAAAGAAGCCCCCGACTGCACTGAACCCCAGTTCCGACTGCACTGAACCTCAATTCCGGGCGAAACCCTGTGGACCCAGGCTCATACAGGGGGAGTTTGGACTGTCAGGTAGAGAGAAAGGCACCCGGAGACTAGGAAACTCGGAGACTCAGGGGAGCCGTGGCAGCAGGGGTCTGGAGGCGCGAGTATGCAAAAACTCTGACTGCGGAGGTTACCACAGGCTATCCCTAGCGAAGGGAGTAGGAAGGTCCTGACTGCACTGAACCCCAGTTTTGACTGCACTGAACTGCAGTTCCGGGCGAGCCCCTGGGGACCCATGCTCTTACTGGGGAAATCTGGACTGTAAGGTGGAAACTCGGGAACCACGGAAGGCAGAGGTCTGAAGACTCGTGCAAGGGCAGGGCTAATGGGAAGCCAAGACTGTCTGCTCCGCCCTGAGACTCCACCCCTTCCAAGCTGAGCACAGAGGCTTTTGCAATCTGGCAAGGCTAATCCTATAAGGCTGTCTCCAGCACCGAAAAGCTCCCAGTGTAGACACAGCTGATCCTCATAGCCAACTGGCCTGCAGGTCAATTCCTCCCAGTGATACCAACAACAATCAAGACTTAACTACAACAAGGCTGTACACTCAGTCCACAAAGGGGTGCACCAAGAGTGTCCACCTCAGGTTAACTGGGGAGGCCGACCCACTGGGCCATATAGGAAACCTAGCACACAAAGCTACTCTACCAACTCAGCAAAGCAGTGAAAAATGGGGAGACGAAGAAACAGATCACAAATGAAAGAAATGGGGGAAAACAAACGACTGTATATAGAATTCAAAACCACGGTTATAAGGCTCTTCAAGAATATCCTAGAAAAGGCCGATAAATATAACGATATGATATGAAAAAGGACCAACTAGAAATTAAACATATACTGACAGAAATAAAAAATATTATACAGAGACCCAACAGCAGACTAGAGGAACACAAGAATCAAGTCAAAAATTTGAAATACAAAGAAGCAAAAAACACTCAACCGGAAAAGCAAAAAAAAAAAAAAGAATCCAAAAAGTTGAAGATAGTGTAAGAAGCCTCTGGGACAACTTCAAGTGTACCAACATCAGAATTATGGGGGTGCCAGAAGAAGAGAGAGAGCAAGATACTGAAAACCTATTGGAAGAAATAATGACAGAAAATTTCCCCCACCTGGTGAAAGAAATAGACTTATAAGTCCAGGAAGCAGAGAACCCCAAACAAAAGGAATCCAAAGAGGACCACACCAAGACACATCATAATTAAAATGCCAAGAGCAAAAGACAAAGAGAGAATATTAAAAGCAGCAAGAGAAAAACAGTTAATTACCTACAAAGGAGCACCCATATGATTGTCAGCTGATTTCTCAACAGAAACTATGGCGGCCAGATGGGAGTGGCAAGAAATATTCAAAGTGATGAACAGCAAGAACCTACAACCAAGATTACACTACCCAGCAAAGCTATCATTCAGAATTGAAGGTCAGATAAAGAGCTTCACAGATAAGAAAAAGCTAAAGGAGTTCATCACCACCAAACCAGTATTATATGAAATGCTGAAAGGTATTCTTAAAGAAGAGGAAGAAGAAAAAAGTAAAGAGAAAAATTATGAACATCAAATACATATCAACAAGTGAACCTAAAAATCAAGTGAATTAAAAATCTGAGGAACAGAATAAACTGGTGAATATAATAGAATCAGGGGCATAGAAAGGGAGTGGACTGACAATTCTCAGGGGGAAAGGGGTCTGGAGGGTGCAAGAAGAGACTGGACAAAAATTGTACACCTATGGATGAGGACAGTGTGGAGGGAGGTAAGGGCAAAGGGTGGGGTGGGAACCAGGTGGAGGGGAGCTATGGGGGGAAAAAGGAGAAACAATTATAATAATCTGAACAATAAAGAATTATTAAATTAAAAAAAAATAAAAAATAAAAAATAAATATGCAAAAAAAAAAATTCCCATTGAGTGATGTTCTGGAACTTCTGTAATTTAGATTCATCAAATACCAAACAAAATACCATTATTTTAACATAAGAAACCTCCAAACATATATAGCATTTTTATCTGAGTTTATTTGACCCAAACTGATGGTATACTACCGTGTTTCCCTGAAAATAAAACATCCTCCGAAAATAAGACCTACTTCAGGTTTCCTTCTGAGTGAAATATAAGGCATCCCCCTGAAAATAAGGCCCCCAGGCTCTGTCTCAGAATGAAAATTAATTTACCTTAAAGTGGTCGCTAGGGCCGCCCCGACTGGCGTCTAGCAACCAGTGACGTTATGCGGAGTCCTGACGTCACTGCTGTGTGGAGGCGGAGTGGAGGTCGGAGTGAGCGGTGAGCGCAGAGCGGGAGAGAGGAGGAGACTTTTGCAGATGCATGTAGAAGAACAGAAGATTAGAGCGGACGGGACGCGGCGAAGGTGGTGAGTGCTGGTCTGTCTCTGGTGACACTACCTGATGCTTGCGGCCGCCTTCATGATGACTGAAGGTTCTCAGTCAGTGGCAGACCCTGCTCCAGCCCAGATCCAGGCCCCAGCAAGCCCAGTGACAGTCCCCAGGCAGGCCCCAGGGGGTAAATGTCTGATAAAGGGGTAGGGGGGATGTCTGGTGAAGGTGTTCAGTGCACAGGGGTGGGGGGAGGGGGATCACTTAAAATGACACAGGAGGATCAGAGGGGGCAATCAAAATGACAAAGGAGGATCAGAGGGGACAATCAAAATGACACAGGAGGATCAAAAGGGGTTACTAAAATGGTAATCCCCCCTCTGATTCTCCTGTGCCATTTTGATTCACCCCTCTGATCCCCCCTGTGTCATTTTGAGTGATTTCCCTCCCCCCACCTTGATACCCCAATTCCTTTTTTTTTACCCTTAGAAATGAGCGCAAAAAGAAAAAGCTACTCCGTGGAGTAAAAGGAAGGAATCGTGGAAGACTCTTGGGGCCAAAATCTTACTGCTTTCTGCAAAGAGAAGATGTTGAGTATCCGATTGGTCCGAAAATGGCGAGCAGAGTATGGTAACCTCATTGAACAAGTGGACAAGGGAAATGCTAAAAAGCGCAAGTGTGGATCAGGTCGGCAACCATTATTTTCCGAGCTGGAAGACCTGATCTGTGAATGGGTTGTTGACAGAAGAGCAAAGGCTTTGGTTGTGAATAGGGCTCAGATTCAAGAATTTGCCCTTGCAATGGCACCACAGTTTGACATAGGCCCCGAAGACTTCAAAGCATTACAACACTGGCTGGATAATTTCCTTCAGCGAAGTGAACTATCTTTAAGAAGATCTACAACATTGTTTAGGTTGGAAGATACTCAAGGTATTAAGCGAGCACTTGCATTCAAGTCCTTTATTGATGATGCTGACTTCTCTAAATACAATCTTTCCAACATGATTGCTATGGATGAAACTGCAGTGTTTATGGGCCAATCATCTCAAACAACAATTGAACAGCGGGGTGCCTCCTTAGCGTACATTCCCTCCACTGCTTACGAAAGTGCACGTGTTTCCTGTATTTTGGCAATTCGTCTGGATGGCACTAAAATCCCACCTTTAATCATTTCTAAGGGTAAGAAGGAAAAGATTGAACGTGTTTTGGGCGTTTTTATTCTTGAAACGGAAAAAGCCTGGGCCACACAAGCAGTTATAAGGAAGTGGGTCGATTTAATGCTGCCGCTTGTTATGCGAGGGAGCCAAAGAGGTCTGCTAGTCTGGGATGCAGCCAGCACTCACCGCGCTAAAGACATGAAGACATTTCTTCACGAAAGAAAAATAGATCAGATAATGATTCCCGCAGGAATGACGGCCTATCTCCAGACTCTTGATATTGCAATAAACAAGCCATTCAAAGACAATTTGCGCATGGAAATTAATGACTACATTGAAAATAGAATGGAGAGAAATCAGCGTGGAAACTTTGTGAAACCTAAACTGCAAGAAGTTGTGACTTGGGTGAAGAATTCATGGGAGAAAATCACTGACAGTTGCTTTGCAAATGCACTGCGAGCAGGCTACCTTGACAGGAAGTACTCATTTAAAGACAGTGCTATTGCTAAACATGAGAGATTTGGTCCACTGATTCTGAAAGAAATGGAGTCACAAGAAATTCACCAGTTAATTCAGGAATTGGATTGTTATGATGATGTTCCAGAAGATGATGACATGATTGTCATTGAATAAATGAGTAAATTCTTGATACTGTAGGATTCACAGTTTGTCTGGTTTGTGTTGACAACTACCGTACTACCGTACCGTATACAGGTAATAAATTTCCTTTATTTTCATTTAACAATAAATGTGTACTGTATTCTTCTTCATGGAAAAATAAGACATCCCCTGAAAATAAGACCTAGCGTGTCTTTGGGGGCAAAAATTAATATAAGACACTGTCTTATTTTTGGGGAAACACGGTAGGAAGCAAGATTGCACATACTTTGGATAATGAGCTTTTCAGGGCTGTATTTTTTAAAAAATACATTTGGAATTAAGGAGGGGCAAAGGAAGATTATGCTTATAATCAAATTTATGAAGGTGAGAGAAAGCAAGGGTACAGAATCGGTCACAATATTGTGTGCTTCCTTGCTGGCAGTTACACCTCCCAGGGGTCTAAAGAAGAGGATTGCTCTGGCATTTCAAAAATGTGCTAACCTGGATGCACAGGAACAATGGAGAGGGCTGGCTTAAGTAGCAGATAAACCTTCTTAGAGGTCTGGGATGTGACTACCCACCGTGACCCTCACAGTGAGGAATTTATAGTTTTACCATCTCACAGGGTAAAACTTTCAGTCAGATCTATTACACAGCCCCCTTTTCATCCATAATTACATAACATGAACCAGATTGAACACTGATTAAATAATTACCATGTAATAACATACCAGGTGATGTGTTAGGCTCTTTAATTACTACTCACTTGGTGAGCTAATTTTCTGTATTTGAGAAAATAACAACAGAGTAAATATAATTTTGTCTAATTTTTAGATAGTATACCTTTTGACACTCTTGACCTGCCCCTAAGTAAGTGCACCGATAGCATCTGAATGATGTCATTGGAGGTCTGAAGACTTTGGCAGGGCCATGTAGTCCATCCTTTTGTTTCCAAGGTCTGATGAAAGCAAGTTCAGCAAAATCTATCTCTTCAAAGGAAAAATCTTACAACTGTGTTTGTCCTTTGTCTTAGAACACATGCATTCTGGCTCATCTCTATCAGAACCCACCACTTCAAAGGAAGCCACATTCAGTCCAGGCCTCTGCTAATGTACTTCTGAGGGTACTTCTCTCCTCTGTGCCCCTAGCCATGCCCAGGAAACCTTTTCCTGCCACACTCACCACTTTCCTCTGTCAGTTAATCTTTGCTAACTGCTTTTGATTAAGCAATAATTATTTATGGAGAAGGTACTAAAAAGTCATGGGCTGGATCTCTTGCCTCAGGGAATATATTGTATTATGTCTGGTAAATTCTTTCTTCCACACACCTTCTCTTCCTCCTTTTCCTTCTCTCTCACTCCCTCCCCCCGCTTTCCCTTTCGCTTCCTTCTTTCCTTTTTTGTCTTTCTATTTCCTCAAGTATTTTTCAGGTACTACTAAGTGGCAAGAGGTAGGTAGACCCTCAGAATATAATTCTAAGCACAAAAGATATGTTCCCTGTCATGAAGCTAGTGAGGGGTGGGAGGAAGAAGTATTAACTATTTATACAATGAATGTGAAAATGAAACCTTGGTAACAAGCATTCAGGTGAGGTCAGGATACAAAGAAAACATAATAGAGGATTTTGTCTAGTTAGGTTAGGGAAGGTTCTCTGATGAAGTATCTATTGGGCTGAGATTTGAAGGTTGAATGAGAGTTAAATAGGTGAAGAGAGGAAGAAAGAGGGTTCCAGGCAGAGGAAGTAGGCATGCACAAATACTGTATGGAGTATGATACTGCAGAGAGAGTTAGAGAAGGCCAGGGCTGGGAAAGCCTATGACAGTGGTGTTAGCTGAAGCCTCTGAGAGAGTTAGGGGAGGATCTGGGATTTATAGAGCTAGTAAACTGTTAAGGAAGGATGTCTTTATCTTAAAAATCACTAGAAACTATTGAAGAGATTTATGCAGAAGTTAAAATGTCACTTGGCCTGCAGAGAGGAGAATTAACTAATTAAGCAGAGCAAGAGCAGTTGAACCAGTTGCCCTGTTGGTTGGGAGAAGACTTTTGAATCCAGTTGTGAGAAGATGCTAGCCTATCTTAGGATAGTGTTAGTAATTAGGACAAATGGACAGATTTGAGAGGCACAAAGGTATATGCGTTGATTTGAGTTATTCATTGTTTCAGGTATTTTATATTTAGCCTTTATTTTAATATTATTCTCAATAAATGATGAACTTCTCAAACCCAGGGCTCTTCTGTTCTTCCTCTGCTACTCCCTCTAGCTTTATCTTTATTTGCTGTCATCTTTCTACACAGTGGAACTCAATTTAACTTAGAGGGGAAAAAAAGCCTAAGCAAACCTTTTGACTATGATGCTGAATGGTCCTCCTTTTCCCCTCCTGGGGTTGAGGGAACAGCGATGGGTTAGTGAGAGGTGGAGTGTGAGGACTGGGACATGTTTGGAATATGGCCAAGACGTCTTTACCTTTATGGAGTCCTGAATGAATCTGGTTATTATAAATCCTAATTGAGTCTCATGATGTTTTCCAAGCAAATGTGACCACTTTGTAAAAAGCAAAAGCATGTTCTCACCAAGAAAGGGGCCATGTGCAAGAGGAGGAGGTGTAAATGGACAGGAGCCACCAGCCCTTTCAGAAAGCTACATGATGTAACAGCCCTGCCTCATTTGTGCTGGAAAATTTTAAATAGTCAGAGAAACATAATCCTGTCCCATTAGCATAGCAACAAGTATGTTCCCGGCATAATAAACTTGGTTCCAGGGTGGCATTGGGCCCCATTTTGCATGCCCTTTTGTCTCCTCTTTCATTGCCGATACCATTGAAGTCCTAATGGAAAGACTGCCTTTGAAAGAGCTCCGCCGGCTTCTTGGCTGCCTGCTGGAAACAGAGGAGACAAGGAGGACAGAAATATACATTCGTAAAGTTCCACTTGCTTATCTTACTTAGGGACAGCATTTTATCCTTTCGAGCTCATCTCCTAGCTGCTGTAATTAGGCTTTCCAGAAACAGTTTTGCAGCTGTCTTGACATCACAATAGCATTTTGATAAGCTTGGACAGTTGCCAGTTCATTCGTCTGGCAAGACATTGCAACAGACCCAAAGATTTCACTGTATCTTGGTAGATACTATGAGTTTCAGAAGGAAAGTAGAAATATCTTTATAACAATAAGCAAAGAAATTATACAAGAGCAGGCTTTTGGTGACCAAACTTTTGTCTTCAAACCTAGCAACAGGTCTTCTCATATTGAATCATTTTACTTATGGAGGCACAAATGAGCAGAGGGTTCTTGCATTGATGAACAGGCAAAGGAAGAGATAATCAGAGAAAGAGGAAGGAAGATAAAGACAGGTTCTTGGACAAAGGGAGTGGAGAAGAAAAGCAAGAGCCAGACAAATGTCTTGAGTTGTTAGCTTCCTGATGTCAAGATTCAGGTTTTCAGTTTTAAAATGTGATGGTGCATATGGTCTTATTGATATTGTGACTACTAGGAGCTAACCCCAATTGAGCATCAGTGATTTTTTGGTCAGATCAAAAGCCTCTATCATATATCATGGTCTTCTGTGAAGGGGGACCTTACATTTAACAGCAGCATTGTCTGCAGCCAGGGGCCTTTTCACTTAGGTTGAGGGGAGGTGTTTAATAGGACTTCCAGCGATGATGGATGGTCTATGCTCTGCCATCGAAGCACTTGAAATGTATTTCGTCCAACTGAGGAGTTTATTTTTTTTTTAATTTAAAATTTTTAATTGAACAACATGAGGCTGGTGTCTACCATATTGGACAGTGCAGTGGAGGGTTATGGTTACTTATCACAATGTTTCTATAGGTATTCCTATAACATCACATCCTGAGAGAGAAAAGTATTACCACCTCTCCCCACCCCAACATTAGAGGAAGAGTAGTCTGCAGTCATTAACTCAACCCTCTGAAATGAACCTCAGATATTCAAGTAGGAGAGAAAGGTATCTGCGGGACAGACAGACCAATGGCTAAAGCCACACTGGCCAGAGCTTTACTCCCTTTCTTTTTCTAATTCTAGTCATTGCAAGTGTTTCTAGCATTGCTGAAGAAGGAGAAAGAATAACTTCTGCTTTTTGTTAACACATGCAGGGCCAGCACAGTGCTGAGCCTCTAGTTCAAGATGCTTACTGAGTAGATCCAATGTATTAGTATGCTCTCAAAGGAAGTCTTCATGTTTTCTTAAATTATGGCTACCTTTATTATGTGATATGATTTCTTATGCTAGGAGCAGAGAAATAATATCTTCCCCCTCTACTTTTAAGTGTGTGATTGCTTTTAACAACTCTTTCACTTGTAAGTAAGATCATTCATTTTAAGCCATAAGCAAGGTTCTCTATGTTCTTCAGAAAACTTTTGACAGGTTTTTACTGCCTCATCAGCTCATTGATGTGTCAATGAATAGGACAGTAGATAGTTGGGGCAGCTTTTGTCCCTCGTACTTATGTTCTGTATGCTCTGCCCGTGTACATCAATAAAAGTGTTATGTAGGCAAAAAAGGGAGGCAGCATTTGGCCCAATAATTCCACTACAGCTGCTAAAGCAGAAATGCCAACGCAAAGCTGAGCCACTAATTGGAAATGGAATAAACGGAAGATATCTTGGTTCAAGTGGCAGCTATATTTTTTAAAGAGAAGATTTCAGTTGAAATGCCAAAGGAGAGAGTTAGCCAAAACATTTGTCTATGGAAATTTCTCTTCTCAATTTTATTCAGATATACAGCTGGGAGTGAAGTGAAGCATTTCTTGAGAACACATGTCATGGTTAAACCAAGATGTTTATTTTCCTAAGGAGCAGATCAGATTGAACTCACAACAAATAGTTTAATTAGCACGATGGCTAATAGGCTGATTAATGTAGGCTGCAATCAATGAAATAGGGTTTGTTGGAACTGACCTCCTCGGAAGGCTGTATCAACAGTAAGGTCCTTAGCTGAGTGAGGCAGCTGCCGTGGGTTTTCGGTTTTTATGGAACATTGGGGTGAGAAAGGGTCAGAGAACGTGTCTGCGTGTTCTGTAAAACTGCTCCTTAGTACACTGTGTGTGATATTGTTGCATGGCTCTTATACAAGGACTTGTGGGCTAAGTGCTGTACTCTTTGAATTTGGTGTCAGAAGAATGTGTGGTCCTCCTGGTGATCTTATACAATTCCTTATATCAGGCAACAAAACTGCAATTCTCATCTTTGTGTCTCTTTTGCATTGGATTCCTGAAAACTCAGAGCTGAATTAGTCAATTACATCATTGTCCTTGGCTCCTAGTTCCCCCATCCCCCACCTGGTGAAGAATTCTAGCTCTCTCCTTTCTGAGTAATCTTGAGCAAGTCCTTTTCTATCTGAGCCCTGATTTATTCATCTGTACAGTGGGGTAATCATTCTTATCTCATATGTGTTTTGCTATAGTAATAGTTCATAGCAAACACTCAAAAATGCTAATCATTGAGTTTTAAATCACTCATTTGATCCACACTTTATCTTAATTATTAATCACTAGAGGCCTGGTGCACGAATTCATGCACCGGTGGGGTCCCTCGGCCTGGCCTGTGGGGATGGGGCCAAAACCGGCTCCATGACATCCGCCAAGGGGTCCCGGATTGTGAGAGGGCCGTTCTCAGGTGCTGCACCCCAGAATCAGGCTCCCTGCTCTCTGATTCCGGATGCATCACCCAAGAACCGCAGCTGCCAAGTCACTGCAGCTCGGCAGCTCCTGTGTCTGTCCCCTGGTGGTCATTGTGCATCATAGTTACTGGTCAGATAGTTGAACGGCCGGATGGTCGCTTAGGCTTTTATATATATAGATGTTTGAAAGCAAGTATGACATTAATGATACAATCAAAATACAGTTCAAGTGTAATTTTTTTCAAGGGCGGAACCAAAATGAGTACATTGACATTGCTTTTTCCTTTTTTTTTTTTTTTTTTTGCAATTTCTTCTAAATGTAAAATTTACATACAGTAAAATTTACAAACCTTCAGTGTACAATTCAATGAATTTTAATATATGTATATTCTCATGCAGCCCCTATTAAATATAGAACATTTCTATTAACTCCATTACTCAAGAAGTTTCCCTTTGGCCTTTCTCAGTCAACCCCTCCTCACTCATAAAACTTCTCTGAATCATTTCACTAGAGCCTTTTTATCTGTTTTAAAAACTCCATATAAATGGATTCTATATTGTATACTATTTTGTGACTGGCTTCTTTCGCTCAACAAATGTCTTGAGATTCATCCATGTTGTTGAGAATATAAGTAGCTTACTCTCATTTAATGCTAAATATTTCCTGTTGTATGAAAAAGATGCCACACATTGTTTATTTTCCTGTTGATGGACATTTAACTTCTGGTTCTTATGAATAATGACTGCTATGATCATTCTTCTACAAACATTTTTGTAGTCATATATTTCATCGCTCCTAGAAAAAATACTTAAGAGTGGAATCACTCGGTAAAATACCATATTACATTTTTACCAGCAAGGTACAAGTGTTCCCTCACCAAGACGGTATGTCACCAGCTTTTTTAAAAACAACAAAAAACCCACACTTGTATTATTGAAATACATGTTATATATTTCTATAATTTTTAAATAACTTTTAATTTTGGAATAATTTTAGGTATACAGAGCTACTTCAGATGTTACAGAGACTTCCCACATATCTCATACCCAGTTTTTCCTATTATTAACATCATACATTATTATGGTACATTTGCCAAAATTAATGAATCAATATTGACACATTAAATAAACTAAATAATAAACTAAATAAAGCCCAAACTTTATTCAGATTTTCTCATTTTTTTCCCTAAAGTCCATTTTCTTTTTCAGAATCCCATTCAGGAAGCCACATTATATTTATTAGTCTCATTTCCTTAGGCTCCTCTTGGCAGCGGCAGCTTCTCTGATTTTCCTTGTTTTTGATGACTTTGACAGTTTTCAGAAGTACTGGTATTTCATAGAATGTTCCTCAGTTGGGATTTGCCTGATGTTTTTCTCATGATTAGGCTGGGCTTATATGTTTGGGGAAGGTAGATCACAAGAGTAAAATGCCATTCTCATTACATCATATGAAGAATACATAATGTCACCCTAACTGGTCGCTCAGTGGTTAGAGCACCAACCCTTGGACAAAGGGTTGCAGGTTTGATTATGGTCAGATGCATGTACCTTGGCTGCAGGCTCAATCCCAGTAGAGATGAATGCAGGAGGCAACCAATTGATGTGTCCCTCTCACATCTCACATCGATGTTTCTCTATCTCTGTCTCCCACTCTTTTTCACTCTCTCTAAAAACCAGTGGAAAACCTATACTCCGGTGAGGATTAACAACAACAAAAAAAGAATACATACTGTCAATATGACATCACTGTTGAGGTTAACCTTAATCACCTGGCTTGAAGTAGTGTTTGGTTTTTGCACTGTAAAGTTACTCTTCTAAAAAAATTCTTCTGCATAGCTTATTCATCTATTGTCTCATTTATTTGTTTGTTTATTTAATCACTAGAGGCCCGATGCACAAAATTTCTGCAAAGGGCTTGGTCCCTGCTGCCACTGCCACTGCAGCTGCCCTCTGCCTTGGCCTCCAGTGCCACCCTAGCTTCGCCTGGAAGGTCGTCCAGAAGGACATCTGGTCTAATTAGCATATTACAATTTTATTATTATAGATATCAGTGTTCATAAAGAGATATTTGCTGTATACTTTGGGTTATAATCTAATACTAATTTTTTAATTTATTTTATTGCTAAATGTTTCAAACTTCAGCCATTACGAACTCTCTCAGCTGGCTCTGTGCCACCTCCACGCATCAAATATGCATTTGTTTTTAGTGTTTTCTTACGTTTTGACATTACAAAATGCTCCAAGTTCACCTTGTACATTTTCTGCCTCAGTCCTGGCATCAGTCATTTCTCCAAGTAACTCTGGCATCTTTTACTGGAGAATGGTATTTAGAAGCCAAAATTTGCCTGCTAGCTGTGCTCATTTTTGCTGGGGTATTCTTACTTTTAAAGCCCTCTTAGCTGACAGAGCAAGGGGATTTATGTGTGTGTACTAACCTACGCTTGTACACATATCTATGAATATTTCTTTATGTAACCATGTGTGTCTGCATTAAGCCAAACATAAGTTCATACAAATGTCTCTAACTCGAATCCATCACCACCTGGACATTCTAGCCTGTTTTCCTTGCTTATCTGTAACCCCCCACTGCAACAGCGAGAAGCCTGGATTCCAATATTTGTTATTCATTAATTATTTTTTCTTTTAAAAATGCTATTGGTGTTATATTTAAAAGTTCATTACCAGATCTAAGGTCATGTAGATTTTATCCCATGTTTTTTTCTGCAGGTTTTATAGTTTGTCATTTTAAACTTAGGTTTATAACATTGAATTACTTGCGGGTAAGGTGTAAGGTCTGTATCTAGATTATTTTTCTTTCCCCATAGGGACATTTAACTGTTCTAGTACTTTTGTTGAAAAGACTACTATTTCTCCATCAAATTACCTTTGCTCCATTTTCAAAAGTTAGTGTTTATGTGAGTCTATTTATGGACTCTATTCTGTTGAATGTATCTATATGTCTTTCCTTTCTCCAATACAGCACCCTCTTGATTACTATCTATAATAATAAAAGGGTAATATGCTAATTAAACCAGACATCATTCCAGACGTCCTTCCTGATGAAGCTGGGGCTAGGGGGAAGCCAGGCCTGATCCTGGGTGATTGCAGGTGGCCTGGGGGAAGCCAGCCCGGGTCCTGGGTGCCTGCAGGTGGCCGGAGGAGGGAAGCCCGGGTCCTGGCAGCCGGGGGGAAGGATGGCCCACTCTTGCTTGGATTTTCATGCATTGGGCCACTAGTAGATTTATAATCTTGAAATCAAGTATTGTGAGTCTTCCAACTGCATTCTTCTTAAGTATTGTGTTAGCTATCTAAGTCCTTGACATTCCAAATATACTTTAGAATTAATTTGTTCATATCTATAAATTAGCCTGGAGAAATTTTGATGGGGATAGAGTTGAATTTATAGATCAAGTTGAAAAATATATGTTTCTTTACACTTCTAAGACTTTTAATCCAAGAACAAAAAAAAAAGTATCTATTTAGGTCTGCTTTGATTTCTTTTCTCGTAGTCTTAGAATTTTCTGATTTTTGATCTTATATATATATTGTTAGATTCATTTACAAATATTTCATTTTGGGAACTGTTATAAGTGGTATTGTGTTGTTTTTTAAAAATCTATATATTTTTATTGATTTCAGAGAGGAAGGTAGAGAAAGAGAGAGATAGAAACATCAACGATGAGAGAGAATCATTGATTGGCTGCCTCCTGCAAGTCCCACACTGGAGATCAAGCCTGCAACCCAGGCATGTGCCCCGACCGGGAATCAAACTGTGACCTCCTGGTTCAACCACTGAGCCATGCTTCCCGGGCTTCTGTTTTAAATTTCAAATTAGAATTGTTCATTGCAGATATACAGGAAAGCCACTGAATTTTATATATTAACCTTGTATCCTGAACACTTGTGGAAACTTAGTTCCAGGAAATGTTTGTTGTTGATTCTTTGTATTTTCTACCTAGACAATAACGTCATCTATGAACAAAGATCGCTTTATTTCTTCCTTTCTAACCAGTGTATTTTTTATTTTTTATTGCACAAGGTAGGACTTATAGTTATCTGATAATTCCAAAATTTGTGTCATATCTGAGTCTGACTCTGATGCTTGCCTTTTCTCCTTACACTGTGTGTTTTCTTAACTATTGACATGTTTTAAATTTTTGGTTAAAAGGTGGACATGTTGTATCAGGTAATAGGAATTGAGGTAAAGAGGTCTCTAGTGTGTTTATCTAGTTAGAAGTTGGGCTTCATCTCATGTTTTCTGTAGCTCTATTACCAGATGTTTTAAATTTCTCTAGTGTCATTTTTCCCTCCCTTCTTAATCCTGGGCATTCCTACTCCTAAGTAGAGGCATACCTCATTTTATTGCACCTTGTTTTATTGCACTTCACAGATGTTGTGTATTTTTATTAACCGAAGGCAAGACCTTCCACCAGCAAAAAGAGTTTAACTTGCTTTATTGAGATACTCACTTTACTGTGATAGCTGGAACCTAACCCACAATATGTCTGAGGTATGCCTATACCCCTTCTCAGAGAACATCTTTTTTACAGCTCTCAGCTATAATTCACCATTATTAAATGGAGCCTGTGGATGTGAGGGTAAGGTATGAAGGAGGAGGATTATTCTATGATGTTCCATTTAAATCTGAATCTTCTAGTGAACCCATGTCTCTGGCCTGTGAATTCCACAAGTGTTTATTTTCCTATAATGTATAGTTTGCAAGGGCTGATATAATAATGTACCACAGTCTGGGGGTCTTAAACAGTAGAACTTTATTTTCTTATGATTCTGACAGTTGGGAATCTGAGATCAAGGTGTCTGCAGGGTTGATTTTTTATGAGGCCTCTCTCCTTGACTTGTAGATGGTTGTCTTTTCTGTATCTTCCCTCTGTGTGCCTGTGTCCTAATCTCCTCTTATAGGCATTCCAGTCATGTTGAATTAGAAACCATCCTAACAAGGTCATTTGAACTTAATTACCACTTTAATGACCCTGTGTCCAAATGCTGCCACATTCTGAGGCGTTGTGGGTTAGGACTTCAACGTATGACTTCAGCCCATAACATATAGGTTACTCCTGCTAATTCTTGGGTAAGGCAGGAGGGATAGAAGGGGTTTGGAATGAGAGGAATGCCCTTCCCCATGACTCCTGAACAGGTTCTGGTAAATTCCAAAAAGGCATAAGCCTTTTTCTGGGAGAAATCTCTGGACATACTTCATAAGGTTTACTGTTCCCTTCACCCTACTCGAGCCATGAAAGAATCTTGCTCAAATCATTGCTGGTAGGATGCCTGAAGGAAAATCCCAGGAAATGTAGTTGTTTCTCTTAGACCAGTGGTCGGCAAACTCATTAGTCAACAGAGCCAAATATCAACAGTACAACGATTGACATTTCTTTTGAGAGCCAAGTTTTTTAAACTTAAACTTCTTCTAACGCCACTTCTTCAAAATAGACTCGCCCAGGCCGTGGTATTTTGTGGAAGAGCCACACTCAAGGGGCCAAAGAGCTGCATGTGGCTCGCGAGCCGCAGTTTGCCAACCACTGTGACTGTAGCTCCCAGGAGTTCCTCACACTTAAGCTACTGGAACTCCACCTTCAGCAGTTCATCCCAATGACCACTTAAGTCTTCCTATCGCTATTGGCTTGTGCTCCGGGTAAGAATTAGTATCCCGGGTAAGAATTAGTATACAGTTATGCATGTATCACACCTTTTGAAACATCATCTGACTCTGAATTCACCTGTCTTTTCAGATTTTAAGGTATCAGTTTGCCCTGCAAACCCAGTTCTCTGCTGGGTCAAGGAAAAGTCATTAACTTTCAGTTTGTCCAACTTTTTCTTGTAAGGATGAGAGTAATGAATTTCTAAAATCATTACATATTGGAGTTGAAGCCAGAAGTCCTGATTATATTTTAAGTCATTCTATCTACTGAGAATTAAAAATTAAATTAAAAATTACAACTGACCCAAAATAGAAGTTTCTCTTTGTTTCCTGCTATATGAGAAACTCTAAATGTTCCCTTTCTCTCTCCCTCCATTTTTTTATATTTGGTTTATTCAAGCTGTGAGTTTAGATCTAGAATGTTATTTAATTATTGAAAAATACATTTATTTGTCAAATTTAATTATTAACATTACATTAAGTCATCCATGATTATTTGGATTTAACTCTATGTTTCACAGATTATATTGTTCATCTTCAATTCTTTTATACCATGATGTACACTTTATTTATTTATTTATTTATTTATTTATTTATTTATAATATATTTTTACTGATTTTAGAGAAGAAAGGAGAGGGAGAAAAAGATAGAAACATCAATGATGAGAGAGAATCATTGATCGGCTGCCTCCTGCACACCCCATACTGAGGATTGAGCCCACAACTCAATATCCTTGTTCCTTCCCATATAATTACCAACAGATTTGAACATAGAATTCTTGCATTTTTTTCTCCCTTCAAACCTCTATATACTTTAAGGGTGGGTGGGAGGTGAAGGAGGGTAGGGGGGATAAAAGGTGATGGACACACAATACGGTGTACAAATGATTTGTGCTTTAGAATTGTATATCTGAAACCCGTATAATTTTGTTAACCAGTGTAACCCCAACAAATTCAATAAAAAGAAAAAAAAAAGTCTGTAGACTTTGCCCTGTGAACTTTACCATCTACTGTTACAGAAATATTTATGGTCCCTTAAAATATTTTTCCTTGATAAGTAGATTTTAGATTTTTTTTCCCCTGCCTGAATGGTTCTAATACTTTTTAAACTTGAAATTCAAAAATGTCATCAAAGTATGTTTAGGTATTTGTCTCCTCTCATTAATTTTGTCTTTAATTCTTGATCTTTTCATTTTAATACTCAAAAAGTGTTTTGTTTTTTCCAGTCAGAAAATCCTTTTCATTAAATATTTGAAACTCATGGAAAGAATAAAATCTTTATAAGCCTGCCCTATATCTGCCACTCAGTCTTAATAGATTATAACAGTTTGTCATATATGCCACAAAAATTTGTAATAGGTCTGAGAGGAAAAATTGGTGGCCAAATAGGCAGCAGTGTCATGCCCCTCCTCCTAGGGCCAGGCCACAAAAGCAACTAAATTGGAGAATATCTACCCTGGATTAACAAATTATACAGCTGAGGAGACAATTTTCAATAAGGAAGGGCAGAGGACACTTAGAGAACACCACTTACCAGCTATAACCCATGTGGAACCACCACCATGCTCCAGCAGTGGGTGGCGCAGTACCTCCTGGCAGTCTCCCAGACATCTACAGGGAGCGCACACCTCCAGAGTGAGCTCCGCACCAGGCCTCCTCACCAGCCTGCTCCTAGGATCTGGCTCCAAGACACCACAGTGGGTGCAAGCCAGGGGGAACCCTATACTCCACCCCTGCCCCAGACCCCAGATCCATGCTGCTAACCTGACCTGGAGCCACCCAGTGCCTGCTCCACCCTGAGCCCTGGGACATGCTGCCAGGGTGACCTGGAGCAACCCAGAGCACACCCCACTCTGGACCATAGGAGAGCGGGGATTATGCTACGCAGAGCGACCTGTGAAACCCAGAGCAGCCGGTGCCTGCTCCACCCCAGCCCCATGAATAACCCGGCTGGGGTGACCCAAAATAACCCATGCCTGCTTCACCCCTGTCCTGGAGGGGCGACCCAGAGCAAACCAGTGCATGCCTCACTCAGGGCCACACGGGAGCTCTGAATGTGCAACCCAGAGCAACCCATGACTGCTCTATGCTGGCCCCCAGGACAGTCCTGCCGGGGCCATCTGGAGCAATCCAATACACACCTCACTCCAGGTGACAGGAGAGCACAGACTGAGTGACTCAGGGCAACTTACCCCAGCTCCACACTAAGGAGGGGCGAACAGGAGCAACCCAGCGTGCATTTCACTCCCAGCTACAAGAAAGTGAGTTCTGTGCAACCCACAGCAACCCACACCCACTCTACCCAAGAGCCCAGGGTCTTACTGCCAGGGCAACCTGGAGTAGCCCAGTGCATGCCCCACTCAGGCAACAGAGGAACTCTGAATGTGCAACCCAGAGCAACCCATACCCACTTCCCCTGGCCCCTGGAACAGTCCTGCAGGGGCTACCTGGAGCAATCCAGCACATACCTCACGCTGGTCCACAGGGGAGCACTGCTGGAGTGACCCAGAGCAAGCTGGTGTGCCCAGCCAGGGGCCACAGGACCATGCTGCAAATATGCTGCCAGAGGGACCTAGAGTGCCACCCTGCCACAGGTGCCGGGGCCACACAGCAAATTGCATGCAATGGGGCTCTGGGTCCTCATGGGGAGTCACACATCAGAAGAACTGTGCACACCCTCCCCCCACCTCAAGCATCTGAAGCAGACAACTGAGGGAACAGATCTGTGAGAGAAGGGGATGCAACTCAGAGCAGAGACAATAAAGGCATGAGACTCAAGGCAGACCCAGCCTTTTGGCTAACGATTTCTGGACCATTGCCCTGATAGGTTCTTCAACCTCTCAAACCCCAAGCAAGGTGTCCAGGGCCAGAAAGAGATAGCAAAAATGGGGAGACAGAGAACTCCCCAAGGAAAGAAAAGGAGGAATTACCAGAAAAGGAAATAAACAAAATGGAGACATACAATATGTCAGAAAACAAATTCAGAGTAAGGGTCATACAGTTCATAAACTGATGGATGAGAAAATCAATTTATGTAAGAATCAAGATGAAATAAAAAATGATACAGCTACAATAAAAAACACAATGGAAGGTTTTAACAGTAGACTAGAAGAAGTGGAGGATGGAATTAGTGAGTGAGAAGATAGGGCAGAGAAACATACCCAATCTGAACAGCAATTGGAAAAAACACAGAAAGCATGGGAGAGCTTAAGGGAGCTTTGGGACAATATGAAATGAAGTACCATCTATATAATAGGGATGATAGAAGGACAAGAAGAGGAGTAACGATTAGAAAACCTATTTGAAGAAATAATAGGTTTTCTTCCTCTGATTTGGGGAAGAAAAAAGTCACACAAGCAAAGAGAGTCCCAAACAAGATGAACCCCAAAAGACCCACACCAAGACGCTTCATAATTACAATGGTAAATCTTAATGATGAAGGGAGAATCTTAAATGTTACAAGAGAGAAACAGAGATTTATCTACAAAAGATCTCCCATTAGATTATCAAATGATTTCTCAACAGAAACACATCAGGCCAGAAGGGAATGGGATGAAGTATACAAAGTGATGCAAAGCAAGGGACTGAATTCAAGAATACTCTATTCAGCAAAGCTATCATTGAAAATTGAAGGGGAAATCATGAGCTTTGCAGACAAAAAAAAAAAAAAAAAAAAAAAAAAAAAAAAGGCTAAGGGAGTTTATCACTCTCAAACACCAATGCAAGAAATGCTAAAGGGACTGTTGTAAGAAGAAGAAATAGAAAGTGAAGAAGGAACCTAGGCATAAAGTATAAAAATGCCAACAAACAAACAAATACCTATCAATAATAACCTTAAATGTAAATGGACTAAATGCTCCAATCAAAAGACATCAAGTGGCTTAATGGATAAGAAAACATGACCCATATATATGCTGTCTACAAGAGACCCACCTCAGAATAAGGGACTCACACAGACTGAAAATGAAGGGATGGAAAAGTATTTTTCAGACAAATGAAAAAAAAAAAAGCTGGGGTAGCAATACTTATATCTGACAAAATAGACCTCAAAGTGAAGGCCATAACAAGGTATAAGGAAGGCCACTTCATAATACTAAAGGGGTGGATATAACAAGAGGATATAACTCTGGTAAACATATATGCACCCAATTCAGGAGCACCCAAATGCATAAAAAAATTCTGGAAGATATCAAGGGAGAGATCGACAACAATACAATCATAGTAGGGGATTTTAATACCCCATTGACATCACTGGATAAATCCTCTAGACAAAAAAATAAAATAAAATCAGCAAAGAAACAGCAATGCTAAATGACAGCATTATGCTAAGTGAAATAAGCCTGTCAGAGAAAGATAAATATCACATGATCTCACTCATTTATGGAATATAATGAACAACATAAACTGATGAACAAAACAGATCCAGAGACAGAGAAGCATCGATCAGACTGTCAAGGTAGGGTAGGGTGGGGGTACGGGGGAGAGATCAACCAAAGGACTTATATGCATGCATATAAGCCTAACCAATGGACACAGACAACAAGGGGGTGAGGGCATGAGTGGGGGCCTTGGGGGTCAATGGGGGCATAAGGACACATATGTAATACTTTAATCAATAAAGAAATTTAAAAATAAAATAAAATCTTCCTACTACCCAAAGCAATCTATAGATTCAATCCAATCCCAATTAAGATACCAACAGAATATTTCACAGACCTAGAAAAAACTCTCTAAAAATTCATCTGGAATAAAAAAAAGACCCCAAAAGCTGCAGCAATCCTGAGAAAGAAGAATGAAGTTGGAGGGAACTCAATACCAGATATCAAGCTATATTAATATTACAAAGCCACTGTTCTCAAAACTGCCTGGTACTGGCACAAGAACAGACATGTATACCAATGGAACAGAACAAAGAACCCAGAAATTGATTCAAGCCAGTATGCTCAATTAATATTTGACAAAGGAGGCAAGAGCATACAATGGAGTCAAGACAGTCTCTTCAATAAATGGTACTGGCAAAATTGGACAGATACATGCAAAAAAATGAAACTAGACCACCAACTTACACCATACACAAAAATAAACTCAAAATGGATAAAGGACTTAAATGCCTGATGGGAAACAATAAAAATCTTAGAAGAAGCCATAGGCAGCAAAATATCGGACATATGTCATAGCAATATCTTTACCGATACAGTTCCTAGGGCAATAGAAACTAAGGAGAAAATAATCAAATGGGACTACATCAAAATAAAAAGCTTCTGCACAGCAAAAGAAACCATCAACAAAACAATAAGAAAGCCCACTGCATGAGAGAACATATTTGCCAATGCTATCTCCAATAAGGGCTTAATTTCCAAAATTTATAAGGAACTCATACAACTTAAAAAAAGGAAGATAAACAATACAATAAAAAAATGGGCAAAGGGCCTAAATAGACACTTTTTGAAAGAAGGGCAAGGGACATATGAAAATATGCTCAAAGTCACTAATCATCTTAGAGATGCAAATCAAACGACAATTGGATACCACCTGTCAGAATGGCTATAATTAACAAATTGAGAAACAAGTGCTTGTGAGAATGCGGAGAAAAAGGAACCCCCGTGCACTGCTGGTGGGAATGCAGACTGGTGCAGCCACTGTAGAAAACAGTATGGAGTTTCCACAAAAAAATTTAAAAAATGGAACTGCCATTTGACCCAGTAATCTCACTATTAGGAATATATCCCAAGAAGCCGGAAACACCAATCAAAAAGGACATATGCACCCCTATGTTCATAGCAGCACAATTTACAATAGCTAAGATTTGGAAATAGTCTATGTCAGTGGTCGGCAAACTCATTAGTCAACAGAGTGGCAAATTGCGGCTCGCGAGCCAAGCTGGTTTGCTGACCACTGGCCTACGTGCCCATTAGGAGATACGTGGATTAGAAAACACTGGTATATCTATGCTGCTGTAAAAAGAAAGAATTCTTACCATTGGCAATAGCATGGATGGACCTGGAGAGTATTATGCTAAGTGAAATAAGCCAGTCAGAGAAAGATAAATATCACATGATCTCACTCATTTGTGGAATATAATGAACAACATAAACTGATGAGCAAAAACAGATCCAGAGACAGGGAAGCATCGAACAGACCATCAAACTTCAGAGGGAAGGTAGGGGAAAGGGTGGGGATGGGGGTAAGCGATCAACCAAAAGACTTGTATGCATGCATATAAGCATAACCAATGTTCACAGACACTAGGGGGATGAGGGCATGTGCTGGGAGGTGGGGGCTGGGGAGAGGTCAATGTGGGGAAAATGAGACATATGTAATACTATATATAATACTTTAAACAATAAATTTAAAAAAATAACTTGTAATAAACTAAATTTTACAGCTATCGTTAAAATTTCTTAAGCGTTCTTCCACTATCCCATTTCACGTTCAAACCTAAGTGTAAACACTATTCTCATTTTTGTGTCTATTAGTCTTTTACATTTCTCTGTATTGTAAATACATGAGTTAAAAATGTTTTTTTTTGCACTCTCTAATTTTAAATACTATGGAATCATATAGCATATGTATTTCTAAATCATACTTTTCCAGTCACATTGTATTTTTGAGACTTTTCTATGAATATAGCTGCAGCTCTCTTTTATTCATGTTAATGTGCCACTGTATTCCATTATGAAATATAATGATTGAATTATCCTTTTTTATGTTAGTGGGCATTTAGGTAGTTTCCAGTTGCTCACAAAGATGAATAATGCTGCAATGAATATTCATTCACAAGTCTCTGGTGTGCAGGTGTAAGATGTTCTCTAGTTTTTGTATCAAGGAGTCGAGTTCCTTATGGTAGGCATGGTGACTTCAATAGTTATATCATTAAGGAGCTCACACTTACCTAGTTCTCACTATGTGCTAGACACTATTCTAAATACTTACATAAACTCATTTAACCTCTCAGAATAACACTGTAAAGTATGTGCCTTTTACTGTATGTTTTAGAATGAGAAGACAGAAATTTCTACTGTTGTGTTGTTGTTTTTTAATCTTAAAGATATTTTTTCTTACATTGTTGAAAATGCTACAACTTTAAATAATCTGTCAGGTTTACTTGGCATTTTGGTATTTTTCAGTTGTATATCTTTTTAGAATATTTAAGCCATTGAATGGTCAGGAGTGATTAGCCCTGTTGTACCAACTGTTATGTATTTAAACTTTTGGCTGTAGTTTTCTTTTAGGTGTATCTCTTTAGGACAGCAGATAACTTTTTTGATTTTATTTTTTTAATCCTCACCTGAAGATATGTTTTTATTGATTTGAGTACTCTTTTCTGAGTACTCACAATTAGGAGACCACACAGACAGGAGCTGTGGGTTCATTGTTGTGTTATGTTATAGTTCAGATATCCAGCATCTTGCTGAGAAAAGTGGAGTGTGAGAACAGGGATCAGAGGAGTTTTGCAACCAGGACTCCTTTTCTCACCTCAAGGTTTTCTTTTCTGTATTTGATGTGGTAGCTGATAGTCTTCACCCAACCCACTTGCCTGTTTTAGGGCCACTGTAACTTTCTTTTATTATTATTATTATATATATTTTTATTGATTTCAGAGAGGAAGGGAGAGGGAGAGAGAGATAGAAACATCAATGAGGAGAGAGAATCATAGATCCACTGCCTCCTGAATGCCCACTACTGGGGATATGCCCTTGATTGGAATCAAACCCAGGACCCTTCAGTCTGCAGGCCGATGCTCTAGCCACTGAGCCAAAACAGCTAGGGCGGGCCACTGTAACTTTCTAGTAGGAGCCTCAACTACAAACAAAAATTGAATAAGCATCATTTGGGTTTCCTCTTAGGTATGTTCACTGGTGTCGGTTACATTTCCCAGGCCTGGTGAGACGAAGAGGAACTTCCAAATCGATCCATGGCCCACACCCACCTGCAATCTTTGTTTGTCTAACTGAAGGGGTGTTAGTGAAGTTTCACCATAGGGCCTCTCAAGCAAGTTGTTGCTTCTCAGGCAGATAGTAGATCAGCATAGTCCCAATCTTTGATCCAATTCCATTTGCAGACATTTCTCAGTTTCTGGTGTGAATCTGGAGTATCTAGTATTTAGCAAAGAATATAGTCTCGTCCTCTTCTTAAAAATTCTATTTTAATAGAAATTTAGAAAAGGGACTAGAAGAAAAGTTAGACACATTCAGTCAAATTTGTTCTTTTACCCAGAATCCTAAGTAGCAAATTACAAGTTTCCATTAGGTCACAGTAATAAGTTGACTAGAACTTTTGTAGTTTTCCAATGTCCTCAACTTTCATTTATTAGTTATAACCATGCAATAAGAGCAGATTTTTAGTTTTGGCAAAGCCCTTGCAAAACCTGTTCATGTAAACCCTGTGAATTCAGCAGTAGACACTATTAGGACATTTATTCCTGGCAGAGATGGGGCTGCAGTCTTAGTGAAAGTGCAGGAGGGAGAAGCTAACTTAAATTGTCTGTAACCTGGCTTCATTGGAAAGGCTGTGCTGAGATGAGCAATTCTGTTTAGAATGGCTGCTATTCATCTTTCTACTAAGATAATATCCCCATAGCAACATGAAGAAGCAGATGTGGCATTTGAAGGGACATTCGGCTTTGCAAACTCTAAATGCTTTTCAACTCCAATATTATTCCCAATAAACCCCCAAATCAAAGAAGTAATCACCCTGGAATTGTCTAATGTGAAGACCTGGAGAAAGTTGAGCACCTGACTTTCACCAAGGAGGAGCCTCCAAAGCAAAGCATCACATAAATTGGAATTTCTCTTTCCTCTGTTGTCTTCCATGTAGTTTCTTGTCTCTTTGCTAAATTGCAAAGATACTTATGCTTAAACAACTGTTGTCTCCCTCTCAGTGCATCCTCTCCTCCTGGCAGGGAAGGCATCATGCAGAATTGGTGGCACTTTCCATGGCAACAGACTGTGATGTCAGGAATGTGGTGCCAAGCAATTAGATTTTGGAGGTGCCACAGTTAGGAATCTGAAGCTCCAAGGATGATGAGACAGAGCAGTTGTAAAAGATAAAGAATCTCAGTAAAGACATAGTGTGTAACCTGTGCTCTCAGAGGTCTGTGGCTGAAAAAGGATGACAGGAAATGAAGCCAGGTGAGGGGAAAGGCATGCGGTGTTTAAGAGAAGATTTCAGGAGAAGTGTGTTGATAAAGACAATTTGCAAAAGCCCACATCCAGATGGCTGGCACTCTGCCATGTTCCGTGGCTCTGATGCTTCACAGGTGTTTTCTAAGCCATAGAAGCAGAAGCTCCAGAGACCCACTGCACCTCGAGGAGCAAGACAAGGGAGTCAGGACAGAAAGAGCAAACTCTGCTGTCCTGTCTCATAAAGCAGGAGTGTGGCAACTTTCACAGTTTTGCTGCTTTCAAGGAAAGAGCACCTTGACATCAAGACCTTTTGAGACCTGAACACTGAGGATGCTGTAGGGAGGAGGACACTCTAAGAAGGTGTCAGGTTTTCAGTGAAACCTTCCAATAGGAGAAAATGGATGGGGTCCCCTAATGTTACTGAAAGGAATAATCTGGGAATATCTTGAAATAGACTCTTAAAATCTTTGCCCGTTTTTTGCAGGTCCTATATTGAATATGGAAAGGATGAGACCAAGACCCATGAAAACTCATAGATGAAGTTTTAAAATACAGATTTCAGTAATACAGTATGGATAAATTTGGACTGCATATGGCTTCTTATGTAAAGAAAAATTTCTTCTCCTTTTAGTAACACATTGTCTGCTGTCTGTGCTTAGCACCTTCTGCCATATGCTCCTTAAAACAAGCTGCTGCAATTCAAGAACTAGCCCTAGTAATTAAGATCAAATGAGCCAGATGAAGAAAATGAGCTGGGTGAACCACATGTCCATGGAGCTTAGCCTTTTTATATTTAAAAACGAAAGGAAAACTATTTGCCAATGAATGACTCAGAGGATTTATAGGCAATCTACACTCAGGATTATTGTCAACATTTATGCGTATATTTTGAATTGTTCTAGGCTTGACTGATTAGCTCCATGGGAATATTTGCTGTTAGGTCCTGGGACATCCCTGTGGAATAAAAATAATGATACTCAACTTTCAACCAAATGAAATTCATTTTATGAAAAATATAGTAGCACGTGGAAGGTACTCTACAATAGTTTGAGGTGAAGCCTTTAAAACCCTTGGAGAGATAGCCTCTCATCCTTATATCACAAACAGAGAAGGTAAAGCCCTGAGAGAGTAAATAACTTGCTCATATTAGAACGTGGGATTTTGGACTCACCTACCAGTTTAGCCGTTCTCAAACTGGAGCATGTATCAGAAAGATCTAGAACATTTGTTAAAATACAGATTCTGGGTATCACCCCCAGAGTTTCTCTGGGTTGGGGCCCCAAATTCTGCTTTCCCGAACAAGTTATCATGTGAGGTTGATCCATGGACCCTAGGTAAGGGCCACACTCTGGTACCACCAATATCAGAATCACCTGGGAGAAGGGTTGCTTATTAGAAATATAGAGTATTTGTCACATCTTAAAGTTACTGAATCTGGATCTCTGGAAGTATGATGTTGGTGTCTCCATTGTACACAATTACTCTGGTTATTTTTATACACATCAAAGTTTTATAACCACACTATCTGACCACATTGCTTTTCTTCTGAAAGTGAAAGACTGAACTTCTCAATGAGATGATAAAATTCACAGTTGTCTGACTTCTACTTCATCCTCTCAAATCTCCAAGCACATGGCCAAAAAAAGTGAGAAGAATTAAAAACCTACATCCAAGATGGGGAAATGGGAAAAGTGCCATTTCTATGTCAAAGATTTTTAGGATTCTTTGTGAAATAGTATGAAAATAGGACTCATTTGGGCAAGATGTTAAAGAGATCTCTCAGCATCTAGAGAAAGCAGTACAGTGTTAGGGCGAGTAAGGAGAAAAGTCATAGCCGAGGCCCATTAATACCCACTGACCTGGGGAACAAACTGATACCAGAGAGTATAAGGTGTGAAATCCCATCCACCACTCTGAGTAAGTTGCATTCTACTGTACCTGTGTGGAGAATCCTGGTTTCTATGGTGATGGCCTACAGAAAGTCAATTGTGCATGAGGACATCATGATACAGGTAGACAAAGCACCGTATGAGTGAAGATGGAGAAGTGACACCATGGGGGTCCAGGGAAAAACTGAGCACCTAACCGTTTTGCTTTGTAATAATAATGGAAGGAAAACTGTTCAGAGATATGATTCCCCTGCTTGGGGCTCCTATACTATAGGTTTTAACCATAGTTACACAGGTTGAGTGATACTTGAACTGAAAATTACATTAATCAACCTGGCAGTTTAAGCCTTGAAATTAGATTATAACTGCAAGTTGGGTGTACTGTGAGGGAATTCAGGGAGTGTACCATTGTCTGACAGCTTCACTGGGAAACCCAAGGATACTATGCTAAGTCAGCTGTCAATTATGCATGATACAAATTAAAAGATATTCTAAAGCATAAAGGGTTCATAATGAAACACCTATGTAACCTTCCAGAAAATAACATATTATAGACAGCCACATGATGAGTATGACAAAGAAAAATTATTCCAATAAAAAAACGGGCAATTTACAGAAGAAATAAAAGTAAACATATGAAAAGTTCCCTAGCTTCACTAAAAAAATAAAAATGAAAGCAATTAAGTGACTACATTTAAGTGTCTACTGATGTACATTTTGGCTGCTTCCAAATCTTGGCTATTGTACCAACATTGCATTTCCAGAATAAGTCCCACTTGATCATGATGTATGAGCTTTTTAATGTATTGCTGGATTTATAATATTTTGTTGATTATTTTAGCATCTATGTTCATTAGGGATATTGGCCTATATATAATGTTCTTTCTTTGTAGTGTCTTTATCTCATTTGGGAATTAGGATAATGCTTGGCCTTGTAAAATGAGTCTTGGGAGTATTCTCTCCTCTTAAATTTTTTGGAACTGTTTGAAAAGGATATGTGCTCCTTCTTCTTTGAATATTTGGTAAAATTCACCTGTAACGTCATCAGGCTTTTGCTTGTGGAAGATTTTGTTTATTTGTTTGTTTGTTTTACTACTTCATTTTCACTAGTTGTAATCTGTCTATTTATATTCTCTGATTCTTCCAGATTTAGTTTTAGAAGATTGTATGTTTCTAGGAATTTGTCCATTTCACCCAGGTTGCCCAATTTGTTGGCATGTAGTTTTTCATAATATTTTCTTATAATTTGTACTTGAAACCAGTTGTTACTTCTCTTATTTCATTTATGATTTTATTTACTTGCATCCCCTCTCTTTTTTTCTTGATAAGTCTGCTAAAGGTTTGTCAATCTTATTTATCTTTTCAAAGAACCAGCTCTTGGTTTTATTGATATTTTGTATTTTTTAGACTTTTATATATTTCTACTCTGACCTTTATTATTTCCTTCGTTTTGCTCACTTGGGGCTTTGTTTGTTGTTCTTTATCAAACTCCTTTAAGTGTAAAATTAGGTTGTTTATTCAAATTTTGTTGTTGTTGTTTCTTGAGATAGGCCTGTAATGCTATGAATTTCCCTCTTAGGACTGCTTTCCTTATGTCCCAAGATTTGGGGTTATTTAATTCTCATTTTCATTTGTTTCAAGGTATCTTTTGATTTTTTTCTTGATCTCATTGTTAACCCATTCATTATTTAGACTCCATGTCTGTGTGTTTGCAGTTTTGTTTTTGTGATTGATTTCACTTTTCATAGCATTATGGTCAGAGAAGATACTTGATAAGATTTTAGTCTTCTTAAATTTATTGAGAATTGTTTTGTGTCCTAACATTTGATCAATCCTAGAACACATTTCATGGGCACTTGAAAAGCATGTATGTTCTGTTGCTTTGAAGATATCAATTAAATCCCTTTGATCTAATGTGTCATTTAAAGCTGCTGTCTCCTTGTTGATTTTCTGTCCGGAAGATCTATCCATTGATGTCAATGGAGTGCTAAATTCTCTTACAGT